>NW_026606580.1:0-1200000 GCF_029890125.1 Rhinichthys klamathensis goyatoka
CCGCGGACCCGTCTCCAACCCCGTAACGAGATCTTATTCGCGATCCACAGGAATGCATTCTCCGCGCTGCCTCGGCAGACGCGTGTCCTGCACCCCGAGGATCGCGAGCCTGGCCACTTTCCTCGAAAAGTGACAGGCGGGAGTGGAGCATGCGAAGCGAAAGCTTCTCACAATGTTGCAATCAGCCCCCTCGGAGGCTGATACCGCATGCTCCACTCCCAAACAAACTACACAAAGCTCGTGTGTGTCCCCACCCGTTAAATAACGCGGGCAGGGAGAAGCACAGAGTTTGTAAAGTTGTTTCGCCATAACTCTTCCCAATAATATCGAACAGACAACAATAAATAGACAGAGACAGAGTAACACAGATCGCTTGCTGAGACACAGAAGCTAATGCCGCGTTTCACCGGATGTGCTCTTATGCCTTCCTGGTCATGACGTCACCCGCCCGTGACGCTCATTCTTTCCATTGGACTAGTTGACATTGATGCTCAGACGCATTCACGCTGGGGGCGTTCCCAAAGCGTCAAGTGACGCATCGCGAGTTCCCTCGAAAGGGAACAGCCCTGGACTTTCTCCCAAATAGGCCCATCATTCAGCCATTCGCCCCTAGCCACCAGGATGTCCTGATACTATGCCACAATACTGTAACCTATATCAGACAAGGTATTCACAGCAAGTAATATCTCAAAAACAATGATGACAATTGGGGTTTTGTTTATTAATGAAGCCTCAGTCTTCAAATAAAAAACAACAAAATGTACAATGCCATAACATCTGCATTGAAAATAAAATACAAATAATGAAATGTCACTGGCTACAGAAACCCTAATTACACAAACTTGTAATTATAAAACATATAGTTACTATATACCAGGGGTCTCCAACCTTTTTGTGTGTGAGGGCTAATAGGATAAAATAATCTAGAAGGGCTATACTCAAAAATATTTATTATACATATAACATGGTGGTGTTTTTTTTACCTTACCTTTACCTTTACTTTTAACTTTAACTTTTTTACTTTTCACCATCATATGCGAAATAATAAAATGTCTTGATATTCTGGTTCAACAATTCCTGAAAAAATTGTAATATATATATATATATATATATATATATATATTATTCTCTAAAAACCTATTGTAGCATAAACATTTAGTATAAATATTTAATGCAAAATAAATAAATAAACTGCCATAACTTCTAAACAAAAACATTACTGCATTACATTTAATAGCCTACACTTATAGGCCTACATGACTATTAATATAACAGCATTTTTAATATGAATACAGGCTCATTTCTGCCAAAAAAATTGTTTTACTAAGTTACAGTTAATTCATAAGTTGTGGAGTGAAATGTCTTCTAACTGGTTTGTTCTTGGAACAATGTTTCACCTGTTTTTTTGCGTCAAGATGTTGAGAATATCAGCGCTGTTTAATCTGGCTTTTAACTAGCTTAAATCACAGCCATCTGTGGGTTTATAATAGAGATAGAGAATTCTGCACTGAATTGAAATGCTTCTCAGTGGATCGCGCAACTCTGTGTAATAATGTTCGCATGATCGAGATCAGTCCGCACAGCTGCTCGGCCGCGATCGCAGTTTTTTTGGGCCGAGCTGATAATGCTCGGCGCTGGCATCCAACTTAAAGGTGCATTGCTGCCACCTACAGTACTGGAGTGTGAAACAGATTAGTGGGGGGAAAAAACAGGTTATGACTGCGTGTGTGGCGGGTGGTGGGCCGGCCCGCCGGCCGTCCTGGAGTACCGGCCGTTCTGTGATACTCCAGATCACACAGATGGCCAGTCCGCCCCTGATGTAGGCTACAAAATCTGCTTCAAAATCCCAGCGCTGTCGTCATCGTGTAAAGCCCGCCCCAACGTTTCTGATTGGTGCCGCGATTTCGACGGATTGGAAATGGGCTTGAATGAGCTCTTTGCCAGATTAACTTTCAGAGCAAATCTAAATTTGCCGAAGTTGTCTGGGTTTTCCCCGGCTAATTTCTGTTGCTATTTTGCTTATTCTTACACTCACGAAAAAAAGAAAAGAATTTTTTTTTTTTTTAAATCTATGCAATCTGTTTTAAAACAAAAAGAGAAGACAACACTATAAATGACAAATTACATTCTCAAGCATAAAAACACATGAAACTATTTAGTCAATTTTACCCCTATTGACTCGGAAACAAGAACGACACATCATTGTCAACTCAATCTTCCAAAGCTGTCAGCTGCAAGTGTGAAGAGTAAGTAGCAAACTGTACCAGTAGTTTTGAGGTGCTCACTTCTTTGATGTTTCAACTGAAAAGGTTTCTCAATTCTTTATTTAATGCATCACTTTGCTCAGAAATAGAACGTGCAATACTCTGCAAATGTCTGCCATTCGCATTTTTTAAATGTTTTATTGAGAAATCGGAGCTTCAGTAGTCTTCTAAACCTGATAAAGTGAGATTTTGACTAGCAATGAGACAAAACACTTCTTATTTCCATACATGACTAACATCCTGTCACGGTCAAGCCATGCTCTGTTAATAAACACCTGTTTTATGTCTGAGTATGTACAATGACACATCCTCTCAATAGTATTCATATGTAAAAGCACATATACATGTTCATACGTTTAATGACACATGCATGTATTGTCAGCATCTTAAATGTTAATTCTTATGCGTTCATTTTTATTGTTATATATTTTCTTTAAATATACTTAACACCATCACATTTATTTAATGTAGATAACGCACTTTACTTTTGTATTGATTAAAAGTGATGGTAACGACATTTAAAATGTTATAAAAGATTTCTATGTCAAACAAATGCTGTTCCAGAATCCTGAAAAAAAGTATCATGGTTTTCAAAAATATAAAGAAATATTAAAAATATTGCAACATTGAGCAGCAAATCAGCATATTATAATGATTTCTGAAGAATCGTGTGACAATGAAGTCTGGAGTAATGATGCTTTACTGTCACAGGAGTAAATTTAAATGTAAAATATATTAGAATAGAAAAGAGTTATTTTAAATTGTAATACTATTTCCCAAAATTATTGTTACTTGAGTATTTCTGTTCAAATAAATGAACATTTTGGTGAGCTTTTCAAAAACATAAACCGACCCCAAACCTTTTGAGAGGTAATGTGCTTTTTTGACATTATGGTTTCATTCTGTACTGTGGGATTTCTAAATACTTGTCATTCTGACATTACAGACAAATCCATAACGGAAATGTGCATTAATGTTAAATCATACAAATAGATTGTGCTTGTCTTATAATTCAATCTTGTTGCACTTTGATGATAAATACACTGTATTCAGCCATACAACTTTTTTTTTTTAAACTTTATTTCTAGTGCAGGGTTTCATTTATAATATACATGTATACACACATATTATATAAACACAAACCTTTATGTTAGATGCGATTAACCAATTTGACAGCACTTCTATATAATGGTTTCTCTGATAACAGTCCCCTGCGGTACCTTACAAAGCTTTCACTATCTCTAGTTCAGATCAATCTGCAGATGATGCAATTACGATGATTATGTCTCTAAAGTTGCCCATCTGTAAACAAGTTTACACTCTATATGTTGTCAATATGTTAATATTGTACGTTTCAGTGCATATCCAATCATTCAAGAAATATATAGAGTACACCTTGCTACCAAATAAGCCTACCTGTCCATACAAATATGAATGAGATGAGATGACCCTGCAATGTCAGAAAAAGCAAGAAACTACTCACATCTGACAATATGGCAACCTTCATGACTGTATCAATCAAAATTTACTCTCCTGCTATTGATTTACAATAACAAGCTATGCCCACTAAGTCAGTGGGAATTCTCCAATTTCATTTTAAGGGAGAACACTTACATTTATTGATATTATGAAGGTTAAAGAATAGAGTAGGCTCAACATTCAACTAAAAAACTCAAAATCAATACGGCTAGTAACATTTCATGATTTATTAGTGTTAGCAGGCAACAAACCCTCTTTTTTAAAGGTGAAGTGTGTTATACGGTCACCGTGATTTTGCCAAGTAAGGCATGTTCGTAGCTCAAAATATTTTGTTGATCCTGGAACAATTCAGTCTGAAAGTTTAGTCCTAGCCCTATCACTACTGCTAAACCCAACCCTACCCCTGAGTTATCCTTAAAATCAGAGGGAAAGGATAGGTGAATAACACTGATGTAGAAGAACCGGTTGTGAGCTTGACAGAAACTGTAAACTTGTCCCTCAAATCTGATTGGAATGTTGTTCTAGGATCAACAAAGATCACATTCACCTATTTGTACACCAGCAAACAAAATTCAGAAGGTTAAAAATGTACATCTACACAATTAATTCATATTAATATCAACTCAAGAATAGTCTATGCCATTCAATCTCCAGTTTAGTCACATAATATTTTACTGTTCAAAGGACTTTGTGCCATGGAAATTAAATATGGTTGAGTCCCCACTGGTTGCTACAGAGATCAACACATCCAAGTTGTTTCCCTGAGAGATGGCAGATTATTAGCCATATTTATACAACAGAGAAAAGTAATGGTGACATGTTGAAGGATAAAAAGAGGTTTATAAATACAGCTTCAGGGATCTAATCTATTGGAATTATCAGCCGTCTAAACGGTTTAGACAGCTAGCTGCACACAAGCAAACACCTGTACGCACAAACACAAATGCATGCTCAAACACACACACACACACACAAGTCATTTCCTATATAATTGTGATCACTGTTGTGATTTCTAAAAGTTGAACTATTGCACTTCCACAAAGATCCATTTAAGAAAATTAAACATTGCCCAATGGTCACTCAATTATACACAACAACAACATGGAGGTCAAACTGTCCTCCAAACACATGCTGACATCTGCGTATTGCATTCACATTTTGCTTACAGACAAGTTATCAAAGGGTTGTAACACAATAGTCCACACTATTTCACTCTGACAAGCCTTTAAACCACAAATGACTGATTGCCATGGGAACAGCTGCAGAAATCAAGTAGAGGTTACCTAGTGTTGGGTCACCCGACTAATAAAAAAAAGAAAGACTTGGCCTGAAGGCCTGACAAAAGATGAAACCCTACAGCGCCCTCCATTGGCCATTAGTGGTAACCAAACTACGATGGGATGCGTACTGGCAATGTTCCCTCTAATTTTTGTTCTTGCTTTCAATTCAATTGGGCGGACCGTTCAGCCACCTGAGCACCTGAGGCACTACATTTACCTTGGGGTCTAAATGTTCGAGACACAGAAAATACTGGATTCAACATCCAATTTAAACCAGAAAATAGAGAAGATTGAACAAAAATTAAAATAAGGGGAAAAAAAATATACATTTTAAACAAAGAAACCTTCATATTTCTTCATCATTGACAAAATGATATCAAATGATGAAGAAACACAATAGGCCTATATTGTGCACTGTTTTCAAGACTTTGTCACTGTAATTTCCTGTAGGATGGGAGAAAAATAATAGTATTTTACATAAATATAAATATTTATATATCATAAATAGTATTTACTGTACAAGTAGTAGTAGTATTTTTCATTATCATTATTTTATTATAAACACGTATATGCTTAAAATAAATTATAAAATAAATAATAATGCACTGCCTGTGGGCTGTTATACACACTAATCTAAAAAATAATGTTTGCTCAAAGAAAAAAATCCCCCAAATTTTTTGGGTTATGACAACTTTTAATGAAATTACATTCAACCAGCAAGCTACTTTGAGTTAGAGGTACTTAACAATTAGTAGCATAAAAACAAATTTTTAAGTTTAAAAAGAGTTGTAGTCCTGGAACCAATTAATATTATCTATTAGTTCAATTCAACAGCTAACATAATACATGCTGATGTAACTTATTTAGCATGTTTTTTTTTATGAACAAGTAAGATTTACTGGCATTAGCACAGTCATTTGTTATAGAGTCAATGTAGTGTTTACCTTCATGTTGTCTCTTCAGCGCAATGGTAAGTTTAGATGTGAAAAATCCTGAATCAGTGGACATCTTGATGGACTCTATCCATCCATTTAACCCTCAAACTAATTTTGCAATCTCAAAAAAAAAAATGTCCACAAGTTTTTTTGTCTTTAATTTTTGTCTGTCTGCACAGGGGCAACATCAGTAGTGTGCAGCAGTGCACACATGCAGCTAAGAGGGAGCATTGCTTAGTGGGACTATTTAAAAGCTTGACAGATTAGTAAAATTAGTTTGAGAAGATGTCAATTAATTCACTGCTTCCTGTCTTCCCACCCCTGGGTGTCTCAGGGATGAAACAATCCCGTACATTATTAAAACACACAATCAGCAGAAGAGCAGATAGCCTGTAGGTTTATTTCGTCTTAAGTGTTCACTCATATTCAGAGGGAGTGTTTTGTGTGTGTGTGTGTGTGTGTGTGTGTTTTCCCTGGCTACCAAGTTAGCTGCAGCAATTCACACAGTCCATCCCACCAGCCCCGGTGCATCCGTTGATCGTTTTGAAAACGTTACAGCCAGTGCTGAGAAGATAATTACTATCATCAAACTGTCAGACCATCATCCTTTTCAATTTGCTGCAAGGGCTTCATCAGCTGACAGCCAGTGTGTAAAAAGAGTGAAGGACTGAGGTGTACGATGGGATCACATGTTGGGACGCGAGGGAATGTTTGTGTGGAGCTGATACAGAGCTGACCTGTAAATCTTCCTACCGTCTAGAGGCTCATAATTAGTGATGAATTCACATGACGCAGTTGTTTGGCAGAAGCAGTGACGCTGAACTATTGCAACCCTGGACAATAGACCTGATTATAAGTGTTCATACAGATCATTTTTTTGTTTTACAGTCATTAGTGAGATAATTACAGGTGGAAGTGTGGGGAGGACTAAAGGCTACTACACATTAGAGCACAGGTCACCAATTACTGGACCTGCGATTCCACCCAGACCGTGAATCATTTATCAGAAATGTATATAATTATACTGTTAGGGGGCAGTCGTGGCCTAGTTGTTAGAGAGTCAGATTGGTAATTCGAAGGTCGGGGGTTTGATTCTCAATACCGGCAGGAAATGACTGAGGTGTTCTTGAGCAATGCACCTAACCCCCAATCTCTCCCCGGGCGCCACAGCAAAAATGGCTGCTCCCTGCTCCGGGTGTGTTTGTCAACAGTTTGCAGTGTGTGTTGGATAAATAAGGGAATTTAACCTTTGTGTTTCCACATATTTATGCTCCTGTGAAACAAGAAGTCATAGCTAAATAATTTCCTGTTCCCATGTCATCCTGTTGCGCTAAAAAAAATTATGTCTTTAAACGATTGGGTATATCGCAGCCACCACACTTGGCAGGAGTTACGTCCTGCTCCTTATGTGGGTGGTTAGCATTGAAGTCGCTCACCACAGACGTCTTCAACTGAGGGCAGAGCTGCATGATTCAGACCTGTTGACTTCACTTCAACTAGCCCAAGACCACTCAATGGGCCTTGACAGCAGAACCAGCGTCCTTGAACTGCCCCCTCGGCCATTCAGGACTTCACCACTCAGCTCTGACCCCCGCCCCCTCTGCCAGCCTGGTTTAGCCTCTTTAACCACAGCCATCTGGATGCTGTCTCTGCCAACACATTCTCATCCCAAGGCGTCATCTAACTGACACTTTTGACCATGCGTCAACATGCCGACGCACATGGTACCCCTTAAGCGTCAATATGAGACGCTCATCCTCGGGCGTCATCTAACTGACGCTTTTGACCATGCGTCTAAATCCGACGCACATGGCACCCTTTAGCGTCAGTTAGATGATGCTTCCGTTATGGGTGGGTTTAGGTCTGGGGTAGGGTTAGGGTTAGACCACTAGGAGGCGCGTCTCATATTGACGCTTAAGGGGTACCATGTGCGTCGGCATGTTGACGCATGGTCAAAAGCGTCAGTTAGATGACGCCTTGGGATGAAAATGGGCTGTCTCTGCCTGCTTTGATATGTTGTTGACCAGGTTCTTGCGGGTTGCCCCTCTAACCCCAAGCATCCCCAATGCTCTCCAAATTGACTGTCCCGTTGGAGGTTGGAGGCTGGTGACGGCAATCTCCTCTGGAAACTTGAGTTGCCTTCCGAGATCAACTCTCATCTCCCAGTCATCTGCAGTACCAAGGATCCCTAAACATCTGTCCTCCTTGCCTGCCTTCTCCCAGGCCTGAGGAAGCCAATGAAGCGGGGGCCTTTGTCCTGGGCCTTAGTTCTTTTCCGCTTCCTCTCCTTCTCCTGTCCATCGGCCAGTTACACCTGATCATGGCGACAACTGAACCTCCCTTCAGTCAGGCCTGCCTGACAGGATGACAGAATGTGCTCCAGGTTTGCTGGTACTGAGCACAGGAGGGATCCTCTGTCAGTCTCCATCTTTGGAGGTTTGTTGGTGTTGGTAGTACATCGTACACGGAGCTAAGGAGGGATTTTATCCGATGCCCCTCCATGTTCCAGATGTCCTTGTCTGCTCTCTTCCTCCACAGCCCGAATCTCCTTCTGCACCATCCCTTTCCGGTCCTTTGCCCTTGCCTCCTTCCAGCTTGCTCGGGTGATGGCTCCCAGGCCCAGCCTCCCCTGAGTCACCGTGCCCATGATGTCTGCATGTTGTAAGCGCTCCTCCGCTTCCCTCAGAGCTCCGCTGGCCTTCCACTTCCGTCCCGCCTTTACTACGATGCTCGCCTGTCGCACAGCCTGATCATCACTATCGCGCAACATCATGGCCAACCGGACTTTGGCTGTCTTAAATTCCTCCACGACTGATGTAATTGGCAATTGCAGTATGCTCCTGGAGCTGTATAGCCCTATAGAGTAAAAGCTTTTGCGACAGACAGCCTGCTCCTGAGGAAGTTGTTGATTCTCATTTCCAAAGCCTCCACTGTTGTTAAGGGGACCTTGTACACAAGCAGTGGCCACAGGAGCCTTGGAAGGATGCAGTGTTGGTAGCCCCATACCTTGTACTTGCCGGGCAGGCCACTCCTCTCCAGGGCTTTCAGCCATTCTTCTGCTTGGTTGAGCGTCTCCTTCACGCTTGCTTTGTCAGTCAGGTCGGCTCTGTACCACCTCCCTGAGCTCTTTAACAGCTTCTCCGTGACTGTTGGTATGGTATCTTCAACGATCTTAAACCGGAAGCAGTCCTGGACACGGCCCTGCTTCAGGACCAAGCTTCTAGATTTTGAGGGTTTGAACTCAAACATCCTAGCTGCTGTGGTAAGCTCTACCAAATCTTCCAGGATCCACCTGCCCTTCGGGACTGACCTCGCTGTGATTGTCAAGTCGTCCATAAAGGGCCTGACTGGTACCTGTTGGACTCCACTCGACAGCACAGCTCCCCGTCTGGGCTTCTCCACTGACTTGAGGAGGTTCATCGCCACTGCGAACAGAATCACAGAGATGGTACATCTGGTCACGATTCCGACCTCCAATCTCTGCCAGTGGGTAGTAAAGTCACCAGAAGTGAAGCACATCTTGAAGTGCCCGATGTAGTTCCAGAGGAGCAGCTGTACCTTCTGGGGGAAGTGGTAGGCTTTAAGTTTGTGGTCGACCAACTTGTGCGGCACTGTGCCATAAGCATTCGTTAGGTCAAGCCACAGGACTGCTAGATCTCCCTGGTTCCTCTTAGCATCCTCGATGATCTTGGAGATGACACTGTTTGTGTTTGATGCAACCGGGGACTCCTGGTACTCTCCCTTTCTGTACCGAGGTGTCAATGTACTTGTTATTAATCAAGAACTGAGTCAGCCTTTTCGCCAAGATTCCGAAGAACACCCTCCCCTCCACATTCAACAACGAGATTGTGCGGAAGTCTTTCAAGCTGTCTCTGTCTCTGCTCTATCCCAAAGCGCTCTGCTCCCATATTCCAGATGATAGTGGACCTTCATCTTCCTGCCAATGTCACCAGCGAGGACATACTCCAGGACTTGGTCTATTTCCCTGTCGAAAGACTCCCAGTCTTTCCTGGCTGCTGCTGTTGGCCACAGCACTAGCTTTTTTCTCTTTTCCTCTCCCTCAATGCCCCGAACTTGCTGAACTGTTTCCTGGCTGGCTTGTCTCTCTTGATGTTTAAAAAGGAAAAAATATATTAATGGGAATATACTTCAGAAATATTTTAGTCATAAACAATTCTAGGGGTGCCACTAATTGTGGCCAACATGTTTTAAAGAAAAGCATTTATTTCATAATGTGATTTACCCCACACTTTCAATTCTTTGACTTCAATGAAAGATTCCATTTTTGTGAATTTTTTGAATGAAAGATCAAAGGGTAAACAATGTAGATTTATTTGTACAGCCATCTTTGATCATATTTACAAGGGGTGCCAATAATTCTGACCACAACTCTATGCAAAACAAACACTGTTTTGGTAACATGTAAATAACTGTAGAACTAAATAGTTTTCATCATTCTGAATTCAGTTATTTTTTGACAAACATTTTTTGGGGGTTGTTTACGCTGCTTCCATGTAATGTTTTCGACGTAAATGCATCACGTTGTATGACTAATGCCCCAGTGTTACAAGTGCATTTGATGGCAGCATCACTTTTAAAAGGTATTAAGGCTGCAAAAGTGAAAATATTCAATAATGCCCATGCAATAGCCATTGCTTTAATTTCACATCCAAATAACACGGAACCCCAGACAGTGAAAGAGTGAAGACTCTTGGAACATGTTATTGATTTACTCTGAAGTTTAGAAACATAAAAAAAAAAAAGCATTGGCCATAAACAAATGTTTTTAATTTTTTTTTAAGAATCAATAGTTCACAGTGAACATCTATTTTAAAAAAGACTAAATTTAAACAAAAACAAAAAACAAAAATATCGACATCAATGACGTTTGGTCATGACATCTGATGTCAAACTCTCACCATCAAGTGTTATATTTAATTTGAACAATATATTGAAATACTCAGAAGAATTAGAATAACAAAATTAATATTCAGTTTTGTTTACCACACAGATCCATCATTTAACTTCAGAGGAAGCGGGGACAGACATGTTGTCATTATTCCACACCCCAGGGGTGAGGGGACTGGAAATTAATTATTTGACGTTGAATAGTTTCAGGAATGTGTCAAGCTTTCAAAATAATCAAAAAGTCTCCTCCCGTGGTACCATGTTTTAGCTTGGCTCGTGTCTTCAGAGAGAAAGTGATCTAAGAGCTCTCTGTTCTGTCTACTCGAAGTCTAGAAACAGCAGGAACGCAATTATGATCCAAGGAGAGGATGAGATCATACCTAAAATCACCTGCTACATTAAGTGCCATGTACAAGTATGTTACCTGTCTTTCTGACACATGCTGAGCTTCTCCTTTCCTCTCTACAACCTGCTGTGCTGGTGCTTTATTGATCTGTCTGACTAACAATGTCATGATGTTACTTATAATAATGTTAATGATGTTTTTATTATTTAGATATCATGAACTTTCATGCAAATTCCCTCTTTGCAGGTGAAATGAGAAATAGATATTTTCTGCAAGGCGTGTGTTTGCAGTCTGGTCTAATAGCTTTTAACTGCCCCATACTTACAGCATCTCAGCAAATTTGCTTTACAAATGTGACATGTTGACCAAACAATCCAACCCTAAATATGCTGCACAACCTGTTAAAGACTGAAATAATCAGGTACCATGTTAAAAAACAAATGTATGCAAAGTGACAGGAGCTACAAACAGTAAGAACAGCACATGGTTTGATAGACTTTACCACATTTTACTCTTACAGTATTTAGTTTCTCAACGCTAAATAGGTGTCACTGACATGCAAGCATTTCATTTTATTACAATTGATGTTTTACCATTGACTTGTGGGCTCTGAAAAGTGTGAAACAGCTCTGATACATTACATTATGGCACTTAAACTCATGACATTAACATCTCATGTGACCTCTAATAAGCTCACTGTCAATAAAATGGCAAAAATCCCAGGAAGGATAAAAAGCCATAACTCATCAATTCTCTCCCTGTTTTCCAGTTCTAATTTTTAACCTGCCCTCTTCAACATCCAAGAAACCCATCTCACATGGAAACTCCTACGGCATTCGAGATGCTGTTTTAAAATTGATGTGCTATACTACTGAAACAGCATGAGAAGTATGGCATATATAAAGGGAATGATAACGTTTGCCTAATAATAAAGAAAGTGTCAAAAATGCACCTCTTTTCCTTAAGCATGTTAAAGCGTGCCATGTTTACTCTGAAGTCTTGAGTGCAAAACGATCAACAGGGAACCATTTATTCATAGTGCAAGTGCACTTTAGACTGTAAAGCCTCTCCTTGATAAATAGAAATACGTAGATTCCTTTTGTTCCCTTTCATTTAACCTGCAGGGTTTTATTTTTACTTTCATGATTATGGAATAGTATTGTATTTATTTATATATTTACTCATTTAGAGAGCAGCAGGATTTCAAAGTATATTCTTGCAGTGGTTATACTAGGAACAATTGCGGCGGCTGGCAACCAAGTGTTTATTCTTCTATAAAGTTATGATGTTAGGTAACACTTTACAATACGGTTTCACAAAAATTAGTTAACTTGACCTTATAATGAACCACTTCTACATTTATTAATGTTTATTTTAATTTAAACATTTAATTTTAACATTTAATTAGATTGAATGGAGGATCTTAACTGTGACAAGATGATTGACAGGGCAGTTTACGGTGATAGGATGCACGCGACAGATCTGTCCTTTAAAGATGACAAAGTAGTATGTCCCAAAGATTGCTACTCTTTTGCTAAACACTAATGTATCTGTGTGTAGCAAAAGTATTTACTTTTTCTTCACAAAAAGAGTACATACTTTTATGGCATAGTATAAGTAGGTGAATTAGGACGCAGCATGTGTTTACCTTCTGAGTCGTTCACAAGCTATGCAGGTGTTGAACCTCATGAACTCCATCATTGCTACCAAAGGATGCAAAGTATTTGAAGTTTGTTTTCAAAGGATTGTAGGTAAATATCCACTTTATACAACAACAGCCCTCTATTAATAAATACATTCTAAATGATTCAGTGTATGAGAGAGCTCGAGCTGTCTGAACTGATAGATGTGTTCAACTTCGGTGTATGATACAGCGAGAGCGATTAGAAAGCTGTATACTTTGATGTTACACTCTAAAAAATGCTGGGCAGTTTCAACCCAAATTTGGGTCAAATATGGACAAACCCAAATGTTGGGTTACAAAATGTAATTAAAAAAATTACAGTTGAAAGTGAAAGATGGGTTAAAATTTTTAATTACATTTTTAACCCAACATTTGGGTTTGTCCATATTTGACCCAAATTTGGGTTGAAACAACCCAGCATTTTTTAGAGTGAGGGCCGTTTCTAGGCATAGGCAAACTAGGCGGTCGCCTAAGGCGCAAACAGCAAGAGATTTTTATTTATTTATATATATTATAATATATATATTGTTTCTATTATATTATATTTGCAAAAAGACACCACTAAATATCCACAGTGGCGTAGGGCGTGAGGTGCTTGAAAGTAGCTTTTGACCGTTCGACCCGAGTTCGAATCCGCCTTTTGCCGAACTCGCTCTTGTCCCTTTTCCCAACACATGAGATGTAACATTTTTAGCCTAGCATAAAGGTCTCTAGCGTTATATTTTGCCAAAGAACTAAAATCGAAACCGTGATATGGCTTTGTGCCTTTATAAAACAGCAATACTTTAATTAAGTAGCCTATATAATATGTAATTCTGTTCGTGCTGCGTGATTTAAAGAGAAGTGCGCACTTTGCTCACGTGATCAGCATGGGGATCTGGTGTTTTCTCCAAAATAAAAGCTCAAGGGTTTATTTCTTGCAAGTAGATGAAGAAATTAGGACAATTTTCCTATACTATATAGTGTGATTTTACGTCATAGGAATACTTACATAAGTCATAAACACCAATTATAATGTAATGTAGACTTGAGACTCTATATCATAACTAAAAATATGTTTGAGCCCTCTTTAATGTCCAGGTACAAGTCAATGCTTTGCTTTTGCGGTTCAATAGGAATCTCGTCTAGGGTGCCAAAAAGGCTAGAAACGGCCCTGTATACGCTGATCGGTCAAACCCACCTAAATGTGAGTTAACTGCTCGAATGATTCATGGTAATGAGAGAGCTTTTCGAATGAGTCAGTGAGTTCGATTCAGTGTGCGAGCTGTGAACGCATTAGCGGCTGCGTTCCAGTCCACTTTTAGACACGCACTTGCGAACTTCCCTAAGCTCTTCCCTTAGGAGGAATCCCTGCCGCCATTTTAAAGTGAGCTCGTGAAGTGGACGAGGGAAGTTTATATGGACAGACCCTTGCTCCCTCGATTTTGACAGAGGGAGCGAGTCTACTTCATATGTAGCCTACACCTCAGGCAGCTCCATATACCACAATGCAACACGACTGTGACGTCAATGCATATTGCGTTCAATTTACCCCACCACAAACAACTCTGTGATATATTAATTATTTAAAAAAATAATAATTTCAACAACTCAAATATACCTATATACATATAGAATGCTGCATTAAACAATTTCGTAAGAGGAACAATTAAATAATAAATCAACCGCATAGTGGATTCTAAGTGATCAAGGGCTTAGCACGTTCCGATTCAGCCTATTGCAAAGGTTCCGCCAGTAGTGGGCACTCATGCAACGTAAGCAATGACGTACATCCGAGTGAACAAGACGGAGGGAAGCGAAGGGCATGGCAATTTTGACTGGAACGCAGCCAGCAAGTGAGCTGTTCAAATGATTCAGTGTGTGAGTGAGGCGTTCTAATGAATCAGACTGAATCGTGAACCACTTCATTACGTTTTGCGAAGCCATTTGACCAATTCATGCAAAAGAACCGATTCAAAAGAGTGGTTCAAGATTCGGTATTAGTTTTATTAAAATGCAGACAGAAAATACGGAAACACACGCCATTATTAATCAAATATTCTAAGATAAAATGTTTCGGAGGCCTGTTTGGTGATCCCCTTCGCCAGACAAAGGATTTGTTATAAATTGTTTAAAATGACACTGGTTAAAAGTTAAAAGTTATTGTTAAAATCTCTCAGAAAAGTGAGTCATTGACTCATTGACTCGATTTCCCTTGTGTCACTGAAACTAACTCACTCACTCACTCACTCACTCACTCACTCACTCACTCACTCACAAGCTACACAACGTCAGAGGGACATTTGCAGGCTGGAAGTGTAACTGACAGGTGTTGAATTTACTGGATTAAAAGGGAAGGAAAGTCGTGAATAAAATCCTTTGGACAGCAGCTGCTCGGATCATTGTCTATTCTGCAAATATGTGTGATCCTGTAATAAAACTAATATATTTTCCTTGACTGGTCACATGGCGCCTGTGTTCCCTGTGCAAGAAGCGTGTTATCGAGCTGGGAAGTGACAAGGTTATGACCTTTTCTGCAGGGTAACACTCTCTGCCACGTATATTAAAATGGTAATAGATGTGTTACCTGACACTCCAAGATAAAAATTTATGTTTAGACATTGACTTGCTTCTGTCGCAGCCACGCAGTATGAAACACACTGACATATGATAGTGTTTCACCTTCCATTATCATGACTAAGTATGAGTTGAGAGAGGTAGGATGGGAAGCATGACCAAAATCTATATCATAGTAAAGGTGTATATCACAATTATTTTAAAAATAGGCTTTCAGGAGGCCCCCGAACGTGATTTCA
The DNA here is from genome assembly GCF_029890125.1 of Rhinichthys klamathensis goyatoka. Lineage (NCBI taxonomy): Eukaryota > Metazoa > Chordata > Actinopteri > Cypriniformes > Leuciscidae > Rhinichthys > Rhinichthys klamathensis. Next base: position 15,692 of record NW_026606580.1, read on the forward strand.
TCCGAGGGGTCCAACCATCCGCAAAGGGGTATCAACCATTCATTATTTTCTCTTTTTATTTGGAGCTTGATGGCCGCAAAAAAAGATAAGATTGTTTATAATGATAAAGTTATTGTGAAGTTCACTGCATATATAAAATAGAATGCATGCAAAAGGTAATAGTTGCATGGCTTTTTATGTTCAATTCATTTTGTTATTTTAAATAAATGTATTTTTTAACTTAAATTTGCCATTATTGCAGCACTTCAGCAATTACTTGATTTCTTAATCAGCTGAAGAGTTCTGTGCAAAGTGTTCCTTTTATTCACATGGTTTTAAATTGTTTATAAAGTATCTCATTTTATGTTTTCTTTAAGAAATGTACATTTCATGGAGAGCTAAGAACAACAAAATCATTTTAAGAAGAACAAATAAACTCATTATGGCGTCAGAAGACAAGTTACTAAATGGGACAGAATCAACGATGAAAATAAAACCGGCTTACAGGAAAATAAAACAATCATATTAATTATTCATACCACAATGCATGCTGGGAAGAAGGCAAATTGGAGTGAATCTCAAAACCATGTTACACTTATGTCCAGTTAGTTTATGTTTTCATGGACTTTCAGTTTATTGTCATTCATCACGTGTGTTCCTTTGTTTAATTTTCCCGCCACTCATCAGTAACCATGGACATTTATTCATCACAGCTGTTCATTATTTAGTTCATCACCACCATGTATTTATTTCCTATCGGTTCCATTGGTTTCTGTTGGTCGATGTTAGTGTACACTAGTGTTTTGCTGCACACGCCTGTCAAACTTTTTGTTTTCATAAACCTTGTTTATATTTGTATCCAGTCTTTAGTCCGTCTTCATTTGTGACAAACCATTAGTGCATACAGTATTTGCTCTTAGAAAAAATGCATTAGTAAAACGTACCTGCTATGTTTGTTGGTTCGACTTCACCCAAAAATGAAAGTTACCCCATGATTGACTCACCCTCAAGCCATCCTAGGTGTATATGACTTTCTTCTTTCAGATGAATACAATCCGAGTTATTTAAAAAAATATATCCTGGCTCTTCCAAGCTTTATAAATGCATGGAATGGTAAATGAGATTTTGAAGCCCAAAAAAGTGCATCCATCCATCCATAATAAAAGTACTCCATATGGCTCAATGGGGTTAATATAGGCCTTCTGAAGAGAAGTGATTCCTGGGCTGCAACAATGTTTATGGCCAAACCCAAGGGTTTCCCAACAGAACATTGCCCAGAGCATCAAACTTGGGTCCTTGTCAAAGTTGCTGAGATCTTTATTCCTGCCCATTGCTCCTGCATCCAACATGTTGATTATAAGAACTGATGGTTTGCTTATCATCTAATTTACCCAGACCTTAATATTTGGCATTGTTACACTAACGAAATATTTGTTTGATGTAAGTACACTCAAAAAATTAATTCCTTAACCTCCCTTAATTTAAAGGAGAACTCCGGCGCAAAATGAACCTTTGGTCTAATAAAACATTGGTATCAACCGTTCTCTGAGATTTGTTTTCATGATAATCGAATGTAAAGAGTTTTATCTCTAAAAACTGTTTAGCGTATAACGCTGGTAATGGGGGCATTTAATAAGTAAAAAGAAATCGCTAGTTAATACCATTAACAAGGCTCAAAATATCCCCACACTAACACAGTAACATAATGAGGGTCCCTACATGCAAAACGAAGCATTGAGAACTTTGTAAGTGTACAGACCGATTAATAAGAAGATAAAGATAAAGACAGTCCACTTCGTGTATACAGACAGGAGCCATCTTTGGAAAACAGTCTCGACTAATCAAACCACGAACGCCATTCATACACTTCAGAAGTTCACTGAACTTCATACAGTTCAGCCCACTTAGCACGTCGTTCGTGGTTTGATTAGTCGAGACTGTTTTCCAAAGATGGCTCCTGTCTGTATACACGAAGTGGACTGTCTTTATCTTTATCTTCTTATTAATCGGTCTGTACACTTACAAAGTTCTCAATGCTTCGTTTTGCATATAGGGACCCTCATTATGTCACTGTGTTAGTGTGGGGCTATTTTGAGCCTTGTTAGTAACTAGCGATTTCATTTTACTTATTAAATGCCCCATTACTAGCGTTATACGCTAAACAGTTTTTAGAGATAAAACTCTTTACATTTGATTATCATGAAAACAAATCTCAGAGAACGGTTGACTAGGTACCAATGTTTTATTAGACCAAAGGTTCATTTTGCGCCGGAGTTCTCCTTTAATCGAAGACATTTTTTTACACACAACCAGGGCCGTAGCTAGAGGATTCGGGGCCCCCTGAAAAAATATTGATGTGGGCCCCCACCACCCTCCACCAATATCATATACTGTACAATAGATGAACATGGAGGCCCACATAACAGAAGATGGTGATGTTGTTGTAAAACCTTTATTTTAAAAGTTAAATGTTTATATAAAAATTACAACTAATAAAAAAGCAAGAAATTGTTAAATAATAATAAAACCAATTTTTAAAAAGTAATAAAAAAAATTTCCCATCAGTCTGTTATAATTCATAAATCAAAAAGTAAACATTTAAAAAATTGACAAGAATGCAGTCTAATTCAAAAAATAAAAGCATTCATTGTCTTATTTTTTAATAAAGATAATATGGAACTGGTAATATTATTAAATAAAGCGAATACATTTATTCATCCAAGTGCAGTGTGTTGTATTCGTGTTTTCTCGATGTTTAAAATATCATCAGCCGGCAGGTCAGATGCATAATGCAATGCGTCGTGACTCGTGTAATTTTTTTAAAACTCTAGTTACAATACTGTAAAAAGACAGGAATTTAGACCACGTAATCATTCGGTCGATTGTAGCGCACCGATAATAAAAAATGACTGTACACGGCAGACTGTAGACGGAAGTTTTCTAATTCCCAGCGAAATAACAATATATAACCGGTCTTTAAGAACGTCTTGATCGACTGGGATACAACCACTCTCCTTGCCTCCCTCTCCGTCGTTTCCTGGCATTTCTGGTTCCCTGATTTGTTTTCTTTTCCCCGACATTTTTCAGTCAGTTAGTCTCCTGCTCTTCCACCAAGTTCATCGTTAACTTCAGGCTGCCGCCTCTACTCTGATTGGTTCTGTTCACGAGCTGGGGCGGGACTTACAATTTTATTGGGTCCATCTGATGTTTGTCACTGACTCTGACTGAATAATTAATAAATACTTTAGGTCGGACTAAACCATTTTTATGGAGGTAAGAGAAGCAGATATTTGGAAAAATATTTACCCAAATTGCACGCTTTTGTGGTTTTCATTTAAATCTCAGGCATACAACTAATATAAATATTAGAATTATTCATACTACAGGTGTCACGGATCCCATCAGCAAAGACACATCCCAACCAAACTCAACTCAGCGCACCTGGTCTCGCTCATCATCTCCGGAGTTCTGATCAGTTCCACCTGCATGTCATCATCACTCACCTCTATCGCTCACTGCTTAAAAAGCCCTGTCACTTTCCACTCAGCGTCCGGTCTCGTCTATACGATACCCACGACCCTCTGGTTCCAAACCATCTTTGTCTGGTTCTAGAAAGACTCCTTTTGCAAAGTATTGTCAGTCTCATGCTAACAACCTATCTGTGTCTCCTGAACAGCTTCAACGTGGAGTTCGCCCTTGAATCACCAAGCTTCATTCACCAGTGCTTCCTTTGATCTGAAAACTTTGCGAATCATCTGGTGATTGATCTGTACCCAGGACTGTTCCAGTAAAGTATATCCAGTGTGCTGAGTACCTCTGATTGGATCTGATGTCTTCTGTTGTCTTGGAGCTTGCTTTACGTGTCAAATAAACAAGTGTATATTCTACTTCCGTATCCTCGTCCTTTAGTAGACTGTGACAGAAGACCGGACCGTCACTATGCAAGCTCCAGCAGCACACGAGATTCCGGCAGTGGGAATAGATGCCGATCTGATGGCTGCCGCACCTCTGCCTCCCATCAACGATGCCGCTGCAGTACCCACCATCATTTCAAGAAACTCTGTCTGAACTCAGTCGTACTCTACAAAATCTCAGACCCGCCGCAGTCAGTCCCATGGCCAGACCCTCATCTTATTCAGGCGAAGGTGAATGCAGTGGTTTCCTTTTACAATGTCGCCTGTATATGGAGATCAACGCTAACCAGTTTGTTTCAGAAAGCGCCAAGATATCCTTCATTCTGTCCCTACTCACTGGACACGCCCTGAACTGGGCACAGGCACTATGGAATTCCAATGCACCTGCACTGCAATCATTAAGTAGCTTTGTTTAACATTTTCAAATAGTTTTTTCTCAAACTACTAATGCTATTTCTGTGCACAATCAGTTGTTACGTCTCCGCCAAGGCCGATCGACTGTGTCTGATTATGCTCTGCAGTTTCGAACTATCGCCGCTAGCAGCGGTTGGAACGAGGTTGCTTTGATGTCCGCCTATCGACAAGGATTAAATCCCGACATCTGTCTTCAACTTGCCATCTATGAAGATTCCACAGGGATTAAGAAGCTGATCCAGCGATCCATTCTTATTTCGCAACAGCGCGCTGCATGTCTCAGTTTAACCACAGCATCCTCTCCACGATTCTCTTCCTTCAGGAACTCAAGTTCAACCACCGCACCAATATCACGACCCCCCGTGTCCATAGACCCTACAACGCCTGAACCGATGGAGATCGACTCAGGACATCTAACTGCCGCAGAACGTAATCGCCGTCGTGACCTAAACCTCTGTATCTACTGTGGAGCTCCGGGTCATTATCGCCTAGACTGTCCCATCCGTCCCAGACGTTCGGCGGTGAGTACTGTTGATTTACCCTTCCCAGTCTCTAGTTTGAAACTAACCCCAGTAGTCTTGAGATATCACCAACACTCTGTTTCAGCAAAAGCCTTGATAGATTCAGGCGCAGCGGGGAATTTCATTTCCGCATCATTACTCAACGGGCTCCAAGCCCGCCGTCGTACTATAACCCATCCGTTGAGCATTCATTCCATTCTGGGCAAACCACTCGGCAGAGGAAACATCCGTCATTGCAGTTCTGTAATAGATCTATCCATGGGTTGTATGCATCATGAGGAATGTTCGTTTCTAGTGCTAGAGGGTTCCACAGCAGATATCGTCCTAGGACGTCCATGGCTCGCTTTACATTCGCCTGACATCTGCTGGACTACGGGTGAGGTACGTCAATGGAGCAATCATTGCAAAGAACACTGTCTTCGGTCTATTAAGAAGACTATTCCACAGCCAACAGCATCCATGTTCTTGGGGTCCACCTCCGTAGAAAGTCCAACCACAGATTCTGTCACCACCATTCCACCTGAATACCTTGCTTTCCAGGACGTGTTCAGCAAACGTTTAGCCACCACATTACCACCTCATCGGCCATGGGATTGCGCTATTAAACTACTGCCTGGGGCCATTCTACCGCGTGGAAAGATCTATCCCTTATCCATTCCGGAACAGAAAGCTATGGAGGAGTATGTGGAGGAAGCCTTACGTCAGGGGTATATCAGGCCTTCTACTTCTCCAGCCGCTTCAAGCTTCTTTTTCGTTAGTAAGAAGGATGGTGGCCTACGCCCCTGCATTGACTATCGTGCTCTGAATGCATCCACAGTCAAATACCGATACCCCTTGCCGTTGGTACCTGCGGCACTCGAACAACTTCAGTCAGCAAAGATCTTCACGAAACTCGATCTCAGGAGCGCTTACAACCTGGTCCGAGTACGCGAGGGTGATGAGTGGAAAACTGGATTCATCACTGGATTCATCACCCCTGCAGGCCACTATGAATACCGGGTCATGCCTTTCGGCCTGTCAAACTCACCATCGGTATTCCAGGGGTTCATGAATGAGATCTTCCGGGACTTCCTCCACCGTTTTGTAATCATTTACATCGACGACATCCTCATCTACTCCACCAGCCTGGATGAACACGTACGACAGGTACAGCAAGTCCTTAAACGCCTACGGGAGTATCAACTATACCTCAAAATAGAAAAATGTGAGTTCCATCAGAAAACCATTCATTTCCTAGGATACGTTATTCGTCCTGAGGGCATCTCCATGGATCAACACAAGGTGGAAGCCGTCCGCAACTGGCCGAGGCCTCAGACCTTAAAGGAACTGCAACGTTTCCTTGGCTTCGCCAATTTTTATCGCCGTTTCATCCAGGATTACAGCAAGGTCTGTGCTCCCGTAACGTCGATGATACGGAAGGGGGTCAAGCGGTTAACCTGGTCTACTGAAGCTACTACCGCCTTCGAGAGGTTGAAGAATGCCTTCTGTTCCGCACCCACGCTCTGCCATCCGGATCCGGACAAACCATTTGTGGTCGAAGTCGACGCCTCCACCAATGGGGTGGGAGCCGTGTTGTCTCAACGACAGGGAACCCCTTCTCAGCTCCGACCATGTGCATTCTTCTCACGGAAAATGTCCCCGGCAGAGCAAAATTACGATGTGGGTAATCGTGAACTTCTGGCCATTAAACTGGCACTGGAAGAGTGGAGACACTGGCTGGAGGGAGCCAATCATCCATTTCAAGTGATCACGGATCATCGCAATTTGGAATATCTGAGAGGTGCCAAGAGGTTGAATCCGCGTCAGGCCCGATGGGCCCTGTTCTTCACTCGCTTCAATTTCTCCGTAACCTACCGTCCCGGGACAAAGAACTTCAAGGCCGATGCTCTGTCCCGTTTGCATCAACCGGAGAATTCTGCAGAAAGTAACGAAACCATTCTCCCTCCGACCCTCATTGTTAGCCCCATCCAATGGAACCTTGACGAACTGATAGCGGATGCCACCCTGTCCGAACCAGCTCCGCCAGGAGGTTTTGAGGGTAAGATTTACGTTCCAGCCAACCTTCGTATTCCCCTCATGGAATCGGTGCACACTTCTCCAGGCTCAGGACACCCAGGCTATCTTCAGACCCTCGCACTTATCAGACAGCGCTACTGGTGGCCCAGTATGGCTCCGGATACCTCTCGGTATGTGCAGGGATGCACCGCCTGCGCCATGGCCAAAGTACCACGATGACTACCAGAAGGAAAGTACTGTCACGGATCCCATCAGCAATGACACATCCCAACCAAACTCAACTCAGCGCACCTGGTCTCGCTCATCATCTCCGGAGTTCTGATCAGTTCCACCTGCATGTCATCATCACTCACCTCTATCGCTCACTGCTTAAAAAGCCCTGTCACTTTCCACTCAGCGTCCGGTCTCGTCTATACGATACCCACGACCCTCTGGTTCCAAACCATCTTTGTCTGGTTCTAGAAAGACTCCTTTTGCAAAGTATTGTCAGTCTCATGCTAACAACCTATCTGTGTCTCCTGAACAGCTTCAACGTGGAGATCGCCCTTGAATCACCAAGCTTCATTCACCAGTGCTTCCTTTGATCTGGAAACTTCGCGAATCATCTGGTGATTGATCTGTACCCAGGACTGTTCCAGTAAAGTATATCCAGTGTGCTGAGTACCTCTGATTGGATCTGATGTCTTCTGTTGTCTTGGAGCTTGCTTTACGTGTCAAATAAACAAGTGTATATTCTACTTCCGTATCCTCGTCCTTTAGTAGACTGTGACAACAGGGGCCTAAATAGTATAACTGCTGGATTTTGTGGGGCCCCCTGGGTAGCGGGGGCGCCTATAATTGTCACCACCTTTCACCCCACTAGCGACGGCCCTGCACACAACTTAAATGAGTTTATTCAAATCAAATCAGTTAAGTTGAGTCAACAGTATTGTTCATCATTATGCACAATATATATAATAAAGCACTAAGAAAAGATAGATGTCAGTGACAACAGCAGAACACTGAGTGCCCACAGCCTGAGCACAAGCACTACTCTTCAGCACAGTGGTAACCGCAAAACAACCATTGCAGAAACTCCACTAAATGTTCAACATTACTGAACATTAAACATTAATAGCATAGAGCACAGCATGCTCTTGTTTGGAAATGGCCTTCTAACCCTTCCTAGATTGATGAGCAGCAACACTTCCTTCTCTAAGATCATTGCTGATGTCTTTCCTCCTCGGCATTGTGTTAACACACACCTGAATGCTCTAGACCAGAAAACTGCCAAAACGTCTGCTTTTATAGAGTTGGTCTCAATTGCTGATGATCATTTAATTAAGGATATTTGATTAGCAGCCCCTGATTGCAACTTACCCTCTTAATTCCTATGGAAGAAGTATAGGGCGTACTTAGTTTGTCACACATGGCTTCTCCATTTTGTCCTTATTTTTGTTTAATAAACCATGACACTGTGTAATATGTCATGTGTTATTGTTCACCTGAGGTTGTATTTACCTAATTTTAAGACCTGCCAAGGACCAGATGATTTTTTTATTATGTCCTGATATGTAAAACCATAGAATTCAAAAGGGTGCACTTTTCTTTTCACATGACTGCATATATATATATATCTATGTATATAAAATTTGATCTCTAACAATAAATAAGCACCGTATCAGATATTCACTCTTTTTTCCCTGAAACTCACTTGTTTCAATCATTAGATGTGCAATAAATATGTTATATTCTGTATGATACATGCATTCATGGTGCTTTTCCTTATTTATAAATCATTTTGGTTAAAAGTGTCTGCTAAAATTGTAAATTTGAAAAATCCTGTCTTTCTTTGTGTATAAACGTATCTATACGTTATCTGCCCACAAGATCCTAAGTGTTTCCAGCAATTGTGGATTCCTGCTGTTTAATGAGCTCCAGAGCTCACTGCAAAGATCAGCAGATTTTATCACTGTCCGACTTTCCCACGGAGAGAGTCATTAAGCAAATTAGTAACGACAGGCGCATTTGCATATTCATAGAGTGCCCTAGCCTAGATCATGCCCCAAGACAAACAAAGTAATACAAATGCAACAGGTACAGAGGTTCTCCATTGACATGCCTGCATGATGATGTTTGGTTTGGTTTCACAGAAGTTTGAGTTCATGTCACATGAATAACTGATAGAACGGTACATTATGAGCTAATTTTAATAAGCTCTACTACCAAATAAATGAATTTCCCAGTGGATGAATAACCAAAATATCTGTTTACTAAGGTATCCATCTCTTGTCTACTATTTTTGTGAAAGACAGTTGTTTGTATAGTGATTGATTGCTTGTTCATCTGATAAAGTTTCTCTATTCTAATGCTTGAAAACTATCTATGGACTGGTTATATCATGGTTGTATTGCACAAAGACTGATGTGCTAACAGTGATAGATTGTGTGTTTGTGTTTGTGTGTGTGTGTGCCTTGTATGCAGCCTTCTATCATTTATTGGCAGTGTGTGATTCAAGAAATCTCCTTCCGACTCAGCGGACACCATGATAAGATCAAAGAGTATATTTGATAACCTATCTCATTTTCGGCAGTCTCTCTCGGCTCTGTCTGTTATATCACCATATCGCAAGCACAATCAGACCTATGGGATTTAGAAATTCAGGCATTGGGGACAAGTTGTTGTCTTTTGGATCTTTGGATTCTACACAAACCACATGTTTAAGCAGTTGAAATATGTTTTTTTTTTTCTCCAAGTGGTGTTTATTTAAGAAAACTGTGTTTATTACAGGACTCAACTGTAATAGCTCATGTTTAGCCCTAAAGTAGATTTTTTTACAAGTACAAGTCTATACAAGTTCCTCTGGGACTACAACGTCCATGTCCTCGTGAGGAGAAAATAATTATGAAAATCCTTGTGTCTTCAAAAAAATAAGAAATTCATATTCGATTTGAAATCATGATAAATAGATAAATACATAACAAAACGTTACAACCCGTCTCAACAGCCTCACAAATAAATAAATAGAATCATAAATAACATTCAACAAACATCTTTGGCCAAACGAGGCCCGTGTAGACAATTCCTCCTCAAAACTCCCTCCAACGAAGCTTGGAATTAGGGTCAGCTTCGGTTAGGGACGCCACTCATCCTTAAGAAGGGTGACAAAACAAAGCTAAACCATAAAAAGAAGAATAACAAACCAACTCCATTGAGGCACTTTTTAAGGATGTCAGAAAAATTTTGCATCTTCTATGAGTTTTTTTTTTCTTTCTTTTTTTTTCTTCTTTTTTTTTTTTTTTTTTTTTTTTTGTGAAAAGCAAAGCTGAACAAATACGACCAAAAAACCTCCAACATTCATTTACAGATAACCCGACGGCTGCATTTTATTCTGGCTTCCTTTATCCTCTCTTGTTTTGAGTGTGAAATCAAGGCAAACTAAAAAGTTAAAAAAAAGAAAAAGGTCAAAAAGAACCACTACAAAAGAATACAATGGAATCTTGTAAAAAGAAAAGTCAGAGTTAAACACACATCTCGGTTTGTTTCAAAGCAAAAGAGAAAAACAAAACATCAGTGTTTGTTTTCAGTGACGGTGCTGGATGTTACATCTGATTGGCTCTCTGATCGTTCTCCGAATATCCCTGCGAGGGTTTTGAAGCGAGGCCCCCACTCGTTGAGGTAATCGTAGTCCTCCTCTGTTTCACCCTTTACAGACTCTATAGAGCTTAAACTCTCGGCCACCGAGCCCTCGCCCTCGTAGGCGTATGTGGCCAGCGAGTCGTATGGCGGGGCGGAAGTGTCACCGTCGTGCTCTTGCAGCCGCTGACTGATGAAGTTGCTGATGTCAGCGCTGTTCTGAGAGGATATTGGCCGCTGTGGACACAAACCCAACTCTGGCTTAACGTCTCGGCGAAACAGATTTTCCTTGATGACTTTGGGGTTGCGGAGGGTGCCCATGTCGAAGGCGTGCGTGTCCTCTTCGCCTCCTCCTTCATCGTCGTAATGGATGACGTTGTCACGGATGTCCTCTTTGGATGTCATGAGAGTCTCTTTCTTCTTCTGCCGCCGAACCCCCACGTAGAGTACCACGATCACTGCAGGAAACACACAAGCAGAACACAAATGAAAATATATCACCAGGATGCTTTCAGAATGTGATACAACACGGTCTCTAAAGCTCCCCTGAAATCGAGATCATGTGGCTTTTAGTCTCTGACGGTCAGGCTTGAGGTAACTAGTAATAGTGCATTAAGTCATCTTTTTTTTGTATCTTATACTGTTTTTTATACTTGAATATATATATATATATATAATATTTTTTTATATATGAATATACAGATACAATTTTATACTTGCGTACATACTTTTTTATAAATACAGACAAACATAGTTTAGAATTACATACAGTTTTTTTTTAATTTTAAAAAGTTTTTCCTTCCTGGAAATATGTCAACAGGATTTCAGCAACTCCTTCTGGGAGCTATTTTGTATATATTTTTATTTGATTTTTGGCATATATTCGACAAGGTGCAGGTCCATACTGATATGATAGCATCATGCAGTTGCTCCAGATTTGTCTGCCATTCTCCTCTGACCTCTGGCATCAACAAGGCATTTTCGCCCACAGAACTGCAGTTTGCTGGATCTTCTCTTTTAAGGGCCATTCTCTGTAAACCCTAGAGATGGTTGTGTGTGAAAATCCCAGTAGATCAGCAGTTTCTGAAAAACTCAAGAACAGCTACTTGAGATCAGTCCTTCTGGCACCAACAACCATTCAAAGTCTCTTAAATCACCTTTCTGAAGCTCAGTTTGAACTTCAGCAGATCGTCTTGACCATGTATACATGCCTACAATAAGTTGCTGCCATGTGATTGGCTGATTAAATAGTTGCATTAACGAGCAGTTAAACAGTGTACCTTATAAAGTGGCCAGTGAGTATGTATATACTGTATATATGTATATATATATACACACTCACTATGTAACCCATACAGTCCTACTCACCCAGCAATGACCGGGATTCAAATGGTGTCTCCAGCATGGTAGGCATGCGTGCTAACAAGGACACTATAGACCGCAGTCTCTAACATCAGCCGCTAGTGCGCCTCTTGAGATCAGGGGAGTGAGGTTTACCTGAACTGGCCTCCGTTACACTCACCCCCCCTAAATTTCACTCCCATCCAGGCCACGGCACCAATGCAACCCCTCTGATCCTACTTGCCCCGCTCCAATGCAAACTGGCGTTGGAAGACCACAGTCTCTGTCTAAAATACCTCCCAGAAGGAGTTGCTGTGCTGATTTATTATTTTTTTTCTGAATTTGAATGATGAGAATAAAAAATATTATTATTTATTGAAAAAGCATCTCACAATATATATCACATGACTTAATTAGCAACATATTAACAACATTTTGTGTTGTTTTTGTGGGCAAAAAAGGTACATTGAGGTAGTCCATAGTGTATAGTGATCTATAAAGCACTGTTCACTCTAAACTCACTTTCAAACCAAGCGGCCTGTCAGTACAGATGTGACGTAATGACACAAAGACATGCTCGAATTTGTACTTGTTATGTACTTGCTCAAAAAATTATTTTGGATGATTTTTAACCCAAAAAAGGTTACAGAATGCAGCTTTAAAGGGCACATTAGTATTAGTATTACGACACGCGTACACTCTGCTTATTACACACAGACACACTCCACTTGCAAATCCCGCCATGTAAATAGCAATCTGGCATGGCGCGAGCGCAAATGGCTTTTAAAGGGAATGGGAGATGAGACTCTGATTGGTTTGTTGAACGTTAAGCCCAAAACACACACGTTACTCAGTGATGTAGTGGTGCCTGGAGAAGTGGGTATACTCTTAATTTATGCCCCCAATATTTTTTTAAGCATCCCAGCAAAGGATGAACGCTCTGTGTTATAAACAGTGACATGTAAGACTGAATATGCAAGAATATAATGTAATGAATACAATAGAACATATAGAATCATTAGTATTTTTGCATATCAGGGCCGTACGTAGGGTTTTCTAAATACCCAGGCCCCATAAATTATATTGCTAGGGGGGTTTGGGGGCATGCTCCCCCCGAGAAAATTTTGATTTTCCTGATCTCGACATGAGCATTTTAAGGTGTTTTGATGGCCAAAAAAAAGGACAACAGTATCTTTAAAAGCATGAAGTATTTGATCAGATTGTTAAACATGAGAATCATTTCCAGTTTCAGCTACTTTTTCTTTCCTAAATTAATCGATGTTTTTGGACTAATCTGTTAATTTAATTAATGGTTCAATTGCTCACTCATAAAGACAGTCACTTGTCGCCGCCTTCTGGCTTAATGATGCAAGTTGCGCAAACACAGACAAGCGGAGTGATACAAACAGTGAAAAGTCGAAAACATTCGAGGTAACGTTATACAAATATATTTATACAATAATAATGGCAATATATTTAATAGGGTGCTTGTGTTGTTAAATTGAGCTTATCATTTCCACTGTCTTTGATCAAACTGATTATTTCTGTCGGTCATTTAAAACTTCTATCGAAAACCAGCCGTATATTTTAGCTACTTGCATCTTATCTCGAACTGTATGATCGTTAACTGAAGTGAAGCGTCGCGTTGGGATTCGCGCTCGGCTCGCGCTTCTGTGAACAAAAATCCCGCATGCTTTGATTGGTCTCAAACATTTTGACATTGACGAGCGGGCGAGTGATGAAGCAGATCAGATGAGAAGGTCAGTTATCGTCACGATGGGAGAATCATTGCAGCAACAAATTAGAGTTAATATTAGGGGTACGACCCTGACTGGGTGTTTTTTTTATTCACGAGATTGGATTAGCAACTAAATGATGCGCATCAGAAGGGATTTAGAAGTGGGTATACGCAATGCCGACTGAAAAATAAGTCGTATACCTGCGTATACCCTGCACTACACCACTGACGTTACTCATTAAGAGAACAGTGACAACCCTTTTAGACCATGCGGCGCGTGCACTGATTTTTCCCGTCGTTAAACTAGCAAAAGTGGATTCGGATACGCCCTAAGTGCACTTGCGCCCTGCGCTTTAGACCGTTAAAATAGGACCCTAAATCTGCAAGGGGGAATCTTTCAACCTTTGATAAAATTCCCAATCACATGGATTCCTACTTGATTTTGTGTTAAATTGACGAACAGCGGTAAATGTGTCTGCATCTTTAGAAAAATATGCAAGAATCAGTAAATAAAATCTGAAAACAATGATATCATACATGTGAGTTATTTAGCTCATGCATATTTGTTTTGAGGCGAGGTCAAGCCAATATGCATGTGACGGGAAAAAAACAAACTGGCGATTAGTTCGTAATAATTAGAAGGCGAGTCTTCTGTTCCTATAGCCATCGTATTGAGTGCTGTGATTTCTCCCATTCATTCAAATCGTTCTCGTTATGCTGTCTGTACAATCAGGGAGTGAGGCAGGCAGAGGCCAGTGGAAACACTCTTCCTCATTTAATCAAGCGACAACCCCCTCATTTGTCAGAGTTTTCCATGATTGGCAAACAGCTCCTGACTGCAGTCATCATTTAAAGACGGAATGAAAGCTGCAGCAGTAATGTGTGCCCTCTGTCTGATGGACTCTCTCACCCATCATGTGTGACTATTTCAGAACCCAGTCCTCGCGCTTTATTATTCATTTTATATTGACTGGCCACAGACGATCCTCAACTAGATAGACAGAACACGAGATAGATAGATAGATAGATAGATAGATAGATAGATAGATAGATAGATAGATAGATAGATAGATAGATAGATAGATAGATAGATAGATAGATAGATAGATAGATAGATAGATAGATAGATAGATAGATAGATAGATAGATAGATCAGAGCCATGATCACGACATACACTGTGTCTCACACTGTGCTGTAATGGAGATCTGTTCTTCTTATACGTTCAGAAGGTTTCTAAGTACATAAGTTAACACCTGTACTATGTTTATTAGTATGCAGCAAATTAGAGGAAATTGGTATAAAACAAATAACAAGGTTGTTTATATGTTCAAACAGTCTAGATCAGTGTCTGTGAGATGACAGCGCCCCCAAGTGACAGATATTTGCATTGTAATTCTCAACCATTGTCAGACATGTAGCCTATTTTCTGAGTCAATGTTTGTGATTTGATTGGCATATGCAGGAGATAGGTTCGAGATTGATAAGCCCTCGTCCTCGGTACGCTGATCTCTTGCTCTGTCTGCCATGACTGCATCCGTGGAGTGGGAAATGGGTCAGTCTGACAAATGAAGCCCCGATAATGGCTTATCTCCAGCTCGACAATGTGTTCTCTTTCTGCGCTGTCTGTGATCCTGGCTGGCACCTTTAGGAAGGACGCAGTGATGCTGAGAGGTGCTTGCCGGTGTCTGTGAGACAGGTCAGGTTTTAGAGCGCTGCAGCAGTCTTTTGAATACAAGCTGTCACGTACTGGTAAAAGATGGATTGACTGTTTTTCCAAGTGGCGTGAAGATCAGCTTAATTAAATAGACAACAGTATTTTAGGACTGAAGGTCATTCTAACAAATGGAGGTGGTGTATGCAGTGGGAACAATTAAAGGGATAGTCCACACAAAAATGAAATTCTGTCATCATTTACTCAACCTCATGTAGTTCTAAACTTGTATGCATTTCTTTTTTTCCCCCTGTGGAACACAAAATAACATATTTTGTAAAACGTAACCAAATGGTACGGTTCCCATCAGACCTCCATTGTATGAATAGAAATTACAATGCAAATCAATGGGAACCAACATTCTTCAAGTAAATTTTTTTTTTTTTTTTTTTTGGGTTTACTATCCCTTTAAAGAAAGATTGGTGATGTCAGCTGAAAAGTAAAGCCATTTGTGGAGCAATATATTACAAAAACAACCCTTTTCTTCTTATTTGGAATACAAGCAATACGATTTGCATTAAGAAGATTTTGATTTCATGTTGACTTTAATATGGTCAATGTCAAAAATAACTCATAAACTCTGCAAACGGTAAATCATTTTCTTCTAAAATGTCTCATTCTGTAATACAATGCGTATACAAATTGTATTTGAGGTCTCGTCGGACCCTCTTCTTTTGTGATTCAACTTCATTTGCTCTACTTTGAAAAAAAAAGAAAGCAAAGCCTCGTGTCCTTTGTAGGTGTATTGTGGAGGGATAAAGAAAGGAAATGAGTTGAAATTTGATGGAGACAGAGGAGATAAAAGCATGAATGCTGAAATAGCAGAGAGGAGAATGGGAATGAAAATAGTGACATCTAAACAAACCAAAACGTTAGAGCTTATCAACAGGAAGAGCGTGCGCTCGCTGGACCACTGCTTCTCGAAAATACTACCGTGTATTGTGCACATTATTTTTTGACAGACATCGATGTCTTGATATTTAAATGATGGATCGTAAGGTAATACTAATTTATTTCTTAGCCGGCAAGTATTCAGTGAAGTGATTGATGCCCATGAGTGTGTTATGTCGATGCTTTTGATTCTAATATTCCAACCAATAGCCAGCCTAAGTTTTTGACAGACGTGATAACATGCGTAAGTGCACTATGTTTGCTTTCTGGGTAATTAGAAAACGTGCTGGAGGCATTTCGAAATGCTTTTTGTGTTATTCATACTTATTTTACGGAATGAAGTTTATTGCGTGGCATAAATAAATGATTTTACTTGGTTTGGCTTGTAAAAAAAATTACATTCAGCTTTCACAAATTCGTTAACTTTTGAAAATTGCTTTGATGCAAAAAGTTGTTACTTGTGTCTTATTGTGTCTTATAACATTTTTTTTTTTTTTTTTTTTACCCATGGAAATGCAGATCCTGTTGTAAATAATAGTGAAAAATCACTTTTCAAAAATTGTACATTACCCCTTAGCAGATTTTGACTAGATAGTACTGTTCAAAAGTTTCGGGTACTACGTTTTTTAAAGCAATTGATACTTTTATTCAACAAGGATGCATTTGACTGATCAAATGTTACAGTAAAGACGGTTATAATTTCACAACATATTTCTATTTCAAATAAATTCTGATCTTTTGGACTTTCTATCTATCTATCTATCTATCTATCTATCTATCTATCTATCTATCTATCTATCTATCTATCTATCTATCTATCTATCTATCTATCTATCTATCTATCTATCTATCTGCATATAGTTGACCTCAGTTCTACTTCATTTTCCACGTTCCACTGCAAGTTCAATCCTTTCGAAGTATACTTCTTTGACCTTGCAGTCTGTGCTGATGACAAAACTTTTATCATGCAGACTGTCCACGTTCCGGTCCAGCTCGCAGATAGTCTGTGTGTTGTAATTTTAGCTGAAGTATAGGCTTAAGTGTCAGTCCGGTGGACATACACATCATTTCCGACTGAGAGGCTACAGTGAGATCTGTGTCTGAGGTTCATTCGAGGACAGCCGAGTGCTAACCTCATTTTGTTGAGCACGCTCTTACTTAATGACCAGCCAGCCCACACAAATTACCATGGAAACGAGGCCATAAAAGTGGGTTTATAACTCCTGAGATTTCCCCCGTCTAGACCTCAGGGGTTAAGTTAACATGGAGAGTAATTCAGCCTGCATGCGATCTAATGGTAATGACACTCTGAGATTTAGGGCTTTCACTATGACATTGATGAGCGAAGAAAAGGCTCATTTAAACCCGTGCGTATTCACTTTATCAAACTATCCTCCTCCTTACCTGTCTAGAATGGCCAATATACAGGCACTTAATTAACAAGTGTGTTTTAATTAAACCACCCCAGAGTTTCAGAGCGGCCCATGTATCTTCCGTCTAAAAAAGGGGAGTCCAAGAAGCGCCTAAAGCCAGCCGAAAGAAGTCTTCATGAAATCAAAATGAAAATATACTTTTTAAAGTGCATGATTGATTAATGATATTTCAAAGACGTAACAAACAACAACAACTTCACATCATAATCACTTTCCTTTTTCGACTGATGTAACAATTTCTCAAATCTCCCCTCCAACTGCCTCATTCTTGCACTTTTCATGATTCAGTCAGTATTTTTCTTTGTTAAATGCTTTCACTTTGAGATATTTCATATTACAGAAATAAAATCATTTGCGAATGTGCTTCATGGCTAATTTCAAGGTAAGTGTGTACTTTTAAAACCACTAGCATCACAAAATGATATTGTAAAAATAATGATGTTTGGAATACTACATTACTCAGTATATAGAGTAGTATGTACTGTAGACTGTGCACAGTATGCAGATTTTCTGTATGACCTAATCCTAGAGTACTACATCTGACAAAATGATCTTCCATTTGGGTGACTGATAAACTGGAAGAATCTATTTCTGGGCTCTTTGTTTTATCCTGCAGTCAAATATTCTTTGCACCAAATTGGATTCAAATTGCAAAATGATTTTCAAAATGAGAACTGAATGCCAAGGTCATGTGACAAACAGTAAAGTCATGTGAAAGCGATGTGGCATATTAGATTTATTGTCAATTAATGCATTTTTTATTTGTAGGCTGTATACAGTAGGCTATATACTGTACAGCATTTGTAACATGTAAGCTAGTGTTCCATTCCAAAAAATAGATAATGACTGTTTTTATTTTTTATTTGGAAATATTGTGATTCAGAAGAGCTTGTGCTATGACGGACACTATCACAGTCTCTTTAGTTATCTTTCAAAATAAGGTCCTGGCAGCTTTTGCTTTGCAGTATGCATTGTCACTTCTTATTGAGCTGGGATTACATCTGGTAAACGGAGTCTGGACAGGCAGCTCTCTCTCTCTCTCTCTCTCTCTCTCTCTCTCTCTCTCTCTCTCTCTCTCTCTCTCTCTCTCTCTCTCTCTCTCTCTCTCTCTCTCTCTCTCTCTCTCTCTCTCTCTCTCTCTCTCTCTCTCTCTCTCTCTCTCTCTCTCTGTCAAACGCTCTGATGGATGGATGTTTGCTTACCCAGCAGTATGACGATGCACACCAGAATAGCGATCAAGGCTCCGGTACTGAGTCCCACAGGGAGGAAAATGGCTTCAGCACTGCATGTTAATAAAGATCCCTCGGTGTCACAGCCACACACACGGATGGTGAGAGTACTGGTACTGCTCAAAGTCTGGAGGCCACCGTCCTCAATCACCACTGGAAGGTGGTAGATCTCCTGAGACCACCTTTTGAAACCACTACGCAGAGCCACGACCCCAGCAGTGTTATCTAGGTAAAAAACAGCAGACATTTGAAAAATTTTCTTACCAAAATATTTTGTTGCATTTTTATCACAGGAAAAATAATGGATTTTTTTGTAATATTAATATTATTAATATATTATTAATATTTATTTGGAATAAAAATATATTTAATAATATTATATATATATATATATATATAAGGAAAATGTGTAGGTAAAGTAATCTTGGTAATTTTTGCTCCCCTTGTCGCTTTCTGAGCCTAATAAAACTGACTAATAGAAATAATATTTTTTTAAATGTATAATATATATATGCGTGTATGTCTTACACATTTTCCTTTTTATTAAGCTTAATAATAACCCCCCAAACACAGAAAACCACAAATTGAATTTGCTAATGAAAGCACACAGCTATTGATTGTTTGGTGATTTTTTTGACAACCCCTCCGCAGGAAGTATGCTTGTGTCATTATAAAGGATTGTTATTGATCTACCATCTACCACCGCTGCATCCTTCATGCAGATGATTTTGTGCATCACAAAGAGCTCTCTTGCACGATTTTTCATAGTGAACAAACAATTCAGTGTTTAATGTACTATGCAGTAGTTCAACAGGGAAATCACACTACAGCTGAGTGCCGAATCCCCCTCAGGCGTCGAAATAAAATGCTTTATCTCTTTGAGGAGGCTGTTTGAGCCTGAACATTCATCTGCAATGATTTCAGGAGGTAGAGAAGCTCTTTCACAATCTACCTTCTAGTGACCTACTGTAACATTGCTGGTCAACTGAGATTTATAACTTCCTGAAGGCTACTCCATCTCTCTGACTCAGTTCCAAACCCTTCCAACAGAATCGGACATTTTCATGCTTCTAATCTGATGATGTGGGGGGTAAAAATCACAAAATGCACACATAATTTTAAATGGTGCTTTTTAAAAGAGATAAGGCTACTTCTAATGCCGAATAACATATTTATAATCAACATTTCCCTTGACAGCTATCATTTTAAAAGGCGTGTTTTACATGACAAACATCTTTTTACAATTACAGTGTCTATAATTGACATTATTAAACTTGAATAGGTAAATTTACACTAAATATAACTAGACACAACTAAATCTATTAGAATTTAACAAAATATTTCACTACAAAAAGATGTTTGTGCTATAAGGGACGTATGCAAATCCGTGAATCATTTTTTTGACATGAAGTCTGAACAAATTGATTCATTAAGGTGAATCAGCACTGCATTCGTTTTATAAACTGAACAAACAGATTCAGAAGACAGAGACACAGCATTGCTTATATATATAGGACAGCATTATTTTGCTGCACACTGTTTTGAACAGACATCTTGTGATGATAGTGCAGCTATAATCTCTAAAAATGTGACTCTATGTCACAAAACTAAACAGAATTGTGTTTTTCACAAGAGATTTTTCCTTGTAGCAACACCCATGCTCCAGTCATAAAGGTTAAATGGCAATAAACAATGTAGCTGTTTGTGTTTTGTAAAATAAGTGCAATCTAGTTGGTGTTTTAATGTTCAGAGAAATGACATGTTGTCAAAAGACTTTGCCAGCATCATGGCGGCTGTAAGTTGCTGGTTCTGAACTCTGATCAGTCCACCTGACCTTGTCTCTGTGACTTTATGCTGACCGCAGTTTCTTGACGGGTGGGCATTTTCAAAAAAAATCTTGCATGTTACAGGTAGACCCTTTTCATCTCTTTTTTTCTGGACTGCCCTCAGCGAAAACTGTCACCTTGTCCCAGTAAATCACATCTTAAGTGTGCATTCATGCCTAAAGTGAGGACAGCCATTCCATAAGGCCAAAAATAGTGAACGTAGAGGAAAAATAGCACGTCAGCTGCGTTATAATAAACAATTACATAAAACACAGTTTCAGGATTTTCCTTGGATTAAATCATTTTTAACCTAAGGATTGCATGCACAAAGAGCAATTTTAAGGATATATATATATATATATATATATAATACTGAAAACGAAATTTGAATGACACAAGCTTGTGTTTAAATGAAAAAGCAATCCAAATGGATAATAACAGATGCTTAAATTAAATAAAAAGTACATTTAATAATTTGTTTGCTGATTTAATAATTCATTGAATGATTTTTTATATTTTATTACTAAATTATGTATGTATTTAATCATTTATATAAATAACGCAACATTAATTTATTAATATAATTTTAAGTAATTTGGCCCTCCATACACTTGTGTATGAAATTATATATAAATCCATAAATGTATATATGTATTTTTTTTTTTTTTTTTTTTTCTTCTTCCAAACAGATCACTTGACTAGGAAATAACAGACAGACTCACTCCCAAAGTCTCTGATGGTGAAGTTTTTGGTCTTCACTCCCTCTTGAGGGGATTTGAAGGAAAATCTTTGTCCGGCTTGAGGGAGATCCTGGTCAGTTGCACTGATGACCTGAACCACCTGTGACACAAAGTTAATGAAAGATTATCAGGGTTTCAGAATAGATCATAAACGGTCTCTGGTGGCACATTCTTATCACTGCTGGACACCCAGAATGTGGCAAAAATGTAAAAACTAAAGTAATCATTGCATAACTTATCTCTTGTTTAAAGTCATCATGAAATCAAAATGTTATTAAATTATGTATATGTGCACATCATGTTCTTTTTTTTATTTATTTTTATTCATGTGCCCTCATAATCTTTAATCAAATCAACCCCTTCCTCTTTTAGCAACATCTCTTCTCTAATGGGGTGAGGGCGGGACAATGTGTCACTCACATGAGATCCACCAATAGCAGCAAACCACAATCATCCAACAACCAATCAATTCCCCAATGGACAAAATCAAGCCCTGCCCAACATTCCTCTCATTCGAGAAACAGTTTCACTCAGATATGTCACAATAGGGAATAAAAGACGAATACAACTTCTGTTTAAATGTTTAACGGTGAATATTAATGTTCATGAATTTTTCTAATGATTTATGAAGGTTATTAGTGAACACAGGCAAATAAACTCAGGCAATTATATTAAACTTTATTAAATATACATTATTAAAATTGAAATGAATATCTTCAGGTATTTATGGACAAACTATAGTCATAAATAAACATTATCTGAAA
The DNA here is from genome assembly GCF_029890125.1 of Rhinichthys klamathensis goyatoka. Taxonomy (NCBI): domain Eukaryota; kingdom Metazoa; phylum Chordata; class Actinopteri; order Cypriniformes; family Leuciscidae; genus Rhinichthys; species Rhinichthys klamathensis. The sequence continues at coordinate 37,825 of NW_026606580.1, forward strand.
CCATGGGGGTGTTTTAAAAGACAGAGAGTGTAGAAAACTAATTTTTCACAATTAACGGAGATATACTGTATATACAGCCACATAATATACTTTATAAGAAAAACAACCCGATTTACAGTGCGTTATGTATATGAAGCAATTAAACTCACAACATTAAATGAAGCATAATTAAAAAACTAGTCACAAGTGGATGAATGTACGCATCAGCCGGAAACATGTGCTCAATAATAATGTTTAAAACACTGCTCCTGTGGTTTTTCTTCTCCATTCTGCATCTAAAACCAATTAGTCTGCTTTCACATCCAGTGATCATGATACACTGTGCACTAACATCGCAAGCAGATCGATCTTCCGTGGCTAGCAGACATCCGTACCGCCCACCCTCCCGCTGGCATCACCTGTTGTAGAGCTGTCACAGGCACCACAGGTGCATGCTGGGTAGGACGATTAGCACAGCTCTAATGCATCACTTACCACCAGGCTCTTCCTGTCCAATGTATCAAGCAACAGTTCTGCCCGGAAGCGTCATACTTATTCAAAGTAAGAAAAGGAGAATTTTTAATGGAACAAGTGTTTTTCTTTTTCTTTTCTACCCCTCCTGGCATCAAGTGAGGCAGGAATGTGAAAATAAAATAAAATATATTGTATAAATAGCTGTTTTTTTTAGAAATGTTTTCCTGTTAACTCTGAGGTTCAGTGAGGGTAAGATACAGTAGATTAGGAAATGCATGGGCACACACACACACACACACACACTGTACCTGGCTAGAACAGGGAATATACTTCACTTTCTGGAATTAATGAGAGTGTCAGAGTCTGGAGTCTGTCATACATCATCTTAAATGGCTCATTAGACCAGAATTGGTTTTCGACATGCAAACATACACACATGCACACACAACCATTTACATGCACTCACCTGCCCGACTTTGGCACTCTCACACACGAAGGTCTCGTAAGGCATGGCCAGCTCTGGTGGAAACTCATTAATGTCCAGCACATGAACTGTGACGGCCACTCTGCTGGTCAGCACTGGGTTATCTACACAAACAACACACACACGTAAGATATTATGACAAACAGCACCCTGTGAACTGTGCTTTACTCATTACACACATCACAATGCACACGTTTACAGTCGTTCTTCATTTAGGGGAACTTTTCTGTTCATTGATGATTTTAAAGATTTTTAAAATGCCCCAAATAAACACTGCAATACCTACACCATGATTCATTTATATTAACTTTATTTGATAAAATAAGCTTTGAATGGTGAAAATTTGGGTACGAGTCTTAAAGTAAGATTTTTTAATTCAGCAATGATATTTTTTAATCATCAAAAGTGACAGTAAAGACATTTATAACGTCAAAAAATATTTTTATTTAAAAAAAAATGCTGTTCTTTTACACATGTGATTCATCCAATAATCCTTAAAACGATCATTTCTTAACATTGATGATAATTTCAAGTACCCAAACAGAGTGTTTAAAACAAAATCACCTATATACATGTCATGGATCCAGAACCGCTTTGTATTTGGATTGGATCACATTAATAACTCCACACTTCCTTCACTAATATCATACATAGATGGCATATCACATGAGCTTTCTATTGAGGAACCAAAAGGTCTGAAAATATAATTTACAGGCATAAAAAAAGAGTGGTACACTGTACTAATAATTTGAACATTATGTCTAAACCATACTACTATACTGCCACCATGTGGTTTCACATCGATTATTTCAAGGGTTTTTAAATATTATTCCTATTCTATTCTATTCTATTCTATTCTATTCTATTCTATTATATTATATTATATTATATTATATTATATTATATTATATTATATTATATTATATTCTGTTCTGTTCTGTTCTGTTCTGTTCTATTCTATTCTATTCTATTCTATTCTATTCATAAAACTACAGAAAAATATGTCTTTCATCATTTTTTAACTGAATAACATGGTTAATAAAATAACACAAGATAATCCAAGAACTTTCTAGCTGACACACAAGGTCATTGGTGTCCTCTCTGGCACAGCTGTTGATGTTCGAACACGTCTTGCTGATATTGTTTGAGCGGGCAGTGTGTGGAGGTGAACATCAGTGCGGAATAAACTTTTATAGATCAGATCCGTGAGATGGGCTCAGCATGTCTGAGGAGAAGGTGAGAAGGCTTAGAACGAGGGATCTGAACTCATCCCTCCCAGGGGTCCCGTATAAAGCCAAGACCTGTGGGCGACCTTGATGAAGATGAGCAATCTTCCTGGAGAGAAAGAGAGTGTGTGTGTGTGTGTGTGTGCGCGCTGTTTGTTACTTCAGCTTCAGGGACTCCAGGGCGTCTGATGTCCAGTAAAAAAATAAAATAATAAAAGAAATACTGTTGCAACAATTTATCTGAGATCTGACACATAATTCACCAGGCCTTGTGCTTCTGCCCCAAATGTCCTGCAGAAAATTACTTCTTGTGTAGCCAATACTGGAGTTTTGAAAGAGATAAAAATAAAATAAAAAAAGCACGTTTTGGCTAACTAAATGTTAAATGCTAAATTTGAACCCACGTAGTATTTAATATGTTCATACATGGCAACACATTATCATTTTCTAACTTAAAGCTGCATTCCGTAACTTTTTGGGGTTAAAAATTATCCCAAATAAATTTTTGAGCAAGTGCATAACCAGTGTTCAAAACTCTCTGCTTGCCTTAGCTCGATTCAAAACGGTAAGCTTGTAATAATGATTTTAATTTCAGTGGCTGGTGGATTTCCACGGGAAATTCGAGCATGTCTTTGCGTCATTACGTCACATCTGTACACATAAAGAAGAGTCTCGGCTAGTAGACTATATTGAGTCATTACGTCACATCTGTACACATAAAGAAGAGTCTCGGCTAGTAGACTATATTGAGTCATTACGTCACATCTGTACACATAAAGAAGAGTCTCGGCTAGTAGGCTATATTGAGTCATTATGTCACATCTGTACACATAAAGAAGAGTCTCGGCTAGTAGGCTATATTGAGTCATTACGTCACATCTGTACACATAAAGAAGAGTCTCGGCTAGTAGACTATATTGAGTCATTACGTCACATCTGTACACATAAAGAAGAGTCTCGGCTAGTAGACTATATTGAGTCATTACGTCACATCTGTACACATAAAGAAGGATTCTCGGCTAGTAGGCTATATTGAGTCATTACGTCACATCTGTACACATAAAGAAGAGTCTCGGCTAGTAGGCTATATTGAGTCATTACGTCACATCTGTACACATAAAGAAGAGTCTCGGCTAGTAGACTATATTGAGTCATTACGTCACATCTGTACACATAAAGAAGAGTCTCGGCTAGTAGGCTATATTGAGTCATTACGTCACATCTGTACACATAAAGAAGAGTCTCGGCTAGTAGGCTATATTGAGTCATTACGTCACATCTGTACACATAAAGAAGAGTCTCGGCTAGTAGGCTATATTGAGTCATTACGTCACATCTGTACACATAAAGAAGAGTCTCGGCTAGTAGACTATATTGAGTCATTACGTCACATCTGTACACATAAAGAAGAGTCTCGGCTAGTAGACTATATTGAGTCATTACGTCACATCTGTACACATAAAGAAGAGTCTCGGCTAGTAGACTATATTGAGTCATTACGTCACATCTGTACACATAAAGAAGAGTCTCGGCTAGTAGGCTATATTGAGTCATTACGTCACATCTGTACACATAAAGAAGAGTCTCGGCTAGTAGGCTATATTGAGTCATTACGTCACATCTGTACACATAAAGAAGGAGTCTCGGCTAGTTGGCTATATTGAGTCATTACGTCACATCTGTACACATAAAGAAGAGTCTCGGCTAGTAGGCTATATTGAGTCATTACGTCACATCTGTACACATAAAGAAGAGTCTCGACTAGTAGGCTATATTGAGTCATTACGTCACATCTGTACACATAAAGAAGACTATCGGCTAGTAGGCTATATTGAGTCATTACGTCACATCTGTACACATAAAGAAGGAGTCTCGGCTAGTAGACTATGAGAGTGAGGGTGTTGGAGGTGGAGATTTATAGCCTTTTCTCACTGCACTTGATATAATTCAACTTTTCAATTTGATGGCGGATCCAGAAAGGTTCAAACGACAATCACCAACAGATTCACCCGCTGTAAAATGCAAAAGACTTCAGACTTCGGAGTCGCTACAGAAAAAAAGAGACTGCAACCGGCCCATGCGAAAACAAGGATAATATCGGAAGGGCATTAAATGTAGTCACGCAATGCTGATGTTGTTAACATTAACAATTTGAGCATAGGCGTCATTTACGGGGGGGGGGACGGGTGGGACATGTCCCCACCACTTTTTGCCAGGGTCGATATTGTCCCCACCACTTTTGAAACATCTCGCGTCACGGATGTAACAATACAAATAAAACATCTCCAGTTAACTAGCAGCATTCGTTTCATTCATTTGTTAAATAAGAGGCGATCTAGCGCTGAAATGTGTTGTTTTCACTCGGACGCGCGCTTCAATCCGTTGCAGAGATTCTGTTCGTTCCAGAGAAATCACAATTCAAAATGCACACAAACGTGTCCCTGCTTCTCTGGGTTCTAATCCGCACTCGTATAGTTTTTTTTCCCCTCATCAAAACCGATAATGTTTATCAGTGATAAAGTATATCAAGATTCTTGATATACAACCACTGATAAACATTATCGGTTTTGATGAGGGGAAAAAACTATACGAGTGCGGATTAGAACCCTCAACCTCCGACACGCTTGGCAAAAATTCTGCCACTGGACCATTACAGTACATACACAACACAGGCGGATCTATGTATTTATTCACGTAAAAATTCACGATACTAACAACATTATATTAGATCTCATTGTACGACCAATTAAACCCAAAGTACCATCATATTTTTGGTCGGACATCATCACATCTTTGTATACATTTTTATTTATTTAAATCAGTAAGCTACAGGATATCGTCTTTCAAACCATGACCTGCGCGAAAGAGAAAAAAGAATGAATGCGTCATTGTACCCAGCCCTTTTGAAAATGCCCTTCCGAATGCGTCTCTGTCCCCAGCACATTTCAAACCAAACTGACGCCCATGAATTTGAGAACAAAGTATAATTTGCACGGTTTGACGTGATATGATAAGCGATCGTTAGATTTAATCAGCGAGATTTACTGCAATGCTTTTTTTCCCTTAGTTGGTCAGAACAAAAGTCGATGTTACTTGTTCAGATGACGTTTTCTGGTAAAAAATTATTATGTTGGTCATACTTCCAAAAAGTAGAATCTGTGATTGTGAATGCCAGTATCCACACCGGTGCGGCGACTGGCAGCCACACACTCTGACTGCGAATGACTGCAATTGCAGATTTCGAACAGAGATGGCGACACAGAGAAAAAACTACGGACTGCAGCTTTAACTTTTAGACATTTCTATTTGGCATTATATAAAGCTGAACATAATGATTAATCTATGGACAATATCAATAGTATCTTGAAAATAATTTAACAATTCAGGGTGTGAACTTTGACCCATAATTCTATATGGCTGTCTTTTAAGTGTGTGTGTGTGTGTGTATGTGTTTCATGCTGATGCAAATGTTGAATTTCCTCTGGAAAATTTACAACTATATTCTATAGGCTTTCCGCTGAACGCCACGTGAACAAACAGGTCTTCATCGTATCTGCTTGTCGGACAAAATTTTAGAAGTATGAACTGACAAAAGACATTTAGATATCAATCTCAATATGCGATGGACATTGGTTATGCTTATCTTTTAGGCAGCTCTATATGAACCGGAAGCGATATATAGAATACGGATGTTTGTTTGCTCATAGCCCGTATTGAAGACAAATGTAATTGACAAATGCCCTCAAAATTCATAAGCTATCTATGATTATATTTATATTTGATGATTGAATAAGTAATGCATAAGGAGGTTATAATGAACATATATAAAATAATATTCAATAATGATGTTGTTAATATTACATTTTGCAACAAATTTTCATAGAAAATATCCTTTAAGCCTATAGTTACCCATGGCTTCAACAAGGACGGATTTAACCACTAGATGGAGATGTTGTATAACAGTGAAATCACCAGACTTTTAGACAGAGTAACAAACAGTAAATGAGCCTTTATGAGAGTCTTTGTGATGTTTTTGTCGTTTGCTTTGCAGGTTTGAAAGACAGTTTGTGTACATTAGCTTGTATATGAGAAACACACTTTCCTTTTCATTAACTGGATTGTGGCCCCATTTTCAACTGGTATTGATGTAAAGGGCAAATAATTATGTCTGCTGAAACACATTTTTTTTTCTAACTGTAGAGTAAAAAAACAGTTTTCTTCAGCTAGCTGACTATTCATAAAAGGGATGATGTAAATCAAGGGTATCTGTGTGTTCTAATGGAAACTAAGGGCAGAAGTTTTCATCATGTGCAACAAGCGTGAAATGTTTGGAAACTGCGTGCTGACTCGTGCTTTCCTCAGCATTTTCATATTTAGTATGATTCAGAGACTCCAGAACATCTGGAATTCCACCTGGTGTGACATTAACACTGCTAAAAAGCTCAGGAGAGAGAGGCAGACAAACAAGAATCTGCGATATATGCTATACTAGCTTGTGATGGTGTTAAACAGGTGTTCTGCGCATCTCGTAATCACTGGTTCTGAGAGATATAAAAGCAGTCACGCATGTTTTACAAGACTCTGTATAATGCTAGTGAGGGTATTGCACATCACACGCTGATGAAATTAGCATTTATAAGATGTAAGACTGCAAAAAAATGGCTGGTTAAATACTTTTTGTGTACATATAAATGTACAGCTCCAAATGGCCAAAGTGGGTGAAAAAGTTTTAACAAACTAACCAACTTTTAGGGACATGCACATTGACTATTCAGTTGGGATGCCTGAACAATGATCATTTTTATATAAATATATTTTATGTAATAAATATGTATATGTCAATGTAACACAAAAAGTATATATATATATATATATATATACTGTGTGTGTGTGTAGATATACATGTATATATGTATATATATGTTGTTATATACATACATTTTATTTAATATAATATAATCTGGTATTTCATTTTTTAATCAAGGTTTTAATCAATAAATACAATATTTTCAAACAAAGTAAATAATATAAATGTGTTATTCAAAAAGTCAAAAGTAGTACAGATGGCTTAGTTTATCAATAATTGAAATATGCCTTTCGAAATATTAGAAAAAAGATTATGAGTTATGAATGAAAGACTATGTGCTCTGTGATTTCTCTTAATCTGAATGATTCCATCAGTGCCAAAGGAACAGAATGTAAAATTGTCTACAATACACTGATAGTGAAGACAAAAAAAAAAAGACAAAAAAACTGAGCTTCTAACACATGGTGGACAATTCCCACTGCAGTAGAAGAGTGGAGTGTAACAGCTCTGACTTCTGCTAAGTCTCTCCAAAATTAGCTTTAGAAATCACAATTAGCATATCACCAGTGCAACCTTGAGAGACAGTGAGTTATAACTGTTACCATGGTGATAAAGGCTCAACTTTTAATGACCTCTCATCCCCATTCCGTCTTAATGAATGCGAGTCGCCGGGTTTGTAATTTTGATTGAGGACCACATAGCCTCCAAGATAATGGCTTTGGTGACTTCTCAGCGGATTTGACGACTTGATGACGATGGATTTGCTTATGTACGCGGTGATTCAATCCACAGATCCTTTCCGACACAAACACAATTACAGCAATGACAAGTTTGACGTTGGTGCGTGATCGCCTTTCAAATGGCTTCCTAAAATAGTCAATGCGAAATGTAGTTTGCAACCCCTTTTACTTCCATAATCTGAAGGCCTTTACAAATGAAATAGCATATTCGACCAGAAAGATAAAAATCGTAGGCCGGGACTTTGAGCATTGATCGGCTTATGAAAAGTGGGTGTTATTTAGCACAACTGAGGTGACTGGAGGGAGGGCTGACATTGAAAAATGTGTACTTAGTTAACCAAGAAAGTACTGGTATTATAAGGAAACTACATGGTTTAAGATTATAGGTTTAGGGATAGGTTCAGGGTTAGTACCTTGTTATTACCCAGTTATTGTAATTGCTATAATAAGTTCATAGTATGTACACGTGGAAAAGGAAAAGTTTTAATTTTGTTATAAAAGATTTCAAATAAATGCTGTTCTTTTGAAGTTTCTATTCATTAAGAATCCTGAAAAAAGTATCACTCTTTTCACAAAAAAAATATAAAAAAAAAATAAAATAGTAGCAGTATTTCCAACATTGATAATAATCAGAAATGTTTCTTGAACAGCGAATCAGCCTATTATAATGATTTCTGAATTATCATGTGACACTGACTGGAGTAATGATGTTGAAAAAACAGCTTTGTATCACAGGAATAAATTACATTTTAAAATATATTCAAATGGAAAACTGTTATTTTAAATTGTAAAAATATACAACAATATTGCAGTTTTGACTATATTTTCGACCAAAAATGCACCCTTGGTGAGCATAAAATAAAACATTTAAAACATCTTGCAGATGCTGCAGATATAACATGCACCAATGAATTGTGAACAGTAAGACCTTGAAATATAAACTGTCAATTTTGGTTTCAAACTGACTTTGAAACACCTTATCATTAATGTTTTATCATTGCATGAAGACATAATGTGAGAGCAAGTCTTCCATAAATGACCACACTGATGGCAAGGAACAATTCATTCACCAGCAGTTTAAGAACTTGGGAATACATCAATTGTTAAATTCAGGAGGTCAAGGAGAAAAGAAAGACACTGTAGTAATGATACATATTCCAGGAGAGTCGTCATATTTTATGAATGCTCGTAAAAAGCAGACTTAATGGAATTCGCTGCTGACTGCGCAGTGATGGGCCACCGTAAATCCGTTAGACAAAATCCCTGCATTTAAGACAATTGGACTTTTATGAATCACTTCTGAGGTTCACAGCCATACTTACTAACTTTAGTGGCCACAACTGAAATGTTGTGCTGCGCTATACTCTCCCTGTCCAGAAGCTCATTGGTCGAAATGGTTCCTCTGACGGGATCGATGTCGAAGAAGCTGTCCAGGTCGCTCTTCCAGTCAATGGAATACCTGAAGAACAAAGAACAGATTGAGTTCATACAGTGCATTTGAGGGGCATATTCACCCTTACTAGGCTAGGCACCACTGTAGGCGATGTTCAAGAGTATATATTACCATTTTTGTCCTTCTTTTCTCGTCCTCACAGTTTTGCACAGTGCTCATTATGTTTGATTTAGTCATGCGGCAAGCAGGCATGGAAATATTGTGCACTCTAGCGAACTGCTATGTGTGGGTCCAGTTTTGAACAGCTGTGATTTCGGTGTAATAGCCTAGCAACCTTGTTAACACACCCCCCGTAACCATTCTCAGGGGGTGTTTTACATGTGTCTCGGTGAGACTTCGCACCCCAGTATATGCATGAGAAAGTTCGGTTTGCGATGACCTCGTTCACATATACTTGACGGTTTGGACTCATTCTCTCACAAACACTTTTTTCAAACCTGAACTTCTGGACGTATTAATGCAGGCTTGGTATTTTCAACACCGCTTGTTTATTTATTTGTGGCTTGACCTAGAATTGAGCAAAAGGGAAATTAAGTGGGAGAGCTGGGTGAGGTGGGATGCTACGGGATTTATAGTTTCCACATTTCAGCTGCTGCCTTGTTAAATTTACTCAAAAGGTGGTCAACAAAAAGAAAAAAGAAAAAAACATCTGAGGATTTTTGTGCATTTGCATTGGATTCTCAACAAAAGCCTTTGATGTTCTGATTCACAACCGTTAGGAGGCCTGATTCTCCATAATAATCATCATACATACCATACAGAGACTGCAGCAGTGGGAATGTAATGCATATAAATGACTCATTCTGAATCTGTGTGTATTTAAAATCTTTATATAATCAAGCTGTTAAGGCATTAGACAAAAAGACAGTGAGATATCATCACTGTCTGATTCTTGAAAAATACAGCATGTTCAACTTTGATAATATAATTATGCCAATGTGCGATTCGTTTTTAAAATTTCGAATAATATTGCGCCTCCTCCCCTGAAAACATTTGTCCAGTTTTGTTCTGAACAGATGACTAGGAGTACCAGGTCCACGAGTTGCAATGATTGCAGACTGCCTAAACGTGGTTCGGCCTTTGCACCGACAGCCTTCTCATTTAAAGGTGCTATATGTAACTTTTCTTCTAAAATGAATCCTTTTTTTATTGCCTGTGTGTGAAGGGGTTGTAATCACACATTACAATGATCCACTTGTCGGGTTTTGCTATTACCTCTGAAGGCCAGTATTCCTGTGTGAAGTCTCCGGGTCGGATTTTCTGCGAAATCCATCGGATGTGGCGTGCATGCGTGCTCCCGAGCCTCTCTCCTTTTTATAGTCTATGCGACGGCACTGCAGCTAACGACATAGAGTCTGATAACACCCAAAAACGACCTGCCTCCAGCACAACACACACTCCAACACAAACTCCACATAAATATAAAAAACAAAACAAAAATGTATCTGCTGAAGCTCGTCAGGCCAAACGTGAATCGGATTGACTTAGGACGAAAACACGGATCAACATCGGCAGAGCGTTTGAATTATGGAGAGACCTCCGCTATTTTTATTGTGATAAATTACAAGTTTTCAGATATGCTGAAATAAATAATGGTAAACTGTATGAAATGGCAAGGTAAACTACAACATACATGAGACATGAAATGAATACAAAAGACTGTTCCAGGATGACAAAAAGTAGGTGCTTTAGGATGTAACTTTTATTTGATCTACTAGATCTACTGTCTAACATCACTCATCCCACTACTATCATATTGTTTATAATTTTCAGACATGTTCAGTACAGTAATGTTACTTCCACGATCTTACTGTTACACTGAAATTGTTCAATCTAGTTCACTAACCGTTTTCGTTATCATATTATACATTCACCTATGTTGACATTGCTGATTGTGAAAGATACACGAATAGTTAGTGAAATGCCTTATGCTATAACACCACATGTCGGCTAAATGCAGTCAATGTAACGTCATCATGGTACGAGCATGGAGCACTAGTTCAATGTCAAGCTGATAAAAGTAGCCTATTATTGTAACGTTGCAGTGGGAGTTTACATGAGTTTCCAGCATGTTGTGTGATGCTTTCTCCGGTGTGTTGAAAGTCTCAGTGTGGCCGGTACCATGAGTGCTCGCTCTTGTGTTCGAGCACGCGCAAGAGCACGAGCGCTCTTGTAAAAATTGGTTGCAATCTGAAACATCACCGATAGAGGCCACTAAAAAATACATATAGCACCTTTAAAGGCATCAAAGAATGGAACAAACTCCCACAGAGTCTGAAACTTACCTTAGACCTGAAGGATTGTTCTCACAATTTAAGGAAAGTGATATTGGAAAACCAGTCGTGTCAGCATAGATAATTGTGTATGTAAATATGACTTTTAGTGATGTTTTATTGTAGTAATCTTGCAATCTCACATCCACCTGTGTGTCATTACCTTGTTTAGCTCACCCCGTATACGCCTGGTTTTCACATTCATTCCCTGCAAAGTCTTGTTTAGTGTGTGTACTGCAATTCCGAGCATTCTCTCTGTTGATCCCGTGTTTGATCTTTGCCTGTTTCTTGGATTCCCCTTGTGTTTGTTTGTATGGACTGCCTTCCTGTGTTAGACCTTGCCTCTACTTTGGATTATGTTTTTGGATGACCCTTTCAAAATAAACTGCACTTGGATACTCAACCTTCGTGTCTCGGAGCAGTAGGCTATGTGACACTGTGTTAATATAGCACATTTCAAAACAGGAAATATTTGGGAAAAGAAAGGATCGCTCGAAACCCTCAGGCCATGTTTACACCTGGTATTAAGATGCGTTTTGGTCGATCGGATTACAATTAGACGAGGGAGACACATCCCCGTTAACATCTGGTGATTTAATCCGTCTCATTTGTCAACTTCTGTCCTGATTTCTTCGAGGGGAGGGTCTATGGGCGGGTAAATGTATGTTTTTTTTTCATATCTTTAGATCTAATGGACAAAATAAGCTTGAGTAATTTACATATGAACACACGGGGAGCACCAGCTTTCGTTTCTGCTTTTACAGATGCAAGACCGCGCTGAACGCAGTGAGTGCATGTTAGAAATGGTGAGAGAACATTGTGCTTGTTTTTCATTTTCAAAACAAACTTGGGTCTTCATCCGACAGTTTAAATCCCGTCTGGCTAGCGCGCGTCTTATAATGTTTACACATTAGGTCAGCAGGCGGTGAGTTGGCGGTCTTTTGTGGCTGTTTGAACACATTCGACCACATTAGGATTTACACTACGAAAGCAATCTGTTTAAATGCGTTTTTGACCTCTGGAAGTGGTCGAAAGTGGACAAGATCAAAACATTTTAGACCCTGTTTACACCTGTATTTAGCGTCGGCCAAACCACATCTTAATACCAGGTGTAAACAGGACCTCAGATTAATATGGCATCATGTGTGAGAGAGAAGACAGACTAATATGTTCTGGTATTGGTTCTCATAAGCTGCGTTTGAAGGCCAAATATTTAATATGAAGATCAAACAAGATTAATGCAGTACATGCAACGTTTTTTAATATTTAAAAAAAAAAATCATTATGGAAACTTTGTTTTATTTAATGTTCTATCGGGCCATTGTGGTTTCATTTTTGTGTAAATTTTTTTGTGCTACACACGTTTTGGTTCATTTCTAATTAGCTGATCATTCACCTAATATATCTGAGCAAAGCCTTTTTAATTGAACTTTTTAAACAACAAATGCTGCAAAAAAACAAAAAAACAAACCTTCAAACTGAATTTCAATATGCTGCTTCATTAATCTTTACACGACTACGAGATTACAAAACAAACAGACTGATGAACAAATTATTCATTGTAGAAAGTAGTTAAGAGACCGGCTCGACAGACCCTTGGCTGTGCGGAGAGATGAAGCAGAACATCAAATTTGTCCTATTTTAACAACTTGCATAAGTCTTGTTCTATTCCTGTTGCATGATGTGAGAGTAGGTTAAACAAATGTCTATCTCCTGAATTTTATCAGGAGTCATGCAGTCAGGATATTGTGCATATTCCTATGTCGGCTCAAAGCTTAAACATTCATATTTGGAAAGGAAAGCAAGCGATGTGGGTCGATTCAGCTGAAATAGCAGCTTCGCTGGGCCCGAGATCCAAATGTGTAATGAGATAAATATCCCAGAGGAAATAAGATGAGCATGTTAAAAAAACAAAAACAAATACAAAACTGCATAAATACAGATGCATCTGAGGACAAATTGATCTAAAATCAACATGAAAGGCTGTTCAAAACCCATTTTACTTCCATAATATGATGAATTTACAAGTGCAACGGGATATTATTAAAGAAAAAAACTTTTTTTTTGATAAAAGATTGCGAATATAAACATTTTATTTATAACAAAAACCTGTTGGTGTGTGCCAAGGATATAGAATAGTGATAATAGTATATGCGTGCACATTTATCACTATTCTCTTTAACTATTCTTTCATTATTTCTCACTATTACCTTGGTTCTAGTCTGTACCTCTCCGATCAATCCTGAAACTGCAGTATTTCCCATGTCATTGCCTCATTAGGATGACTTTCTTATGTTGTATTTCCTCCATTGTCAGTCACTTTGGGTAAATGCATTTTCTAAATGTAGAAATGTAAATCTGATATTCTGTACAGAACTTTATTCCTCCTATATTTTGCCCACTGTGGGCCTGTGAACTCTCCTTTGAGTGGTTTACCTCAAGAAATGTTTCAGTTTGTGAACTGAAGCTGACGTGAACAACACAGCTTTGGATGACTTTACTTTTTTCATAAGTCCATCCATTTCTGATCTCTCTGAAGCTCTTTTCTTGACTCCTGTAGCTTAAAAAAAAAAAAAAAAACTTCAAAAGCTTTGGAGGAAGTCGTTGAAACTTTCGATACCAAAAAGCACTTTAGCTATTTTGTTTCCTGCACGCGGTGGACACGCGCTGTGTATAGAAGTGTTTTAAAAGCTTTGTTCTTTTCGCACAGAAGCTCATTGGGGACTACTGTTTTCTGATGAGAAAGTGCCCATCCCCATTGAGCAATGTTTCGATGTTTCTGAATAATTAACCAAGAAAGTCCCAAATATAAGTAAAACAAAGCCCTTTCACAAATACAAATCCTTTCTTTGTCCATTTTGCTTTGTTATACTGAATGAAATATTCATAGAGAAACAAACTGATTCATGATGCGTCAGGTAGTGTTGGGACCCCGGCAATGGTGCATCAGTTGTTTGTCTTCTTGTAAAACTTTAAAAAGCAATCTTAAGAAGTGCAACTCTAAAACATAATGGATTATACAACGAGGTACATCTTTCAGCATGTTGCTGTTTTGACCTGCGTGTGCACAAAGCTACAGAGATGTGTCAGATGGACTGTAAGCATTCATGTGTGTCCAATTATAATCTTTCTTTCTTTCAAAGGTACAATGGTGATGGCAAGGACTGAACTAACAACCCCCCGGTTACCAGCCCCGAGTCTTATTCTTTTGTATTTGCTGTGTTTGCATACCTGACTGGACTGTTCCCTGCGTCGAGATCCTGTGCAGTCACGGCTCCTATAATGGTGCCTTGCGGCGTGTCCTCGTAAACGTCCATCGTGTAGGAGGGTTTGCTGAAGACGGGAGGCTCGTCCACATCCAGAACGTTTATCTTTACTGTTGCGGTGTCTTTAAACGGGCCAAAACTGTGGAACCGTGGATCCAGGTGTGCATTCGAGGCCTCCACTTTAAATGTGTACGCCTTTTTGGTCTCATAGTCCAGCGGCTGAGAGAAAGAGAAACAGAAAAGAACAAAAGAAAAGTTCAGGTAAAGTGCCTGTTGAATTAGGCAAAACCAGGGGGGTCAACGTTCGGCTGTTTTTTTATATATATATTTATATATATATATATATATATATATATATATATCCAATATATGTTCTGTTTACATAATTTTTATATTTTTGACTTAAACACCACTTTTCAAAATTTTGGGGGTGGTAAGATTTGTTGTTTTTAAAATAATTATCTTATGCGCACCATGGCTTCCTTTATATGATACAAAATACAGTAAAAACAGTAATATAGCAAAATATTATTACATTTTGTAATAACAGTTTATAGTAATATCTTTTTTTTTTTTTTTTTTTTTTTGTGATGCAAAGATGAATTTTCCGGACCATTACTCCAGTCTTCAGTGTCATATGATCCTTCAGAAAGTTTTATTTATTTATTTATGGAAACCATGATATATATATTTTTTTTCACGATTTAATATATAGCTGTAACGTTGCGGGAAGAATGAACCTAGAGTGAATCCAATTGCAAGCACATTTATTAAACAAACAAACAAAAGAAACTCAGACTGGAAAAACGGACACAGCAACCATTACAACATTAAGAACTCACAAAGACTGAACAAGACACAGGGCTTAAATACATACTGGACTAACAACGAGACAAGGGACACCTGTGAACATTTAAACAATCAACCAATGACACAACAGACAGGGGAACACAAGGCAAGATCACATGACTAGAACAGGGGATCACATGACAGACAAGAACCAGGAACAAGAAACAAGAAACAAAACCCAAACCGTGACATAGCCCCCCCTCTATGGGCGGCTCCCGACGCCCATCAAAACAAAAAAAAACACAAATTCAGGAGGGTGGTGAGTGGAGGCGGTCTTGGGGGAGGGACGGAGGGCCAGGCTCGCACTGGGACCAGGAACCAGGACACAGGAATGGCGAGCCTGGGCCACGGAGCATGGGTGGACCTGGCTCGTGAGCGACCAGGGCGGAGCAGGATGCGCAGGCGGCGGCCACGGTGGTGAAGACCCCTCGGGCGGCCACGGCGGAGAAGACCCCTCGGGCGGCCACGGCGGTGAAGACCCTTCGGGCGGCCACGGCGGTGAAGACCCTTCGGGCGGCCACGGCGGTGAAGACCCTTCGGGCAGCCACGGCGGTGAAGACCCTTCGGGCGGCCACGGCGGTGAAGACCCTTCGGGCGGCCACGGCGGTGAAGACCCTTCGGGCGGCCACGGCGGTGAAGACCCTTCGGGCGGCCACGGTGGTGAAGACCCCTCGGGCGGCCACGGCGGAGAAGACCCCTCGGGCGGCCACGGCGGAGAAGACCCCTCGGGCGGCCACGGCGGAGAAGACCCTTCGGGCGGCCATCGCGGAGAAGACCCTTCGGGCGGCCACGGCGGTGAAGACCCTTCGGGCGGCCACGGCGGTGAAGACCCCTCGGGCGGCCACGGCGGTGAAGACCCCTCGGGCGGCCACGGCGGTGAAGACCCCTCGGGCGGCCACGGCGGCGAAGACCCTTCGGGCGGCCATGGCGGTGAAGACCCCTCGGGCGGCCATGGCGGTGAAGACCCCTCGGGCGGCCATGGCGGTGCGGCCTTCATAGTCCCATCCAGGGTCCTACTGCCCCCCCCCAAAATTTTCTTAGGGGCAGCCATGGGGTCATCAGCAGGAACAGACACCGGCGCAGGATCAGCGGGCTCTGGCGCAGGATCAGCGGGCTCTGGCGCAGGATCGGACGGGACCAGCACATCATGGGACTCGGAATTGGGCTCATGGGCCATCATTGATGTGTGTGTAGCCCACACACACAGAATCGCCACAGACATCACAATCAGCGCTGTATCTTGAGTGGACTCACGTGCGGTGTGCTCAGGCTCTGGCGGGCAGGCGACGGGCTCGGGCTCTGGCGGGCAGGCGACGGGCTCGGGGTCTGGCGGGCAGGCGACGGGCTCGGGCTCTGGCGGGCAGGCTCGGGCTCGGGCTCTGGCGGGCAGGCGACGGGCTCGGGCTCTGGCTGGACGTGGCTGACGTGAAGCTCTGGCTGGACGTGGCTGACGTGAAGCTCTGGCTGGACGTGGCTGACGTGAACTCTGGCTGGACGGTCTCTGGCTGGACGGTCTCTGGCTGGAGGGGCATGGGAGCGATGGTTCTCTTGGTAGGCACGAGCTGACATCAGCGGGGGGTCAGCCACGCTGGAAACAAGTCCTGGATGGCCATAGACCGATCCGATGGCTGGGTTGATGGTAGGCGCGACGTGGGGAAACTCAGGCTCTGCAAGTGCCGAACTGCCCAAGGAAAGGGCCAGATCAACAAACCCTTTCAGGGTCCAGCCAGTATGATCCTCCGGCATCACTTGAGCGATGTGCCAATCCAGCCCGCTACAAAACAGGTCCACGAGCTGAGCGTCATTTAGCGCTCCCAGATGACAACACGCCAAAAAGTCCCTCACATACCTCTCCAAGGGCTGGGCATCTTGAGACAGAGATGATAGGAATCTCCCTAAGGCCTGGTTGCTAACAACTGCTGGATCCATTGGCGGTGAGTTCTTCTGTAACGTTGCGGGAAGAATGAACCTAGAGTGAATCCAATTGTAAGCACATTTATTAAACAAACAAACAAAAGAAACTCAGACTGGAAAAACGGACACAGCAACCATTACAACATTAAGAACTCACAAAGACTGAACAAGACACAGGGCTTAAATACATACTGGACTAACAACGAGACAAGGGACACCTGTGAACATTTAAACAATCAACCAATGACACAACAGACAGGGGAACACAAGGCAAGATCACATGACTAGAACAGGGGATCACATGACAGACAAGAACCAGGAACAAGAAACAAGAAACAAAACCCAAACCGTGACAATAGCTCAAAATAACATAATTTATTTGAAATATATATTTTTTGTAATATTATGCATTTTTCAGTGTCATTTTTGATCGATTTAATTCATGTTTGCTGAATATTCAAATATGTTTTTAAAAAATAAATACATTTCAGTTAGTCCCTGTTGGTAGATGTTGCAACATACAGCATCAGATTCTAAAAGAAGATAATGAATAGTATCCAGGTATTATAGAACTCCTCCATGTCAGCCATTCATTGAGGTCTTACATTAAGATATTAATTAATTTATTTGCGTTTTATCTATTTCTCTTTCTTTTTTTTTTTTGCTGGAATTGCTCACTTTGATCGTAATGAATGCAGGCCCTTTCTCAGATCTCGAGTGTGTCGATGTCTGGGGAAGTTTGTCACAATTGCTTTCAGGCATGTCAAACAAACAACACACACTCCAAAAACGGTTCTCTCATGCTTCTTTGTGCATTTTCTCCTGATTTTGCTCCCCTCGCCCTTGATTCGGGGCCCTGTTTTCTGCTGAAAACTATCTTTAAATTCTCACTTCAGTTCTTCTGAATCATTGTCTGTCATCAGTACGACAGCCATAACATGTGCTAGTGTGGATGATTGTGGTCTTGCACCACTAAATCAAAGCAGCCCATCTATAGAGATGAAAATCATACAATGCTATTGTACAATCACAGCTTTCTGTCTCTGTCAATCTGTCTCGCTGGGGGATAGCGAAAGGGTGAAGGAGACAAAGATCATATATCTGACCTGTATACGGTTTCCATCATGAGCAATTTAGTGCGGTATCATCTTTAGATGAAAACAAACACCACAGGTAAATGAATGGCACCCGCAGACCCGTAAATACACAGCATATGCACTCTATACGGCAGTAACATGTATTTTGCACCTGGGACTTCCAAAGCAAACAGTTTTTAAGCAGAGAGAGGAAAAAAACGTCAGCTTTAGGTGAATGGCAACTCCAAATCGTTTGGGATTTGTCTGTGTCAGATGCCCTTGCTGAAGTTTCCACACCGACTAAATCAAATGGTGCTAATTAGAATCCCAATCAGGTTAAAGTGAACCTCCAAAAACTGCAGTCGCTAATTAGCTAATGTTCTTGTTGACATGAAAACAGAAGCATTGGTATTACTGAAGTCTTAAATACAGGGAAAATAAGCTTACAGTTGCCCACAAGTAATTAGGACCCAAGTCATTGTATACAAAATATATTTTTCTCATTATTCAGACTAGCCTATGGCCTTCTGTGTCCCACAGAGACGACACTGTTTGGCCTTTAGAGGCCAAGAGATGCATTGATATTAAGGTCGCAAGCTATGGAAATATGACAGAAAGGCAGTTTACAAGCAAAATTGCTTGGTTTTCAGAAAAAAAAGGACACATGGAGGACTTCTGTCTTCTTTAATATGCATAACGCTAGTAAAACTGTATTTCCATCCGGACGACATTATGCCACGTCCCTCATTTCAATCAGAACTCACAGCCTTTGTAACTCTAATTTGAAACAAAAGCTATAAATTGCTCTCTGACTGCCATTTCATGTGGTTATTTTCCATTTAGGTCGCCTCAAAGGAATCTTTAGTGATGCTCATATTGAATTATGGCTTGATCTTCACAGTCGCATCGCCCGAGAAAGCCCTGCGCCGCCTTATGATATTTCCCTCTATGACACAATATTTTCATTTATACTCCCCCAGAGAGTTTTCAAGGTCATTAAACTATTTGACCACATAACAGCTTTGCTTCGGTATAAATTATAATACTTAGAAACATGCAGAAACAGAGGAGACATGAAACAGCATCCGCCTCAGCTCTGCACCAATGGTGACTTCATGAAAATGGGTTATTTGTTGCAGGCAGACAAATTTCAAACCATCTTCTTTGCATGGAAGATGATCAATTCCCATATCATATATGAATACAATATCTGATAGACTTACATATTGGACATAAACAACATATGAATTGTACACAGCATTGGACTTCAAGCGCATGAGCCAGCAGTGTGTCAAAATTACAAATAATGACAAGTCGAATGTGTTAGTCGCCTTTTCCTCATTTGTGTGGACAGAATGTAACTGGAGTGATCATACTTTACCAATCAAAAGTTTGGAATATATATATTTTTTTTTAAAGAAGTCTCTTTAAAGAAGGCTCACTAGAAAGCTACATTTATTTGATCAAATATTCAGAAAAATATAGTAATATTGTAAAATATTAATACAATTTACAGGAACCAATTTCTATTTTGATATATTTTAAAATGTAATTTATTCCTGTGATGGCAAAACTGAATTTTCAGCAGTTTTTGCTGCTTAACATTTTTGTGGAATCCTGCATAAAAAAAAAGAGAAGAAATTAATACTTTTATTCAGCAAGTACACATTCAATTGATCAAATGTGGCAGAACAGATGATGCAATGTTATTTCTATTTTAACATTCTAATAATCAAAGAATGTATCACAGTTTCCAAAACAAATATTAGGCAGCAAAAAACTATTTTCGAAACTGATAATAATAGAACATTATTCATATTTGAGCACCAATAATAATTGATAATAAATGAGCATCAAATCGGAATATTAGAGTGATTTCTGAAGGATCAGGATACACTGAAGACATGGCTGCTAAAAAAATCAGCTTTATAAATTACATTTTAAAATATATAAAAATAGAAAGCTTTTAAATTGTAGTATATTTCACAATGTTACCATTTTACCAATAACCAATAACTCCAAGAGACTTTTAGAAAAGACATTAAAAGCCTCTATATTCCAAATTTTTGATCGGTAGTGTAATGTCCTTAAGCATGACGAATGGGAACGAAGCACTCCATTATGCCATATGCACATTTCCAAGCCAACACCTGCTCTTATTACCATGTGCATCAGATTGCCATTTGAGTTTTCACGACAGGTGAGGTGAAAAGGGTGAACCAGACGTGGCGTCTCTCCGAGCCCGTGTCCGGTATTGATGGTGGACGGACGTGAATGTTGATTAAATGTCAGAGGAAGCTGCAGGATTATTGGAGGTGAGGAGGTTTAGCCTAGAAGAATGTCAAGAGCATCATTGCCCTTTTAGTGTGTGTGAGTGGCCACATCACCCCGGCGGCCCTAGTTAATGACTTTACGGCAAGACAAGGGAAGAGACAGAGGGAAAAAGAGAGAGAAAGAGAGAAAAGACGCCGGAAGGGTAATGACAGTGACTCAAAACTAATGAAAGGCTCTTCAAGTGTGTCACTAGTTGTTGATGAAACTGAATCACAATGTGAACACTATACTTACAACATCTTTTACTTGGAAAGGTCCTGAATGCTTTACGTTGTGCCGTCAACACTAAACCCTTGATCACGAGAAGTATAGCTGTTGCTTTAACAGCACAGATTTGTATTTGTATATGAGGACTGAACATATTTATTTATCAAGAAAATGTTCAGAGACATTCACCTAAGATGTCACCTCTTGAATTGGTACATTTTCTGAGAAAATGTCTGTTTTTCCTTGCTTATCACTGAATATGGGTCAGATAGAAAAATAATGTGTCAAATATTCATTATAAACACTGAAATATCTGGCAGTGAATTAATGAATTGAGACTACACGCCGGATTCAAACTAATTTCCAGCTCCATCTATTGATTTGTCATTACAATCAGACAGAAAATCGGACAAAATAACCGTACTTTGCAAATCCCAAATCCATTAACTATTATCTATCAACATAAAACAGAAGAGTTACACACTCCGCCATTATTTAACTTAATGGCTGATGCCAGCTCTAGTGAGTATTGTCATTGGAAAACATTGATCTTCAATTAAAGGTCACATATCAGGACACGACGGGGAGGACAATAACTCAGGGGACACAGAAAACCTTAGGTGTTCAAATGAAACATTTACACAAAAGAAAAAATGCTACTGAGAGAAAGTCATTTAAAACATTTGATTGAAAAAAGAATGTTGCTCAAGGAACATGCGGAAATGACATTAGCACCACAAAGTACAATTATTTACACAGCACAGCAGTGTGTAATACTATAAATGGTAATTTCTTATTTCTTTTTTAACTGGTCTATTAACATTGTAGTTATATGAATTTGAACATTATAAAAGCCACAAATATCACTGGGGACTGAATCGTATGAATTTTCTGGTGTTGCTAACAGGATACTGTTCAAAAGAAGTCTGAAAAAAAAAAAACTTTTATTCAGTAAGACTGCATAAAATTAATTAAAGTGACATTAAAGAAATGTATAATGTTACAAAATATTTCTATTTCAAAATAATGCTGTTCTTAATGAAACTTCTATTCATCAAATAATCTGAAAAAAAAAAGTATCATGGTTTCCGCAAAACTATGGGCAGCACAACTATTTCCAACATTGATGTAATGGTTGTGTTTTATGTGTGGACTCTTATGTTGTTTTTCCTTTGGTTCCCATATTTCCATCCTGTGTTTAAGGTGTATTCAGGCCAGCTCATTATTATTGTAATTGCAAGATTCCAACTTGAAAGGCATTCACGTCCTCGTAGAACTCGTAACTACAGCTTGTAAACTGGAAATTTTCAGAGAGCTCCTACTTGTACCACGTGACCACTGTACTACCTGACCATTGCAGGTTCAATTGGGCGTTGATAGCGTTGCCATAGAAACGCAAAATTCCTAGTCTGAGGACGTGAACAGCTTCCACGTCACGCGTTGTCATCTTGAAATTGCGGTAATTACGACATGCCGTGAATGCAGGATTAGTTCCTGTTCCCTTTGTTCCCGTTGCTAGTTAGTTTCTATGATTACTTATTGGTTCATTGATTATGTTCACCTGTGTCTTGTTTGGTTCCCCATTTAACCATGAATGTAAGCCTTCAGTTTGGTTCTTCTCATTGTCCTGTATTGTCTTTACTTGTGTGAAGCTGTTACGGTGATTTTTACCCTCAGGATAGCCTTCTTTGGCTTAATTTTTTGTAAATAAACTAAAACTGCTGCAGTTTATGTCCTCTGCTCATCTTCCTTTGTCTGCACCATGACAATTGATAATAATAAAAAAAAATTCTTGAGCAGAAAATGAGCATATTAGAATGATTTCTGAAGGATCTTGTGACACTAGACTGGTGATGATTCTGAAAATTCAGCTTTACCATCACAAGAATAAATTACATTTATTTATATATAATTACATATATTTTTATGTTTACTTGTTAACATATATGAATATTGACATTCAAATTTGCTAAATATATACTAATGTGTTTATTTTGGTGTTAGATTTAATAATACTAATAATATTATGTTTAATTTATATAGCGTTTTTCCCAAGCTCAAAGCGCTTTACAATCAATAAACATAAATACATAAAAAACAGGACAAATAGAAGAAACAATACAGTATACACATCAATAACCACTGACGATCATGGAATCTGAGGGAAATGTATAGTCCAGAGTGAAAAATATACAAATATCTGACCAACAGTCCAAACAGAATGAGCAGTAGGGTAATAATGAAGTAACCAGAGTAGTCCCGCATGGAGTGGGTATACATCAACCAACCCACTTTGAACTGTAGTTTTTCCCTCACCAAACAATATTTGTAACGCCCCCATCCAATAATCGCAAAGAGCTTTGTGCTCTGTTACTTGTGATAAGAAACAAAGACTCAGCTTTCAAATTCTGTCGTGAAATTCAAACAATAAATGCTGTTTTGATGCACTTAATTGTGGCGTGACATGTGGCTGTACACCTCAGTTCAAGCAGCAGCGTGGAGCGCAAGTCTTTTCTTCCACTTTAATTACAGGTTATATATCAAACATGCAAGAATATCAGAAGGAGTCAAATATACAGTACAACTTACTGAAATGAATCAAGTCTCATGTAATCACTCAATCAGTGTTTCAACCATGAAAAGATGTCGATAAAAACAGTCACTTGACGTTGCATTTACCTCAGGAAAGTTATCCAGTGTTAACAAAAAACACTAGAGAGGAGCTTATTTACTGTTATATATATGGATACTTGAATACATTTGTCATGAAGACAGTGTTTATGTTGCATACAAACATTTCCGGTTTTATTTTTTATTTGAGTGTAAATATATCTCATATCGGTAACACTTTACTTGAAGGGGTGTGCATAAGACTGACATAACTCAATGCTCATGTGGTTGGTTTTGACATTGGCTGTCATGAGGCCATTATAACATATTAATGACAAATTCAATTTGCACCACAGTAGTTGAGGTAAAGAAAAATATCCATGACACAGTTATAATGCCTCATGACAGCCAATGTCAAAACCAACCACCTGACAGTTTAATGTAATGTTAACCCATAAAGCTAAGTGGTTTCTTAAGTTTGATAATTCCTCTGCGTGCTATGTCATGTTTATGACATATTTATGACAGGTTGTGTGGTCTTAGTAATGTCAATTTGTCATGTCAAAGACACTGACAGGTTATGATGTATTGGTTTATGTCAAGTTGTCATAACAAAGACATCTCAAACAATGTCATATTTGCATTAAAAATGTCATAATTGAGTGAATGACACTTAGGGGCTGTTTACACCTGGCCACTTCATGCGTTTTCTGTGATCGGATAGCTATCCGATCGTGAAAAGACCAGGTGTAAATGCCCTCCGAAACGCATAAGAGGCGGATTTGAATCCGATCGCTCAAACCACTTCAGGAGGTGGTCTGGGCCGCATTCCAGACGAAACTGGACAAGTGTAAATGCATCTGGTTGTTGAAACCACATATGTAAATTTTACTCCTCCCAAAAATGCTAAAAAATAAACGTGTGAGAGCGTGTTATATAGGCTATATGTCATGTTATAGTCAGATATGACGACGCTACTGCAACACGCGTTACCGCAGATGAGCAGCTGAGTGTCTATTCATCAAGCCAACGTGCAAACTCAAATCAAAGTGAAAGTAAGTCGCAGACGCTTAACACACAATCATCTTCATTAAAAGTAAAGAAACAAAATGATCTTACCAGGACTGTTGCCGCTCTCTCTTATTGCCGTCTCTGATTTTGAAATTAGCTGATGATCAATAAAATGCAGCTCATATTGTTGCTTTCGGTGACGTGCACTCCATTAAATCTGCATATAGCGCGGGAATTGAAGATCAGATTTATATCCGTTTTGCAAAAACACATTTATGTGACCAGGTGTAAATGGAATTGTTTTGATAAATCAGATAGCTATCCGATCTGAGAAAACGCATGAAGTGGCCAGGTGTAAACAGCCCCTTAGGGCCCTATTTTAACGATCTGAAACGCAAGTATCAAGCGCGAAGCGCAAGTAACTTTGTGGGCGGGTCTTGGGCGCTGTTGCTATTTTACCGGCGGGATAAATGACTCTTGCGCCCGACGCAAGTTTAAAAGGGGTTGGTCTGAAGTAGCTTCATTATTCATGTGTGGTTTGGGCGTAACGTGAAATAAACCAATCAGAGCGTCATCTCACATTCCCTTTAAGAGCAGGTGCGCATGTTGCATGGCGGATTGCTATTATAACGGCGGATTTATCAGGCGCGCGCCAGGAGCAGTTCACAGCCGAGGAGACCGACGTTCTTGTCAGGGCAGTGAAAGACAGAGAAGTGACCTTGTATGGGGATGGGAGATTTTTTTTTCTTTTTTCTTTTTCTTGACGGACAAACTAGTTTGTCAGATGTCCTTATATACATATGTGTCTTGCCACTATTGGGCAGGTCTGATCCGTCATTACTACAATTAGCCTGAAAAATTTGGGTAAATGTGTAAGCTAGATTTAGGCCTACATTTTTTTACATCTTCATGGACACCACAATGATTTCCCTCATGTGTTAATATTTTTCCTTGTTATAATGTATAATTTGCAAAAATAAAAACCGCTGCATCTGTGTTGATGAGAGAATCAAAGTGTATGCGTGTTGTGCACCCGCTACATTATGGCCAAGCATGCGCGCTTAAAATAGCATTATGAACAACGCGCAGCGCGCCACTGACTTTAGACTAGGCTTTTTCTGGTCAGTGGCGGAATTGTTTTCTGGAACTGCAAAATAGCACTAGGGAATGTTTGCGCCGAAACACGCCTCCTTTCTGCGCCGACCCGCCCAGGGAGCGCAAGTTCATTTCCTAGTTTACCCACGTGCGTCTGTGGAGGGAAAAGCCCGCTTTGTGGAGTGACACATGCGTCAGAGTACAAAGTCATTTGCGCCGGGTGCAAGATAGGGCCCATAATGGCAGTTGTTATAAACATGCATAAAACCTCCTTCATATTCATGACATGTGTCATGTCATGATTATGAAGGTGTCATGTCAGTCTTATACACACCCCTTCAAGTAAAGTGTTAGTTCTTAGGATTATATCTGAAAATAAATAGCAGTTGAATATAATAACCCTGTTGCTAATTTTAACCTCTAATATTATAGTAATGTACCAAATGAGAGGGTTCCCTGTATAGTTTGCAGCATTGTTTGGGAGAGATTTTTTTTTGTCCTAAAGATAATCAAATATCGCTATTGGCAGATATGATTCTGAAGCTATCGTATCGGCAGATAAATGTAGCATCAGTGCATCTCTATAACAGATACATTTGGTCTGAGCAGCTAAAAGCTTTGAAGAACATTAATCAACACTACATAGATCAAAGGCCTCAGGAAAGGTGTTAGTAGTTCAGGCAGTACGTGTATACGTGTACGTGAAGGAAATACTCATTTCCGTATCTGCGTGTACTGACACTTAAACGTTACCAGAACAAAAGACACTTTAAATTCAACACTTCATGCCACTGAACTCTTTGATATGGTAATGTGCTCCCTCCTTGCACTGGTGTGAGTGCCAGCAGAGAAATCCAGATGATCGCAGCCCGAGCCGTCAATGCCAGTTGTGGGAATTGAATAATTGCGCACCTGATCCTGAAACAAACAACATCCATTGTGTAGGTGCAGATGCTCTGAGCCGTTCAGTGCAATGTAAATATGTCTGCCATTAGCATTCTCTTCATGATTATTTCTAAAACACTAAGGGGCTTTTAGAACGCAGCGTCACTGTCCTCTGGAGAATTTCGGCTGCAACTCAGGTTGTAGATGTGAGAGCGCTTTGATGTAAAGTTCGTTTTTATTTCCATTAGCGTTCTGGATCTGTGCTTATTCTTTGTAACCAATAGGAGCTCTAGCAGACATTTTGCCCACACCGCCAAATACTGCATTATTCTATTCTTACTTAAGAAGATTTTTGTGAAATCAATAGCTATTATTAAAGTCAGCCCTTTAATCCTCAGGGCTTCTCTGCATGGTATCAATACACCCTCCTATTAGTATGCAGAACCCGCTCCCAGATTTTCGTATAGTGTAATGCAGTTTGCCTTCATCTAAATAAGATTACAATGTGAAGCACCCGGAAAAAGTGCTCTTCTTGTTGTTGTTACAGTGTGCCTGTTAGCCTTGGCCTGTGAAATACCTCCAAGTTTTCATGAAAAGGCTGTTTTTTTGTTTTTTTTTTGCATGAGCCCATCAGACGCTCGTTGGCTCACTTGTACACTTTCCTCTTAAGGACGCAGGATGCAGGGTAATGCATATTTAATAAGAGCTGGATTTGTTTGTGTTTGGAACAGTATTACTCTAACACAACTTTTTTCATTCCCTTTTCAAGATGGGCACATACAATGGACACATGGAACGTAGATACACTTATTGTAGCTCTGCCTACCACCTGTAATTCCTACTATGCAGTGCGTGTCCATATTATGTCTAAAAATACTTTAAAAATATGATCACAACTTTAAGTGAACATATTTAAATGTAAATCTTTGGCTTGAGAGGAAAGTGCTATTTTTACCATGTCCATGGGTGCTGCACTAACTTATAACATTGACATATACTGTATATATATATATATATATATATATATATATATATATATATAGCTGCTGCAACGCATTCTCACCCCAAGGCGTCACTAAAATGACAATTTTGACCATGCTTCAATATTCGACGCTTTAGGCACCCTTTAGCGTCAGTTACATGACGCGATCCTAGGGCGTCATCTTACTGACGCTTTACCTAAGCGTCAGTTAGATGACGCGGGTAGGTTTAGGTCTGGGGTAGGGTTAGGATTAGATAGCGTCATCTAACTGACGTTAAAGGTAAAGCGTCAGTAAGATGACGCCCTAGGATCGCGTCATGTAACTGACGCTAAAGGGTGCCTAAAGCGTCGAATATTGAAGCATGGTCAAAATTATTCCCAAGGCGTCAGTTTCATGACGCCTAGGGATGAGAATGGGCTGATATATATATTGCTGGTGTTTTTTTTTATCTCTTTCAAATTAAAAAAGTTTTTTTGCATGTTTTCTTGTGAGTAGTGTTTTAATAAGTAATCTGTTTATATCATCTAACAAACAAAATCTAGGTTCTAATAACATTGTAATCTAGGAATTGATGTCATTTTTAGAGTGTTATTAAACAAGTATTTTCCAAATACGACTGTGTATATAAACTACCATTCAAAAGTTTGGGGTTGATAAGATTTTTGTCTCTTATGCTCACCAAGGCAGCATTTATTTGATAAAACATTCTGTAAAAACAGAAAGACCGCTTTCTATTTTAAAAAATCTGGCCTACTTATATTTGCACCTTGTGCATACTAATTATAAAACAAAAAATGATGACACACTTTCAGCGGCAGAGACAACAACAGCAGTACATCTTAACGCAGTGGTGCGAGATTCTTTTTGGACACCTGGAAAGCAAGAGGCTGTAATGAAACAAAAGGACCCAATTATATATTCTATTTTGTCAGAATGTGCTTAAATACTGGCAATGCAAGCCAAGGCCAGCGTGTGTGTCTGATGTAAAGAACCTGTCTGCATCTCCTGCTGATCTGGGTGGATAAGAGCTCATTTAATCAGCATGAATGAGTGCATTACAGGATCATCACGCAACTTAGCTTGTTGTATTTTATTAGCGAAACTGCACAGTGGATAATTTGTATTGACACAAAGACACAGCTCGCAAAATAAGTCCACTCGGCTAGTGCACGACTTTAGAGAGTACTGGAAACTGCAGTTGTGCAGTTCTAAAATTATACTGTTATGAACCTTTTTGCTGACTTAATTTGCTTTATATTCTGTAGTACTCTGGCAAACAGCAAACAAATGTGCGTCAGCGAGGTACAATATGGGAAGGCAGCATCCTTCTGAAAGAAATAGATGGAAATTCTTTGAAAACAGAGAAAAATATAGTAATTTACTTTTAACCTATTGTCCATATACAGACACTACTCATCCAGATGCACTTTTTGACGTGACAACAACATTGTAATTGCTATACTCTTGACAGCTATCTTGGAACTAAACCAGTCTTAAACTAGTTTGAGTAGACAAATATGACAAAATATGCTATCTATCTACAATACAAACATTAGAAGAATTCGTATTCAAGGGTGTAAATTTGATAACCAGTAACCATGCTGTTGATAACCAAAATCAATTAAAAAAAAAACCCGTACAGAATGCATACATATTTACAATAACACATCCAGAATGGAAGCCTATAGCTTTTCAACAATTGTACATCATTTTAGAAGAATAAACACATCTCTTCAACAGTGGCTTCTATTATAAGTGAATTGGTGTAAAACATGTCTCTCATGCATTATTCAAAACTGAGGGACAAATCAAAATTATTGTCTTTGTAAATCAGTAGGATGCCACAAATGCAACGTCTAGACATTACATTGAAAACAACCTCAATATTGCTGTAAGCCTCTTAGCTGGAAGTACAAAGATTGCAGGTTGGAAGATAAAAGTAATTGGACAGTATCAGCATGGTGCCTTTGAGGAGATGTTTAACCCTCAGTTCTAGTGGGTTTTAAAGGGTTAGTTCAACGCCAAAAATGAAAATTCTGAAATGAAAAATGAAAAATGAAAAATGAAAATGAAATTTCTGTCATTAATTACTCACCCTTTTGTAATTCCAAACCCGTAAGACCTTTGTTCATCTTCGGAACACAAGTTAAGATATTTTTGATGAAATCCGAGAGCTTTCTCGGATAATTATTAATAAATAAGTAAAAAGTTGTAATTATGAGAAAAAGACAATAATGACAAAATATGACTTTTTGTCATACTTTTAACTTTCTCAATTATGAATTAGTGTGTCAGTAGTATTTTTATCTTATATGATTATGACTCGGTATTTCATAGTTTTGACTTCGTCTCTCATAATTAATTCATCACTTTTTTGTTGTCATAAATTACATCTTAATTTTGATTTACCAAAGCATGATTTTTTTTCTTATGTTTTGTCCCTGTGTCTCATTTTCGGTTCATGGCCCACTAATTGAGGAACTGCACTTGAAATTGCTGAATATTTTGCCATAATGCGTTTCACAGAATCAGTAGCAGGATCTCCTAAACTAGCATGCAACCATGCAATCATAAACTGTATCTCACAACACTGTTCCACAAGCATTGGCCAATACATCAAACTTGACATTGTTTTAAAACGAAATGAACACTGGAGGTAAACACAGCAGTGTGTGCTCTGCATTGAGCAGAAGTGTCTGGAAATAGACGGCAAGGCCTACAACCACAGCAGGGTTTGGAGGTGCAAACAGACCTCTATTTGGAACCAGCAAAGCATGCAGAGCCCTCTTCTGCTAAATGAGTTTTCTGTGTCAATAATTCATGTTGTAACTGGGATGTTTGATGTCTTCGTTGACATGGTGTTATCTCACCATAGTAAAAGGATAAAGTAAACTCATAGTAAACTCAGACATAAACACAAAACTAGGGCACAACAAATGTATATTGCACACCAGGTTTGAATTGATGCATATATTGATGCATATATCCGCAGGCACACAAGTAGTGTCATAACACACCTTTGGTTTCTAGATTCTTGACATTTGGTGGTATAAAATATCCCCTCTAATAACCTCAGTTCACAGCACTGACACAAACACACCGCTAACATCGCGTCACCTTCAGACTGCTGCTCTCAGCTAAAGTTTTTTTATATTCCCTTTCTTTACCACATGCCGTGCATGCTGACATTCCTACTTGTACGTACACGTACACGCACACGCACACAACCCCACACATACTGTTTGTGGAGTCTTTGATATGCATTATTGGATATAATCAAGTATACATCATCACATCTTTGTCACTTGTCTGTCATGTCATTACATTTCACATTCACACGTTTGCATTAAGTTAAACAAGCTGTTTCTGTTTCCGAATACGATATTATTCCTCCTGACTTGAAACAGCATAATAGCATACTATTTCTGCAGAATATACAATGTAAACTGTGCACAGTAAGCAAATTTTCCACATGAATGACCCACTTTACATTTGCACGGAATACTATATCCCACAATACAACGCACTTGACATTCAGGCGGCATCCGAAATCGCATACTACCTTTTATATAGTAGGTGACAAAAACAAAAGAATTATGTCTGAATTCACAGTACTAATAAAAGAGAAGGAAAAAATACCCAGATGACCTACTACTTCCAGCGAGATTCTGAAGTGTGCATACGATGGACACTTCACTATCCCATGATGCCAAGGGAGAGGATTTGTGAATGGCAGAGAAGTGATGCAAATTAAGCTAGTATAGATCACATGATATTGACAACATGGCGAACGTAGTACGTCCATATTACATTCATACCACACACATTTATATAGATACACTTTTTTTGTGACATTTTGTAGATTTTTTTAATGGAGAAACAATATATTTACCAAAGCTAACCAGACAAACTGAATGTGACAAGGTCATGTGACAACAATGTTACAAACTACTGTTTGAAATCTTTATTATTGCATTCTGTTTCACACACTATTTAATAATTCATAACCAATATATGGTAGATTTGTATTATTCAGTAAGAAGTAAGCTAGTATTCCCTTTTGAACGTTGCCCTTTTTTATTTATTTTACCAGTATATTAATCAGGAGTCACATAGGTGGCACTGCTTTCTCCAGTTGGAAACCTAGTTCCTGTTCCCAAACAAAACACATGTAGAAAATGTGGAGTAAACATGGATAAACAAGGCCATCCAATGTGATTTGTTGGATTTTTGCATGCAAGACTCCTTTCTTCCTTCCCAAACGATCTCAAATCAGGTGAATATGCCATTACTTTTTTATCACGGAAGTGGTGAGTCATTAAAATCCCAGTGACAGTGGCAGTTTGAGCACTCTCAGCTGATTTATAGATCAAACAGCACATTAATGACATACTTAATGAGGGATGAGCAACTCTGACAGAGTAGGACACTGCAGGAATGAGTCATTAGACTGAAGGCATGTAAGCCCGTGCCTGACTTTCAGAAGTCATGTTTCCATGTGGCAATTGAAGAGCAGCACTGATTATTGTGTTGACACTTTGCCATGGATGTCCATCTGCCTCACACTTTTTCTTGTCATGTTTTGTTAGCCTCTCTGCAGCTCAGATTGTCTTATTTGCCATTGTTTCTTTGTTTAAGTGAACTATGTGATAATTAGTAGGCCTGCATTCTGTGTTGTGTTGCCAACTCTGAGGGAGTGGGAGACGGTGAGATCCTGTGGGATCAGACTTCTCTCACAACTTAAAAGAATAATTGCTTTTGTTTACTAATGGGGGAAACGAGCATCATTTGTTTTTGATGACTAATCACGAGCTGACCCACTTACTGGGAATTCGGGGCTGTTGTTGCTTCACACCACCGCACAGAATGCTGACTGGTGTGAAATGTAAATCTCCTAACGTGGTTATACCTGACCGTTTGGTTATGTATATATGTAGGGCTATGTGTCTATTTGTGTGTACATAAAAGTTGAAAAGATTGCGGTCGGTAAGATTTTTGGAAATAACTCTCTTGATCACCAAGGCTGCATTTATTTATCAAAAAATAAACAAACAATAAAAACAGCCTTATTGTGTAATGGTATTTCAATTATTACAACTGTTTTCTGTTTTATTATGTTTCTGTGATGGCAAAAGCTCTGAATACTCCAGTCTTCATTGTCAAACAATCCTTCAGAAATAGTTCTAATGAGCTGCTTAATATTTTTGTTAAAAACTGTGAAATCTTTTTTTTTTTTTTTTTGGAAATCTGAATAGAAAGTTCAAAAGATCAAGATTAATGTGATATATAAACCTTTTTTAACATTAGAAATGTATTTTTTACTGTCAGTTATTATCAACTTAATGGATCATTTCTGTATAAAAGTATGAATTAATTATTTTTGTATTAAAAATAAACAAAAACGAACAAACTTTTGAATGATAGCGTAACGATTTGACTGATAGCAGATTTTCATTGTGACAAAGAAACCTTTCCTGATAATTTTCACAAAAAAACTGTGACAACTGGCCCTGGTCTCCCCTAAATGTAAAATGTGTGGGGTCTGTAGCATAAAAGCCTCTTCTCTATATTTATTATTTCAATTACCGCTTTCACAAAGAACTAATTTCATGCACATTCGCTAACAGACACGCAAATACACAATAGCCTACATCACAAAGCATTTTAATCTGACAAGAGCATCCTTTGAGTAGAACCGAAGATAAGGGAATATGTGACTCGCTGCATGTGTGTGTGTGTCTGTGTACACATATAAGCATGTGTTTGCGCATTATTGTGCTGCCGAGTGTTTATTTGAGGAATTGTAAATAGGGATGTTTCGCACGATTGTCGCGGGGATCGGCAGGGCCTATTGTTTGCTTTAATCGCTACTTTAGCCGAGAGGTTGTCTAAACATTTTCATGATCTCCT
The DNA here is from genome assembly GCF_029890125.1 of Rhinichthys klamathensis goyatoka. Taxonomy (NCBI): domain Eukaryota; kingdom Metazoa; phylum Chordata; class Actinopteri; order Cypriniformes; family Leuciscidae; genus Rhinichthys; species Rhinichthys klamathensis. Next base: position 71,401 of record NW_026606580.1, read on the forward strand.
GTGCTGCCCATGTTCAAGCTGACAGTAGAGCAGGTAATCACTCAGAATCCTTAAGCCTTGATGATCCTCTCAACACACAGACACACACACACAAATACATCTCATTCAGTCGGCCAGCACAGAGCACCATCCATTCAAAGCCCTGGTATAGTCTTCAGCTTACTTTTGCTTTTTACAAGCAAAATCGCACCTTTATCTGAATAGAAGTAGTTGCTGAATTTGGAACCACATACAAGCTTACTACTACAGTATTTCTGCCATAGAACGATATAGTAAAAACAATAATAAGAGTAGTATGCGGTTCTGGATTCAGCCTGTCTGTTTCAGTGAGTTGATTCAATATCGATTCAATGATTCATTTGCACCATCAAAACTGATCATGAAAGTCTCTATTGGGAAAACATGCCTTGGTTATTTAAGATGGCATTTGTATTTCTTAAATTGATTAAACAAAATTTAATCTACTTGGTAACCGTGGCAGTTTGGTCGAAAATATGAAACAGAATGAAACTTTTTCCAAGCCAATTTTTTTATATTGTGCAATATTGAGTAAAATACTTGTTAGTGTAATTATAATGATGTATTCATATATAATTAGACTGTAATTTGCATGCTGGTGTGTTATTCGAATTCAAACTGGCTATACCGACAATACCACCGGTTGGATGCTAAATAGTGATATGCAATAATTGTCATTATAATATTGACATAATGGGCCATATTTTAACGATCTGAATTTAGGTATCAAACACGAAACGCAAGTCATTTTGTGGGCGGATCTTGGGCGCTGTTGCTATTATACCGGCGGGATAAATGACTCTTGCGCATCCGACGCAAATCTAAAATGGGTTGGTCTGAAGTAGCTACATTACTCATAGGTGTGGTTTGGGCGTAACGCGCCGTTGTAATAGCAAACCGCCATGGAACAAGCGCGTCTGCTCTAAAGGCACGCTTGTTCCATGGCGGATTGCTATTATAACGGCGGATTTGCCAGGCGCGCGCCAGGAGCGATCCACAGCCGAGGAGACCGATGTTCTCGTCAGGGCCGTAAAACACAAGAGGTCTTTTAGACTTTAGACTAGGTTTTTCCTGGTCCGTGGCGTAATTGTTTTCTGGAACTGCAAAATAGCACCAGGGAATGTTTGCGCCGGAAAACGCCTCCTCTTTTCGCTGAACAGCCCCGGGAGCGCAAGTTCATTCCCTAATTTACCTAATTTAGGGAAAAGTCCGCTGTGCGTCGGGGTGCAAAATAGGAATGATACATGCATCGGTGTACAAAGTCAATGTTTCCCATCCTAAAACAGCTGGAAGCCTACTTCCGCCACAACATGAGAAAAAAAATCATCATCATTATGATATAATAGGTAATTGTTGACAAGTCAATATTTGTGTCATAATTATGACTTTTTATTTAATACATTTGACTTTCAATGTTATAATTATGATTTACCAAAGCATTATTGATTTTTTTTTATGTGATGGAAATGGGCTTCCATACTTTCCACCTTTTACCAAATATAAATTTTCACACCAATATTGCTCTATTGTACAAATTATAATCAGCATCACCATAAACCATGGCAAGCCTAAATAAAATGATTTTAGCAATGTTGGCAAGACTTAGTGCATATTGCCTATTAAAATATCATCTTAAACTATATGGGATTAGCAATGACAAACATTTTAAACAGTAGCATGCTACAGTATTTATCTTGACTGGTGTTGCATGTTTAATTCAGCATTGTATTAAATGGTGGGATACAGTGTCTCTAATAGTCTACTGCATATTTTAGCAAATGTAGGATGAAATTTGCTTATTTCAAAATAAATTTGCACAGCATCTCGAACACAGTACACATACCGTGTATTTATTTTCTTTCAAAACAGTAGGTAGAATAGCATCTGGAACATTCCCATTGTGTGTTTGTGTTAGTCTGTTCTGTTGTTAAACTGCAGAAAACGATTATTCCTGTTTTGCCCACTGTTCCAAATCACAGAGGAGTCACCATGCCTCATTGCTATCAAGCACATAAACAGCACACATGTGCACAAAAACACTTCTCAGACAAAAAAAAAAAAAAAAAAAAAACAGAAACCTCTTCACCTCATGTAAGGTTTTGCTTGTCGGGCACATGCTTCAATTCTTTCGCTGTGGAGAAAGAGACAGCATCTCCACACTGGCAGGATTGCTGCCTGGACCTCCTATTGAGGAGAATGCATCATTCTGTCTCGGTTTTGGCACGACACACAGTCATACTGAGGGGTAAACAGAGACAATACATGCCCACAATAACACTCCCAATCTCTCTCAGCTCTACAGAGAGAAAATAACTGCACTAATTTCTGTTGTCCACACCTGTAATTGGTGTCTTGAACCCCCAAGAATACAGACAAAGCACTGAAAACTGTTAGTGGACTGTCAGATAAGTGTAGAGAACAAAATCATAATGCTATCTCTTTATGCCTCAAAGGGGAGAGGGAGGAAGGGAGGAAGGGGGAGGTTGTGCACTGGAAAAGAAAAGGAGAAGAACAAAAAGCATGCTGATTTAGTATAGATTTAGCCTTTAGTGCTGTGAGACCGCTGCTCAATAATCTATATTTCTATGGTAACTGAGATGCTGATGTTTTGATATGGAAACGGTTGCTGTGGAACGTGCACAGACAAGACCTAAAGTAATTTACCATTTCATTTGTGTTTCTCAAAGTATGTTTACAGCATTCCATTGCCAGTATTATATTATATATATATATATATATATATATATATATATATATATATTTTAAATAAAATGTCAGCTTAAAAAATATTTAAAATAAATAAATATATATTTATATATTTAAAAAGCCCTTCACTTGTTTGTTTACTCTAAAATGTGCACTTTTGATGGTCCAGACTGAAAAATAGTTGACCATTATATATAAATAATGCTCAAATATTTTTCAGTCTGGTCCAGCAAATGTGCACATTTTAGAGTAAACAAATAAGTGAAGGGCTTTTTAAATTGTAATGCAGGACCTTCATTTCTACAGCTGCCATTGAGCATTATGATTAAAAGGTTAGTGTAGCTACATCTCTTTCTCTTGACAATTTTACCATTGCACAGTATATAACCAGTCATATTACCTGTAATGTAATGACATTTTATTTCAGTCTTCATTCTGATTCATCAAGTGTGCAAAGCTCCATTTGTCTTTGAATCAGTGACTATGACTATCTTGTGTGCAACTTAGGGAGATGTTAACAGGCAAAAACAGGCGATTGATCATTATAGACCTGACACTAATGTTCCAGCTGTTTTGATGTCATCACTTGATGCTTGCCTGTTGTTTTCTGACACACTTTCTTAGCTCTGCCTCCATATCCCATGTGATTCTTTATGCAATGTGTTGACAAAGAAAATTTCAAATCACAACAAAACCATTTATAGCTTCAACGGTTTTATAAGAGAAGTGTTTGCAACTCTGAGTGCGAATGTGTCAGATTTTATGAGTACCCTTGGGAATGGTGCAATGCTCTATTCCTGGAGGTAACTTAGTCATCTCTGTTTTCTGGAAAAGATGGCAGGCATGCAGGTAAAATGAAATCATGATGCTGTTTAATATCGCTGTGGTGTTTTATTGTGTACATACAATTATTACTGTAGGTTCCTTGATGCAATATTGCACCACAACCGATGGGTCAATGAGAGTTTTGAACAGAGCCTGGTAGTGTGTTTATATATCTATCTATCTATCTATCTATCTATCTATCTATCTATCTATCTATCTATCTATCTATCTATCTATCTATCTATCTATCTATCTATCTATCTATCTATCTATCTATCTATCTATCTATCTATCTATCTATCTATCTATCTATCTATCTATCTATCTATCTATCAAACCTTCAAACTTCAAGCTTTTAAAACTTCTTCAAACTTTCTGGCTTTGTCGTTTTCAAGCCAACTTAAAGGTGAACTAAGGGTGTATTCACACCAGGAAAGTCCGATAGTTCACTTGCTTTGGTCCGGAACAAAACAATTTTTTTTTGGTACGGTTTGCTTTCACACTGCTCTTTTTGCAAGTGAACCAAAATTTGTAAACAAAACCACACGTGTGCTAAGGTCGTCCATTCATTGGACAAGGATTCTCAAGTAGGGAAATCAGGAAGTGCAAAAAAGGCTCAGCATGGAGATATTTCATACTGCAATATTTGTTATTTTACTAATTTTGTGTTATTCTGTACAAACGCAATATGAAGAAACTGTGCAGAAGACGGATAAGGTATAAAGTTTTGATTCACAGAGAGGGGCTATGTTCACACATTCAAATAATGAGATTCTTATTTATACTGCTAACAAGTGCTGTCAATGTTAACGCTTGCGATTTAAGTTTGTCCAGTTTAACGCAGCGTCATCCTTGTATTGTAACTATCATTACATTTTTAGACTAAGATTAGACTAAAGAGAACGCTCTGTATGTGAATGTCCTGATGCACACACGCATTCATTCATTCCATTCCAATGACACAACGCGCAACAGTATCGTGTGGCCAGACAGCGCGTCGGAATGGAATTCTCTTTCGCACTTGAACAACAATAACACAAACCATTATGCCAAAATCTCCGACTACGGAAGCCTGTTAACTCAAAGGCGCAGTGCTTTTTCTTGCAATTGGGTCGGTTCATGTTCACACCGTAAACGAACCGTACCAGAGTTCGTTTGGAACCGTACCGAGACCACCTCTTCAGCTGGGTCTCGGTTCGGTTGTTTGGTCCGCACCCGAGTTCGATTGCTGTATTCACACCTGCCCAAAAGGTCCGCACCAAGGGGGGAAACGAACTAGAGTTCGATTCAATCGAACCAAACAAGGCAGGTGTGAATACACCCTAAGTAACTTTTTTACCTTAACCGCACAGCGTTGGAGTCATTGTAATGTTTATATTACTGATTTCGTGTTGAATGGTGGTTGTCTCGCACCCCCCTGGTGCCTGTGAGCCGCAAAACCACCCTTGCAACTTTGGGCCGTCGAACCGCCGGCCTCAGTGTTAGGAAGTATCGTGTGATATCAGGTCTCGCGAGGTAACAAATTGCTTTACGGCAAAAAACAGATCCGATAAAATTCTGATAAAATGAGCATCAAACAGAAATAACCCGGCGCCGTATACATGTGGTGTTGGGCGCGCGCAGCTCTTAAAGGGGCCAAACCTAATTTCCACTCGTTACAGCGTCCATCCTACTGAACAGGTACCGGTGTACAGGGGGAGGGGATCCGGCCGTGAGTGCGAGCCATCTCTGCGTGAGTGCTATTCACGACAGTACAAGTACTCCACAGCGACTCTAGGGGTCGCTGTTTGAAAAAAACGGAATTCCTACTTAGTGCTGCTTTAAAGTTTGTCTACAAACTTTTTTTTAAATCGTATCGTTAATATTTTATTGTTCAGTTTTTTATACTTAGTGTGTACTGTTCAAAACTTCGGGGTCAGGAATTTTGAACAAAATTTATTCAAAAGGACCCATTAATTTGATTGATTGAAAGTAACAGTAAAAACATTTATAATGTTACAAAATATAAGCATTTCAAATAAATGCTGTTCTTTTGAATATTAAATTAATCAAAGAATCCTGAATAAAAGTAACATGGTTTCCACAAGAATATTAATCAGCACAACCATTTTCAACATTGATATTAATAATACATGTTTCTTGAGCAGCAAATCGGCATATTAGAAGGATTTCTGAATGATCATGTGACTGAAGACTGGAGTAATGATGCTGACAATTTCATCACAGGAATGAATTAAATTTTGAAACTTTAAAATAGAAAACAGTTATTTAAAAATGTCCCTATATAGACGAATGGTTCTTGTTCACAGCTTCAAAACCAGGTAAAACATTGCACTTAGACAACCATTGTGTTTCAATCCGGCACATAAACACTCCTGTCACTTCTAAAGCAGTGTGTACGTGATAGATGATGTCTAGAAAGTATTGTGGGGATCCTGGCTGTGTTATTTTCATGCATGCTGTGTGCATTTAGAGGGAAGCATATGGACACAGTTAGTGCTCCCCACCCTCATATATCTCCACTAACACTTAAAGAGATCAACGCAGTGCAGTTTCAGTAATATTATACCAGTTGTTTTTATTGACGAGGCTGTTCTCATTCCACTAGGCGGAGACAATAGAGGTAGTATAAAGAGATGTGTGCCGCAATAATAAGTCCTGTCACGCTGCCAGTATTTAAGTACTGAGCTCAATTCAAATCAAAGAAAGTCACCTTGCACACTCTCCAGTCGAGCTGAATGTTCGAGTTTACCTTTGGGGGAGTCCTTAATGTCAGACACAATTACCCTAAAGTGCTCTTAACAGTGATGTTTGAGAGATGTTTTGATAATGCGGTTGCGGTTGAATGAATGATGGGCTCTCTGTCATTTTCAGCGTATGGTTCAGTCACGACACAGCGTTGAAGGACTATGGCCTGGAGGGAGGACATTTTACATGTACTGTATATTAATGCTTCTGCATTTAAAAGTCAAGCTTTTATGCGTTTATGTTCTATAGTGTGACTTCATGGCATAAATGTTTTCCACATATTTTTTCCACAATTTGACAAAGTTACAGCTTAATTGGAAATTTCACAAGAGATTATTACCTTGATTTTTCTGTTTCCTTCACACAAAATACGCCTCATATTTCATCTCATCTCTCCTTTAAGTCCACTAACTTTTGATAAAATTTAATTTACTGAGAGACAATTCTAATTAGTGTACTGCAAGTGTAAAGCATGACAAAATGTTTTTAATGTTTTAATGTGACCTCCATATAATAATACAAATCAACCGCAGAGCTTTTAACCTGCGTATGTATTTGTTGTTCGAATACATAAGACTTTACCCTTTTGAGCATGATGATTCCCTCCTGATTGTGCTCGTTGGTGGTGATGTCAAACATGGCTCCTCCATCTCCAGGAACAATGTTGTATTCCACCTCTGCGTTTTTCCCTATGTCCAGATCATGAGCTTTGATTCGGCCAACCGCTGACCCGACTGCTGATGACTCCGGTACACGCAGATGGAAGATGCCTGTAGAATCAAAATCAGTTTTTTTGAAGCACATGTTAGGGAAGCTGCTTTGAAAACTAGTTTTGAGCAAATGTTTCAGTTTTATTCATGTTTGGAATAACATGTACCAATGAATAAAAAACGTGACATGAAATACAACGCCTAGAAATAAAAAAATATATATCCGTGTGAATGCGATAACTTCTTGTTTCGACAAACACAACGGATATATTCACCTCAGAGAAGAAAGTACATGGATTGTATTTCATGTCGCGTTTTCCTCAGTCTTGAAATTTCGTTATAGCCTTTGCATTTTCGAATACTCTTTGAATACATAAAATTTCTTTTTTTAACAAAACCCTATCATTTACCCCCAAAACACTAGGCATACATGACACATGTTGCATGGGATCATTCTGTGGGTCCGTGATAGGCTACTTTTGCATCTTTATTTTTAAAGCTTGATGCTGGTCGCTATTCACTTCCAGTTTATGGAATACTGCAACAAATCTCGCAAGTTGGCAACCCTAGAGAGAACATTATTGTTGGAAAGGGTGTTTGATAACAGCCTCAATGAACTTGGGTGTAAATGTGACATAAAAAGTAAGGATGTGGTGTTGGTTTCACACTACACTACATTTTGTTGGAAAAATGCTTGTTTTTGGCTAAGCTACACTGTAAAAACAGCTGAGCTAATGTCACGCTATAAAACTGTAGTTAAGTTAGTAGAACGGCTACTATGAGTTAGTTACCCCAATACTAGTGAAGACATATGCACGGTAGGCACAAACAGATCATGCTGATTAGTAAAAATGAATGTGTTGAGTGGCGATGCCTGCAAAAAAACACCTCAGCTAATTAAGAAGTCATTAGATGCATTAGTGCAATGCACCAAAAACAAACAACAAGAGAGAGAGAGAGAGAGAGAGAGAGAGAGAGAGAGAGAGAGAGAGAGAGAGAGAGAGAGAGAGAGAGAGAGAGAGAGAGAGAGAGAGAGAGAGAGAGAGAGAGAGAGGCAGAGACACGGCCCAGAATGCAGCAGTCATCATAGTGCCATCCTCTGAGACATGCAGATGGAAATCTACTTCTCTCCCAGGGTATTACCAATATTTACACAGCGAGAAAACCAGTGCTTATCACTGAAACTCAACATGATTTCCATTGCACGATTTCTGAGCGCAAATGGAGCCTGTTCACATTCACCTGTTTAAAGGATTGGGCTTATTTCAGTGGAAAAATAAACAAAGGAAGTTCTACAAGTATAAAAATGCATAAAATATGAGGCTGTTAGGTAGAAGCTATAAGACTGCTTTCTCATTTTTATGATTGCTTGTACTTAGGAAACTTTGGTTTCTCTAAAAATCTCATTAATTTATGCATATTCAAATCTAGCATGTTGATACACTCAAGAACCAATAATATTTATGTGCAGTTTTTTTTCTCTCTCTTTCTACACTTCTCTGGGGATGCTGTTAAATATGCTGCATTTACTGGTTTATCCAAACAGTATTTATAGATTCAAGATTATTTATTTATTTTTCAAGAAATGCTGGCATAAATTATCTCTATGAATGAATTCAGTTTTTAAGCTTTCCTATGTGCATTTAAAAAGAAAATTCTGCAAATTTACATTACCAGTGAAAGGTTGTGAAAGGAGTTTATGGTTCTCATTATCTTAAAAACCTTATGATCTAAAGGTTTATGCATAAATGCTTTAAATTTGTTTTGTGGACAGCATAAATTGTGGCCACTAAAATTTTATATGATGGCAAACTTCGGAACTTTTTTCATAATGTAAAAAAAAAGCTTCCCAGGATGTTTAAGCAAGCTTAAACAATACAGATATTTATGTGTTTAACATTTTTAGTCACTAAATAATTTCCATACTTACATTTGTAATGGAAAAACGTCTCAGGTTACGACTGTAACCATAGTTCCCTGAGAAAGGGAACGAGACGATGCGTCAACGACGCTTTGGGAACGCCCCCAGCGTGAATGCGTCTGAGCATCAATGTCAACTAGTCCAATGGAAAGAATGAGCGTCACGGGCGGGTGACGTCATGACCAGGAAGGTATTAAAGCACATCCCGTGCAAACCGGCATTAGCTTCGAAATCGCCGAAGCAAGCCGATCACAGGGATGCAGGAAGTATGGCAGGGTGACGGATCGTCTCGTTCCCTTTCTCAGGGAACTATGGTTACAGTCGTAACCTGAGACGTTCCCTTTCGAGGGAACTCGCGATGCGTCAACGATGCTTTGGGAACGAGAATACCCAAAACGCCAGAATTCCAAGTACCTGAGTGTCAGTCTGTTGAAACTAAGCACTAAGCACCTGAGAACCTGGGGCAGCATCCAGGTCCAAGCTGTAAAACCTAATGAATGTGAGCGGTGAGGACCAGCCTGCCGTATCACACACGTTTTGAAGAGAAACTCCAAATAGTAAGGCTTTAGAGGCCACCATACCCCTCGTAGAGTGAGCTCTGACCGCCAAAGGACACGGCTGGTCAGAGTACTCGTATGCAAGTGAAATAGCCTCAACTATCCACTTACTAACCGTCTGTTTAGAAGCAGGAAGACCCTTCTTAGGTGATCCAAAGCAAATAAATAACTGGTCGGACTTCCTCATTGAAGATGTCCGATGAACATAAATATCCAGTGCTCGCACTGGACACAAGAGGTTCAGCCTTTCCTGGTCCGCAGATGTAAAAGGAGGAGGACAGAAAGCCTGCAGCACAATAGGCCTCAGAATCAAGGTCGGCACCTTAGGGACGTATCCCTGTTTCGGATATAAGAATGCCTTGACCATCCCCTGTGCAAACTCAAGGCAAGTGGGGGAAACCAAAAGGGCCTGAAGGTCTCCAACTCTCTTAAGGGATGAAATAGCTAGCAGAAAGATAGTCTTAAGGGTAAGAAATTTCTCTGAAACCGAATCTAAGGGCTCGAATGGAGCCCTAGACAGGCCTTCTAGGACTATTGCCAAATCCCAAGCTGGCACCCTAGTGCGAGTTGCAGGCCTCAGCCTCAATGTGCCACGAAGGAAACGTGTAATCAGGGGGTCTTGACCCAACGATGTACCCCCCACCAGGGCGTGGAAAGCCGCAATGGCCGCCACGTATACCTTAAGTGTGGAAGGACATAGACCTGAAACAAAGCGTTCTTGCAGAAACTCGAATACTGTGTTTACTGAACAGTTAACCGGATCCCACTGACGCTGGTAACACCAAGAAGTGAAAAACTCTCGAAATAGTGAATATAGTTTCCTCGTAGCGGGAGCTCTGGAGCTTAGAATGGTCTCAACAACCTCAGTTGAGAGACCACTCTCTATGAGTTGGGCCCCCTCAGAGGCCAAACCCACAGTTTCCAAATCCCCTGCCGGGGGTGCAATATTGCATCCCCTGCCTGAGACAGAAGGTCTCTCCTGATCGGGACCTCCAAGGGAGGTCCGTCGAGGAGAAAAATTAGGGTCCGCAAACCAAATTCAGCTCGGCCAGGGTGGTGCTACTAAATAGGCTTATTCCATCCTGGCGAAATCACTCCAGAACTCCTGGGAGCAGAGCAACAGGGGGAAATGCGTACAGACGTAGCCTCGGCCACGTCTGCACCATAGCAACCAGCCCCAAGGGGACTGGTTGAGTAAGGGAAAACCAGAGTGGACAGTGCGTCGTATGCTGAGACAATAACAAATCCACTTCTGCCTGGCCGTAAAACTCCCATATTTGCTCCACCTTCTCGGGGTGGAGTCCCCTGGCCTCAGCCCCTGCCTCGACAGGGTGTCTGCTCCAATATTCTGGCCCCCCTGGAATATACACTGCCCTCAGACAGCGTAATTTCCTGAGGGACCAAAATAAGAGGCCACCAACGTGTTGTCTGTGGGTCAAGAACCAGAGTTTCCTACATATAACCAAGGCGCGGGGATACTGCCGCGTGATCTTGATCGTACGGAGTGGGTTTCCCCTCAGGGAGAACCCTCTGGTCCTGAGCCACCACTGTAACGGTCTCATGTACAGCAGGTCAAAGGGCATCACATTGGACGCTGCTGCCCTGAGGCCTAACAGTCACTGTTCCAGAACAACACATGATGGCCCCTCAGGTCTGGGAGGAGATGTCTCAACGCATTGAAGACGACCATCATCTCTAGTTAATTCATGTGCCAAGCGAGATGACGACTCCTCCACAAGCCCTGAGCTGAGCGGCCTTCCAATACCGCTCCCCAGCCGGTGAGGGAAGCATCTGTCGAGATCACAACTCGATGGCAAAGAGCTCCCAACACCGGACCCTGGGTTAAGAACCAGTGTTTCCTCCATATAACCAAGGCGCGGAGACACCGCCGCGTGATCTTGATCATACGAAGTGGGTTTCCCCTCGGGGAGAACCCTCTGGTCCTGAGCCACCACTGTAAAGGTCTCATGTACAGCAGGCCAAAAGGTATCCCGTTGGACGCTGCTGCCACAAGACCCAACAGTCTCTCGAACTGTTTTACAGTGCGTGACTGGCCTAGCCTCAGCTCTTTTGTGGCTGTTAGGATAGCAGCTACACGAACGGGCGACAGAGTGGCCCGCATCGTCACTGAATCCCATACCACACCAAGGAAAGTGGTTCTCTCTACTGGAGAAAGCACACTCTTCTTGGCATTGAGCCTCAACCCCAACATCTGCATATGAGCAAGAACGACACCTCGGTGCCGAACCGCTAACTGTTCTGATTCCGCTAGAATCAGCCAGTCATCTATGCAATTCAGAATGCGTATGCACTGCAGCCTGGCAGGGCCAGAGCTGCGTCTACACGCTTCGTGAATGTGCGGGGTGATAGAGCTAGACCGAAAGGAAGTGCCTGATACTGGTGTTCTTTGCCCCAAAGAAAACCTCAAGAACCTCCTGTGCTGAGGGATGATGGAGACATGGAAGTATACGTCTTTTAGATCTATCGTGACAAACCAGTCCTCGGATCTGATTTGAGTCACAATCTGTTTGAGTGTCAGCATCTTGGACTTGAGTTCCAGCACCAAACACTCCAACAGACGAAGATCTAGTATGTGACGCAGCTCTCCATCCTCTTTTTGAACAATGAGATAACGACTGTAAAGACCCGACGCAATGTCGGGTGAGTACACCTGCTCTATAGCTTTCTTTGCTAACAGGGCCTTTACCTCTTGCTTCATTACCAGAGCCTGCTCGGAATGCACTAACGTGAGCAACACTCCGTTGTAGCCTGGAGGACTATTCTTACTACTAACTGCAGGACCCATAGAGACATATTTGGCAGTAGCTTCCGCGCTGCCAGAAAATCTACCAAGGGAACCAGCCCCTCGAGGCTGGCCTCTGGTGTAATAAAGACAGCCAGTTCGGGGACCTGAAGCATACTGGCAGGAACCACCCGAACTGACTGTTTTCGAACCCCCCTCAGAGGGCGCGAGTCCGACGCAATGTCGAGTTGACGCTGCGCCAGAAGCTCGCTGGAGACCGCTGCGCCCCGAAGCACCAAGGGTGGCGGGGTTGGCAGAACGGTCCCCTGAGGGCACAGAGATGGAAAGGGCACCGTATAATGAGGTGTACACCATTCCACCCCGGTTGGGGCTGCTCTCACCGGTCTGACGCCGGTGGCGCCAGACCTTTTCTTTTGAGCCGCAGCCTTCTCAGCGTGAAGAACGGTCCTCGGATCCGGCTTCTGCTTTGAAGGCTTTGGCTGGTGTGTTGTGTATGAGAAACTAGATGGCTGGAGCTGCTCACGCCCAGCAGCCCCAGGGGGTTGGACATAGCGAGGGAGAGATTATCTTGTATCTTTCTCCATGATTCCCATCAAATTGAGCCAGAGGTGTCTCTCAGTGACCACAAGGGCTGCCATCCCTGAGAGATAAATCTGTGGCCCGACGGAGTTCTCAAACCCCATCGGGCCAAACTCCCTCACTTCTGTCCAAACACCGCAGCAGTTCAGCCTGATATGCTTGTAGCACTGCTATAGTGTGCAAGCAGGCTCATGCTAGACCCACTGCCATATATGCTTTTCCCACTAGATTAAAAAATAGTTTTCTTTAATGGTTTAGTGAGAGAAGCCGACGCCTTCAGGGACGATACTGAACCGGGAGACAGAAAGCTCGCAAGCGTCTGTTCTACCCGGGGTATTGCCCCATAGCCATACTCTCTTAACCCAAAAATGTCTGAATATACATGAATGTGGGGGCTAAAAGACAAGATGAGTATGGCTTTTTCCATGATCTAGACAGCTCACTGTGCAGATCGGGAAAAATGAAAGGCCCCGTGATGGAGGTGGAGAAATAGAGGGAAGGAAACTCGTTCAATTTATTTTATTTTTAGGACGAGTGCCCCCTTATTTCTGCTGGCCATTAAATATTTAATTTATCTACAGCCTTTGTAAACACCTCCACCAGCTTATTAGTTTTTTATATATATTCTTTATATATTCACTTTATTTTATATATAATATATAAACTATCATATATATATATATATATTTAGGGTATATATATTTCTCATACGCTGGGGAAAGAGATGGCAAATCCACTTCCCCCATGATTGTGTCACTTTCAATGCCCAGCACATCTACCTCCTCGGAGGTAGAGCACTGAAGCATTGATTTCTCTCCCCGGGCGGAAGAGACCGCAGGGCGGGCTTCCGAGACCGGCGAGAGAGCATTGGATCCCTCGTGGAAAGGGAGGAGATAAGATCCGCGGACCTGTCTCCAACCCCGTAAAGAGATCCTATTCGCGATCCACAGGAATGCATTCTCCGCGCTGCCTCGGCAGACGCGAGTCCTGCACCCTGAGGATCTCGAGCCTGGCCACTTTCCTCGAAAAGCGCCAGGCGAGAGCGGAGCATGCGGAGCGGAAGCATCTCGCAATGCTGGCAATCAGCCTGTTCCTCGAAGGCTGACACCGCATGCTCCACTCCCAAACAAACTACACAAAACCCGTTAAATAACGCGGGCAGGGAGAAGCACAGAGTTTGTAAAGTTGTTTCGCCATAACTCTTCCCAATAATATTGAACAGACAACAATAAATAGACAGAGACAGAGTAACACAGATCGCTTGCTGAGACACAGAAGCTAATGCCGGTTTGCACCGGATGTGCTTTAATCCCTTCCTGGTCATGACGTCACCCGCCTGTGACGCTCATTCTTTCCATTGGACTAGTTGATATTGATGCTCAGACGCATTCACGCTGGGGGCGTTCCCAAAGCGTCGTTGACGCATCATGAGTTCCCTCGAAAGGGAACTGAAAAATAATAATACAATAATGGAAGTACGGGAATTATATAGTGACTGTTAAACAAATGACTGTTGAACCAATAGAATTTCTGGTTACACTTTATTTTGATGGTAGACATTCTGTTGACTATAAGTAACGTTGCACCTACTTATCAACTAACTCTCATTAGAGTATTAGTAGGGGTAGGGTTTGCAGAATAAGGGGAATAATACTCTTTAAAGCCCCCCTGTGGTGAAAATCAAGTTTTCAATGTTGTTTATATGTCTATGTGGAATCAATAAGTCAGAACTGTTGCTGAGTATTTTCTCCTTAAACCTGCAGTGAACCAAAGACAGTCTCAAAAACTCAGATTGAAATCGCTGGTGTTTCTGACATCACAAACTACCTTATAACCAATAATGTCATCGTGTGATCGTCAACAAGTGGATCTCTGAGCAGGGCTGCGTTCAGCCCCGACAAAACATTGCACAACGTTTTTTAAACAGAAACGGTGATGCGTTGAACACACTGTTCTGATGACGCAAGGGTTGCAACTATGACAGCTGAGAAGGCCATTCTTTGTGAAGAGTTTTCGGAGCCTGATGAAGTATTGGAATATGGTATAAATATGTGTTCAATACTACAAAATGTGCCCGATGTTACAGTTACTGCACTTGCCGCCCAGAATACAAGAGAACATCCCAATCGAGTGAAGGGATTGCTGAAACTGAAATGGAAGCACACATCTTACCTAATTCAGACTAAATCACATCTATTTGGCCTCACATACTGACTTTATTTGTAGTTCATACTGTTTTAATACCCTGTATTTTCTTTCTCATTTTTAGGAAAAGCACTTAATTACCATTGTTCAGTGTTTCCCCTACCATTGTTTTGGGGGGGCGGCCCGCCCCCCCAAAACGACCCCCGCCCCCCCTAAATTGCTGACGAAATCCAGTCATAAAAAAGAAATTTACTGTATAACGCAGAATTTCATGGAATTTGTCAATCTTTTGAGGAATAAATAAAAAGCAGTTTAGTATACACTTGAAATCAAATCGCGATGTAGACAAGTGTGTGTGGATATTAAACCACAAAGACAATTTAAATACGAATCCTGCTTGTTCTGTGTGAATGAATGGTGCAGCCGACGCGCAGTTTCATTTACCACACACACACACACACACACTGAAGCACGTGTGACGCTTGCGCTGTTTTTTTGCCTATATGAAGACACAAATGCATAAACTTCCTCTCCAGGCTCTAGATCCACTCCGAAAGTCACTTCGTGATCATTTAACCGCTTCATTTGAGAAAAACTATCATTATGACATAAACACACAAACTCAAAAGGTCTTCACGGCAACCCGTCAAAATAAAAGTTCGGTTTAACTTGACAGAAATATATTACCGTTGTACAGTAGAATTTAGATATGTCCCAATGTAATAATACTAACACTAATCCAAATAAATTATCATCAAAACTGAATTTAAGGAATAATCCATGTTTTAATTTTAACAGTAAAGCTCATTGTGCAGCACGTTATTTGACAAAAAGTTTATTTAATTTCATATGATTAAAATTGATGATAAATGATAAAATTTGTGTTTATGTCTTCATTTTATTACCAGAAAAAACACAACAAAGAATTAGTGTGACATTTTTTTTCATATTTTTTTTTTAAATGTTGTATACGTTTAATGATTCATAATACACTATTTCAATTAATTAGACATGCTTTTTGATTGCTAAAAAATTTACACCACGTATCCGTAACACGCCCGCTCCGCAACACTAGCAGTCCCCCCCCCCCCTGAAAAAAATCCTAGGGGAAACACTGTTGTTTATTTCTATACCAAATGTCATACACTTGCAATGAAGCTAAAAATATAAACAACTATATCATTATGTTGATATCCTATATTTTTACAATAAAACTTACGACAAACATGTCTTCTAATATCCTCAGTTGTTGCGTATACCGAGCTGCATCGAACACATTTGTAAATAACTTTCCTTGAACCCATTGTGCGAGTTCACTTTAATACCGTGTGCTTTATATACATGTTGCTGCTGATTGGACAGCAGTTCTGACACACCCACCAAACAAGAGACAACGTATCTCAAACCCTGTTGCACACTGGTGCACGCCGTTTCCAGGAAACATGATGTTCAACCCGGAAACCGTAGCAAAACGTTGTGCACCGTTTTGAACTTGAACGTGCCCCTGGTGTGAGTGAGTGGAGGCGGGGCTAACTTGCATATTCATAGAACAGAGTATAGGCCTACTAAATGAGGCAAGGGTGTAGAGTTACATTACAGCTATTTTAGGGCATGACATTTTTTTTTTTTTCAGGGACATTTTTTTAAATGTGTCATTTTAGTGAGTTTTAAGGGATAAAATGATTGACTACAGGGGGACTTTAAAATGTCTTTACCACACATTATTGGTCAGGAAATCTCAGAAAAACAGCAAAGATTTTGGCAGAATGGGAAGTGATGAATCACAATGAAACAGGAGTTGCACGGTGATGCTCCTGAGCGGTGTCTTTGGAACTCTGCTGAGAAATATAATAATAAATGCATCTCTACCACAGTGAAGCGTGGAGGAAGAGTGTCATTGTGTGGGGAGCCTTTTTAGCTGCTTCTTTTGGTGAGATTCTTCACTAAGAAAGTAATTTAATGCTTTGAAGTTCAGCAGAATATTGCTGTTCTTATCTAAACAGGAATTATTGGTAAAGATAATTCCCCTGCCTAAATTGCAAAGACAACCAAGAAGTGGCTTGAGAACAAATCCATCAGGCTCATGTTTTGGCCTGGTCAGTGTCCAGATTTGAACCCTATAGTGAATATTTGGTCTCACATTAAGCTCAAACGAACTGGGAGACATCTGTCAAATACTCATGAACTGTTTGAAGACATTAACAATGAGTGGGACAACACTGACTCTTCCTCCTGTAAAGAAGCTGTCTGCAAGTTGAAGGCTATTCCGTGCTAAGTCACTTTATCTACAGTATTTGTGCATTTCTTGCTAATTTACTGACCAGTAATTTGTGATTTAAATGGTTAAGACCATTAAAAGGCAAGGTTTTATTAATAATCTAAAACAGGGGTGTCCAAAGTCTGTCCTGAAGGGCCACTGTCCTGCAGCATTTAGCTCCAACTTGCCTCGACACACCTGCTCAGAAGTTTTTTTATATGCCTAGTGAGACCTTGATCAGCTGGTAAAGGTGTGTTCTAAACTTTGCAGGACAGTGACCTAACAGGAGCAGGATTGGACACCCCTGATCTAAAATGTTGAAAATAAAAGAATGAGCAGGTGTTTCCAAACGTTTGACTGATTTGAGTTTACATGAGTTGCTAGTTTATCAGTTATCCGTTGTCTTACTTTTGGAGAACCTAGGTGGGTTGTCGTTGACGTCACTTAGGGTGATGTTGATGGTGGTGGTCCCTGCCAGACCCCCTAACTGCCCACCCATGTCTTTGGCCTGGATGAGAACCTGATACAGCTCCTTCACCTCCCGGTCCATGTTGGGTAGAGCTGTCCTGATCACACCTGCGCACAGATCGAAAGACTGTGTTAATGGAAAGAAGAGACCAGAGAAAAGGACGATAAAGGGATAGTGAGGTAGAAAGAGAGTGTAGATGAAGAGGCTGTGAATACAGGCAGGTATCAGTGTGTGGAGAGAATCGGATTACAGAAAAGAGGGTAAGGTGAGGAGAAGAATAGGGTTTAGACCTGAGAATGAAGCCTGCTGAGAAAGGGATGTGAGTGGTAATCTAAAATAACAGACACAATTGAGATTGAGAGCGGTAAAAAAAAGCAAATGGATAGAAGTCTGTAGCATTGTGGAAAAGGAAACCGAAGCAAATTGAACTTAAAGGTGCAGTGTGCCATTTCTATGCTATTATTGGTGTTCTGACAATCGATTAACCTCCCAGGATGACTTACCCACATTACATTTGTGTTGTTTTAGGGTTCAATTTAGTGTTTGGGGATTATAAATTAGTCCTGCTTAGGTACACATCCTGGTAGATACTGTATGTCCTGGCTGATGTTTCCTACATTTTTGACACTATTATCATGGTTGTAAAATGTACCAACATGTTTTAATCCATGGAACAGGGTGTCTACTCAGTGGAATGGAATCCAAACAATGGGTTGAGGTTTTGCTAATTAGCTCGACCCTGTTAGCCTCTGATGCCGTAACTAAACATTATAACAAATAACTCCTACTGTATTAATGGCTGATTTTGCTGTACTTGACCATTCTCAACATTTTTGCTGACTTTTAGAACTAAAGGAATATTCAGGGTTCAACGTGAAGTGATATAATGTTAATAAAGACAAAAATAATCATTTTGAAGTGAAAAAGTTTATGGCGAGGCACTTAATATGAAAGAAATTGTGGCCAATTTTGGGAGGATTTAAAAGCATTAATCTGAAGCTTATTATTTTACATAATAAAAGTTAAACATTGTTTTTATATAGCTTTAAGACTTCTGTATGACTTTTGTTTTGATTGGCTTCTTTGCATGGAAAATTCATATTAGTTCATATTGTCATTCATATTGCAAGTTGCTGAACATTGAATAGGTGTTTGTGTAAACTTGTGCATCCATATGTTACAGTAATGTATTTATGGTTTTGACCACTGCGATGATGATTTCTGAAATAACCATTTTTGCAGTTTAGTGTCCATAAATGCTTTCGGAGGAAGCATTGGAGTATGTCTACATAGTACATCAAACACTGGAAAAAAATATATGAGTATGTAGCTCTTTGAAATATATATTTTTATATATTATATTATACCCCCTTCAGAACACATTATTGCTTTTAGCAATCAGCTGTTAAAAAAAGGGAAAAGCTCTCTTGGGTTCTTTTAAGTTTTAGCACATAAATGGTTTCTAAAATACCATAGAAATTAAAAGTGTTCTCCGTTGGCATCAAACTGTTAAAACCTTCCAGAAACCAGCGATATACACCTTTACCTTCAAGTGTTTTTCTCTGGCTAAAAGATTGAGGTCAGCCCTAAAGCTTCTGATGCTTAACAGTCTTAACAAGCCGACAAAGCCAATGTAGCAACACCTTTCCTCGCTTTTCTTCCATAAAGCACAACTAATGCATTTTTACCAACGTCACAAGAAGCTTTCCCAGATCAAGCGAGGGAAAGCACTTCATAGGATGAATTAGATATGGCGGTGAGCAGTTAAAAAGGGCACAGACCTTCATACAAAACCAGTTTCAAATGAAATGTAAAAGGTGTGCCACATGGGATTCTATAGACCTGTTACTTGAGGCTCTGTTTTTTTACTTTAGTTTTGCATGGACAGATCTATTTTTGAAGTTTGTGTCAGTAATTAAAGGAGTAGTTCACCCTTAAAATCATTTACTGCATCATCATGGATTTTTCTTGCAGAAATTCTGCCTGAGATCTTCCTTTTGTATTTCGAAATAAAATAACACAGGATTGGAACTACATGGGGGTGATTAAATGGTAGCAAACTTTCATTTTTGGTTGAACCATTCCTTAGGTGTGTGTTTCCTGAGTCGGTTTTCTCTCTCGACTCTGTTGATTCCATTATGCATTTTACCCCCTGACTTTTACCACCGCCCTCGTCTCACAGCTTTTGTTTACTGTCGGTTTTATTATGGCCTGCATGGGACAAAACCAGATTTTTCTTCCTTTACTAGTCATTTGATTTGTTCACCCTTTGAGCCCAGCGGGTTTGCTGATATCAGGATATTATATTTTTATTCATGTATTCCTGTTTGCTATGCTTCATACTTGTTCAACAGGGCCGTAAACATACTGACATACATACAAGTGTGAAATTCTCGCACACGCTCTGTGCATCAAGTATTCCTTGCATGTTTGGGCTTTGTGCTTTTACATATTGGATATTACAGCTCACTGAATGCAGAGGACGCCCATTAGTAGATTCACATTCGTATAGTAAACGCTCTTGAATATTGCATAACAAAATATTCACTGGCTTAAAATAAAAGGCAGTTTATTTGCTGCATCATTTGATGATGCTACAGTTCTTCCAGCCATATAAACAACAGAAAAATCCATTTGCTCTTACCAAGCTGACTTTATTTTTTACTTGGAGGGTATTGGGGTCTAAAAAGTAGCACCTGATTGTATAACCATATATCTTTTCAGGCCTGTTTAGCTGACAGTATGTCCCTTTCTGTTCCGCTATTCAAAATTAATTGCAGTTTATTTTGAGTTACAAATCCATTTTCTTGGCTGGCCACATTATCAAATCAAACCGCCGAGCTTATTTGTCTAATAGGGTCAATGAATGTAATTATGTTGAAACCTGTGAACTGTGAAATTAATGAGCCTAGCCTGTTGTTATTACTCAAACAAAGCAGCGGAACTGTTTTTTTTTAATAATAATCATTTAATTTTTAATGTAGCAAACATTTTTCTGTATGTTTTCTCTCAAATATTCAGGAGTGCTTTACCAGTTTTGGGGTCGACGGAGAAGTACGGCTGGCCATGCAGTATGCTGTACACCACCCGGGCACTGTTGCCGTATGTAGGGTCGTCTGCATCTGTTGCCGTCACCTTCATCACGTACGTACCTGCAAACAGACAGAGGATATTAATTTGTGTTAAACTGCATGAATAGATTGGAAAGATGTGCTTTGTCCGAGGTTATAACTGCATGGATCGGCCCTTGGTGGATTGGATAGGGTTTGACCGTGACTCGAAAACAGGCCTATATAGGAACGCCATTATATGCGTTTGTTCTGATGGGCTGACATAAAACCAAGTAGATTCCTGTGTACTGATTTTCCACTGTATTTCGATATGTCTGCAATAGCAGTTTTTACATTACAAAGGGCAGCACTTTTAAATTGCCCAATAAATGACAAACCATCCGTATTGTAGAATGAACTGATGGTCACGGTCCGCTGAATCGCCGTGTTTTACTGAATCACTGTGTTTTACTGAAATGCAGCAGAATTCTGCACAATGACCATCTTGCAATTTAGCAGCAATTGTGTGTTCTTCTAGAATAGTTTCCTGATTATATATATATCATACTCCTGCTTGTGACATATTGCTTATATATATATATAGGAAATATATACAGTAGTTAGTGTATATATCTACAGGGATATTTCATGAGAAGTATAGTGTCAATTGTGATTTTATATCATCTTTTATGAAAACACTCAAACCACAACGTAGAATGAATGATCACACTGTACTGTCTGAGATGAGGAATGAAACTCGAAGGCCTTGGAAGAGAGAGAAAAGAAAGAAACAAACGAAACCAAGAAGTAATTGTACAGATTTTAAATCAAGGCCATTTCCCAATGGAAGTCCTTTTCAACCAGCTGATGCAATTACCTTTGATTTTTTTTTTTTTTTTTTTTTTTGTCGTCTCAGCACACATCGACATGCTTTCAGATTGTCCTGGCCTCCACATAAAGAGGTGAAAAGCATTAAAAACCTACACAGTTCTCCTTCTTTAAGTTACCTCCAAATTAGAGTCACATTCTGTCAGAGCAAAATCCTGTAACCTGATGAAATACATCTAAAGTCAAGGAATACGGACAAATTGACAAGGCAGAATTGCAGGAATCCTCCTCTCTTGTTTGTGCGTAACAGCGAGACTCAGTTATGCTTTTGTGATGGCAGCAGCCAGAATATAAATCACACAGACGTCTGCAAAATAGGCCTATAGCTTCAATGTTGGACTATGGTGCACTTATAAACCGGTCTATTCACATTTCGCTATCTGAGATCATGAGTAGCTTTGATTCAGCTGGGAACGGGAGGGTTTCATTTCATTCTGTTGCCATTCAGATCAAGGAAAAGGCAATCTCAAAGTGTATTACCCTGATCTGTCATCCTCAGGGGAAGCAACATGAAAAGGGCTTTGGTGTTGGATAGGGCATGTAGTTTATTAAGCTCGACACCAAATTGTATGTCAGACTTTTACTCTTGGTGTTTTACCTCTTGCCATGCAAAGCTTTCCTTATTTCTTTTGTTTATCTGGATATATATTCGGCTTTTCCATGATTAAAATCTCTTTAAACTCACAAGCTCAAAACAAATTCGAAACAAAACTGTTTGCTTTGTGCTTAACAGATGAAAGGCGATTTAAATATGGGGGGTATTATGTCCTATATGTTGTAACAAGTGATTTATCTCCTGTGATTTTCAGTTTTACAGTATCAGCTTTCATAAGATGCAATTAAACTTTCTATGCACTCTGTATTTCCAGTTGTTTTATCCTTACGGTCATCAAGAATGACATGCTATCACATGATTTCTTCATGTGTAAATTATACAAAAATATAGGGTATCAAGACAAAAGCATAATTGTAATATTTTAAGATAATCTCATGATGTTTTTATAGGACTTGTTACAGATTTATGAACTGTTCCACTAAATCTAGCTTTTCCTAAAATAGTCAGTGCTGCTTTCGTTCAGGGCCGGTTTTAAGACTGATCTCTCTCGGGTCCTATGACTACAAATGATTACGAGTCCCAGAGAATTACTGCTTCTGTTTACTGCGCTGTACTATTGCAGGCAATTCCTGAAGTTTGTAAAGCAACTTTGTCAAAATTACCATTCATTAAAAGTACTATACAAATGGAATTCTGAATGGAAACTCTGAATGGAATTCATCTGGAATAAAGTGAAATGAAAATACGATTTTCAGACTCTTTGTTTGGAAGTCGTTGGAGCTGAATTGTGAATTGTTAGAGGCATAAAATATTAGTACTTGTAATGATTTGAGGTAGTCTATAATGACACTAAAGGCTACACCTGCTTAGCATTTGTCATAAACACATTGTATACGACTGATTGAAACACATGGAATGCTGCAACTTTGAATTTATCGGCTTCATGTTTTACCTGTCAAAATAGCTGTGAAATTGTTGGCTGTTGTCAGGCTCTGGTTTGCCTATTTCCTTTAGATTTGTTTTGGTTTTGTTCTGTATTTTTGTCCCAAATTGGTAACACTTTATTTCCACAGTCCACTTTAGACATTCTATAACTATAAGTAACTTTACACACTCTTGTCAACTCTCATTATGGTATTAGACTGTTAGATTAAGGTTTATAATAAGTTGACATGTCAGTAGAATGTCAGTTGGAGGAGCATCAAAATAAAGTGTTGGCAGATATTAAGCAGATAGTCTAATAATATTATAATGACTCCTTGTTGACAGTCAAAGTAACCTAAAATTATTAGAATCTCTAAAGTGGAATATCGAAATAAAGCATTACTAAACTGTTTGACATTTAGTATAAATTAGACATGATAATTCTAAACAAGCGAGAATCCATCAATATTACTTTATTTGTGCACATGTTTTTAAACTAAAAGTTATAGTGGATGCTGTTCAGTAAATATATACCAGGTGAATGCAGACATGTGCTGCGTTATCATATTATAAATGTCATTAACGATTTTTATGTTGCGTGTTTGTACTTTGTATCATTTCTGCAATAAATCTGTGATCAAATATCGCTGAAGTCTAATTACAAATAGTTTTGAGATTAAATGTTTCAATGGCATGCAGTGAGTGCAAACAACAATGGTGGGCCCTTGATGCTTCCATCTAAACTGGTTAACAAACAAGCTTTCGTCTCTTCTGTAGACTATAAATCAGTGAAGTACCCAGTTAAATGTTATATAACACAAAGGAACCAGCATTTCATCGACCATCATGTTTGCAGGGAACGTAGCGTCATATTACATAGCTCCCCAGCGTGGCCTCAGGGATTGATGCATCGTCTGCAATCATATTTGACATCATGATTAAGAATATTTGTCCAAATAATGGAGGCCATTATGACTTTAACAAGCTCTGCAATGTGTTCCATGAATGCAAGAGGATAGCGCTACATTGATCTGCTAGTAGTTACGGCGATTGGATTAGGCTGTGTGGAAATCAATACAACTTCTGGCCGGTATAAGAGACAAGCCTTTTTAGAGAAGCAGCGACAGTAACAAAATAAGGTCCTGCTGCCATCATCACCCAGAGCAGATGCCTTGGTGAAATAATCAGTAATACAATCAAGGTCTCTGTGAGATGAGAAATCCTACTAGGGCTGTGTAATCCAGTTTGGTGGGGATTTGGAGCCCATGCACTTCTCATTATCTGACGGCACACAGTAATGTCTGAATTAGATCCCCTCTGCCACACCAATGAATATTTGGCAAACTCATAACAAGAGTAATATATGACCTCTAGCATCCCTCGCTGTGATACTGTGGCAATCATCCGTGTAGCCTTTAGGCTTCATTGTTTGGATTACATATGTTACATTACATTAAATCACATTACATTACATTACGCTCGTTCGTTCGTTCATTCATTCATTTCTGCTCCAACATTTGTTTGGATTGTTCCACTGTCCTGAAGAAAAAGCTTCAATATGCCAATTTTGTAACACTGTGACTATCATATAACCTTTAGGCTTAATTTATTTGGCTTCCATTCATTAAAATTGCATAAAAAAATCACTTTTCATTTCATTTTAATTTAGTTGTTTAGTTTTGCTTCATCATTTGTTGACGCGACACGCGATACAATATATGAGAGTTTTGTCCTAACCAGCTGCGACAGCAATACATATGTCAATACAATACGATTCTATTTTAGAAACGCTTTCTATTTCTGCGACCGGAACAACAACATACAAATTATGACAATGATAATCTCAGGTACTGATTATGTGCTATATTTAATGTAAAAATAATTTAATGTGAGTTTAAATATCATTTTGCGTGACCTTTACTGCAAATGTAAAATTATAATTCACCTCAGATCTTAAATAAATTAAGGAAACACGAATGTTCAACGTGTGAACAAACAAGTGCAATCTGACAAAGATTGTTTTATTTTATTTGTGCTCCAAATTTGGTTTGCATTGTTCCTCTGTGCAGAATAGCTTAAATATGACAATTTTGTAAAAAAAAATATATGGGAACCATTACCATTTTCACAATCATTAGTTCACATGAATGTAGCGTGAACAAACATTAATTATATTAACATTTATAAACATAAATCATATTCATTTATTAATTCATTTAATAGGTATAAAATGTAATAATATTATTCTTTATAAAGTAACATTATCCTAGAATAATAAATGCTGCAAAAATATTGCTCATTGTTAGTCCATTGACTAATGTTAGTGAACTGAACCTTGTAGTTTGAACATAAATGAAGGAAAAATAAGGACTGTACTGACTCTATTCCAACCATTTTAGTGGGCGTCTTACCCACAGGTGACATCTCAGGTACACTAGCCGTGTAGGGGCCTTCCAGGAACTTTGGCTCATTGTCGTTGATGTCCTGCACCTTGATGACAAACTCTGACTCTGGTTCCAGTGGACGGTTGGTGTCGATGTCCACCGCTTGCGCTCGTAGCGTGTAGTAAGGCTTCTCCTCCCGATCCAGACTGCGTAAAGCGTGTATGTCCCCGGTGGTCTGGTCGATGGTGAAGATGGTTCCAGCCCCATCGCCTGAGAGAGTGTATTTCACTCCGCTATCCCCTTTATCCAAGTCAGTGTGTAACTAAGGGAGACAGAAAGAGCGGCAAAAATGTGTCAAACAGTGGTAAAGATATGAAGAGTTTGGTTCCAAAACGCAATAAATCCATTTAGATTAATTTGAGTAAAAATGTGTTTTCTTTACCAAGAAAGTGGAAAGATGAAAACCACTATTTTCTGTTTCAAACTTACATAGCATTTGTAGGTCGTAATAACAAACAAAAAAAAAAATCCAGGTTTTGATTTTCAAAGATTTATTATAAAAACGGATTATTTTTTTCCCCAAAATGCAATAAATCCATTTTTTTTAAATCAAAATGCAATTAATCCATTGAATCAATATAAAAGTTTTTTTTTTCATATTGAAACTGTTGAAAATACACAACAACGTAAGTTTATTAGTATAATATTTTTATTAAGAAATGTAAAGAAGATTGAAAACATTTTTCCTCCTCCCGAGTGCCTCATCCTCTTAATCTCCTCACGTAAATGATTCGATTTCGATGCCTTACGTTTCTTACCCACCGCAGAAACAACCACAGGTTCATCAATGCCGTCAAAATTATTCATTTTTTTGTTTGTTTGTTGATCGAAAAGTACAAAATAGATAAGAAAAACTAGGAAGCCGGGTGTATTTAAGGCGCTGCCGTTACTGTTTACATTGCGTGGAATGGTGCGTTGTGATTGGTTGAGAGCGGATATATCGCATTCTGCAGAGAAGGGAGACTGGCGTTTGTCGCGGTTTGGAAAGAAAGGGAGAAAACATGACAGAATAACACGGCGGATATCGCATTTTACTTAAAATTAAACATTGACTTTTCAATACCAACCAGATACAATACTGATTTTTGCAGTAACTAATTTTTTTTAGAAATGGCGTTTATCGCGTTTTGGAACCAAACTCTTCATATACAATATGGCTCTCTGGAATACACAGAGTGTTTTAATGACCTTAGTGGTGTATTTGACTACCGGTATATTGATTAGGTTGCATAGTATGGTTAATTAAGAAGTTAAGGGAAGGCGCATTGCCGCATTTCCAATATAGTTTGTTATTCCAACCTGATCTCACGGCAATTCGTACGAATTTTTCGAGGTGGCTAATTCGTATGAATTCATACGACCTCAATCGCACAAATTCGTACGATTTTTGCTAATTCGTACATATTTTACGAGTTACCAAATTCGTATGAATTCGTACGAATGACCTACCCCTGACCCCGCCCTATACCCATCACGTGGGTTTAGAAAAATCGTACGAGTGAGGTCGTACGAATTAGCCACCTTTTAATCAATCGTACGAATTCGTATGAATTGGTCGTGAGATAGCGTTGGTTATTCAGTTAGTGGAAGAAAGCACAGACAGTTGACTGAAGCATGCTATTTACTATCTGCAACTGAAGATTAAGTGAAAAAAAAAAGAGAGATTACACATACAAGGATAGCCTGTGTGTTATATATAAACTTTGCATACGGGTCTGGAAGTTTATAATGTAATTATTCCTGACAGAAAACTTTGCTGTTTCGTCATTGACTTCACATTTCAGCATGCTTAAAAAGACTTCCTTTGATTTGAACTCTGAGGATGTGATTTGCTCGGTTAGCCTGCAGGTAGATGAACCTGACCTAATTCTATCTGCACAGTAGTCTCTCTGTCAGTTTTTCGCTTTGCTTAAATCCTATTTTTTTTTGATTTCCCACCCTCAATCTATATTGTCTGGGTTGCTGTGCCAGTCTTGGTGAACATGTGTCTCTAAAGTTGAATGATGGAGGAAACATTCTGATTTTATGATAATATTTTTCAGATCCAGTCCTGTCCACAATTGTCACGGATGGGTGTGTAGATAGGAAGCACAAGGAGACGAGGAAATAACTATGAACAGGAATTTAATGAACAAGGCACTCAGGAGATGCACACATACCATAAGAACGTAACATATACAATAACCGACCAGGAGTGAGGGAGAACACTGGGTTTACATACACAGGGAATGGGTCATGGCAACAAGACACAGCTGGGGCAAATTAACTAGACACAGGTGGAGGAACTGAACACAAACGAGGAGCGGGAAAACTGAGACACAGGACTAAACCAAAACACAGAGACGGGGAAAACTAAGAAACACAGGTCATACTTGTGACAACAATGTTTTGGCTGAATTAAAATTGTATGAATGGGCAAAACTTTTTAAAATTTTACACATAACACAGCGGATTTTGAATTTGAATGCCATTTAGAATGACACGAATTGATTTTTTTTATAATTGCAAATACAATTTAAAATTTAATTTTTATATAATTTAAAATGATTATAAAATTATACAATTTATATAATTTATTATAATAATTTTATATACATTTATTTATTTATTTAGACACATAATATATATTTGTACTGTTGTTATATGAATTTAATTCTGTTTTTAATTATTATTTGTAATCTCATAAATTTGAATTAAGGTATTTTCAATTCAGCTCTGAACAGTGCTCAACCCTGGTCGTATCTAAAGTAAACTGCATTTGAATGCAGTCAAAGCAGTACAATTGTTCAACAATTATATCATATCAATGCTGTACAGTGTCATTAATCATATGCAAGTCTCTCGTCTGAGGGAGCATCAATCAAAGATTGTGCAGAAGTTGTTGAAACTTTAAAAAGCTTTTGTTTTTCCCAATCTGCATAATATCTAGAGCGCCCCGTAAATCAGAAAGAGAGCTTAATTATCAGAACGCTTCATTGTCGCATGTCAGCACGTTCAGAAGTGAATGAAAAGAAAGAGAATAGAGGAAGAAAAAAGAAAAGGGAGATTTTCAAAAGAGCTAAAATTCAACAATCACTCCAGTAATAACTTGAAGTGGGAAAGTTAGGTGATTCTAATTAAAAATAGAATTAGCATAACAATAGTAATCAATTACACAAAAAGGATTCATGTGCAGACTGGGTCCTCGAGACGTCTTGGAAGAAACCTTGTGTATATTAATGCAGAATTAGTGAGTACATCTTCCCTCTCCATCTCTCTCTCTCCCCCCTCTCTCTCTCTCTCTCTCTCCCTCTCTCTCTCTTTCTCAGACTAACTGGTCTTCCCAGATACTCAATATGCTCTCAGAAGAAACACTTGCTCTTATTTTACACAGTCATGAGTTGAAGTCGTTCAGCATAAACTGACAAGCACAAAAAAAAGGAAATATGTATTTACATGCAAATTCTAGCCAAATCAGAAAACGCAGCAGGGGAGAAATAGAAAGCAGAGGTTCAGTGAATATAAGATGTCTGTTACCTGTTAGATGTGTTCTCACACCCACATGCACACATCTTTTGAATTTACTTGATAAAAAATACTATCCAAAACCAAAAGTTCATTTTATAACACTTTCTTTTTCTTTTTTTGACCATGCTATATAGTAAATATTCACTTTACAGTATTAATATACCTTATTTCTATTTTTTGATCATATTCAGTGAAATCGACACTATAATCCGACAGAACAACATAAATAAAGTGGTTTTAGAAAAAAAACCCGAGCTTCTAACTCAGATCATCGGGTCCAATCAGCGCAGGGGGGTGTGAGATCTGACTGTCAATCACAGATCGGGCACACGCCACCCCTCGCGCACGTTACAATCACATGCACACGCCGGAAGTTCGCGCAGTAACGAAGAGTGATGGCGGATGTATCTCGCTTTCAAAACACTAACAAATCAAGTAAGCTCATTTAGAGTATAAATGACGTTAGCAATTGCAATCTATCGGTAGATTAGCCAGGGCAGCATACCTCCAAATACTCCATGGTGTTGATGGATGCTGACGAGACGGGCGCGTTCACAGATAACCTGGTGCACACGCACTGACGAGCACGAACTCGGTTGGGAGGGTATCCGTTGATAGTGGGGGAGGGCCATGAGAGTTGTAAACATTCAAAATTTTGCCTAAGTCCACTCAATCTGCCAGACTTGCCGACTGCAGCTTTAAATAAACAACTCCTTGCATAGTATGCACTTATATTATGTTATAAAAAAAATAAATAAAAAAAAACCTAGCCATTTGATTGTGATTTACCTTAAAAGATAATGCTGATTTGTGAAGCTTTTTTTTTTTTTTTTTTTTTTTTTTTTTTTATCAAATGGCAAGTTGAACTGCAAATTTGTGGCTTGCAGTCTCACATCTTTGGACATTTCATACAGAAAGGCTTAGACCTCCATTATGCTGTTTTCTGAACATCTACAGTAGATATAAGCACTGGATGTCATGTGTTACTGTCACAGTTAACAGGTGCTGAGAGAGCAACAGTCCAATACTTGCCTTCTCTCACACTAAGGACAATTAGAGGACTGTTCTACTGCCTGCGGATTCAATAGGGTTTTAATATACTAGAGGAATAAATAAAGGGTCCATTACCATTCAGATCCCCTAAGCGAACGAATCACTGTCAAAATTCCTTCTTCAGCACAAAACTAGTAATTATTAAAGCTGTAATTCTGCAGAGGATAAAGATAAGCTGTGTTTGCATGATATTTATAGTGTTTTCAAAGCCCTGACCAGATCTCATTGATCTGTTAGTGTGTTATTTGTAATAATATGTGTGGTTGATAAGCTCAGCTCCCCACATTAAGTGTGTTTCTGTGTTTAAGTGTGGGCATGAACATACGGTTCACTACATGGTGTCTGACCAGTAATTAAATGCATGTTTGGTTTGCAAAGGAAGTGTCAGCTCGATGACTGGATATTTCGAACACACCGGGATACTGAAACCCCTTGAGGACCAGCGTTCCTGCACACTCACAGCATGCTAATACAGTCAGACCGGGGCCTAAACACTCAGCCAATTCACTTAAATAAATACATTCCCCAGCGTGTTACGACTACAAGGAGTCTGAGGAGACGAGCACTAGAATCCTTTACTCCAAACCCGTGCGTGTGTGTGTGTGTGTGTGTGTTTATGGATGTGAAAAAGCAGACATCTGTGCAAAAGGAAAAATATATGATTGTGTGTGTGGTTATATGTCCATTATGTGTGACCAAAATCTTACATCATATGTGTTTTTTTTGTTTTTTTTTAATCATAGTATGTGTTATGTGTGCGTGTGTGCTGTAAAAAAAAAACAGTAATATTGTATTATTAAAATTTGAAAGAACTTGTTTTTTTACATTTATTATATTTTCAATTCCTGGCATTTATTCCTGGGATAGCAACGGTGAATTTTCAGCAGCCATAGTGATGCTGAATAATTAACGATGTTTTAAAAAATATATAATTATAAATGTGAAATGGCAAATGTTTCTTGAACAGCAAATCAGCATTTTCGATTGATTTCTGAAGGATCATGTGACACTGAAGACTGGAGTACTGATGCTGAAAAATTGATCACAGGAATAAATTACATTTTTAAATATATTAAAATGGAATACATTTACAATATTTTTTTTTCTGTATTTTTGGATCAAATAATCCAGCGTTGGTGAGCACAAGAGATTTCAGTCACACTATTAACTATGACTTTTGCCTCAATAAACTCCTAATTACTGCTTTATTAATAGTTATTAAGGGATTGTTAAGTTTAGGTATTGGATTAAGGGATGTAGAATATGGTCATGCATAAGGCATTAATATGTGCTTTATAAGTACTAATAAACAGCCAATATCGAAGTAATATGCATGCTAATAAGTAACTAGTTAATAGTGAGAATTGGACCCTAAACTAAAGTTTTTTTTTTTTTAAGTCTTAATAATTATGGTACTGTAAATATCATCAGGCACTTTGGGAATGGCTGTATTGGCTATATTGGCCTATATTGGTGTGTTGAGATCACAATGTGTGTTTTACATTTGTCAAGTCTGTAGTGTTGATAAAAGTAAGAGAACGGAAGAGTGCCTGTGTTTGTTTTCATTTCTGTTGCTCTGGGGTGCAGACTCACTGTAAACTGTGAAATCTGTCTCACACTCCTGTAGTTTGTCATACAGTTCGCTGTTTGATTGTATGAGAGAGAGCACAGTTTTTTAAAGCTTTTATTTTTTTTTGTCATAAGTTGGAATACTGACGTGCTTGTGTGTGTGTGTGTGCTTGTGTGTGTGTGTGTGTGTGTGTGTGTGTGTGTGTGTTATGAAACAAACACAACAGCCTCAACAGATGGAGACAGTCTCAGGTGGATAAACAGCTGATCTAATCACAAGCAATTAAGGAATACTACATTGTACTTCCACATCAAAACCGCAACAACACACTCACATAACAACTGGAACAAAAGAAAAGTGGAAAAGCTGCGTATAAACAAACAATCAAAGTCCATCAGACTCAAAGGACAAATTATATCTGACAGTAGCTTTTCAAACTTCTGGATGTGCTTTGATAAGAGGACAAAAGTTTTTTTGTAGAAAAGAAAGAAAGGCTGTGTCTGAAATCACTCCCTATACCCTTAAATAGTGCAGTATTTGAGGGAACAGCGATTAGTGGTGTCCGAAAACATAGTAGATGTTACCGAGTGGACTCATTCAGTCCCAGAAAGCACCGCAATAACGAGTGTACAACCGACGTACGCTGAACGGCTAGAGAATACCCATAATGCACTGGGAGAGTCGCGCACCGAATGAAATCCCGCATCTGACCAGAAGATGGCGCTTTAAAATATATTCAAATAGAAAACAGTTCATTTAAATTGTAATAATACTCAACATGACATCATGACTTTTGCGTAAACATACACGCCACTTTCAAGTCAAGTGGCCTGTTATCTATACGCATTTTGAGCTATCCGCGTGAACCGTCATC
This sequence comes from Rhinichthys klamathensis goyatoka, assembly GCF_029890125.1. Classification (NCBI taxonomy): domain Eukaryota; kingdom Metazoa; phylum Chordata; class Actinopteri; order Cypriniformes; family Leuciscidae; genus Rhinichthys; species Rhinichthys klamathensis. The sequence goes on from NW_026606580.1 coordinate 103,966, forward strand.
TTTTGTGTGTATGTCTACGCCCTTAAATGTCCGAGTGATTCCGCGTGCATGTACACGCCGTTAAATGTCCGAGTGAAACGAAGCAAAATGTAGATCTACATCTGGGGAGCGATATTTTTTTTCCTAGGATAGGGGAAGACTCATAAATGGTATTAACCCCAGTGACGGGTAGGTTTAGGGACGGGGTTGGGGTAGGTCATATATCTATATATACAGTAATGTACGTTAAGTCAACGACGTTGATAAACACGCTGAAAAGCGATTATGCGTGTTGATAGCACGCCAAAAAATGGAAATACGAATTGGGGTGTCATTCATACGCCATTTCATGAGATCAGTCTGCAATACTGCACAATATTTACGTATTTATTGTTATATTTGTATGACACAAACACATATGTATCGTTATAACTGTTATACTGATGAGTGTGATATTTAGCATTTTAACCATGTGCAATGTATAAAAAGTAATACTAGCTTTCAATTAATTAACTGATGCAAGATTGCCAAACTTTAATGCTTCTGTACATGACAGATGAACGCATCTTTTTTTCCTCGGCTATAGCTGAATTAGGCCTGTAATGGGGATCATAGTTCAAAAAATTAATAAGCTGTGAATAAGTTGAAGGAAAAGTGTTAAAAAGCAATTTCAACTTTCAAGTCGGTAATATCGGCTCACTCTGAATTCATGCAAGGAGCGAGAGATACTGCTAGGAACATTAGAGGTTTTTGAACTACGTGTGCAGTGCAATTCAAGCAGAAATCTCATTATTATAAAAGTTGGATTAGAAGAATGCGTGTATTATATTGGCAGTGCAGATAAATGACATCATTATTCCACTATTCCTTTAACCTATCTGTGCCAGCGCATTCGTCATCTGTGGCATACGGGCTGGGCTGCTGCATTGGGTTTCACTTGCATAATTTGGGGCAGAGTTATCCGTACAAATGACTTCACATCTGCAGAATTAGTTTGGCATCGGGTTTTTGTGAGCTAAACGGCGTGAGCTTTGGGAGGGGTGAGATTACCGCAGCGTGATTGTTTTTTGAGGTGTTGGGTTATTGTGCTGCTCGGGTTCCTGCATGCATTTCATGGCCATTTTGGATCATGGCTCTTCAAATGTAATCAAGAGTTTGGATTCAGTAACCTTTAAACTTGATTCACCGTAATACTGAATGCACAGTGTTTATGAAGGATTATAGTGCACAATGCTGCACACAGGCATGAAGTCTTGTTCACAGCGATTAAATAACAAGCTTTATATAAAATTGTACAATTGTAATCGAAACAACGAGACGACAAATTTTGTCCAGTAGCTTTACAACAATGGAAAAGGGCACTGAAGTTCGAAGGTTATTTTTTCTCTTGTATATTCTGAGGACTGTACTGTATCGATGGATGAATAGAAGTTTTCAAAGGAAGAATAGGCAATTTAGAATATTATTGGATTGTCCACTGCAAGAAAACTATAAGTCTGATCAGAAATATATAAATGATAAAGTCCATGTCAGAACAGTCATACATATTTTTCGATTGCTGCCATAAAGTAAAAAAAAAAAAAAAAAAAAAAAACAACTTAAACGTCCTGTAAATGTCCAATAACATTTGCTGCATATATACAGTATATATATACAGTATATATATATATATATATATATATATATATATATATACTGTATTTATACTGTATATATGCAGCAAATATATATATATATATTTTTGAGGCTGAAATAGACTGCACCATTGACCAACGAATACCTGGTCTAAGGTCAATGCACTATTTTTCGCATTAGTAATATGTGCCTATAAGCTGGTGCACAACGTGTGTACACTCTGCTTATTACACACACAGGGAAGAAGAGATAGAAGAGATGCTTTTTAGTTAGAAGAGATATACTAAGTCAGTACAGTTTGTGCCGAATTTGGTAGATGTTTCTTGAAAGTTCTTACAGAAGTTACTGTACATTTTAAAAAGTTTGTCTCTTTAGAAACCCTTACCTAAGTTTGGTTTTGTGAAAGCAATTTAATCAATAAAACAATGACTTCAAATCCACTGTTCTTGGAATGTTATACACCATGCCGCATTGCCTGACAAGTTTGAGCCCAAGCAGGGTGTTTAATGTTGCATCTCCACGACTTTAGCGTTTATCACACTATGGGCCCTGTTTTAACGAAGCGTTTGGTCTAAAGCGCTCTGCGCAAGTGCACTTAGGCCGTGTCCGAATCCACTTTTGCTAGTTTACCGACGCGAAAAATGGTCGGCGCGACCGGCGCAGGGTCAAAAAGGGTTTTCCCTATTCTCTTAATGAGTAATGGGTGTGTTTTGGGCATAACATGCAAAAAAAACAGAGTGTTATTTCCCATTCCCTTTAAAAGCCAGTTGCGCTCGCGCTATGGCGGATTCGCTATTTACATGGCGGAATTTGCTATTTACATGGCGGAATTTGTTTGCTAGAGGAAAGACTGAACGCTTCTCCAGAGCGCAAACGGATCTGCTCGTGCGTGAGGTTGAAGCGCAAGCAGACCATCTACGGGTCAAGCCGGATTCCAGCATATCTTTATGTACTCAATTAGTGCTGCCACTAACGACTAATTTTCTAACGACTAATCTTTCGACTAATTTTTCGATTAGTCGACTAATCTAAACGACTAATTAAAAAAAAAAATCAAGTGTTTATTTCGTTGTGTCCATTTTATTTTGAACTCAACTGAAGGGCCAAAACATAAAATGTCACCTGTTCAAAAACATTATACAATCTAAGCATTAAGTATCTGCATTTCCATTAGGCTATTCCATATTAGTCAGAGTCCTAATCTAATCCTCTAATAACAAACATGTATGTATTACTTAAATTAGCTCTTTGTTCTGCCTTAAAAAATGTACAGTAAGCTAATAATGATTCATTTATGTACATTTCTGAAAAGCATAACTGATAACATCACTCTGAATAGTAAAGTAGATGCAATGCATTTTCTGTGAAAAGCGCTATACAAATAAATTGGAATTGAATTGAAAGAGTCTGGACTAGCCCACTATGAGTCGCGCTGAAAGCAGGCAGGCACGCAGTTATGTAGCTCGCGTTTACACCTGCGTGCATGGCGGGCCCGTGCCGCGGTTCGCGTGAATGTGAAAGCAACACGGACTCGGGAGCGCTTGTTCAGGAAGTTAAGTAACCTGCCCATGCGTTTTAGCTGATTATGATGCATTTAGTTAAATAAAACACATGTAAGGGATGACAGTGTTGATGATTTACCTTGGATACGCGAGAGTTGAGTCTGCAGTGTATTCGCGCATTGCGCGTGCAATCAGGGCAACACATTTGGAAATCCACTGTCTCCTCAAAAGAGTCCGTTTGAAAAACACAATAATATTGACCCGCGTTCTATTTTCTATCATGCGCCGTGCACGTTTGCGATGGCATAAGATGCACGCAAACTCAACAGGGTTCGATAGAATTGAGTGTGAAACCAGACCAACGCTGCGGGGGGCGCCGGGAACAATCGCGCTCGCGCTCGGACTCGGACCGCAGCAAACGAGCCCACTGTGAAAGCTCCGTCACCTGCCTCCGCAATTTTTCATATCAAAGCAGTGAAGGCGGGCGGGAACGTGAAGGAAAATGATAGCAGATAAACCAGCAGGGCGCGCACGGCGCACAGACTGGTGTGTGGAGGTGAATTACAGTGAGCCGTTTGTGACGGGAGACCAAAAATAAATAGCGGTCTATATATTAAAACGGCACGTCGACTAAAAAAATTGCCGTCGACTAATTTGCATGGTCGATTACGTCGACTAAGTCGACTAATCGCGGCAGCACTATACTCAATATTAATCTTTTACATTGTAATCCTTTTATTTTTTATATTTCGCATGTTTGTGCTGCTGCGCGTCCCTGTGTGTGTAATAAGCAGAGTGTACACACGTTGTGCACCAGCTTATAGGCACATATTACTAATGCGAAAAATAGTGCATTGACCTTAGACCAGGTATTCGTTGGTCAATGGTGCAGTCTATTTCAGCCTCAAAATAGCAACGTGCTAACAATGCCCCTGAACACACCTCGTTTTCAGACCAGCACGTCCATGGGCGAACAAATGGGCGCAAATGCATTTGCTATTTAAACAACGTGGTGCAGGACGTGAACATGATAACTGTGTCAGGCTGAAACTAGCAAAAAACACTTGTGTCGCACCTGGCGCTGCATTGCACCGTGTGTATGATAGGGCCCTATGGGTCTGTAAACAGTCTTATCAGGTGCACATTTCCAATCATGCTTAAGTCTCATTAAATGCACACAAGTAAAGCAGACCTCTCTTTTAACCAAGCTATGTCGTGAGACACACACAGGTAAAGATTGGCCTGTTTAAGATAAGCTCTCCAGCACAAAATCCATTATTATCTGCTACTAGTTGCTGTCAGCCTGCAAGGTCAACCCTAGATGGGGAATTCAGAAGAGGCTCAATCTGGCTTGGAACACATTTGGTGCAGAAGAAGCACTTCTGATCCCACCAAGGTCAAGTATTCCTTTAGTGCTCAAGCGTGCTGTTGCATTCCGGGTACCAGAGTAAGCATTCTGGAATTATCTCTCCCGAATCCATGTTATTGTATTCATTTGGACTCAGGGGCAAAAAGCAATCGTTTAACAGCAGTGAAAGTAAATACAAACAAATGCAAACTCAGAATATTAGGCAAACCTGCAATAATTAAATGTGTTAAATGATACATACTTTACTTTAATATACTTTATGTATTTAATCTCACTTTATTTACCAATGTCTTTGCTGCTGAGTGCTGACCTTCATTAATCCAATTAAACCATACTAGCAAGCCATAATGAATTTTGATAAACATCACATTTGTTTCATTTTTTGTTTTTATTACTAAAGTAAGAGTGTTGAACTTTCTTGCAATCCAGGGGTGCGTTTCCCGTCCAACGACGTAACTCGCTATTGTCGTAAATTTGATGTTCAAACATGTTATTTAATGGTGTCATGCAGATGATGGAGTAATAACTTCTTTTAATAAATCTGTTTGAGATCAAATTCATGCCAGATTTTCTGTTATAAATCACGGCATCGAGGACTAATTCTCATTTTTCTCAGTCAATTTGCTTTTTGCATTTTACTATATATATATATATATATATATATATATAGTAAAATGCAAAAAGCAAATTTTAGGCAAACCTGCAATAATTAAATGTGTTAAATGATACAAATATACTTTATGTATTTAATCTCACTTTATTTACCAATGTCTTTGCTGCTGACCTTCATTGATCCAATTCAGTATAAACTCTATTGATAGTCCACAAATCTATTGATGTGTGGACTACAGTGTTGCATGTCATGCATTTCACATTTATTAATATATATATATATATATATATATATATATATATATATATATATATATATATATATATGTATATATATATATTAATAAATGTGAAATGCATGACATGCAACACTGTAGTCCACACATCAATAGATAGTGCATGGTGTGCTTAACCATAAATACACCCAGTTAAGTGATCCATGGCAATGGCACTCAAAACCTCTGTTAATGCTTTAGACATGCTTGGTGAAGAGAGCGAATGGATAATTGCAGTGTGTCTTGCTGGGTCTATGTACATGGTAACCTTGATTAGTGTAAAGGTCACTGGAGAGATTCTGTCTGGTCATTTGACACTGATTACTGGAGAGAGCAGCCTGTGATTGCATTATGGAGCTCAGTGTTCTCGCTCCAGCTACTGTGTATTTATGTGTGTGTTAGACATTTAAATCGTCGGTTTAACCATTTAACGTATGAACAATTTTAAATTGAAGGGATGGGTGATCTTGGATATCATTGTAAATTTTGCATATGAAGCTTATTCTCTTTCATTTCAAAGTCAACATGAAACAACGTTCCTAACCCATTTTACTTCTCTAATGTGACATTTCTGAACGAAAATAAATATTCAATGAGGAAAAACAAAAGTAGGGCAGTACTAGATTTTTCTCAGTGGGAATTGATTGGATTGTGAAAAGTGTTTCATACTAGATTGAGTCTGAAACAGTACAGACACTCAATTTTGGATGAGGTTTTTAGACCGTGTCATGGAGGCTGAAGGTCAAGTTCACCCAGAACATCATCTTAACCTATTCCAGTAGTTGAATTATATTTTTGTTATTTTATACTTTTGAGTGACTTCATTCAATATTCCTTGCTATAACTTTAAATATTTTTGAGTGAAAGTTGTTTCAAAGTAAATCTTATAATTTTTTTTTTTTTTTTATCTGTAAATTACATCAATGTTAACCAGCATTAAGTTACTTATACTTAAGGAAGGCTGCATTACGTAAAACAGTAGGCTTAGCAGAGTTTCTGGCCTAGAAAAGGAACATTATTACATTGTGATAAAGTTAGTCTTCATGATCTTTTTTTTTTTTTTTTTTTTATTATGTGCACTGATTAATTTATGCAAAACAACACCTTACGTGTGTATTAAGAAAAGTGCATAGGCTCAATTTGGGTTATCATTGTGATGTTGAAGTTGTATCAAGCTGTGTACATCCATCCATGCTTATCTGTAAAAATGTTTTGGTTTTTGTTTTGCATACTAAATTGGTAAATAGCCCTCTTGACTCCCATGCACAGATCCATGTCTTCATAAGTTATGTTGAAAAGATATGAGAGCTAATGATAGGTTGTCTCAGACAGATAAGATTGCAGTCATATTTCTGGGAATTAATCTGAGAAGGTGATGTGGAGAGATGAGGTGGACGTGGGTGTCAATAACACGATGGAAGTGAGTAAGTGTCAACCTGTTAGCCAGAAAGAGCTCACATAAACAAGCTGTAAAATTGATGGACTTTCTGCAAAATGCATTATAGTAAATGAGAGACCTTTTTGAGGAAAGTATTTTTCGGAAGTTTTTCTAAAGGATTTTGGGCATCAAATTTATATGCTGATACCTCAATTTCATCCTGTTCATCATACAAGGCTGCTGCATGTCTTTAGAAGACTTGCAATGTAGTGGACAAGTTGAACTAACTATTTTTAAACATTAAACATATTCGGCCACTATTAACTGTCTTTGCATGACAAAGAAAGGACAACCTTTTGAATTTTATGGTTTTACGTATCAAGACATAGGCTAATAAAAAAAAAATCATCTGGTCATTAGCAGGTCTTAAAGATGAACAACAACACATTACATAATACACAGTGTCATAGTTGATTTAAGAAAAACTAGGTAAATTTGGTCTTTTTAAGTGTTCTTTTTTTTTTTACAAAAAGAGCACAAGTGTAAGGCAGAGGCAGCAAGGGAGAAGCTAAATGGTTTGAAAAAGCGGTTTGATAGCAGTTGATGAACAGAATGTGTTGAGAAAGGCTGAAAATGAGTGAAAGATGATGTCAGTGCAGGTAAAACTCTGAAAATGGGAAGGTTTCAAAAGATCTGGAACATCCCGCCCAGCTGCCATTTTTGGATTGGGTCTGTAAATACCTATCTCAAATTTTCCCAGACAACGTGGTGTACATCTCCTTGAATCTTTCTTTTATCATATTCTTTGATAGGGGAAGGATTCTCTTCTGTGTTCCCTGCACATACAGTTTCCTGCGCCTTTCTCCCCAAAGCTTGCCGCGGGATGGACACACACACACACACACAGAAAAAGCCCATTCGGTTGCGCCTTTGTAAACACAGTATAAACCCTTGATCCGCTTGGGACTCCTGATGATTCGTTTGTGCTCATCTGGGATTGAAATCCTCAGATATGAGGTGAACGTGATCCAGCTTAACTTTCTGAGAAGCTCCCTCTGCTCTATAGTCAATCTGAAATGCCTTTTCCAGCCGTTTTGCATCCGCAAACTGTGAGTGAAACTGAATTTACTGTAAATCCATGCGTATAGGATGATTACTTTACAAAGTTTGTTAATTAAAGGTCATTTAATTGGATAAAAATTAGGGCTGTCAGTTAAACGCGTTATTAACGGTGTTAACGCAAACCCATTTTAACGCCGTACATTTTTTATCGCGCGATTAACGTTTTTTTTTTGGCCTAGCAAACTTTGTAGTTTTTTTCACATGCTTTTGCAACAGGATGCGGCATGCACGAGGACGTTTTGTTGCTTCATCGACCAAAGCGCACGCGGATCTAGCTAGACCGGAAACAAAACAACAGGCACGCCGCACACACTTGTTTGGGCTTGCGAGCCGGCCAAATAGTTGGTTAAAATTATGTTTTGAGTGGATGACGAGCGCGAGACGCCGAAATGGATGTCAATAAGATTCTGGGCCCTATTTTAACGATCTGAAACGCAAGTATCAAGCGCGAAGCGCAATTTACTTTGTGGGCGGGTCTTGGGCGCTGTTGCTATTTTACCGGTGGGATAAATGACTCTTGCGCCCGACGCAAGTTTAAAAGGGGTTGGTCTGAAATAGCATCATTTTTCATAGGTGTGGTTTGGGCGTAACGTGAAATAAACCAATCAGAGTGTCATCCAACATACCCTTTAAGAGCAGGTGCGCATGTTGCATGGCGGATTGCTTTTATAACGGCGGATTTATCAGGCGCGCTAGGAGCGGTTCACAGCCGAGGAGACCGACGTTCTTGTCAGGGCAGTGAAAGACATGACGTCAAAAGTGATGTTGTTTGGGGATGGGAGATTTTTTTTTTTCTGGTTCTTGACGGACAAACTAATTTGTCAGATGTCCTTATATACATATGTGTCTTGCCACTATTAGGCAGGTCTGATCCGTCATTACTACAATTAGCCTGAAAAATTTGGGTAAATGTGTAAGCTAGATTTAGGCTTACATTTTTTTACATCTTCATGGACACCACAATGATTTCCCTCATGTGTTAATATTGTTCCTTGTTATAATGTATGATTTGCAAAAATAAAAACTGCTGCATCTGTGTTGATGAGAGAATCAAAGTGTATGCGTGTTGTGCACCCGCTACATTATGGCCAAGCATGCGTGCTTAAAATAGCATTATGAACAACGCGCAGCGCGCCACTGACTTTAGACTAGGCTTTTTCTGGTCAGTGGCGAAATTGTTTTCTGGAACTGCAAAATAGCACTAGGGAATGTTTGCGCCGAAACACGCCTCCTTTCTGCGCCGACCCGCCCGGGGAGCGCAAGTTCATTTCCTAGTTTACCGACGTGAAACGTGAGACGTCTCGATGAATCATGCACAGTAAGACTAGGAACGTGCATTAAGAAAGTAAATGGGTTCAATTTTGATTTCATGTTGACTTGAAACATAAAATGACACACAGATACACATCGTATCAAATTACTTTTGTATATTGGTTCATTTGCCTTTTAAAATTACTGCTCTCAGATATGAAAGGTTGGAAACCGAGGCTGACTGATTTCACTTTGGCTAATGATGTCATAAATAATGTTACATCATAAAGTTGCTTAAACCTGCCGACCTGTGTCTTTGAGATGTATAGTCTTTATTATGTTATTAGCTCAGATGATTTAAGGAAGAGGTGAATTGTGGGTGGTCATAAGTGACAGAGAGAGGAGGGTTTAATGGTGATTGAAAGGCTAAAGCAGGACAGGGAGAGGAGGAGAAAGAGAACCTGATTTATAGTGAGCAGGATGATTGTCGTTTTCCTGCGAACAGACATTGCTCAACACCCGGGACGGTAGTGCATTATTTAATTGCAGAATTGAGGCTTTGTTGTTGTATTCCCAAAGGCTCAATGAGGCTTTCATTCATCTGTAATAAACGATAAAATGCTGATGTGTTGTAGAGTTTCTCCTGTATCTGGAGGCTGTGATGTTCTCATGCTCACAGCTTTTGCATAAATACATAAAAAAATAAATAAAAATAAAATCTGCCTGCTGTTGCATATTATGTGTCAATCCATCAACTCTTCTGCTTGGAATGAATATTTTATGCTTGCAAAAATGTTATCTCATAAAATAAGATATCTATTAGGTCTCCACTGCCAAAATGCCATGTACCGCTAAAACAACGGGGTTGGTTATTCCTGTTATGCAGTACATTTCTGTGTCCCTGTCATAAGGTATGCGTTATAATGGATAAAATATTAAACTCACATGGCTTAATCTAAGCCCTTTTTGTGAAACGGGCCTAAAAGTGGATAAAGTTTAAGTGTCTGTTCTTAACCAGAGCTTATTTCTGAAAGTCTTGTATTTACTTGTATAGAATTACTTCCTTAAATTACAACACAAGCATACAGATTTTTAAAAGGTTACATATCTCAAAGTACTGCTTCACATAAATGACCCAGGCCATGCCATTTAAGAATATAATTCAATTAGATTTTTACTTTTTTTTTTTTTAAGGAAAATGTGAGTGGAGCAGAGCTCTTTATCACGATGCTTGAATGTAATGGGTAATGTTCTTTTTTGGTTTGTAGTGCATTGTTATGCGGTTGCTGGGGTGTTCTAATTTGACTGTTAGTGCATTGTTATGCTGTTGCTGATGTGGACTTATTGGACTTACGACACTCCCATAGACTTCCATCGGAACTGTGCAATGTGGAAGTAAAGCGAGTCGTGGAGCAACAAATTGTTCCAAACACTAAAGTTCCTGCATTGAACCCCATTTATTTCAGTGTTTCTCAAGCAGACGTGCAAGTAAGTTGATAAAATAACTGCATTTTTTTGACATTTTAACACATTAGTTGACCTCAAGCCAGTAGTGGTATTTTATGCAGCGCGTTATAGTTCAAGTTTATCGTTAGATAATAGTTAGACTATAATTGAAGTTATATAATGTGAGCTATACTTCAATAGATACCATAACCAGATTCTAGTTGTCATATTTTAACGATTTTAGTCTTTTTGATATCTACTTGTATGAGGTCGAATGAGTTTATGAAGACTGCCTATTCAAGGAATAATCTAGCGCCTCACTGGATATATTATATAATAAAGAATTTTGTTGAATGCACTTGGTTGCCTTGTTTTATGTAAAGCTATTTTAAACTTCTGTCTTGGGTTAAATTCAATATTTGCTTGCAATATGTCAAAAATGCTAAATGTTTGTTGTCTTGTCACATTCAGTTATGAATTGTGTGAATCATGATAGGATGTTTAATACACAATGGTGAAATTTAATATAAAGTTGAGTAGTTTGCATCACTGGATATCACTGTCGGTCAGTTGTCAAATTTTAAATGTTAAGCTTACCGCCACACTGTTCCCCCGCCTTCTTCGATTTGATTGGTTAATTTGACATTGACGAGCACTGTTAGACTGCTGAGGCAGAGGAGCCTACAATGTTTCATTCTAACAACAACAAACAGCTTTACTCATTCTACCCACTAAAATAATAAGATAAAATAAAATATAAAATAAAAAAATATTAATTCTACTATTTTTTATTAATAGTACAAAATCACAATTGGCTCTGGTCTGAATTGCTGCAAATATAGTGAAGTCTATCCTGCTTAATCACATTCAAAGAGATTGACAGCAGAGAGTTGTTTGGAACTATTGAGAGCTCCATGAACCATGTGACCATGTGGCAGCAAGATCAAAGCATCTCACAACAACTCTGATTGGACTGTAGTGCGTTGCTATGCGGTTGCTGAAGTGTTCTTATTGGTTTGTAGTTCGTTTCTATGTGGTTGCTAAGGGTGTTCTGAAATGGATTGTTTAAACGGTTAAATAAAAGTAGAAGAAATAAAAATCAAATGTATTCATAAGGTAAATGTATGTGTTGTCTCTTCATAAGCAAATGTAACCGGTTATGACAGGCCTCACTCTTCATGGTTCATCAGAAATACCAACCCATACACAAACAAAAAGCAGTTTGAATGTCAATAGATAAAGCTAATGGACATGGCAGAGAAACAATACAAAGTCCCAAGTGCAATTTATGCCTGACTAAGAAGCCAAAAGAAACACAAGCATTGTTCTTTCCACTCCTTTTTCATTTTGTTCATTCCTTAGACACTATAGCACACAACCCTCTTTCTGTCACACAGCAGTAAACAAATGTTAGGAGAGTTGTGCATTTATTAATTCAAAATAGACAAAAGCCAGTCCCTGGTTCAAGGAAAACAAAACAAGCCAAAAGAGAAGCTTCATTGCATTTCCTCTTACCTCCAAACCCCAGCCATGATCAGTTACGGTCTTGGAACTCATTGAATATGCGTTGTGACATTACCGTGTTTATTTATTTATTTTTTATTATGCTAATCAGTTTTGCTGGTATTTTGGCTCATTGTCCTGATTAAGACGTCTTACGCAAACCGCTCTGAAGAGTATGCAAAGCAGACCCCGCTAAAGGTGGCAAAGTATTCATCTGTGCCGCAAGTCATGTTTCCTGATGTGTTGTGGCCTTGAGCGTTCCATTGTCACTTTTTTTTCTTTGTTTCTCCTAGTTCTCTTGGTAAATTCACATTTGCCTGCCTGATAATGAAACCGCTATTGCAGAAAGAGAATGAACTCCTGTGCTAGGAAACCTGACCGTAGTTTGACATAAAAAGTTAAGCAAATGCTAAATATAATATGACATTTCCTTCCGCTTCGAGTGACATATAGGATGTATCAGGTGATTTGTTCCATTAAACTGGGTAAAGTGTGGAGGGCACTTGTTCATACTTCCTTAGAGGGAAAATCCTCCTTAAATGTTAAATAAAGTGAGGTGTTCAAACCATGCTCCACATGGCAGGGGACGAAGCCATCTGTTTTAAGATTAATTTGGCACAAAATGAAGCCCTAATCACTACTAAGAAGGAACTTCACTTTGGGAGATTTGTTTAGTCTCTTCCTCTCCACATATCTGCATGTACAGTATTTGGAAAAAGGCGGTGACAGTGACACAGTGGCAAGGCCCATCAGCGATGAGTCTTACTAATGTGAAATAATATTCATACTGAAATGTCTCATTTTACTTGATAAGTGTGTGGAAAGATCAGGCCGGGTTACAATCTGCTAAAGGCGATGTTCTGTGGAAGACTAAGGCACTTTTCTGCATGAAAATTAGATTTCAGCTTCAAGTTGTGTTGTTGTGACCGCATGCTCGGAAATGCACCAATGAATATGAATGGTTTGTGATTAAAGATCACTGTCAGTGTGCACATGTCTTCCACCAAAATGTGTGCATCATGCTAAAAACCAATTTTTACCTGATGACAGATTCATGTTCATGCAATACAACAGAAAAATTACATTATGTGACCTGTCAGCTGCATTATTATTAGAATTAATGGCAAAGTCTCACTGTCTCTATTGTCTTGTGGCTGGATTTCAATCGCTTCCAATATGCGGTGCTGTATTTTCCTTAAACACATGAAGATTTTTAAATTTTATCATGCAACTATTTATATACTGAGTGCTTTTTTGGAGTAACAGACAAAAACAGTAACTACAGTGTGAATTATATTTGCTTAACAGTTCAAAGAAAACACTCTCGTTCACTAATATTTGCATGCAAAGATGCAAAAAAAATGTAATTGCATGTACCCAGGTTTTATGCACATATGTTTGTATACATGATTAGTGAATGAAACCCAATTTGTTGATTATGTTTGACTGTTCTTACTCAAGAGGATTTGTATTAGATCTCAAATCAGTGAGTTTTTGGTATTACAATGGGTAAGCTTTCACTGCTTATGTTTTCTTGCTTAACTATCTTGGTAAGTCGTGGTAAGAAAACACCGACTGAAACATTAAAGTAATGGAAATATTATGGCAGATCCCTGTATCCTGTGCTTTTAGCTTATCTTAAGCAACTTTAAAACATTGAGTCTCTGAGTTCCTTTAATATGGGACAGAATATGTTAATTAATTTAGGCAAACTAATATGAGCTGTGGGTTTGGATTAAACAAATTAAAGGAAAGGCAGACAGATCCCATGGCAGAGGGGACTGGGCTTTGGCTCAGTATGACTTCTGAAAGCTGTTACGGTTATTAAGTTGCAGTTGAAATGCAATCATACTTCTTATCCTTGATCAAAGCACTTTATACCTTTCCAACGTACTGTGGGTCCGAGCCCATGTACTCCTCAAGCACAAAGAACTGGTTCCAGACCCAGCCCCTCTTGACCCTCTGGAATCCTCTGGAACCTCCATGCTTCCCTGCCGCCCATGGCCCCGTCTGGCTGTGGGACCACTCTTGCCCTGGCCTGCTTTGGAAGGGAGCGCAGGAGCTCTGCTCAAAGAGGAAGCACAGGAACAGCAGCAGGCAGTTCCTCCTCAGCATTGGGCGGACTGTTATGGCGCTGTTCCCAGGTCAAGGTCCAGAGGAAAAAGGTGAGAGACAAGAGATCCAGGGCTCCGAGGCTCACAAGCTGGAGCGTGAATCCAGTAGAGAGGAGGTCAGGGGTCCGGTGCTCTACCACTCCCCTCGCTGGAAACTTGACTCAGGTCACCCAGGTAATAAATGCATCACCTGCAACTGAAAAAGAGAGAAATCAGTTTTGTAGCTATGCAGAAGATTTTGTTGTTTTTTTAAATGCGGAATAGCTACACTATACATTTTGTGGAATATCTAGTCATCTAGAGATACCAGTGACCCTGTGTTGAACCCTGTTTGGCATCTGAAAAGATGAAAGCACAGTGAAAGCATGGGGACATAAATGCTTAATGTATCCTCTAAAATGCTCTATTGCTGCTGTGGAATGCTGTCTTTCTATTAATACTGCCGTACATTCACAGCATGTCCATTCTTAGAGAGATCTGGAATTGCATAGCGAATAGCTGTCATAGTGGATATGCATGCAGGGCAGGCCACTTCTTTTTTTGTGCCTTGAGAAAAAAGTTTTTTCCTTGGATTTAAAATCAGTTCTCGAATTGAGGTACACTCAGTATTGAGGATTTGGGGTGCAATATCAATATATAGGGCTTTAGGGAAATGACTGAGGTGCCCATGAGCAAGGCATCTAACCCCCTTATCGCTCCCCGGGAGCCACAGCATAATGGCTGCCCACTGCTCCGGGTGTGTCATGGTTTGCAGTGTGTGTGTGTGTGTGTGTGTTCATTACTCTGCTCCTAATGTGTGTGAACTAACTTGGATGGGTTAAATGCAGAGGACAAATTCCTAGTATGGGTTACCATATGTGACCTTCACATGTCACTTTCACTTTCAATATTATTAAATACATAACTACATAAATGTTTTGATAATTCAATATTAATATATCTTTCATTAAATGTGTTTTGCTTACCAAGGCTACAATTGCTACAATTTAAAATAACTGTTTTCTATTTTAATATATTTTAAAATGTATTCCTGTAATGGCATATCTGAATTGTCACCATCATTACTCCAGTCTTCAGTGTCACATGTGTCACCTTCAGAAATCATTCTAATGTGCTGATTTGGTGCTCAAGAAACATTTCTTATGTTGGAAACAGTTTTTACACCATTCAAAATATTGAGGTAAGACTTGAGCACCAAATCAGCATATTAGAATGATTTCTGAAGGATCATGTGACACTGAAGACTGGAGCCATGATGCTGAAAATGCAGCTTTACCATCACTGAAATAAATTACATTTTAAAATACATTCAAATAGAAAACAGTAAACTGTATTAACTCAAATAAAAAAAGATGATACCATGCTCCAGTTGAAATTCCACTATAGCATAGAATTTAGTTGATTAATTAATTATTCTAGTAATGGATTTGAAAGGATTTGTATGATTTGTATCAGAAGTAACTTTGGCCCATCACTTGTTAATCCTATATGGCTTAGATAAATATTTGTTTTAGTAGTAATAGTATTAGAGCTGTGCTGATACAATCATATAGATATAGCAATATTTGTAGTCATGATATTGTGCATTAGATCCTTTTATCAATATTTTTATTTTGTGCATCCATATCATGTCCAACAGATCGATTGAAGAAGCAAGTCGTCCAAATAAGCACAGAGATTCACTCTGTTATGGACACACTGGGTGTGTTTAATGCTGTTTCAGTCACAATCCAATTTATGAAGTTGTGATGCATTGCAGTGCATTGAATCGTGACATATTTATTCTGATCATATTATATTTTAAGGTAGTATACCCAGTCTAAGTAGATAACCCAGTTGTTATTAAAAAGTGTTATTATTAGTTGGAAAAAAGGTTAAGGGCTTGTTTTTGGTAAATTAGTACTTGCATGTGACTTTGTATTCTTTATAACTTATAGCATGCTCTGACTAACTATACATTTTTGCTGTCACTTTCACACCCGCACACACTTGTCACTGCGTACAGTTCAAAGGGAAAGTGTATAGCGAACATTTATCTGTGAATCATTATCATATCATGTTAAGAATAACCTTTGTCACTTTGTTAGCAAAAAGCAATTCCATTAAAGTCAGCAATTTTGCACAGAAGCTGTCAGCAGGAGCAGCTTGCAATTATTGCTCAGATCCATCAAGGATTGTAACGAGCCAGTGGTTATCTGAGCATCTCTGCCTAGGAACGCGTTCAACAAGATATGTCAGGTTCCTAAATTACCATTATTAGATGGTAATTTAATCTAACAGTTAGTTTCTATGAGAAAGGGACACAGCATATTCCCCTTGTTCAAAAACAAAAACAGCAAATAAACCTTTCAGCGTGGATTTGGATGACATTAAACCATATTTGAGATGCAATGGACCACGGCACATCCAAGAGCAGAGACAAATCCTGTAACCATAATTACTGGGGACTGTCATATCTTCAGATATTGATGCCATAGGCAATTTAGCACTGTTTGAGATCAGTTCAGACAATTTTGCGAGGAAGGGAAAGCTAATAAAATGTCCTTGTTTTAGAAGGACCAGAACAGGAATTTGTAAGGAAATATACTTACACTATCAGTTTGGTGTCTGTGAGATTGTGTAGTATCTAATGTGTTTATTTGATCATTCAAAATACAATAAAACACTAATATTATGAAATAGTATTACAATTTAAAATAGCTGTTATTTATTACTATGATGACAAAGCAGAATTTTCAGCATTATTACTCCAGTCTGCAGTGTCACATGATCCTTCAGAAATCAATCTAATATGTTGATTTGATGCCCAAGAAACATTTTTTTTTATTACTATAAATGTTGGAAACAGTTGTGCTGCTAAAAGATTGATTAAAAATAGAAATAGTATGTAATATAAAACATGTACTGTCACTTTTGATCAATTTAATGCATCCTTAATTTTTTTTAAACTTACTGACCTCAAACTTATGTATATATATATATATATATATATATATATATACACACACACATACAATTGTTATATACCATTGTTAAAGCCCCCGTACCCCCTGTAGTCAATCATTTTATCCATTAAAACTTATCTTTAATCACCAAAATGACACATTTAAGTGTTGTTTACTTGAAAAAAAAAGTATTTCCATGCCTTAAAATAGCTTGAATGTAACTCTACACCCTTGGCTCATTTAGAATACTCGGTTCTATGAATGTGCATATTAGCCCCACCTCCACTCACTCACACCAGCTCAGAGATCCACTCATTGATGATCACACGATGACGTGACTGGTTACAAGGTAGTTTGCGACGTCAGAAAAACCAGCGATTTGAGACCGTCTTTAGTTCACTGCAGTTTTAAGAAGAAAATACTCAGCAATGGTGTTGACTTATGCGTTTACACATGGTCTGTCTTAAGTCATATTTAAAACACCACATAGACATATAAACAATATTAAAATTTTGATTTTCACCAGGGGGACTTTACGATTTTATATTATAAAATATTGTTGTTGGGCCTTTGTTCTTTGGTAATGTCAAGGGGCTGAAAGAGATAATACACTGCTGCTCTCATACAAATGAGACACTTGGATGATATATTTGTCTAATGCATGGCCAGACGTGAAAGTATATGAAATCTGCATTTACATTTAATGCTGTGGTTATATAATACAGTTCCAAGTGTTTCAGTAGCCATCCTCTACCTCCTGATGCGATGCTGTAACGGATGTAGAACATCACTGCGAGCCTGTGCTCAACACCTCATCGATCTTGTAAATCCAGTTCACTCATAAGATTTTACACATTTTCAGTTTCGCTAGCTCTCACACCACCTGATTCGTCCCAATGCCAACCCAATAATTCTCAGATATGCCTGAGTGCATCTCGCCTCTCCTGTGTGCTTCATTGGCTGCGGGATTGATTGCTAGCTTTTTGTGCCCAGGTCAATGTGCTTATCAGTTTGCCAGCGCTGAACCCCACCTGCTACCACCCAGTGGTAGTTTGACAGCATTCAAGTGCATCAAGTGTAAACAGTAAGCCAGGCCTGCCAGGTTTATCAGTTAGCTCACAATAGATCTGGAGGTGCTGGCACACCAAGAGTGGTCGGAGGAGGCCAGAGAAAGGAGTAGCTCTTAAAGCCTGCCAGACTTGATC
This sequence comes from Rhinichthys klamathensis goyatoka, assembly GCF_029890125.1. Lineage (NCBI taxonomy): Eukaryota > Metazoa > Chordata > Actinopteri > Cypriniformes > Leuciscidae > Rhinichthys > Rhinichthys klamathensis. Next base: position 122,302 of record NW_026606580.1, read on the forward strand.
CTCCTGCAGGGGAGGTGTTGATGGAAAAGCAGTTGACTTCTTATCCCTGGATGCTCTCAACGAAACAGCCTTTTTCAAAGCCCCAAAAAAAAATCAAAGAGACACTTCAGACTGGTTCATATAGAGCGAGACACGGCTGGTGAAATTGAACCTGCCTGTTCTAATCAAGAAGCAAACGTGAAAATGATTCAGAGTCATAAATTTAAGCGATGGTTATAAAATCTCTGCAGTAACTTCAGGCTCTTAACATGCAGGTTCCATCTGAGTTGTCCCCAATGAAATGTGCCTTACTAAATCAGATTAGATTACATATTTACTATCTAATGTACTATGCAATGTATGCTTAGTATTTGCTATGCAGTGAGTGAATGAGGAAAGCAAACAGAGGAAAGTGCGTTTGTGTCTTATCTTGATAGGAACGCATGAAACAATCTCTGCACATCTGAATGCTTATTTCAAGTGGCATTTTAAACAAAGTCTTCCACTTGATCTTTACGTCATTGTAGATTTGGGTATAAGAGACTTCAGAATAATCCATATCAATATTTATAATGATCACATGGTGTGACTGACTGTACAATATACTTGGCTGTGTTAGTAATTTCAAATTAAATTACATTAAACTGACTTAAAAATATATATATATTTTGTATAACTGAAAAAAAAGTCGCTGAACTTACTGTATTTTGATGAGTTGAAGTAATGTAAAAACATGTTGTCATGACTTATTGATCATGTCATTTTTTTACAGTACATGTTTGTCTGTGTCTATAGGACAGTATGGGAAAGACAGGAAACAATGATACAGGAGAGATAGAAATTTGGATCGCCCGAAATGTTGTTGCATCTTACAGTATGTTGGATCCCTGCCCACAAGGCTATGGCTTTTTCCTACTTCTTCAAGACAAGAACATCTGTTCAACTGTAACAGGCAATTTCACTGTGTAGGCGAAAGCGTGGTGCATCTATATAGTTTGATTGATTTTAAAATGTCCCTATACAATGTTAAAGACAAGCCTACGCCCTTGATTCCACCGCAAGCAGAAGGCTTATATCAGCACTTTAGAAACCTCCATCACTTCAGCGTAGATTGAGGTGACCTGAAGTCAAACTCATCCCAGTTATTCGACGCCTGTGAAACATATCTCTCTTCAACTAGAGACTTTGCAGGAGACTGCTCTAAATTTCTCTCAATTACAGAATCACTTCAGCAGTTCTAGCCTAGTCATTCGGTCAAAATGCGGCTGATTTAAACGGAGGCCTGTGCCAGTTGCGTCATACCACTTTTGGAAGCGGTAGGCCTAATGTAAAATTATTTAGCAGAGCAAAATAGCATCCGTTCACTGACTAATCTCACCGCACTGAGAGAATGTGGACCGGCAGGGAGAGGGAAGCATTCACGCTGCATTTCAAGGAGACAACTGACTGCAGTAGATGAATTCCCAGACAGCCCCAGACTGCCAGCCTCCATTACATTCTTCCAATCTCCATAACCTGAATGACTTAAACGCATCTGGACATTTAGGCTAATTAAGGTTCCATGATTGATCCTGTTAAGCAATTAAAGGATTGGATTAAACAAAGTTCAAGGAAAACCAACCCATCAGCAGGAGTTCATTTGATGATTTGCATTTAATTAGCGTTGGTGGGTCTGGGCAAATTACCTAGCCTAAATTTGCCAGTCTGAGAAGGCGTGATCCAGACTAAAAATATCGATCCTGTGCGGGTTTGTTGTTGTCCTTGGAGATATTCTCTGCAAATGCACTCAATATTTATCTCAAAATTAAAGAATTTTCTGAAATATTAATTCCAGGAGAACTATAGATCTCTAGAAAGAGAACAGTAAAGCTTCAAGGATTTCAAGTTGTAATTACAGTACACTTCATGTGAGATGTTATTGACAGTTCCAAAATTTATTAAATTGGTCATCATTTTCCTATTTGTATAACTTTATTAGACATTTTGGTAACACTGTACAGTGAGGTCTCATTTGCAAACATTAGATTAAGTAGTTAACATGAACTTGAACTATCTTTTCATTTTAAAAATGTATTAGTAATTAGTAATGTATGAATTAACATTAAGACCAGTAAATATTGTAGAAATAGTGTTCATTTTTAGTTCATGTTAACTTCTGTAGTTAACTAATTTTATAAATTAAAAACCTTACTGTAAAGTGTTAAAGAATTGTATTTTTCCCCATGCAATTTTAATTCAGACAAACTTTGTAAACTGAATAAATTATTACAATTATACATCTAATTCTAAAGATTCATTCAGGAATTAAACATTGTTTCTTTACCCATAAACAGTTAGGTAAAAGAGTTAGGTGAACCACTTTTGTGAAAGTTTTATTGTGTTTTTGCATCCTCTGTGAAGCTTGAAAGTTTTAGTCCCCATTCATTGTTATTGCATGGAGAAGAATTAATAGTACAATTGTTTAATTTCTTCTTGTGTGTTCCTTGTGTGTCATTTGGGTTTGAAACAACCAGAGGATGGTTAAATGATTGGCAATTATCTCTTCTTTTAAAGGGATAGTTCACTTTGAAATTAATTTTTGATATGTTTTAGCTTACCTCAAGGGCATCCAAGATGTAGGTGTCTTTGTTTCCGCAGAAGTTTCAATTTTGATTTTTTTTAGGTCAAACCGTTCTTGTCTGTCAGTCATATAATGCAGGTCTATGGTCACCACCTCAAAGAGCATGCACAGAGAAGTCCAAATTAAACATGATTTAATGACTCGTAAATGTAAGTACACATTGATGGCCTAAGACACGAAACGAGCGGTTTGTGTGAGAAAACGAACAGTATTTATATCGTTTTTACCTCTTGTAACCACAGCCACGTCCAAGTGATCTGAGGGCGCGGGCGCTTCGGTCTGTGCGTTACAAGAGGTATAAACGATATAAATACTGTTCGTTTTCTCACCACTGTTTCAGAAAATGTCTATTATATGTCTTTCAAAGTTCCATTCTAAATTGATTATAATTTGCATAATTCTATTAGTCATAGCCAGATTAATTCAATTAGTACTGGTCTTTCTGACACCCATTGTCTTCGACTAATTCCATAGACCTGAAACGACACTGGCACAGGAGAGAAGACTTTATCAAGGTTATGCAGCATTTCCCCTTTCACTTACACCCGCAAGATGCTGCTTTAAAGTCCAAACTCATCAGCCGGTTTCTTCTCCTCCTCCACCTGTGCTCGCGATCAAGACAAGCTGTCACGACGTGGGTCGTCCGAGTGACGGTGAGGGTCAGTGCTTATTCTGCGCTGACATAATGGGATATGACTGCTCCCGCAGTTCCGGGAGAGTCCAGAACGCTCCGCAGGTCGTTTTCGACGGGCCGCGTTGAGCCGCATGCTTGATGAGAGCGCGCTTCATTAGCATGTGTCAAGCCTTGCGTTTGGAGCCCTGACCTGCATGTTGGCCCTCGATAACACGGAGGCTGGGCCTGACAGCATTCCCTGAGTGTTGCCCGACGTTCCCCATTCTCATCACCTTCAATAATCAGCGAGCATATGGCTCGCCGAGCTGCCGCCACCGATTAGGAGGCAGGAGACGAAACTCCCTGGGAAAGTTATTAGTTGTCAGGCCTGTCGTAAACATGATTAACTGATAAGCAGCTGCAACTGTGGCAAACTGGAGAAAGAAAGATGGAGCTCATCTGGACGAAGACCTTAATCTAAAATCTGTTTATCACTCAACGGTAAATGCGCCATTTTAATCGTGTCGATGGCACAGGTGTGCGCCTGTGTGTGTGTGTGTGGTGACTGTATGGTGAGTAATATTGTATTAGGCATAGAAGTCAAAGCTGTTTTAATTAAGCCGGTAAATGGATCCTTGGGATTCTTTGGGGAATTTTAGAATGAGAGTATAGCAATTCTTGTTTCTCTCGTCTCCTATTTACTCTGAATCGGCAGCATACTGTAAATCTTGGGGGAATGCAAACCATGAATCAGGGCTTTGGCTACAAATTGATATATATTGTGCATGAGTGTTTGTGTTAGTTTGTATTTGCACATGTGAATTTTCAAACATTGCCATAGACACTGAAATGTATGGGACAGTATTAAATATGGAAGCTTGTTCCGACTTGGATAAATTGCAATTGCGTATATATCTCATGGTTCTTAAAAAAAAAAAAAAAGTCAGAATGCAAGATATAAACTCATAATTGCTAGAAAAAAAGTCTGAATTGCGAGTTTATATATCTTTATAACTCGCAATTGATACAAATTTCAGAATTGTGAGATTTTAACTCACAATTACCTCTTTTATTTTTTACATTGTGTAACATTTATTACCGGTGGGTGGATGGATAGATAGATAGTCCATACTTTTCCAAGTGGGATATGCTTTGGGAAATGGCCCTTTGTCATAGACATTTATGCATAATTCACCATCCAAACTTTCAAACATATTACTCACCATTAGAAAATGTTCAGCAGAGATTTATGTGTCAATAAAATGGCCTTAAAAATATATGTCACCAGTTACATTTGAGTCTAAGATGTAATTTGCAATGCAAACAGGCGGTAAAAATACAGATTGGTACTTGCGTTTTAAAAGATGCGGAGAATGCAAGATGCTCTCCTAAGGGAGTTATTTGTTGACAAGCAGCTTGGAGAAATATATTATCCTATAAATGACCAGGAGCATGCAAATTATACATCATCAATATACTCTAGCGGTTTACCTTTGTGAGCTAGGATGGATTGCTTTCACATGAACTGTACCCTTTTCCACCTTTTGTAAGACCTTGTAAAAACACGGTTGTTGTGTATCACCGAGAAAGAGCGGACAAAGACTTGAAGAAAAATTAGAAAGATAAAGGGGTGTTTATATAAAGACAGGCTGAGAAAACAAAGATGGAAAGAGCTAATAAAGTGTGTACCAGACTCAACCAGGCTAATAAATAATCAAGAAAGGGCTCATGAATTTAACAAAAGGACACTAAGAAGCTGAACCGGGTTGCAGAACTTTAGACTCCAAACTCCAGAACTCCATGTATAGGATGAGTGCAGGGTCATCAGTCTTTAGGTCCATTTCCTTGTAAATGGAAGACCATTTGGAATGTGTATATCTGCTAAAAGATAGGCTATTTGTCAAAGTTTAGCAGCACTAGCATATAGATGATCTCAAACCTAATAGACAAGAACTCCAGATCTCCAACTTCAACAAAGAACTTAAGCCTGCAAAGCCACACTAGGTTTGATCATTCAAGCTGCGTGCCAGTGGATGGCAGTGCCAAGCTCAGGGGCAAAGGCCATCACACCCGAGTACATCTGAATCACAGCCAAAGCTGTTCTTATAGTTTTCATTTGGTCTGTGATGCTGAGTCATCAGATTGCTTTTACTCAAGTCCTCACGCTTCTCCCTTGTTTCACTCATCTACTTCCCCTTGTTCCACATTGTGCTGCTGTCAGTCTGAGCGACATGTGAGAATTACGCTTTGTATTAAGAGCAGTGATCAATGCCTGCAAATGGATATTTGGTTTGGTGTTTTTGTTCAAGCTTTGACTCAAAGGGTTATTAAACAATTCACTTGTTATATTTTGGCGCAGGGCAATCATTGTAAAGCAGCTCTACATGATTATGCGGTCGATACTCAGAAAGCAACAAAGACTAAAGGTATATAAGAAAATACAGAAGATCAAATACGTTCTTAACTCTGCAATCTCACAAGTTTACAATAAAACTTGGCAGCACGCTGTTTAGTACATTGCAATGTCAGAAATAAATCAGGGATTAGGGCGAAATGCGCAAAATGCCACAAATCAGCAGAAAAAAGCCCTTGTATTGAATTTATATATATTTTAAAATATTATTTTATGGGTTTGGTAATTCTCTGTCTAACAGTTTCAGAAAGGGGTGTTGTTGGATATTGGCTAATGGATTCTATCATAGTGTTAAGCGCTACCATTTCAAAATTTGGTGATCATTATCATTTTTTTTTATTTGTATATATTAAAAATATATATATATATTGTAATGAATTGATCAAAAGTGGCAGTAAAGACAATGCTATAACACATCTAATAAATGCGGTTGTTTTGAGCTTTCTATTCATCAAAGAATCCTGAATAAAATGCATCACTGTTATAACTGTTTTCAACATTGATAATAATAAGAAATGTTTCTCAAGCAGAACATCAGCATATTAGAATAATTGTTGAAGGATCATGTGACACTGAAGACTGGAGCAATGATGCTAAAAATTCAGCTTTGCACCACAGGAATAAATTATATTTTAAAATATTAAAATATAAATTTTAAAGATAAATACTATTACACAATATTATTGTTTTTACTTTACTTTAGATAAAAAAAAAATGCAGCCTTTGTTAAGCATAAGAGTCTTTTTTTCTAAAAAAACAAAACAAAAAACTATCAACCCCAAACAGTTAAAAGCTAATGAAATATTGGTGTGTATGTGCTTATAGTAGTTTAGTCATATTTAAGGGTTCTTTCAATTTTATAGGGATCTGATTGAATTTATTTCACTCGATATCTTTATTAAATTAGCTTAGATTTATTTCTCATTTTTAATCTGAAATATTGTGAAATTCCCCAGAAAATCAGTTCCAGGGGACTGATATTGACCCTTATACCCTTAAAAAGAAAGTTCTGATACTGTTCTATTGACTGACCTTTATTCTGTTCAGCACTTCCAGTGACTTCCATTCAGCTGGAAAAGGTGCACTGATTGTCTGTAGATTCTATCTGAATCAATGGCACTTTTGACTACTAGAGGAACCGATGTTTATCAGCAGAAGGAATAGTAGCAGTACAGTCTGTGCCTCTGATAGACTGTCTTAAGTAAGAGCCCTCTGGATCTAAAAGCAAAGTGACATGTTTGCCAGGGTTTAGACACATTATTTATCCTCCCGTTCATTTGCTGTATGTTCCAGTCAATACCACGACATTGCTGTGTAAACACCATGGCATCAGGAGCTTTACAGTGTCCAAAGTTTGTCGAAGACATACCCACCAGAGAAACGGTCATTTGAGTGACTCAAACCCCAAGCTAAGCTTCCTATTAAGCAGCCAGCCATCTGGAACAACTGCCTGCAGCTTTGTGCTGGTGGCCTGAGCTCCCATCCCATGCATGTCCTCCATCACAGCCTGGCCCTGGGCGGGAGGCAGGAGGAAGGAGGGAAGCTAACCCGCACGGATGGAGCTTAAGCCCCAGAGAGACCTCGGGCAGACTGGATTAAATGCCAATCGTGTCTCTCACTTAAATCTCACAACAGTGCTGAGAACTCCATCCCACTGTAGGGCTGTAGCAACACATTTATGTCTTCTTATCTTTTCTCCAAACAGATTGTAGACCAAAATAAGAACTGTTTTTAAAGGGGTAGTCCACCAAAATGTGTAAATATGATGGCATACACTACTCATGTATTTGTATGCTGGTATCTTTCTAAAGTAGAAATATTCAGGCAGCTCATAATTGACAGTTTCAGAGTAAAAAAAAAAAAAAGATAATTGTGACTTTATACTCAACCTAAAAAGTATTTAGGCACTTAGGTTATGCGTAATAATGTCTGAATGTCATTACATTAGATATCAAACCAAGTGACATCAGCAAACAAATTATGAGCTTTCTCAAAACTAACTTATTTAGTTCAAAACTTTACCTTAGATTTTTTGTTTTCAATAATTTTTAACCAACATGTTCGATGAGGAGACGTTAAGTCAGTTTTCCTTTTGCTTAAGCAGAGTAACACTGTAAGTTCATCTGTTAGCTGTGAACATGTTCCACAGTTTGACCAGCAGATTTTTTTAACAATATGTATAGCTTCATATTGTGAAAACAAACCTAACTTTTTGATTTAAATATATATTTTTAGTTTCCAAAACAGTTCACTGTATATCTCATAATTGCTTTTCACAAATTGACTGTGGCCTGCAATGTGACTGTTTCTCACATTTTTTCTTATTTTAGACCTTTATCTCACCTTTATAATTTTTTTTTTACTCTTCCAAACTTCTATCAAATGCCAAAAACACCAAAGCATACAATTAATACTTTTGTTCAGCAAGTATGTTTTAAATTGATTCAACATGGCAGTGAAGACATCTATATTGTTATAAAAGATTTTGACTTCAAATAAATACTTTCTGATTATCAAAGAACCATGGAAAAATGTATCAGTATTTCCAAAATATTAAGCAGCACAATTGTTTTCAACATTGATAATAAGAAATGAGAAAAAATAAATAAGAAATTGAGCTAAAATCAGCATTAAAAACACCATTTTTTTCATCATCTTCAGGCCCCCAAAACACCATTGTTGTGTGAATGAACTTTCAAAACTCATAAAAAGTGTTCCTTTTTTAGTTGAAAACGGTGTCATGTGATCGGCCCCTTAGACTATAGACAAATTCTATGGATGACTTTATTTTTTAAATATTTTTTAAAAAGCTTGTTGGAGCTTAAAAACACTTGGTAAATGAAGAATTGATAAATGCTGTATAATGATGATTAGGAATTCCTGATTTCGTGTTCCTGCATTAAAATTTTTGGCTGAGCCATTCCTTTGATAAAAAAAAAAAAAAAAAAGTGGAATTATTTAAATGGTTCGCATTCCTAATTTGAATCTCATGATTTAGTCCACATCTTTTTACACTCTCCTTGATCTACTTCTGCCCGACCTGCGCAGCTGCCATAACATCACAGAAATGAACTCTCCTTTACCCCCTGAAGACACAGCGAGTGTGAACACACAGACAGAGATAGCCGCGGGCAAGGAACAGCAGAGATACGCGAGGCGCTGAGTCAGCAGAGCCCTATGGGAGCACATCAGGCCTCGCTGCCAAGAATCAGGGCCTATGATGCAACCAGCAAACGAATGCAAGCAAAAGGAGAGGGAAACATCATTTGACAGTTTAGAGATGGCTCCAAGCATCTGGACTTTATATTTTCCAGCTACCTGTCACATGTCAGAGTTGCAGAGTCCAGGCCTTTTTAAAAATACACAGCAAATGAAGACGAGCAGGGCAGTTGTCACATCTAGAGCTTTGTGACTTTAAACACCCTGAAAGCAAGTAAGAAGCACACGTCAAGTTCAAAACCCCTGGTGTTAGACGTTCTGATCTAAAAGTCCAAGCCGTGGTTGGAAATCAGAAAAGGGATCTCAGAGCAAGACATAAGATGTGTTCGACGGAGAGAAAGGGAGTAAGATCAGTGAGGAAACGGTGTCAGTTCGAGCAGAGGAATCTAAAAACCCTGCAGCCTCAACAACACTAGCGGCAATGACACATCATTTATGGGTCTGAAACCCGCTTTGTCCTGAGCATAAGCTTTCAGTCCTTTGATATCAGTTCAAGAGCTGAATCTACAAAGCGTTGCAGAGCAATGGAGCCAGTTTCTGGAGCAACGATTCCTCTTAGTCTTTCCCAATGAGCATCAGCATAGACAGGAAGAGAGATGGGACTACAGATTATGGAAGCATGCTAAATGAAATGGACTTTCATAAGCAGAAACTGACCAATAATTGTTATGACCAATTTTTTTCTTAACAGTATGCACACGTATCTACATTTTTTTGTCTTTTCATGTATCTCAAATCAAAGTTAATGAACAATGTGATGCAAATAAATGGTAACACTTTATAATAACTGCATGCTATTAATCATTTGTTAAGCATGAGTAAACAGTTAATTCATCATTTATAAAGCATTAATAGACTTTAATAAGCAGTTTATAAATACAGCTATAAACGCTTTTTTCTTGATTTATAAGCATATCTATAATGCGTTTAATAATTATATTTTCATACTTTGTTAATGATCAATTAATAATTTCTAAATGAAGTATAGCATTATTTATAAACCAGTTATTTTAGAGTAGTCAGTCATTCATAAGAGCACTTAGAAAGTGTAAGTAAATGTAGTAAATACAGGTAGTTATAAAGCATTTAGTAGTGGTCAGTTAACTATTTTGTGAGCTAATCTAAAGTGAGGACTATTCATGCCTTGTAAAGCATTTATAAAGGAGATTTGAAGGCGCATCAATCTTCTAAACAGTAAAATGTAACAAACACAACACAGTGATACAGAACATAGAAATATTTAACAGCCTTTAAATCTCCTTTATAAATGCTTTACAATGCATGAATAGTCCTCACTTTAGATGAGCTCACAAACATAGTTAACTGACCACTACTAAATGCTTTATAACTACCTGAATTAACCCTGAATTATAGCATAAATACATGTTAATAAAGCATTTATTAACACACTAAGTAACCATCACTATATGTCTGAATAATAAGATGTATGAATGTACATTTAAATAGTTTATTAATCATTTACTTACACGTTCTAAGTAATCTTATGAACCACTGGAAACTCTTAAATAACTGGTTTACAAAAAATGCAATTATTCATTTAGAAATAATAAATTGATTATTGATAAAGGATGAAAATACAATTATTAAATAAATTGTAGATATGCTTGTAAATCAAGAAGAAAGCATTTACAGCTGTATTTATAAACTGCTTATTAATGTCTATCAATGCTTTATGAATGATAAATTAACTGTTTACTCATGCTTAACTAGCGTGTAGTTATTATAAAGTGTTACCAACCTATTGTATCACATTGCTAAGCTAATACTGTAATAGTATGCACAGATACTGGGTTATATTTATCATTTGATCTATTTTAATCAGTGTTTTTAGGTATTGACAGTAATACTGTATATACTCAACTATAAGAAAATAACTATGAAATGTACTCTACTATTCAAAAGTTTGGCGCCTGTAAGATTTTGTTTAAATTTAAAATTAATATTATTTAGCAAGTAATGTATTTAATTGATCAAAATTGACAATACAGATATTTATAATGTTACAAAAGATTTCAATTTTTTTATAAATGCTATTCTTTTGAAGTTTATATTTTAAGAGCCCTGAAACAAATCTTATTATGGTTTCCAATGTTTTCAACTTTGATAATATTTGGTATATTATAATGATTTGTGAACGATCACGTGACACTGAAGACTGGAGTAATGATGCTGGAAATTCAGCTTTGGATCACATTAATAAATTCTATTTTAAAGTCTATTCAAATAGAAAACAGTAATTTTAACTATATCACAATATAACTGTTTTGATTTATTATAAACCAGCCTCAGAGAGCACAAGAAACTTTAAAGGTGCCCTAGAATGTTTTTTTTTATTATTTTATAATGTTTCCTGGGTTACCCTTATAATGTTAGTATGTTTTTTAGATAAAAAATAATCATAATTTAGAAATAAATGGCATTTTTCCTAGCCTGCTTTTAACCTCTGATTTGAACACTCTGTTTGAAGGGGCGTGTCTGCTGTGGGATTCAGTGTAACCGCGGCCACTGCTGTGATTGGCTGACATGCTTGCATATGAAATTGCTACGCATTACATGTGAAACTCTCTCCCGAATACTTTTACTACTGCTATTATACGTTTTTACTATAACAGCTATCGAGATTAACGAATCGTGAGATGTTTTTAAAGTATTTAGATCTATTCCCATCACATAAAATGTTGCCGTGATGAGCATTGAGCAGATGACAGTCTGTTGATCGCGAGAATGAAGATCTAATCATTGCAAAGCAGTTTCTGCACTCTCTCTGCTTTCACCAATGCAAACACGATGATGTAAATACAGTAAGAGCTTCGTTGTGCAGTAACGTGCGTCATTGATTTCATAACGAGTTTGGCAAGTGTCCAGATAAACTCGCGCTGTGTGGAAAGATTGTTCTTTGATCGCTTTCTGTATATAATTTGTTCACAATTTAAATACGATTATTTTCATCCTACTAAAAGAAACGATGTGAAGCTGATATTTTAGTCACTGGCTTGACTTACTGATGCATAAACAGTATTGAACGATTTTGAGAGAAAGATTACCTGTCTGAACTTGAACAATTACACATCAGAAAGTGTTGCTTGGTAGCTCGATCCGAGGCCAGCTCTGTATTGGCCCAAGTTGAGGAAACACTCGGTGAAATGTTTGGAAATTTCCAGAGAAAATAAAATTAACGCATTGTTTCTTCAGAGGCTCAGATGAAGGAACTAAAAAATACTTTTGTGTTCATGTGTACATCCACACTGAGCAACTGCCATGCTTCGGCTGCGCAGTTCCGCCTGGCATTGAGGGCTGGCATTATGCAAATATTTGGAGGCGTACATATTTATGATCCCGACTATTGCGTCACAGTCGGTATTGTGTGGAGAACCGACCGTTTTTCAGGGGTGTTTTTCATAAACGTGAATTAAATGAGAACGCGAAAACAGTCCAGTTTGAGATTCACTCTATGTCATGTCCATGCACTGAACTCTTGTTATTTGACTATACCAAGGTAAATTCAATTTTGAATTATAGGTCACCTTTAACAAATGAAATAAAAACGTATCAACCCCAAACTTTCAGCTTACTGTGCATTCTGGGATTGTCTTCTGTGTGAAGGATGAATGCAACATTGCTTTAGAATTTGGACAGAATAATAGAAGCTAGCATAATTGTGCTAAACGTTTTTGAACAACTTATTCCACATGTCCTCCGTGTATAAGCAGCTCACTAAGTTTTGGATCATAGTTTTAGACTATACATCAGAAAATAACTCTTTCTTCTTTGTCACTTTTAGTATGAACGCGTCTGCTAACAAGCTGACTCATTGATGAAACTTTTCTCAGTTTCCTTTGTAACACCTGAACTTTTAAATGAGCTGGTTAGAACCGCACCATATGTTCACTGGGCAAACTGAGAGATGACTTGAAATAGTCATATTAATTCATAAGGTATGGCTTTATCTGCACTCAGATTCTAGACTCATCTTTATTCATGAGTACATTGTGTCAGTGATAGAACACTGTAGTTTACAAATGAATATTAATGGCATTCAGCTTATGCTGTTTTGATTGACATATCATTCTTTATCAAGCCTTCAAATGTACAAACATATGGTTTTCCATTAAAAAACAGTTTTTAGCTAAAATATTCCTAATACAGACCTTCCAGAGACTCAAAACCCCCCAAAAAACCAGGTGGTCACTCTTGTGCTCATTTTTGATGTTCTGTGATTGTCCGTCTAATGTCCCAGATGGAAGGATTTATGTTTGAGTGTTGCTTTAATAAATCTTGTTCAGTGTGTGCAGAAAAGTGAACCATGCAGCATCGGGTAAACCTATGAGTGATGGAGGTTGTAAAAACAACTTTTTTTTTTTTTTTACTTTGTAAGTGTCCCTTGTTGAAAAACTTTTATTAGAGAGAAGGAAATGAAATCTTCCAAGCCAATAAATCACTCGCATGCCTAATACTCCATCTTGCTACATTTGATTCCTGTTAAACGAGAAGCTTCATTAGTCTGACTGTAAAGCACTGTTCCACTCCTGCTCTCCCATAAGAGCACTTTCCAAGCAAATGATAATTGTGTTAATTTGCAACACTTTACTTAATGGAAACACTCATTCTGAATTATTTTTTTTTTTTTTTCAATTTGGTCCCATTGGATCAGAGTCCTTGGCAGGCACATATAGACTTCAAACTGAGGTCTTCAGTTGTAGTTGTTGTTGCATTTGCGGATTGACTGTCTGTAATTGTGCAAAATTAATCCACCAACTGCAGGTAAAACTGTCAAAATATTGATTAACCTCACTTCTCTGAGTTTTTGACTCAGTACTTCAAGCAAATAATCTCTTGGCAGTAACTAAAATGAGTCATCCTCCACATCAACAAATCTTTTCATCTAAAAAACGATGTCAATGATATCCCTTTTAGCGAATGCCAAATGAAAGAATGTTCTTTTTAATTGATGGAAAAAGCTACACTTAATTTGTGAATTTGACTGATTGCTTGCAGCAGTTTTTTTCATTGCTGCAGTCTGTTATCAACTATATATATATATATATATATATATATATATATATATATATATATATATATATATATATATATATATATATATATATATATATATTATTACATTTTTAAACCCTGTGAATTACATGTGTAATAAACCCAAAATTTTAAAAAAAGTTTCATTAAAATAAAACAATTAAAAATGTTATATATGAATGTTGTGATTATTACCTATGCAAGGTCCTTTTTGTCAATAATTTGCAAAATCATTCATGTGCTGGCTGACAACTCTTTATTCTCATTCTAGAAGGTGACACCGCACTTCTGCAGCAATCACAACTTCCTCTCTATAGGGTTATAAAATATAGAAGTCTGGCTTCTGTCAGCTGTTCTGATTTTAGAAACATCTACTTCGCAATCCTAGTCTGATATTTCATAATATCTCACCATGCTCAAATGGTTATATTGGTGGCAACTATCTCAATAACTGTAGGTGTATCTCATGCACTTTACTTTGACCATCTTATGGGTCTCATGGTAAATGGACACTTGTTTTGCATGTCCTTGTTTATGTTCAGATCCTGATAAATGATTGCAAGCAAGATTTGTATGTATAAAAGCACATAATGACAGGAAGAAGGACTTGCCACTGGATTATGCCAACATTTTCCAGGTTACTGGCATCAGAGCTTTGCTTGAAAAGGCCATAAAGATTTAAGTTGTTGAATTGCATATAATATGTCCATCAATTAAACATGCATTGACTAATAAACTTAATGTGATGCATATCTGTCAGTAATACATACACGCACCAGCCACTTTATAAGGTGTTCAACGGCTTGTGAATGCAAATATCTAATCAGCCAATCACATGGCAGCAACTCAATGCATTTAGGCATGTAGACATGGTCAAGACGATCCGCTGAAGTTCAAACTGAGCATCAGAATAAGGAAGAAATGGGATTTAAAAGACTTTGAATGTGGCATGGTTGTTAGTGCCAGACGGGCTGGTCTGAGTATTTCAGAAACTGCTGATCTACTGGGATTTTCATGCACAACCATCACTAGGGATTACAGAGAATGGCCCGAAAAAGAGAAAATATTGAGCAGCAGTTCTGTGGGTGAAATGCCTTATTAATGACAGAGGTCAGAGGAGAATGACTAGACTGGTTTGAGCTCTGAACGCACAACACATCGAACCTTGAGGCAAATGAGCTTCAATAGCAGAAGACACACACAGTGCCACTCATGTCTGCTAAGAACAGGAAACTGAGACTACGATTCACAAAGGAGTTTTTGGAGTGAGTTGCAGCCATCAAAATTCGATTTATACACATTAACAAAATACAATTAAGTTGTTCAGTGAAAACATTGGAAATCTTTTCTTTGTACTTTTGTCAGTTAAATAAAGCTGAAAGAGAATTAACAACTCACAGATTCTTGATTTTATTGTATTTTACAAAAAAGTTCCAACTTTTGGTACGTTGTTAATACGTTGTAATAATATCAGTATTTTTTTGAATCCAGAAATTGCACCTGTATCTTATAGTACCTGTTTCATGTATGTATGGCTGACATATGCATAACATTGAGTTTTGTACTTTCTATGTTATCAAAGTGCAATTATCACTTTCACATTATCTGCTATTTTTTGTTTTTACAGTTTTCGGTGCAATAGTTCACAGATGATGGCACATCGCTAATATAATCAAAGTTTCTGCAGTCACAGGTTCTTCTTAGAGTCTACTTCTCATTCCAATAATTCCAAGCTATGCAGAGCTGAGCGGTTTTGAGGAAAGAATTATGAGCATAAACCGGCGGTATTATATTTATTGATGTGCAATGAGAAATTCAAGTGCATGGCGCAAACTCATAAATAGAGAGGTAATAATGATAGCCTGTTTATTGTATGACTTAAGGTCACAATCTAAATAAAATGCTTATGAAAACAGCCCCAGATGCCCTTCCTCAGGGGCCACGGGGAGACCCCATGATACTCTTTAGCATTCGCTCAGCCCTGATCTGATTTGCATGATTATGAAGAATGAGGGGAAAAGAAAACAGCAAATCTCTATTCCCTCCTGTGGCAGCAACAAGCACTTTTTCTGGGGCACTTATAAAGAAGCCGATTGAATTTGTATTTCGGAGGTGCGTGAGTAAATAAAGGTGGCGAGGCATCAGATTGAGAGCAGTTAGCAGTGGCTCTTAAATAGAGCCTGTTGGAGTGTCACGTCTCTGAGGGGCTCTGGGGGAAGAAGAGGAGGATTGAGTCTTCATCACCCCTACACTGAGACTGATGTCTGCTGACAGTCAGATGATTGCCATTATGGCTGGGAGAATAGCAACAGGTCCGCACACACGTCTGGAGATGAAAATGAGAGTGTCTGTCTCTGTTAGAAATACTTGCTATTTTCAGTAGGGCTTATCTGTAAGTGAATAAGGGAATGGTGATTGGACTGAGTCACAGATGGAGGAAGCCAGAGAATTAAGCTCATTGTTTCTGTGTGTGGCATTTGCGTAATAGCTGTATTGTTTAATTTCACGAGATCATTCAATCGTGTGTCCGTGTGTCCTAAAAGTCGGGCTGTTTAATTAACTACCTTTGTTACTTTCGGGTCTCGGATGATTTGAATGGCAGGATCGGGCTGAGGGTTGGGCTCTATGAAAACAAATGAGCTTTTCTTGTGGCAGAGTGAATGAGAAAACCTGCAGATATAAATATTAAAACATGTCGTCTTTATCTAATTGACTTCTGGGTCTAATATAGCCTAGATGAACATTCAGGGCTTTTGGACTAGTTTTGTTTCCATGTACAGTTTTCATTAATGACAACAAAATGTACGGTTAAGTAGTACAGCAAGCTGTTATTTATATATTGAAAACCAAATTTGATTTTTTTCTTTACACAGTTCTTTTGAATGCAATGACAGTTCATAATGACCATGACTTTCAAACTCAAAAAGGACCAAAAACGCCTTAAAAATGTATTGTATTTTATTGTATAGTTTACTAAAAATGTATATTCATGTATTGTTATATTATATTTTATTATTACATTGATGACATTTATACATATTTCAATATTTATTTATATTTATGCATTTAATTTGTTTTCATATATTGCATTCGAGGTATACATTTTATCAGTTCATGCATTTCCTTGAGAATCAAACCCATGATGTTGGCATAACTTAATTGCATTGCTTTTATCTAAAAGCAATTGTGAAACGATTCCAAACTTTTGCTGGAGAAGAAAATTAGCAATGACTAATGACTTAAATTTTGTGTGGAAAATAGCTGTGAAAAAAGATTAATCACATATCTTTCTGTGTTCCATGGAAAACAGGATTTGTAATGACATGAGAGTGAGTAAAATATGTCAAAAGTTTCATTTTTGGTTGAACTACTCCTCTTTAAAATGTTGCTTAGCTTATCTTATAGTAAAGAGCAGTTTCTTTTGACTTTATCTAAATGAAATGCAATTAATTTCTCTTGTTTGTGTACATTTACCACGCAGCCATTATCAGTTAAATACTGCAATATCTGGTAATTACAGTTCCTCATAAAACCAAGTAATATACATATTTTCCACTCAGTGTGGAGGCTGTATATTTTTATTTGGCAAACAAGAAAATTAGTCCTTGTTTTACCTCAGCAAGATTCATCACCCCATTTTTTCCCCATTACAACTGTAATCTAAATGCAAATTTTGATTGGCTCTCTTCTCCAAAGCGCTTGGATGCAACCCGTAGACACAAGCTTTTGTTTTTTTTTCCTCTCCAAATGGGAACATCATTTTTATGGTGGGTTTCGATAAAAGGTGATGACGGTCTACTGGGTTAACGTGCCACCGAGGGTCTCAATGAAGCATCTCAATTCGAGAGCAGGGATTTGTGTTAAATGAGCAAAAGCACTCACGACAAGAGTGCCAATCCATCACGTCATCCTTTGGGACATGATAAACTCACATTTTCTCTTCCTAACGTTTGTGTGCGCTCATGTGTTTCTTAATACCCTTTTACAAGCTTAAAATACATTTGTATCGATGCGGAGACTCGACGGAAGACACTCTATTGTTAGGACACAATTCAGGTGGGCTCAGCGGTGTCAGAACATTGATCCAAGAGAACTGCCTCTTGCTGCCCCGTAAACACGTGTTCGTCCTCAGCCGTACCATTCAGACTCCCAAATTAACACAGTGTTTCTCATCCTTCATTGCTCTGTGTCATCTGACAGGCTGAAAAATAACAGAAATGCGTCAAGCTTGTTTCTGTCTGTGCCGACAGCAGGCTCTCAAGGGCTATAGCGAGGGAACAAAACCTTGCGGAGCCCCGTAGATTTACTGCATCTGGGCCTGTGGAAGAAGATACGGACCAGTGGCGGTAAAATGCTTCATTTTATCCACTTCCAGACACCCTGGCCATCAATCTTTGCTCAGGCCAGCTGTTAGAATGAGTGACATGGCATTCACTTAGCTCTAGCTGTCAAGCATTCCCTTGGCAGACACATACGCGCACACACACACACTTGTAAATACATTTACAATGCCACATGCAGCTATTGCAGAGAGGTGATTGTGCTAGGGAAGATACGAGAAACAGAAGCTATTCCAAAGTGCAGTCACCAACAGCTTTTGTGACGCTTATTCTGTTAAAAGTCCTTGAGCATCTGCATTCTTTGGCTTATGCGAATAAAAATGCGGGTGCTATGACATTGCTTGCATAGTAGCCTATATTACGGCACTTCTATGAGAAGTATGAGTTGTGAACTTGCAGCCTGCAATGAATGTAATGAGAAAAAAAAACACTCTAGAGTCCAGACAATAAATAGACAATGCATTGCTGTATTTTGTTGTCCTCGTCGTTTGCCTGCAGCAAACGTTGTGTAATCAGATCAGTGTAGTCTGTCTTGCAAATAATTGACTCTTATGAAGTAAATCTATCATGAGATTTAGAACCGTTTTCAGTGTATATGTGAGGCTTACAGCTTGTCTGGTTGTTTTATCAGTGTTTATAGTTTTCATGTAAAAATCAGAGTTTCACTTAATATCAAAGTCCCTTTAAGGCAAGTCAGTAATTTTATTCGGTGGCCATCTTTGAAACGCCTCTCTTGGGCAATTATTTAGAGTCATGCAAGTGCAGCTCTTTGAATGGGGAAAAATCAAATTATCCAAAGCTGTTCATCAAGCTTACAATGACATTTTGAAATCACCAATAAAATCTGAAACCAACTGTCCCAGAAATGTTGTTTCTAATCATTACAAAAACGACTACCGTGCTTTTGAATCGCTCTCGCGGTACTTTGATGTCATACATCGATCAAGCCTAAGACTGGTGATTGTCCCTTTTATTAAGAAGGCGGGACTTATTCTGACAGATTGTGCGTTGCCCTTTATCCCTTTCATAGTAATATGAGCGTACCTTTATATATCTAAAATCTTTGATAATACAAGATTTAAGGCCGCGTGTCCACCTTGGTGTGTTTCCCGAGGCTAGCATGTTTTTCCAATTGTTTTTTTTTTTAAGGGTCACCGGAGAGTTGAAAAATGTTCAACTTTGGGTAAAACACAGCGCTCATCACTGTCAATTCCGTCCAATCACCACAAATACCTTTAGGCAAATACCAACAGGTTATTTGACAAATACCACAACGACCAATTGTCACATTCTTCTAGTACAATGATAACAATCGACAACAAGCGCATCTCTTCATCTAAAATTAATACCAGAGCAAGTACAATACATTGGGACAACATTTTTATATTCAGAAACAAACTATTTTGCTAAATCAGATACTAGTAACAGTTTTGTGTATATTCCGCATAGCACATCTCAGCTAAAAAAAAAAAAACGCTGCGTTGCCGAAGAGCTCTTGCCAGATCCTCAAACAATGCCAAGTGTGCCATTCTCAAAACCATTTCAAACAAAATAAACACATTTTATACAGACCCAGATTACAGACCTTCCATTAGCCAGCTGTACATATGCGAATATCAGCAGCTTTATTCAGAGAAACCTCGCAGCTAAAAGCTATAACACAGCTTTTCTTACTTGTACACAGTATATGAAGAATATATTTAAGATGAAACTAAATTGTATTATTTATTAATTTATTATATATAAAATAATGTAATATAATTATAGTCAGATAAAATTAAATATACATTTCTAACACAATTATAAGTCGTAAGTTATATATTTGAGTACGTGTGGTTTCAATTGTTCCTTTCCCGTAAATTTAAAAATTTACATTTTCGTACAAAAGTTTGTTGGTGAATTAAAATTTGTTCATGAAATCTTTCCCAGATTGCGCTCAAATTTGTGCATATGCATGCTTAATGAATAAAACCCATTTTCTTGAAATACTGTAAGCCATTAGTAAATTTCAATGGAAAGTGCATCAAACATAGTGGCACTATCAAACTTTTCTATCTGTCTGCAATATTTGCTCAACCAATGGAGACAATTTAACACAGGCATCTGTTTGTCTGACCAATAGCAGATCAGAGGATGCAGATATTGTTTTGCATTCAATTGGTAAACATTGGTGGCGCATAAATTACAACTTTTAAAGATACATTTTTTTCAGTGTTACTTGTTAAAAATACAAAAAAGGATAATTGGTAGCACTGTACAATAAGGTTTTATTTCTTAACAGTTAATACAGTTTTCAATTTAAAGGTGCCGTATGTAATATTGACAGCTAGCGTTTGAAATGGGTACTGCAGTCCAAATTCTAAATATTGGAGAGTTGACCCTACCCCCTCAGACTCGACGCTCATGCAGATTGGTAGATTGAGGAGTGATATTGACAATGGAAGCCGAGTAAACTTTGATTCTTAAATATCTGCGAGTAAACTTTGATTCCTAAATAATAATACATAATATTATTATTTTATTAAGTTTTGAACATTTTTTTTAAAGACTTACCAAATATTTTGAACCAAAATTGAATTTATGATTCAGGCCATTGCCTCAGGCGTGCCTCAGGGCTCCTTTTTCGGCCCTCTTCTTTTTATTATTTATCTATTGCCTTTAGGACAAATTTTCCATTTTACAACTCCTTCCCTTCAGGTTAAGAGTCTGGGTGTGATCCTTGACAGCACTTTATCTTTTGAGGCACATGTAAATAACTTTACACGGTCAGCTTATTATCATCTGAGAAATATTAATTATCTTCGACCATCTCTTTCTGCTAGTAATACTGCTGTCCTAGTACATGCATTAGTTACATCTCGTATTGACTATTGTAATTCTCTTCTCAGTGGTGTTTCACAGAAACTTCTTTATAGACTTCAAGTGGTACAGAATTTAGCAACCCAGATCATTACATGAACACAGTTATTTGAAAACATTTCTCCAGGTTTAAGGCAACTCGTTGGCTTCCAGTTGATTTAAGATTTTACTTTTCACTCTCCATATCACCTTCATATTTGCGTGAACTTCTCCGTGTCTTCTAAAGTCTTTTTTTTTTTTTTTCAGGCAACAGCCATCTGAAATTGCTCATGAGGCAGAATCTCCCACAGTCAGCATAAAGCATACTCATCTCTGAACTCGGTCAACCCCCGGCACGCATTTAGCTGCTTACAATAGTCATACAGTATTGTTCAATAACAGTGATTCATAGCTGATATGATTCAGCCAATTTGTAGTCCATTTTCTGTTTATGGGTTGGTGTAGAGAAGCCAATTAGCAAGTTGTGCTCGCAGGCAGAGCTGTAGCATGACTGACACCCATAGAAAGCTGAACTTTCTTTAATGAACCGTTTGCTCGGCTTTGCATAATGTTGCTCATTGTTGGGGCACGTGTAGCCCTAAGGAGATGATGTAGGCTCGCATAGATGCTGACTTCACTTGGGGAGTCTGGGAAATGTTTCCTCAATGGAGCATAATGGTTTGGCTGTGGATTTTAATGGGAACATTTGCTGTATTCATATAAAACCATTCTGGAGATGTTTACCTGTTCTAATGTTAAAAACTGTGCTATGTTTTTAATATCAATTTTAACAATTTAAATGTTAACAATGGCACAAAGACAATTATTTCTAAGTTATGTAAATATTGGTTTAAGATTTTTCTAATTTTATATTTAAGTTGTTTTCCTAGACAGACAGTGCTAAAGTACCAAACTTACACACACGCTCCAGTTTGTCATCTGCCGCTTTCAATTCTCAAGCTCTTTAAAGCAGGATATATTCTTATTGGCTGTAAGTGTTTTTATCATTCATCAGCTGAAAAAAAAAAATGGTTCTGAATGTGATTCCAACAATATTGTTTCTCTGTGCCGTTATCATTATAGTTGTGGTGCGGACTGCTACTCTTTTATATGTACAATAATTTGAGTTTTATGAGCGATAAATTTGAAAATTTGAAAAAGGTTCCTCATTAATAAATTATTCTTATTATTAACAAACACACATAATGGTATGTTTAATGCATTCAGCTATATTTTACTTTAGCTTAAACCTGGTTTAAGTATTGCTAGAGAAGAAGCTTTTGAACGAACCAAGTGATATTGTAACCAGAGGCCAAGGTCAAGGCACAGGCAGGCAATTTCAATGGCAGCAATGAACACAATAGATTGAATAGCTTTTCAGTCCCCTGGATTTGTCGACAAAGGGATTGTCTGATATTGGTTCTTTTACAGGTGATGTGAAATAATTTTGAGTTGTTCTTTGTCCTTTTTAGTGTCTTGTTCTTTCTTCCATTTTTTTCCCACAAAGAGTTTACAAAAAGGGGATTTCCTTTAGTCTACACTTAATGGTGTGCAAACTAGCATGAAGTAATGAAAGGGTACTGAGTTGCATTGCAATGGGTTTCTAACTGAGGTACCATACAGTGTGTGAAGGTACACTATCAGGCAACATAGACAGAATGAAAAATCTTGTTGCATCCTACGTTTATAAAATATTAGCTTGTATTCGGGGTTGTTCGTGAAATTGCTTCCTTTTGGGCTGGTAGGGCTATACTCCATAGAAAGTAAACACGTTAAGGTACTCTACAAGTAATTACAGAGTGCAGCAAATGTGCTATGGTCCAATAAGCATTCTGCATAAATAATGAAGGATTGGTAACTCGGAGAAAGATCTGATTAATTATTTAAAGCTCTGAATGGATTTACCATTTTACCCCAGAATGAATTATGGCTCAACATTACTGAGAGACAGATAACAGGGAGACTAAGGAAACTTAAGAACAACGAGATGCTAACATACAGTGGGGTTAAAATGTCCAAAACTCTTTTAAAAGTCTGGGATTGATAAGTAAAATATATTTGAATTGCTTCAGAATCCTAATATTTTATAATATTTGTAGAGATACAAATAAATATATGTATCTCAGAAAATATTATAAAGTATTTTGAAGCAAGCACTTTTGTAACATTATAAATGTCTTTCTTTACCATCAATTGTAATCATTTTAATGCATCCTTACAACAACAACAACAACAACAAAAAAAAAAACTTTTAAAAAGTAAACAAATTACTGACCCTAAACTTTTACAAGGTAGTGCTTAAGAAATATTTTTGATTGTTTTATAGGTCATCAAAAGTGTCATCAAAGTTGTGACCATTCAACTCCATACAATACAATTATAAAATAATAGCATTTTCATTAGTGGACTCGTGCTTTTGGATCCCACTGTATATTTGAATTGTTTTATTGACAACAGTCTGTTTTTGAGACAATCAAATGAAAACTAGATTTCAAGAAATCAGCTCATTAAATATATTATCAGTCTATAGATGGTTTCATCATGTTGGCCGGTGCTCATTATTAGAGAACAAATAACCTTAAGCAATTCATAATTTCTTTAGCATGATGGAGAGCGGGAAATAAATCAGTTATATATTAATTATATCCTCAATATATGCATGAATTCTCCCCGTTTTACAACACGCACACATTGGTACGAAAAACACATGAGCAGCTACATTCATAAAGACTAGAATTTAATTTCTCTGCTATGAAAACAGGTCCACATTATGGATAATACATTACCAAGAGACATGGCGTAGTTGTTTCATTACTTACTCAAAATAATGAGTTCAAACAATCGCATAAAAACAATAAAAAAGTGCCAATTCTTGGAGGAAATAAAGTGTATTTTAATACAGTTTGCAGAAGGAAACATAGGAGTTATTCCAGATAGGCATAATAAGTCCCTATACAAATAGTCGTACATAAATGCATATACAGTATTGCTGAGGGGAAAAAATGCTTCCACAGTAATGTGCTCAGCATAGGATGAACTTGAGCGCAGACACTAAAGATGTAGCTAGTTTTTTTTTTTTTTCTGAAACAGAACCAGAGGCCTGGTCGACCTCCAGGGAGACGTGCCATTAATATATCATTTTCTTCAAGGATGAACTTGAACAGATGAACAAAACATGCTGGCCAGAGGTGTCAGCTCATGATAAGGATACTCTCTCCACCTGGACGTGGCGATATGTCACCAACGATTTGTCACCAACACTGCATGACAGGCAAGGGGAGTTCAGAATGGATGCCGTACATTATCCCACTCTCTACGCCAATATCGACCGGCCCTCAACTTTCCAGAGCGATATGATGTGCTTTTCTTGGTGTTTAGCTTGGTTGTTGAGGTCATTCTAGGCTTAAAAGTGAGCGTACAGTGCAAGGTGAGAACAAAGTTGACAGTGTGACCGGTAAGTGCAGAGGTTACTGTCACTTTAAGAAGTAACATTTAGGGCCCTATTTCAACGATGTAAGCGCATGGTCTAAAGCGCAGGGCGCAAGTGTACTTAGGGCGTGTCCGAATCCACTTTTGCTAATTTAACGACGGGAAAAATGGTCGACGTGCCAGGCGCATGGTCTAAATGGGTTGTCCCTATTCTCTTAATGAGTAATGGGTGTGTTCAACGCATTCTCACCCCAAGGCGTCACTAAAATGACAATTTTGACCATGCTTCAATATTCGACGCTTTAGGCACCCTTTAGCGTCAGTTACATGACGCGATCCTAGGGCGTCATCTTACTAACGCTTTACCTAAGCGTCAGTTAGATGACGCGGGTAGGTTTAGGTCTGGGGTAGGGTTAGGATTAGATAGCGTCATCTAACTGACGTTAAATGTAAAGCGTCAGCAAGATGACGCCCTAGGATCGCGTCATGTAACTGACGCTAAAGGGTGCCTAAAGCGTCGAATATTGAAGCATGGTCAAAATGATTCCCAAGGCGTCAGTTTCATGACGCCTAGGGATGAGAATGGGCTGGTGTGTTTTGGACGTAATGTGCAATAAACCAACCAGAGTCTCATCTCCCATTCCCTTTAAAAGCCATTTGCGCTCGCGCTAGGGCGGAATTTGCAAGCGGAAAGACTGAACGCTTCTCCAGAGAGCAAAGGTTAAAGTGCGCAAGCAGACTATCTATGGGACTAAGCTGGATTCCCCCATATATTTATGTACACAATAATAATCTTTTACATTGTAATCCTTTTATTTTTAATATTTGGCTAGTTTGTGCTGCTGCGCGTCCCTGTGTGTGTAATAAGAAGCTTGTACGGTCGTTGTGCACCCGCCTAGGCACATATTACTAATACGCCCTTTAAATAACAAAAAAAAAAATACTGCACCATTGACTTTAGACCAGGTTTCAGTTATTCAATGGCGCAGTCTATTTCAGTTGCCTCAAAATAGCAACGCGCCAACAATGCGCCTGAACACACCTCATTTTCAGACCAGCACGCCCATGGGCGCACAAATGGGCGCCAATGCATTTGCTATTTAAACAACGTGGCACAGGATGTGAAAATGATAACTGCATCGGGCTGAAACTAGCAAAAAATATGTGTCGCGCCTGGTACCGCATTATGCCGGGTGTATGATAGGGCCCTTACGCTTTAACATCTCTTTGTACTATCCGTCCGTCTGTCTGTCTGACTATACATCTGTCTGTCTGGACGTCTGTACATAAGTTCTATAAACCATCAATTTTCAAGACAATTAAAAAAAAACTATTGAAATTAAAAAAAAATAAAGAAACAAACAAAACAAAACTCTCAAAAAAGTCTCTGTCTTGACAGTCATCTATCCTGTTTGTTACCATTCAAATTCAAATTCAGTTCTAATTCAGGGAATTTAAAATGCACTTTCTATTCAAATCACACAACCCTGTTGGACATTGGTTTCATTACATTTGCCTGCTGTTAGTGTAAGTGATATTCCAAGATTTACTCTCAGCCTGGGTCATTATTTAATGCTGTGTTGGTTTAAAGTCTTGAGTTAAAGAACATTCTAAGTGACAAAGACAAATGAAGTGTTTTTAGGCAGTGTGTTATCTGCTTTAATTAATACACTACTTGATTACATATGAATGTCCTCTGCCCCCTTACTATGTGCACTAATTAGTTAGGACTAAAATTAATGGCTACCTGTCTGGGGTATGTATCTAGTCTGAACTTGCCTTATCTTGTCCTCAAGAAATATCTTACCTGCAAGTTTGATGAAACCTACTTTTTCTTTTTTTTTGGCGCTTTGTGCATATGCATCTCAGGAGTGTTTCCCCTTCAAAGTGAGTCATTATTCATCCATGGTGCATCAGATATTGTGGCAGTACCTGTGTATGTGTGTTGTACGGTATCAGTGGCTTTGTGTATAATTTTATTGCACTCATAAACACTTCTGGCCTTCATACAGGATAAGTTCTTATATTAAACAGCCAGACATTGTCATAGGTATTATTCAAGTATATTAAGATATTTATCAGACACAAATATTTAGCAAAAAAGGCAAACTACAGTTACAGGTTTTATTTGACTAAGCAAAACAAAGCATAGAAAAACAAAAAGCTCACAGGAACAAGCATACATTGACTACAACATAATTAATTATTAATATTTTGTTGTTCATAAGGACAGCCTGGGCAAAATGTCCGCACAATTTGGCACGTTTCATTGCGTTATTACACATAAAACAATTGACTCCAAGCACAACTATGCAATATGCTTACAAAATCTTTAACAAAGTTTTAATATATTTGAATAAAAGGTGAAGCTGTCAATTTTCCTAGTCCGCCAGGGGAACCCCTTCCAGTCATAAGTGACCTTTTTATGAAAATTCCTAATATTTAGTTTGAGATGATTAAATAGTATAATGTTGTTTGACTTGGATTGTACGAAAATAAAATGTGCATTACTATTAAACATTTACACTTAAAAACACTGTATATACTTCTAAGGCTGTCAAGCCAACATTCAAAGTTTGTTTTTGACAAACTTGCCTTTTTTTCCTTTAAATTTTTTTCGAAAAATAAATTCGAATTTAAGAGTTCTTGTTTGCTATTCGAATTTATTATAAATTCAGGAATATAATTGGAATATATATTGGAAATTGACTTTATGATTAGGGTTAGATTTTGCATGTACATTTTTATACAACCCAACTGATGCAATTCCTTGTTTAAATTATTATGACTTCTCATGTGACGTTACAAAGGGTGGAGACATTTAGACGTTGCATTCTTTTCAGGTGATTTCCAGTGTTTATTCCCATAAAACAAAAATGCAACCACATCCACCACCATTTCTGATGTAGGCCTGCATATACTGACAAACAGATGCAATAAAATCATATGCTTCACTGTGAGTCAAATCTATTATTTCATGAAACAGTGTCCATCTGTTGCCCATTGACAAGTATAAAAATAGAAAGAGAATGCAAGAGTAGAAAAAT
This sequence comes from Rhinichthys klamathensis goyatoka, assembly GCF_029890125.1. Classification (NCBI taxonomy): domain Eukaryota; kingdom Metazoa; phylum Chordata; class Actinopteri; order Cypriniformes; family Leuciscidae; genus Rhinichthys; species Rhinichthys klamathensis. Next base: position 149,852 of record NW_026606580.1, read on the forward strand.
ATACTCTTGCTCACACTCTTGCTCACATGCTGTAGATATAATGAGAACGCTACTTCCTCTACAGCATGTGAAACAGGATACACCCCAGCACAAGTCCGCCCTTGAATTCTTGTTCACCCTGGAGAGACACCACCTATTCTGATTGCATTAAACAGTAGATTTTGCCAACTCAGTGAGCCTAAAACGATGCAGCTGACCTTGTTGCTCACTGGATGTTGAGTGCTGGGGTGATTCAGCTGTTTCCCACCAGGATCTGCACATGCAGGTCTGAATTTCTCTCTTATTGTCTCTCTGTTTCTCCCTGTCAGGCCTCTGGCTATTCATCAGGACGGATTATTTTCTAGTTCTTTTTTTTTGTTGTTGTTGTTTTGTATCATCTTTCTCACCCCATTCTCACTATTTGACTTTCTCTCACCAGCCTTTATGCTTTCACAGTAATCTTCCCTTTTTTTAAATGCTCTTTATAGTTTTGAACACGAAACTTGCCATGAAACGGCAAATATTTCTCTGGTGCTTTAAGGGTCGTTAGTCGCATTGAGACTCATTAGCGCTTTGGGAGTGAAAGGCGCAGTGAATGTGTGCAAGTGTACGAAATTGCGAGAGATGAAAGATTGCCAATTGGTTGCACACTCTTGATCTCAATATATCAAAAAAACATGAGGAATTTCTCTGTGATGACATCACGGCACGGGTCATTTATAGCAAAACGCTAAAGGGGCATGCTGGCAGCAACTTGCTGCGACAAAGTGACTGGAAGTCATTCATTTTCGATGAGAGTTGGCGAATTGAGGCGGCATGAGCAACACCAACCATTGCCGATGCAACAGTTGAGTAAGATGAAGTAATAGTTCACCCAAAAAATGAAAATGGCCCTCTTGTTGTTTCAAACCCAACTTACTTTTTTTTCCCCATATTGAATATGAGCTCAAATAACTACATGTTTTGTAAAATCGGTTCTCTTAGTCTATTATCTGTCCTGTGACAGCTACTCTCAGGCCCTGTTTACACCTGGTATTAAGATGCGTTTTGGTCGATCGGATCACAAGTAGACGAGGGAGACACATTCCTTTAACTTTATTCCTTAAACAGACACCTGTTTTACTCCGTCTCTTTTGACAACCTTCAACCACTTCTGTCCTGATTTATTAAAGGGGAGGATCTATGGGCAGGTATTTGAATTTTTTTTTCAGCTCTTTAGATCTAAAGCAATTTACATATGAATGTGCACGGAGATGGAGAAAAAGATATGGAGAGCATCAGCTTTCGTCTCTGCTCTGCCGCAAGACAACGCTGTGAGTGGGTGTTAAAAATCAGGAATGCTGCGAAATACACTACGAAAGCAAACCGGTCGAAAGCGTTTTCGGCTACCTCTGGAAGTGGTCGAAAGTGGACAAGCTCAAAACGTTTTAGACCCCGTTTACACCTGTATTTAGTGTCGTCCACATGTGATTCGATCGACCTAAACTCATATTAATACCAGGTGTAAACAGAGCCTCAGATTCAGAGAAAAAGGACTGAAGATTTGGCTATAATCCATTTAAATTATTTAAAAGGATTTCATTTCAGTGTTATCCTTTTTCTCAGTGACTGTGTTGGTGCATGTTCTCTTAAAAACTTTTGTGTTGCTAATGGTTCCAGTAATCTCATTTCTAACTAATTGAACAGCACTACAATAGCACTTATTTAAAATTCATGGGAACCAAGCCATAATCGAATTAGCATGCGTCGTCTATGAGATGATCATGAGATGTTCTATTTATTAATGCGCGCACAGGCCATTAAAAGCTGACTTTTCTGTCCAATTTTCCGTAAATAGGTCTATCAAGTTTGATTACAGTGCATTATCCATTTGTCAGAGCTCTACATATCACCGCATGTTGAGGCCTCTGGGTCTGGTGAAGGATGTTAACCAGCACGGGCTCCTCATATCGTGAATATTTATGGCTGATCTACCCGGGCTTAATTTGACTAGGCGTAATTCCATTGCACTGTCATGCACTTGTGAATACCGAAAACAATCTCATGCAAAGGTGACAGGAAGAATTAGGCCTTTATGGGGTGATGAAGTTCTCGGTACATTCAGTCCATTAAAATATTGTCTTGGAGCGCTCGGCCTCCATCTAAACCCCTACACCCCCGCCTAGTGTAAATTGAATAAAGGTTCGGTAAATATATGTTGCTTCAGCTTGCGTCGGCCTTTCCATTTGTTTTACTTTTAAGTACATCTTATAAGAACCTGAGGTCGCTCTCTGTGTACTCAGCAGTCAATTCGACTGAAAAAAAGAAAACACAACTCTTTGCACTCATCAATAATCGCAGACAACACTTGACCAGGCATTGGTCATGGATATTTTAAGCCATTTGTTCTTGGTGGCAGAAGCTGTGGCAGCAATCAGGCCATTTGCTGAGTAGCTAATAAAATGCTCTTGAGGACAAGTTACCGCTCAAGTGGGCTGCCTTTTTGTTTGGCTTACACAGCTATTTCACATGCTGTGTATTACACAAAATTTTGGCGAGTCAGACCTTAATGTGATATGATCTATTCAGACATTTATATGCATGTTATTCAAAAGGAAATGTGTATGCATTTAGATTTTTATTATATTAGATACCGTTCAAAAGTTGTTGTATTTGAAGAAACTAATACTTTTATTCAGCAAGGAAGCATTAAATTGATCAAAAGTGTCAGTAAAGACATTTAGAATGATATGTAAGATTTGTATTTCTAATAAATGATGATCAAATAAATAATTTCTGAAGGATCATGACACTGAAGACTGAAGCAATGACTGCTGAAAATTCAGGTCTACCTTAACATCACATATTAAAGTTTGATAAAATATGAAACGGTTATTTTAAATTGTAATAATATTTTACAATATTGCTGTTTTATTATATTTTTTGATAACAAATTGCATTATTGCTATGCATTTGAGACTTTTTTCAAAAACATTAAAACATCTTACTGAGCCCAAACTTTTTAACAGAAGTATCAGCATTTTTTTTTTTTTTTTTTTTTTGCACTTCAAGTGCTGGTTTAAAATGCTAAATTAATATTTTAGGGTCCATTAATTATTAATTAAAGATTTGATATTGAAAAGACTCCTTGAATCATAAGGAAAAAATTCTCCAATATGCAATTCACATACGCAAATGTATTTTCATTTAATAGCTGAGCCAGATTAATAAAATGTGAGAGACACCAGGCCGGCTTGGTCTCATTAGACCTCTAAATGCAGTAATCAAGTAGCAGGAAGAGACACATTAGCCCCGGGCCATGTCACAGTAATCCCACCGCCAGGTATTAAAGCATGGCTATTTCAGGCAATGAGGTGATACAACTCACTTAATCAAAGACTTATCATGCTGTGAAGACACACAGAGGCATACAAATCCCCAAATAAGTATGAAATACCTCCATCAATGAATTAGACGCATGCTTTGCCATTTAAAGTATAGGCAGTTTGACAGTGAAAAACAGATCACTCAGAGATGTCAAAAGTACTGGTACTTTAGTACCCAGTACTGTAGGTCGTATAATAAAAACAGTCAACGATAGCAGTCTTTCTACTTAATTTGATGCCCAAAGGCTGTGTGACTGACATGCAACTGCTTTGAAACGCATATTTGTGCACATACTCCGTGTTTACTTGAGTAATTACTTCCAAACCTTGAAGCAATATTTAGAGAGTTGAGAAATACTTATTGTTTACATTTAATTTAGTAATATTTACTTGATTTTAAAAAATGAGTTTGCTCAATATATATATACTGTATAGATAGATGATAGATAGATAGATAGATAGATAGATAGATAGATAGATAGATAGATAGATAGATAGATAGATAGATAGATAGATAGATAGATAGATAGATAGATGCATAAGTCATGCATTAATTGGACATCTATAATTAATATTTTGGTGTACTGTAGGAGACACTGACTGACATTTACAAGAAGTAGAAAAGAATATGGCTCATTGAAATCACATTGAGATAATCATTCTGAAAAAAGTTTTCAATGGAGCATTTCATAGAGAAAAACTGTTGCCGACGTTCTTCCATCTGTTATCATCTGCCTTTTCCCTTTTTTTTTGCACTCAGTTTTATCTTTTTGGAAGGTAGATCAGCCGCTCCCAGGTTCTCAGAGGATGACAATATTTCCCTGTGCTTTTGACTGCAGGCAATCCTATTGAAATATTGAATAGCTCAATTATAACACTCACAAAAGCTTTGAAACTGCTTCAAGTGATTCTATTTCTGAGTGCTATTAAAACATCCTGGAGTTCCAGGTATGAGATGTTCTAAAAACCTAAGAAGTGAAAATGGATCTGAACATCCAAGGAGGCATTTGCAGTCTCAAGTGTCAATAATTAAAGCGGCCGAAAAGGTTGTAAATGTAACCAGCTAAAATTATTTTGAGTTCTGCGTGTGCACGCACAATTATGGCACACAGTGTCTGTAAAATGGAGCCTTAGGGAAGACCCCTTTTTTCAAGTTCATCTATTTTGATCTAGGCTGTGGATGTATGTGCTTCTGCATACATAAACCCCTGGATGTCACATCTAGGCTGTGTGTGAAGTCATTTGCACACACCTATCATGGAGACTAGTCAATACCCTTTCTCGGCTCTCTCGGGGCAGCCAGTGAACAAATGATAATCTATCACGTAAAACTCATTTAGGGTGTCCACATGCTCCAGTGCTTTGTTACAGTAGGTGTGGATGGTCATGTGTGCAAAGCCAGAAATGGTTGAGAGATCGATTAAAAACAGGTATTGATGGAGAATAGAGGCAAAGCGAACACAATAAAAGTATGAGACCTTCCCAAACGTGCAGACACAGAAAACTCACTATTGATTTCCCCAGGGAAATTAGTCTTATGGTGATGCACAACCAAGGTAGGGCTTGCAGCACAATGTAATTTACTTTTAATATATTACTAGCTCCCCAATATGACTCATCATACATTTAGTATATACTAGTGTGTGTTTTTTTTTTTTGTACTGTTTGTTTCCTCCGAACACATTCTGTTCCTCTGCAGTAACCGTGAAGAGCAGGTTGTGAATATAAAAGCTAATCTGGTTTCTCATACGCAGCCTAGGTTTGCTATGAGCTTTATCCTATTGCCGCCCACTCTTCCATATATATGTACCACAGTGTGACATGCAGAATTGCTGCAGTGACAATAGGGAAAGCCGTGTTGCTTAAAATCTCTCCATCCTTGATTTGACCCATGGAGGGAATTGGAAATTGGTAAGCCTTGGGCATATTTGTGCAAGATTTAATTACAGGCACTGCTGGACTTAAAGGAATTTACGTCAAGAGCTTGTAATTTAAATGAGTGAATACAAGCGTAAAACGTTCAGTGAAAGTCTTGACTCTTTGTGGAGTACAGGAAATCCTCAACTATCTCTTGAGAACGGTCTTGATGGCTCCCCGTAGTGCTCTATTAAGAAAAAGAACGCTCACAAATACAATACGTGCTGTGGCAGACTGCAGGCACTTCACTGGAGGAAAAGTAGGACAGGGTTTGATTGACCTTTTTTTTTCAGAGCAGAGAACATTGAAGATGGCTGATTTCAAGACCTGCTAGAATGGATTGCCTTATTTTTCTCTGAAAGAATGTGTGGTTTGTTCTGCTTTGGCTTTTGGTTGATTCATAATTTCCTTTGAACGTTTTGCTAACAAGAATCTAATGACGTTTAACTTATATGCCAACGCATTCTCACCCCAAGGCGTCACTAAAATTACAATTTTGACCATGCTTCAATATTCGACGCTTTAGGCACCCTTTAGCGTCAGTTACATGACGCGATCCTAGGGCGTCATCTTACTGACGCTTTACCTAAGCGTCAGTTAGATGACGCGGGTAGGTTTAGGTCTGGGGTAGGGTTAGGATTAGATAGCGTCATCTAACTGACGTTAAAGGTAAAGCGTCAGCAAGATGACGCCCTAGGATCGCGTCATGTAACTGACGCTAAAGGGTGCCTAAAGCGTCGAATATTGAAGCATGGTCAAAATGATTCCCAAGGCGTCAGTTTCATGACGCCTAGGGATGAGAATGGGCTGTATATGCAGAGTCGGTCATGAATAGTTACGCTCTTCTATTGACTCCCAAATACCACTATTTTCATTTGCGTTACTAAATTAAGTTAAGCGTAATGGCATAACTTTTAGTGGAGTCGTAATACGCTTTTATTTTTTAGTACCAGTGTCAAACATGTACATTATATAAATATAAACAGTTGTGCTGAAAAGTTTACATACCACTTGATGCTCAGGACACGTTTTCATTAATCTTAAATTTCTCACAACTTGTGTGCTTTTTCTGGGCAAGATAGAGTGAAATGCGGTGCAAGAGTCTCGCATTGCGAAGTGCACAGAAGACCAATGACCAAGGTCAGGATTTTCATTAAATAATACATTACATTTCGGTTTGTTTTTCACCAAGTACTATTGTACACCACCAGAACACTTGGGATATACTATGTTACATGGGACTGTTCTGTGATACTTTTGCATCTTTTTTTAAAGCTTGATGATGGTCGCTATAACTGGTTTTATATGGACAAACACGAGAAGGACATTTTAAAAAAAAGAAGAAAAAAAGTCCTTCTGTGATCCAAAAAAGAAAGAAGGGCTTTAAACTTGCAAAACAAAAAAATAAACCATGTTCTCTGTAAGACCAGTAAGCCAAGAACTAACCAACCTCAGTAGGGGCGCTACAATCTCTCTTGATCACTGAGGATAAGGAAGATCAACCCTCCTGGTCCCAGTGCACTTAGACTATAAGCTAGCTCAGATGCCGTGTGTGCCGTGTTCTGCCGAATGGAACACAGAGCAGTGACGTACTGTAGACAGAGATGACGTTTCAAAATCAATCACGTATGTGGTGTTACGCTTGCAAGGCTCCCAAAGGCACTGCAGTATCTATATGCAAAGTCTACTGAGCATTCCTGGTTATCTCTCTGCAGGCAAAAATGGGGAAAGGCATTCTTTTTTTTAACTGTACTTCTTGGCAGATGATATTGGATGATGACATTTCTGCTGCTCTGGATCTGGAACAATGAAATATCTCATTCAGTTTCACCCTGTTACTTTTTGTTAAAGCTATTTCAGCAGCAGAAGTTTTTTTTTTTTTTTTTTTTTAAGTTCAAGACAAAGTTTTGATCATTAAACTGAAAATGTTGTCTAAAATAATTTAGAAAGACAGTTGACCATTTAATTCAGAAAAAAACCCTGAATATTATTTATTTAAAGGTATTTATTAAGGTAAATAAAGTTATGCGGCCAAGAGCTGTGCATGAGTTTCTCTTTTTCTTGTCAATATTGTTTGATTAATAGCAGCAACCTATCAGTCAGCTGCATTTACTGCAAGATCTGATTTTTTTTTCCTGTTTGTATTCACTTAAGATGTAACTGACATCGGTACTTCACCAAATAGTGCTTTGGACGGTTTAGTGCGCAGCCGCATCATCACTGAAGTGCAGCCTTTGTTTTTCTAACTGGCTTGTGCGTTAGCAAAACCTGTCAGTAGTTTTAGTGCATAATCCATCTCCCAGGTTTAGAAGAATGGTTCACATGTGAATGTGAATTCATTTATCTGTTTCTACATTTCCAGTTGGTAATGTATTTTCTTCACCCTGTAGGTCATGTTTGATGGAGAGGGAATCTGTGAGTATGGATGAGGTGGGAAATAACTATTGCCTTCCTTTCACCTGCAGAGTATGAGGTTCAACCCCACCGCCGTGCGTATGCAACACCCGCGAGCAGACCGACTCCACAGGAAATACGTTTCTTACAGGTTTGGCCGCAAACACCTCACCACATCCATTTTTCCTCTCATCTTGTATTAATTCACTTTTTTATGTCTAGCTGTGGAGTCAGCGCAAGGAAGAATTACATTACAGGGGCATTTGGTATTTCAGAGGTAGCAGATATTTGTCTCTTTTTACTTAAATAAAATTAGTGCTTGTGTTCTGTATCTGTCTCTGTATCTAAATGTCTCTATTTGTACAAATTGCTGCACATTAATTTAATATGTAATAACGCAATACCGCAAGTTGAAAGGCATTTGGTTGTGGATAGTAAAACATATCTGCAGCATTTAGCAAGTTCATGGCTGATTGTACATGCATTTGTTAAAGGGATACTCCACCCAAAAATGAAAATACTGTCATCATTTACTCACCCTCAAGTTGTTGCAAACCTGTATGAGTTTCTTTCTTCTGCTGAACACAAAGGAAGATATTTTAAAGAACGATTGGAACCAAAGAGTTGTTTGGCACCATTGACTTCCATAGTAGAAAAATAAATAAAAATACTAACGGAAGTCAATGGTGCCAAAGTTCCAATCGTTCTTCAAAATATCTTCCTTTGTGTTCAACAGAAGAAAGAAATTCATACAGGTTTGCAACAACTTGAGGGTGAGCAAATGATGACAGAATTTTCATTTTTGGGTGGAGTATCCCTTTAATCATTATGAGACTAATTTCGTCCCATAAAAACCTAACAGTCTACAGTCTTCTAATACTCTAATGAGAGTGAGTTGACAGTTAGTAGAATGTCTAAAGTGGACTATCATATAAAGTGTATTGTTTTGATTGTTATTTCCTAGCTACGTATAAATGGAAAAATAAAGTATACAATTAAACAAAAAATGTGAATCAGAGATTGAGAGAAATGGCAGGGTGAACGTGATTTCACCAAGTACCACATGTTCCTGGATCAACTTTCCAATCAACCAATCAGATTTGAGGGACAAGTTTACAGTTTATGTCAAGTTTAGGCTTAGAACCAGGGTGAAGTACTTAAACATCAGTGTTATTCACCTATTACGATTTTAGGTAAAGGGTTTGGGTTGGGTTAGGTTTAGGGGTAGGGATTGGGTAAGGACTACATTTTGGGACAGGATTGTTGATCCAGGATCAACACAATATGTTGATCTAGGACCATGTCTTACTTGGCAAAATCACGGTGACCCTCATGGCAACAGGGTTTGCATTTATCTTTTAAATAGTATTGAAACTGGTTGTCATTGGGTGTACATTAGGCATCTGATCTTTAATATGGTGCTATTGTCATCCCTTCCTGATTGTTGGCTTCTAGCAGGTGAAGAAACTCTTTATGACCAGACCGTTTATTCTATATCTATGTTGCAGACAGATAGAAAGGAAAGTGAAAGGGGGCGGTGAAGTAAAGCACAGAAAGCTGCTCGAAGAAAGTTATGCACTAGGACACAATTCATTTTCAGTGAGATGTGCAAGCGGAATGGAGAGCAGCCGCATGTTTCATGAGACTTTCTGAATAAGGACGGGGTGCTAAATGCAGAAAACTGTGATCTGCCACTGTTTAAAGAACATTGTTTGAAGATTGGTTCTTTTCATAATCAAGTCACATATTGTGGTTGTTAAAGACGGCATGAAACGGAAGTTGCGACAGTCCTTTCAAACAAGAAAAAAATCCAGGGCGTGATTTTGATTTTAACCGTGGGGACTTGATTGGATGGTTGAGTTGTTGTGGTTCGCTATTGGTGGATCTCATGTGAGTGACAGGTTGCCCCTGCGCCAGTAAACACATGATGTTGCTGCAAGTGGGAAGGGAAGTTATTTAGATGAAAGATTACAAGGCCACATGAATGTTTTCAACAAAAAAATGTGCACATATAAATCATTAATAATACATTCTGCAATATTCCATCAGTTTTGATTTCATGGTGACGTTAAACTAAATAGAACACGAGAACGATATCATAGGTTGGTCCAATATGACATTCCGCCTGGGAGGCACAATGGTCTGACAACAGGGTGACTCTACGCAGTATATTCAGCATGAGTCAGCATTATACTATGATATATGGCAAACCAAACTTCGACATTGAGATTCTTGCGATAGCATCAGGAAAAAATTGTCCTCAGGTGCCTGTCATCATGCTGCATCTGCTGTCTACCAGATTTGTTATGCAGGATTAATCATGTTGTTTCTGAATTGCATTTTGATAAAGAGATTCAATGATATCCTAAATCTCTATCTGCCTATTTGACATCGTTGTCCGTCTCTTTCTGTCGATCACAGTGTATCAGGCTCTCACCTTAAACCTTTCACCTTTCCCAGACTAAACTGAATGCGTTAACCCATGCTCTTATCAAAACCGACTCTGTCTTTGTTTCCAGGGAAGGCTCTGAAAAACAATGACCTTCCGCCTCCCTTCATTCTCTGTGCAACTCGCCGGGCCCTCAAGACGCTTGGCTCTGTCATGATGATTTCTTATTCCATTTTGGTATTGAAGAGCAATGCTTTATCTCTACCCCGGGTTCATGGTTTATACGAGGCAGCAGTGTCGGAGCGGAGGGGGGCCGAGCCCTAATCCAAACAGTAAGCTGTTTAGTCAAAGTATGGCGATGAAACAACGTTCTTCCCAGTCGTTGTAATTTAAAGGGGGGCTTTGGGAACATGGGCAATTTTGTTGTAAATCCGTAGCCGTCTGAGTCTTTGAAGGATTGACAGATACTCTTTTAACTTTTCTATCTCTTCAGAGACTCCTTCATACATAAATACTGGTTCGTTTTTTGGACATTGTAAGGAGGAAGGTAGAGTTTGCTTCGTCTTGGTCAAGGGCTTGTGGGTATTTGCTCTGGGGTCCTGGAAGGTTAATCTGCATTGGCTCAGATGTGGGTCAGAATTGACGAGGCGTGGACAGCATGTTGGTTTCTTACGGTTACACACATCAATCATGAAGTTGTTACTTCAGCAATAGCATTTACATTTGTCTGAAGGCTGGTCAAGGGAAACGCTTTTCCTTTTGGGGTTGCCAAATGTGGCCTGATTGACTGTCATTTAATCCTGTCCCTTTTCTGCACTCAAGAAAACTCTTATTTCTCTTCCTTAATGTGATTTAACAAAGTAGGACATGTTCCTGGATCAACATCCTTTGCTTGTTCTATAAAAGTATTTCAATCAACCAATCCATTCCCTGGATTTTACAAGTTGTCTGCCTCCATATAAACATCTAAGGCAAAGGTTTTTAAAAATGGGGTCTTAAAATGGAGTTTTAGTGGATTTGTGGAAAAGTATAGCAGAGAAGTATAGTGTATACATAAATAAATACATAAATTTAGATATTTATGTTTCACACACGCGCACACACACACACACACACGCACACAGAACAAAATATATATGCACTATAGAAAACTCAAGGGTCTCTGCATGTGTGAATAGGTTAATGGTTGCTTATGTTTAATGCTAAGACTAATCGGTGACCATCGAGATCAGGCAAATGTCACTGGTATTTACTCTGTAAAAAGGAATCATGAAAGCGGCTAGGACCGTGACCCTGCAGGAAGGGAACATGAGAAGGAGAGAAAGCAGAAGCTGGAGGAAGAGAAATCTCTGTGATTGATGAACAAACACTGAGACTGTTTGCTCCTTCCATCCAGCTCAAGGGAAACAGAGAGGCAAGCCAGAATCTGAGCCAAGATCCCTCACTTGAGTGAGGTTTCAGCCACTGCAGCAGGAGCGCACAGACTGCGGTTTTTATTTAATTATGAATCGCAGAATACCACAATTTGGGCGCAAATCAAATATTGTATCTGTTTGTTTGCCTCCCTTGTGCAAACCCAGAGCTTGCCATGAATGAGGTTAATTAGGGTAACCTAGTGATGTGTAGCATTAATAAAATACTATATCAGTATTTCTACTTTAAAATTTCAATTTTACTTACCAAATCTTTAAAATTATTTGTGAAATTTACAAGCAATTTCAGAGTGAAAGTTGTTTCTACACAATTTCCCCCCGAGTGTATGTTAGCATTAACTTATTGCACTTTTTGGTTTTTACTTTATTTTGATGGTCCCTTTACCCATTCTGTTGAATATAAGTAACGTTGCACCTGCATGTCTACTAACTCTCATTAGAGTGTTAAAAATGCATAATAACTGCTAAAATGTATGTTGTATAGTTGTTATTGTAAGAGGAAGATAATCCTGTTGTACTGGCTTGTGAAACGAGGTCAAATTGAGTAAGCAAGTATATTTATATTTTTTATGAAATTCAGCTTTGTCGTAGATCAGACAGATGACACATCACCAGATGACACGCTTCAAATGAACAGTTGATCTTCTGATGAAATCCAGCACACAACTGAGATACTTCTTGTGTAAATGTTACATTTATAATATCACATCATATACGTAAGGAAATTCCATTACTTTCTGAAACATGTATTGTATACACATCATATATTTCATTTTCATTGAAATTCCTGACCCATTGGACTGGTAAATGACTTAATCAGGGGAAATGCTTTTTCCACTTAATGAAATGAAGATAGGATTTGGCATGCATGGATATAACCTCAAATTTTCTGTGACACTCAGCAGTGGATAAAATATTAATTTCAAAGAGGTAGGAAAGGGCTCTGGTGAAAAGCAAGATTAGAAAGTAATACTTATTCGTACTGACAACCTGTGTTTAAAATGAGTCAAAGGCTTCACTTAGGCCTTAGTCATGTTTAAATAATGTGGTCAGTATTAGTAATCTATGCCCAATCGAGATCTCTTCCCGCAAAGTTGAGCTCCAACCCTGATCAAACACAACTGAACCAGCTAAAGGAGCATTCACAGTCAGGTTTGTTGGATCAGGGTTTGATCTGAACTCTGCAGGTATAAGTAGATCTCCAGGGACAGGATTGGGAATCCCTGATCTAGACCGATACAGTGGTACGAATATTTTTGATAAGACAGATCTTTTCTCTATCAGATAATTACACGATTTCCATGGATTAATGCAATTCTAAATAGTCTTGTTAAGTCAAATCATGGTATTACTGTTATTTCAGCATCTCGAATGCATTCACAAAATTGTCATGCTTAAAAAAACCTGGGGTTTTTTCTTCAGCAGTCATTCACACTCAAATTTGACATCAGTCTCATGATATCAGACACAGTTTCTGACGGCTCTGCTAGCTAGAGGGCTCTTTGTGATGGACAAGTGTAAGACAATTTGTGGGGCGGCACTGAGTGCTATCAGTCAAACTATCTGCTGTCTTCCTACTTTGGAATGCAGCTTCAAACAGTCAACTGTCTTCCATGAACATGTAGCTCAGCTGGTAAAGCATTGCTCTAGGAACTAGTGTCCTTTTCACATAGTTTTTGTTTCAGTCATAGTTATTGTGTTTTGACGTGAACTTAGTCAATATTTTTTGTAACACTTTAGTTTAAGGTGACGTAGTTACACATTACTACATGTACTTACTATAGTAATAACAGTAAATTATGCGTAGTTAATTAATGTTACTCAGCACTTATTTCAGTAAGTAAAACGTCACCATAAAATAAAGTGTATTTGATCATGTCATATTAATTTATTTTTGTCAAAATCGGCACATAAGTGTGATGTAAATTTTAGTTGGCAAGAAAGGGCAAACATATTGACTGGCATGTAACTTCAAGTTCACTTGTACATTGATTTTGTGCAGATGTAAATTGTAATATTATATTTATGTTGTGTATTCTGTATTTAATTAATCTCATATGTGTATATGCATTTGGGTGAGCAAGTTTTCATACACTGCTGTCTCTTTAAATTTAATAACTGTGTTTTTATTATATATTTTACCATGTTTACAAAATGTAATTGATGCTCCTGAATTTTCAGTTCAGCATCATTACTCTAGTCTTGAGTGTCACATGATCCTTCAGAAATCAATTTAATATGATGGTTTGCTGTTAAAAACAATGGTTAATATTTCAATAATTTTGTGGAAATATTTTTATTTTAAAAAAAATTGTCTCACTGTAGAAAAAAAACAAACCAAAAAAACCCCACTTTGTTACCAAACATTTTGTTAAAAATTGTTATTAATACCTGGTCATAGGTTTGTTTCCCAGGGAACCCCCACATAATAGCTAATTCATGTAAATATATTTTAAAAAATATTTAGTATGAATGCTATTCCAGGGTCAAGAGGGATTGAAGGTAATTGTTTGAGCTCACATATAGACCCGATGTGAGTTTATGTATTTATGTCTTTTCTCTGACAGAAAATCTATTCATAGAGAACCTCTCAGCATGGCTTGACAACATTCAGTTATGGATGAGAGAGAATATGTATTGATGATATTGATGAGACTCTTTGGGCCCTTTTGTCTGAAAGGAGCATCTCTGATGCTTTGAAGTTGCTTCATTGATTTTGTTTAGTGGCTTGTGGCCGAGACTCTCTCCTTGTCGCCCCTTCTTTCCTCTTTGCTTCCTCTTATTTTTATTGTTTTCTCACAACAACCGCTTCACGTTTTTGATCATCCAACAGTCAGCCTTTTTAGCACTTTTCCATGCTATCTCCTCTGCCATTTAGAAAGGGTGGAAACAGAAAAAAGCTGAAGATAAGTCCCCAAGAGAGCGGGACACTGTAATATGGCATGGGGAGAATAGTCAGAGCCCATCTCTGAGGGCCATTAGATTCCCCATTTCCCCCCAGTCCTGCAGTCTCCGTAAACTAATAGTCATTCACCTGGTTGACAGGAAATCTTTCCCCCGGTGCCAATGCGCGATGGCTGGGTTTTGTTTAAGGTTACAAAGCCACGGAGGAGACCATCGGTTCTGTGTGCTACTCTAGCATTCCCCTGAGGCTTGGGGCTTCACAGGCGACCCTAGACTGATGAATGCAGCCAAAGTGGTAAGAGAGATGTGTTGTACAAATGTCTGTCGGTCTGAAAGTATATACTGTATTGCGGCTGGAAAGGAAAGTTGATGAGAGTTTATCTGGAGAACGATTACTGGTATCGGCCTCACACAGCTCTACCACAGACTGCTTAATGCATATTGCACACAAGAAAAAAAAGTTTGTGAGTTCCATAACTGTAAGTTCCAGGTTGATTGCTTCAAGTGCCAAAACATAATGATTTTTATAAATAAAGTACAAATATCTATCTATCTATCTATCTATCTATCTATCTATCTATCTATCTATCTATCTATCTATCTATCTATCTATCTATCTATCTATCTATCTATCTGTCTATCAGTCTATCAGTCTATCAGTCTATCTTTCTGTCTATCCGTCCTCCTGTCTATGTAGACTTGATACACATACACTTATAGATAGACAACGTATGTTTGACAATGTCATGCTACAATGCCATGCTGCCTGTCTTTCTTTCTTTCTTTCCGTCCATCCATCCATCCGTCCATCCATCCATCCATCCATCCATCCATCCATCCATCCATCCATCCACTATTCAAACGTCTAAGCATAAATATTCTTATAAATAAAGTACCAACTGGTATCTATCTATCTATCTATCATCTATCTATCTATCTATCTATCTATCTATCTATCTATCTATCTATCTATCTATCTATCTATCTATCTATCTATCTATCTATCTATCTATCTATCTATATATCTATCTGTCTATCTATCTATCTATCTATCTATCTATCTATCTATCTATCTATCTATCTGATGTCTGTCCATACGTCCATCCGTCCTCCTGTCTATGTAGACTTAACACATATACACTTATGGATAGAGTACAACGTATGTTTGGCAATGTCATGCTGAGATTAATACAAATATAGCATATGTGGCAGTACATGCAGACACACAGAAACTTTCTTTCTATTTTACACACGAGTGCTCACACATTTTCTGTCCCCTGCTGTTGTTGCAGAGGCATGTTCTGCACGGTTCTGGTACTTCAGCCAGTTTGTTTCTGTCTGGATGTTGTTTCACTGTGTGGGTTTCACTTCGTCCAGGAAAACCCATGAATATATTTAAAACTTCCTATACAGCGTGAACACATCATCAGCCATCCAAATGGCATGGTCATGTGACAGACATTCACACACAAAAAAAAAATATATATATATATATATATATATATATATATATATAATTATAACAATTAAAGTTTGTTGGAACTGAAAATAAATAAGATATTGATCATGTAAAACACTGTGAGGGATCAAAGCCATGCAGAGATATTCAGTAACAGTATGAGGACAGAACAAGTGGATAATGTCACTGCACACACACCATCCACAGAAAGAAAAGAGGAAGGTTTATACAGGACAGATATCATGGCACGGCGAGTGATAGCAGCACGACGCAGCACAGAACCGCATGCTGGAGAACAGAAATGAACCGTGGAGGGAGAAGAATGCAAACACATCACATGAAATGGTGATCCAATTATTTAATTTCCATAATGTGACATTTACAACTAAAACAGAATATTTAGTGATACATACTTTAGGGTGAGACTTTATTTTATCAGCCTGGGTTTGAATGAAATTGAGAGAATTGGTGAATAACTAACAATAATTCTAATTCAGCTGGCAGGCTTGCTTGAAAGATTGGAATTCATTTTTTTTTTAAATACTTAAAATGTCTCTCTTCATGGATAGAGAGAACAGATAACATTAGAGCACTAGAACTCTATTTAGCAGTTTTGTACAATGATAAGAGATTGCCAAGTAAAACATGTTAGGCTATGAGATTATTAACTGATATCACTCTGCGTGCAGCCTTGGTTAGGCTACATCAGAAAAGTTGTTTCAAAAGCTGAGAATGCACTTTGATGCTTTTTTAAGAAAACATGATAAATCGTGCACAAAAGGACCCTGGATGTTTATTAAAAAAAAAAACTAAATTGGGTCAATTTTGATGTCATGTTGTCTTTTCACATTTCAAGATTCTTATGTGTCTTTTTTAGTGCCTCGTTTTTTTTTTTTTTTTTATATTATAATTTGTTGTTGTCTTTATTCTTCTTCCAAGCCCACCTCTGCATTGGCAAAGGATTTCTCTTCTTCCTACTTTCATTTGCTGTTCTTTCTCTCAATGGAAATGCAATGACGTGCATTCTTCATTCTCTGCAAATCCTTGGAAAAAATGCAGAGTGTGAGAACAAGAGAAAGATTTAAAAATAGGGTGGAAAGATTATTTTTAATATTTGTGGAACATGTTTGCCGCTCAGTTGAAGTGTTCATCTCTGGACTGGTATTACACTAAAGACATCAAAAGTAAAATGATAGCTAGTATGCAGATGTGTTGAAGCACGGTTGTTCATCCTTCTGCTATGTAGTAGTGTGTGTACGAGTAGCTGCTGGAAACGCGCAGTGAGGATGGAGACAAATCAATATAAACGATGGGGAGAAGTGGCTATCATTCAGGGGGGAAACAGGTGCAATATCTCTCTCAGATAGGAGCCCATCCATCACAGCCAGACTTTAATTTGGGATGTTTAGGCCCCCTTCTGCTGATTGTCTCACAGCAAGTGTGTGTGTGTGTGTGCAGGTGGAGAGTGACAGTGAGGGGTTACATGTTCAAAATAAAACAAAAAAGCTTGAGAACGGTTGGAGTTCTGACACGGAAAGAAAAAAAGACTCACGTGAAAGTGATGGAAATGAGAGAAAACACAATGGCTCTGTTCCAATTCCTATAGTGTACTGCCTTGGGAGCATACAAACTGTAATGGACTGATTTAAAAAATGCTGTACATACACAGCAGTTCTTCTCACAAAGTGCACAGCTGTGGACATGTAGCTGAGTAACTAATAAGATTTACATTTACACTATTGTTCTCAAGTCTCTTGCGTCTCTTATGCTCACCAAAACTGCACTTACTTGATCAAAAATGCAGTAAAAATATAAATATTGTGAAATATTATTACAATTTAAAAGAACGGTTTTCTATTTTAATATCAATTAAAATGTAATTTATTTCCTGTGATGCAAAGCTGAATTTTCTATATCATTCATATAGTATAATTATTCCAGTCTTTAGTGTCGCACGATCCTACAGAAAGCATTCTAATATACTGATTTTCAGCTCAAAATACATTTCTGATTAATATTTTTTTTTTGTGGAAACTATATGATACACTTTTTGAGGATTCGTGAATGAACAAAGAGTTTAAAAGAACAACATTTATTTGAAATATAATTATTTTTTCCACTATAAATGTAGAATAAAATTATTAATTTATTTTTAAATGGTATTGTATGTTTTTAATAGATGAATTCTTCGGAATTGAATCCTTATCTTTCACGTTACTAGCATCACACACTACCAGATGAGCAACAAAAAAACACAATTAGCATAAAATGATATGGCAAATATTGGGTAGAAAAACGTCTCAGGTTACCCTGGTTCCCTGAGAGGGAACGAGACGCAGCTCGAGATCCCTTGAAAGGGAACTGCTATTTTTGTTTTATTTTTAGGCATCAAGTTTATATTTAACATTTATTTTACTCCATCTGCCATCTATTTCCGTAGCTTGTTGCAAAGCATTATGAGATTACGTTCTTTTTGAAGGACATTTGCAATGCTGCCTTTGGATTTGGCTAAAATAAAGCGTTTATAATGTCAGCGTAGGAAGCTCGGTAGCTTTTGAAACAGTGGTGGTGAATGTTTTGTTGTTGCTTTAACCTTGAATCGCCTCAAAATGATTTATATTCTGTTTTCTTTATTTAATTATTTAAGGCTGCTATATGTTGAATAGATAGTGCATTATATGTTTTAAAACTTTCAGAATAGCAGTAACAATGTCATGGCAGCCACGAATATATCTATAACCATACCAAGGTTACATCTCAATTGTGCGCGAGTAGATGCACGTACATGAATGCACACACACACTCAAGCAGCTCTGCTTGTGATAAAACAGTGTAGAAATGAGTCCCTTTATTGAAGCTTTAAACTACATATGGCCCAAGGTGAAGGGAGTCCAAATAATCTCAATTATTGATCGGCGCTGGGCAGAGGGCTCTCCGCAGGAGTGTTTGCGGCAGTGAGTGTTGATGCCAGGCATATCCGGATGAGTGATCTGGTCGGATCTCTCGCCCTGGATGAAAATGATAATGGATACTCAGATACGCACGCACACACCCAAGTTCAATACCAGGAGCTATCATCACTGCGGACACGAAGGAGGGTATGAGCAGCTGCTCTGTCTTCCCATTAAAATTACATGGGAGAAAAGAAAAGAGCAGAGACCGGAAAGTAAAAAGTAAGATCTTAGAAAGCGAGAAAGAGATTAAAATAACCACAGCAAAGAAAGAAAGAACTAAAAGGCATATAGTTCACCTAAAACTGAAAATTCTGTCACCTTAATGTTGTTCCCTGTATGGCTTTCTTTTTTTCCGTACACCACTTTTGAAGACATTCCGGTTGCACTTTTTCCATTCAGCTACAATAAATGGTGACTGGAGCTTTCAAGCATCAAAAAAGCACTATAAAATATCATAAAATATATCCATATGTATATTTTAAGTCTTATGGAGTCAAGTAGAATTGAAATATGTCAAATTTTGTGATAAAAAAGACCAAAAGTCATAATTAACTGACAGTCTTCCTCTCCAGTGGCCTGTTATCCATTGCAACAAGAATATTAAGTGAATTAATGAAGCATTCAGACTGGATTCATATTCTCATTCTGAACCGAATCTACTGATTATTTAAATCATTAAAATGAATAACGTGGTGAGATGTCATTTCGAACAAAAATAGGCCAAAACGAAGTTGGTTTTGGGAGTTCAAAATACCTTTGCCAAAGCGAAGTTCGCTCCAGCTGGTAAACACCTGTGAATTGGTCCGTGGCGATTACGTAATATTAATTAATGGCTTCTTTGACCGTTCAGTTCTCCTGTTCAGTCCGTGGCGGTCAGACTTTCACACCGAAAAGCCGCTTTGAGCAGAAACTGAAGTTGTAATTCTAACTGAATAAGACACTGGCACTGTTTTTACATGTTTAATACTGTAAAGCTGCTTGCTTTAATGCAGTACATTGTATAAAGTGAGATATAAATAAACGTGATGTGTCTTTACTGGAGTGCCGAATTGCAGAGCTTGTAACATCAGATGCTTCCTTAACGGCTGTCATTTTAGTTGTGTGTTTATTTTGTTATTGAGAAGAAAGCACGCAACACATGTTCATCTAAACGCGTCGGTAAGTTTGCTAACTTGTGACATGTAACTTCGAACTTCTTTTTACCCCTAAACGAAGAACGAAAAATGAATTTTCTGTGAGCTATATTGACTAGCCATCAACATTTTCAGTGAATATCGTCTCTTTTCCAGTCACCTATTGTGTGGAATCTGAAAAGTCGCGGAACGCTTTTATGATGCCTTTTTTTAAGCTTGAAAGCTTCAGTGCACATTTAATGTAATTTAATGGAAAGGAGCATAGAAAAGCTTCAAATTTTCTCTTTTGTGTTCTGCAGAAGAGAGTCATAAGCGTTTGGAACAACATTAGGCTGAGTAAATGATGACAGAGCTGTCATTTTTGGATGAACTATTCCTTGAACTGTCTAAGGCCTTGTTGACTTTGGCATTAAAGGGGTTCAGCTGGCCTGTCGCATCACCTCTCTGCCACCCATTCAGTCTCCAGGATATCTGAAGGCCCTCGTCAATCACACAATAAGTACACGGGATTACCATGGATCTTTCCTGCAGCCTACGGCTCCGTCCACCACACCAAAGAGGATATCCTCCTCTGTACAGCACTGCCCAGTCATTCACTCCCTCAATGGTTTTTCACTGCATCAGCGATGGCTTTCTTTAAAGAGAGAGCTTATTCAGCTGCATTATGCATTGAGATCACTTTAAGAGAGAACTTGAGATAAGCGGCTCAGGTTTGTGTGAATGAAAAGAACCATTGGGCTGGTTGAAATGATGAACTTGATTCTTTGGAGTGTCAAGGGAGTGTAAAGTGTGTAAAGGACGTGTTGTGAAGTACATCTCTGGGCCATATCATACACTTTGGCAGCATTTTATTTTCTCTGAAGTCCACTTATAATGTTAAAGGTTTCTTGCTGCAGAAACAGTTGTAATTGAGTTCTTCATGAGCATTTGTCTCCTCATTTCTGAGCTTTGGAGTTAACGGCATGTATTTTAGCTATTTTTCACAGGAAAAGATTTTTAAAATCTTATCAGAATGTCAAAATGTGAGAGACCACAAACATGACAAAAATCAGAAATCATATAATTTTTTTTTTAGATTTAACAGTTTTGTTTCTAGAGTGTGGGTAGTGCTGTGATGTGACCAACACAGCACAGCGCACACTTACAGATTCCATTCACAAACAACCAGAATCCCGACTGTGAACACGGAAAATCTCGCAAAATCTATCGCGGTCAAACGTGACATTAGAGTAAACAAACATGGCAGACGACGGGCACGAAGAAATGACGATAATAGTGTTTGAAATGCTTTTTACAGAAAATTTTTGGGGAAAAGAGAAAAAGGTTTGGATGATGTCGTGTTATGCTTCCGTCTTCCATCGGCTCGCTTTCTGATTGGGTATCGTTTCGTTCCACGTGACAATCTACAGTTAATCTTTAGACTAATCTAAGTAGGTTCGCGTTTGTCCGCAGAGTTCTAAATATCTAACTTGTTGGATATTTAAGATTTGAGATTGGTTTTTAGACAATCTTCCAAGCAATTCAATCACTCTCACGTCACAGCACAAGAAAATCTTATTAGATCATTTGTAGAACTATCAAGATAATCGGGACTTTACCTGGGATTGAATGGGGAGAATTGGGCCCAAAATTGGCCCGGTTATCTTGTAGTATGTGTGTAATCAAAAGGTGATCAGCTCTATTGTGATTGGTAATGTAGACATTAGTGTTTATGTCCAAATGATCAGATTTTATCTCAGTATATCTGTGATCATTTGGATACTTTTAACATAAATAATGAAACTGTCTCTTTGAAAAGATGTTTGTGAAGCTGTTTCATACCAAAGCGGTAGCGAGAACACAGATTTGAATTTTCCTGTTTGATTTTGTCAAAAGGTTTAATAGAAACAGGCGAATCGTTGTCATTTAGGAATAAGATCGCATGGGTGTTTCAACCGACATAGCAATCTTTTAGCGATTAATTGTGCAGCTCTACTCTATGTTTATGTGCTTTTTGAATGACCTTTTGCAGGTTTTTTTTTTCCAGAATCGTCTGGTTGGACTGGGAACAGAGCATGTCTACATAGTGCATTGAATTCATTAATTAAATTTAAAAGAGGAAGCAAAACCCTTTGGTCCATGATATGGTTTTAAATTTGGTAATTTTATGGAGATGGATAGGCTGGGGGTTTTATGGGAATGGTAGGGGCACGTTCAAGGTTAATCTGAATGTTTAGGTCTATAATACGCACACACACTCAAATATATCAGTGTTTCCAGCTGTTATTGACCCTTGTGTTCATGTCCCTGGACCAGTGCCACTTTATGTCATCATTTTCTCTCAATTCCAATTGAATTCTGATGAGAGGGACATGGGGACATGTCAAATCTTGCACTCCTGATCCCCTCCGTCTCAGGGTTCCCATCTGCTTTGAGCTGATTAGACCTCATTTAGCTCACCCTCAAAGCCGTCTCTCCCTCAGAGCTGTCTCTCTCTCCATCAGTGCTGATTGTCTCTCTCTCTGTGAGCTGTCTGTCTCTGGTGTTATCAACTGGTCAAAAGAGGATTCCTCATTAAACCCAATGCTAGTGCATCTGCTATATCGCTCTGGGGAATTGGACTCTTGTTGGGACACGGCTTTGTTTTCACCAGAAGCTCACATCACTAGGAGCTCTGCTTCTTCTACTGTCTTCTCTGATCCCTGTCACAAAAGCAAACCCAAGACCTGCCAGCTCTGAGTTTCTAAAGTACGTTCAGGAGGGATCTTTGGATTGTCCCTGCCTACTGATTTCAGACACTGATTGAAGCCTGGTGTTTCCTGTCTTTGTAAAGGCTGGCTTGATCCAGGGAAAAGATAGGATGTGTTACGGCTTCATCTGTGAGTTAAATTCTGTCCACTGACTGTTGTGCATTCATCTTTTATTCTTTTTTTTTTCTTTCTTTTTTGTCCTAGAGCGTCCCACAAATCCGTGCAACCTTTAACAGATGGACGGGATCAGATTGTTTTAACGTGGGACTGCAATTGCAATGCCGCAACAGATCAAATGAAAATAGGTGGATAATGCAGTTAGAGATGGGCCGATATTGTGTCTTATTCCTGGCACATCACATCCTCTGATTTATGACAGCTAGAGGCAGAGTCTGGATGAATTTAAGTGGATGTCACAGCTCACCTCCTATTATTTTTAACATCGTTTTTTTTCTACTTTGTGGTTTATTCTAGGAATGCTGATTCTGAATTTTACTATCCAGAAGGGATTATGCCACACCTCCCCCAACACACACACACATAACAGCTGCCACAATACGGTTGTACAAACAACCACTGAACATTATATAAATGTTTTCTCTAATGGAAAACTTACCACCAGAGTGTGATTCTACTACAGTATATTTGGTTACACGAGCCATAATGAGTAAATGAGTAACCCTGACAGTCATGAAATGCTTTCAAAAGATGTCTGACATGAATTGTGGATTTGATCTTTATATTAAACCTACAGATTATGTTCTTTTTTTATTTTAATGCAATGCACAATGCAAGAAATGCATTTATTAAGTGTCTGAAGTGTTTCCTACAAGCAAACATGTTAGTCTGAGACCACTAAAATGTTTTTGGTTTTTTTTTGCAACCTTTTTCCTTATAAATTATCAGTATAACAATTTGTTTCGAATACAACATTTTATAAATTTCTGAATGAACTCAACAAGAGAAAAACCTGATGATCATGTCCTCCCGCATGATTTGAAATGATCCAAAGACCATTTTGTGCTTCAGTGGAAGCAAGAACATCTGGTATTTTGTATTAATGAATTCACTTGGCTAATTTCACAAATTTACATTTATTTACATTATTTATAATTATCAAACCCCAAGACTTAACTTATTTCTAGGTTTAAATGGTAAACATGTATATTGAGATATTTCCAGCCCTAAATAATTTTTTTTTTTTATTTTTTTTTATTATTATTATTATTCCTCTTTTCTTGCCAGGCTATTATAAAAGTCAAATTGTGCATTTTCAGCTATCACATAAGTCTTGCATTTGTTTATCCAAATCAGCATGGCACATCTACCTCCTAAAAACAAAGAAATACAGTATGAGTGCTTGTTTTTTTGTATGGGATTCATATGCCTCCGCAACACAGAAACCGCTTGAGGTCTAATCCCTCTCGCATGTCACAAAGTCCATAATCTCTGTGAGATTAAATTAATATGTAGATAAACACCAGTGCTTTGTACATGAATATCTCTATTAATAGTATGACAATGATGTGTGAGAAACAAAAATTTACCAAGTGCATTATGTGGATTAAGTATCGTACTCATAATTCACAACACGC
The DNA here is from genome assembly GCF_029890125.1 of Rhinichthys klamathensis goyatoka. Lineage (NCBI taxonomy): Eukaryota > Metazoa > Chordata > Actinopteri > Cypriniformes > Leuciscidae > Rhinichthys > Rhinichthys klamathensis. Next base: position 174,103 of record NW_026606580.1, read on the forward strand.
TGAAACTGTTCATTGCACTGCTGTTTCATCTGGGAACAAACTGTCAGTAGAGCCACTTGAGATATCCAGAGCTGCAAGTAATTTGTCTGTCTTTTCTAGTCCCTCAAAAGCACTTGAAGCAGGACCTTGATGTTGCCCAAATGTCTCTTGGCAGAGCACTATTTTTGAGCTAGTGTTTCTCTACTTTGTGGCAGTAAGAAACGAAGCACACATATGTAAATGTTGCCTCACATTCATAATTGAAGCTCACACACACTCCAGGTACGAGTGTTTGCACTGGTGGGTTGCAATCAGGATTTCCACTCCAATCTCTGCAAGCATCAAGCCAGTTTTCACCTGACTGAAGAGTCAGCAAAACAACCTCCCCTCAGCCTCCACAGTCAAACTATCATGCCTTTCCAAAAACGAGGGCAAAACTGTTCTAAGGGTGCAGGGATTAATCATGGGCATGTTTTCCTCTGGACTCTTAACACTGAAAGTATTGCAGCTTACACATGGCTGTACGATTGAGGATAAACGCTCATAATTGAGGATGCTGACAGGTCAGTGATTTAGCAGGGGCTTGAGAGGAACCCAACACTTACACCAAGAGTTATGAGCTCTCCGCGCTCCCTAACTGTTCATTACTGACCTGGTAAGAAAGTCCACATCAGCAAAACACACTCACACATTCAGAAGATTTGTGCACAGAAAATGTCCTACCTTAATTGAGTCCTTTTCCACCGGCCAAAATGATAGATTGAGGCTGGAAACCAGTAAAATCCAAAACGCTTCACAAACTCTCTTCCTTCATCTGTCCTCAGCCTCTTTTCAATCCTCGTTTCACCTTGCCTTCCTTGTTTTAGTTCCTTCTTTTCTCATTTACTCTCTCTCTCATGAGTCTATCGTTCTTTTCACCCTGTAGTCAACAGTACAGAAGCGGAGACAGATGCGCGTGCCGCCAGTGAGGAAAGAAATAAGGTTGAGCGAGCGCAAGCGCGCGCGCGAGAGAGAGTGCTGAAGTGTGCGTCCCTGCGGTTTTAGAATGAACAGAGCGCGCGCGAGTGTGTGTGTGTGTGTGTGAGAGAGAGAGTGACAGTGAGTGAGCTGGTCGGAGAGGAAAAGACCGAGCGGAATGAGAGAGCGCTTTGCTGACTGGCTCGCTGGCTCGCGGCTCTGCGGTCCGTGGCACGCGTGATTGGAGAGAGTGCGACCCCTGTCAGGTCTCCGGAGTGAGGGATCTTCATCAACTACATTAGAGAGATGGAGCCTCCGCTCTATCCCTCCCTTCACTCCTCCTCCCTCCCTTCCGTCAGCCCCACAGAGAAGCAACGATCTGTGTGGTCATCGCAGGAATATGCTAATCCCGTTCTCGGCGTCTCACGGGAACGTTTTTTTTTTTTTTTTTACCAAACGTCTGGTCTCTCTCTCTCTCTCTCTCTCTCTCTCTCTCTCTCTCTCTCTCTCTCTCTCTCTCTCTCTCTCTCTCTCTAACATTTCGGAGCAGAATAAAGTTGTTTTCAAACATGGTGCAAGTAAGAATATTATTGATTTGAATTACTGTATGGATGACATTGTCACTTGAAGGTATCTGGTGTTGCAATGAGGCTTTGTGTTCTGTATTTGAAGATGTTTTTGGGTGTAATTTAAGTACTGTGAGTTGTAATAAAGGTTTCTTAAACTTCAAAACTAATAAATAAATAGATTCAAATCAAACCAAATCATTCTCATCAAATCCAATGATTCTTATCATTCATCAAATCAACACGTCACCCCCTGGCCCCGCCTTCACAAACACGCTTCCGGACGGTTCTGACTTGAGTGGACAGCGCATGATCTGCTAATTTCACCAACTGCGGTAGGAAACGTAGCCTATAATTTGTATTATTTCAAATTACTTTTAACATTTAAAAACAGACGTTTTCAAATTCCAAAGCTTGTAGAAGGTTGACAATGCTGAATTAGGCTACAGCTTTCCTGGTATAGCCTTGAGTAAATTAACTTGTCTGAGAAAATGATTAAAAGAACATAAATATCAGTTAAGCCAATGTTTACTTTCTTCACCGAAACAGACGAAATGAAAAGACTATCAGTCAAAGTTCAGCTTTAGGAGGGGAAGAAATCGGGCAGGATAATGAGACTGAGGCCCCATCCACACTACTGCGTTTTAGTTTAGAAACGGATAATTAAAACGGATACGATCTCCGTTCACACCAGCGTTTTAGCTGCGTATTATAATTGATCTCCGTCCACATTAAAACGACTGAAAACGCGGATCACGTGACCATTCACTAACACTGGGCATGCGCGTGCCGGTGTAAACACAACTTCATTGATAAAATTATCCCACCATGCTCTGGGTTAACCCCAAACCGACGCTCCATGTACGGTCAACGCCGCCGCTGCACACGGGAATTGTCACATCGCTCGAATAATAGCTTGACTCCGGTGCATGTAGGCAGTTATAGCGTTGTAAAATGCAGAATTTACAACAGCTGCTAGCCATGACTGATGACACCCAATCATAGAGCCGAGCGTGAGCCTCTACTACGTCATCGTTTCTAAAGTCCTCCGTCTTGACCCGTCTAAAACGCCCTCCGGAGATTCAAAACGAAAAACGGATCGGCAGCGTTTCTAAACTTCTCCGTTTTGGGTCTCCGTTTTTGCCGTTTTAGTGTGGACGGGAGGTGCAAACGTAGCAAAAGGTCTCCATTTTTAAACGAAAACGCAGTAGTGTGGACGGGGCCTGAGAGAAAAAGAAAGATGAAGATGAGTAGAGAGCAGGTATTGACAAATAATCGAATGACAAGGTTTTAAAGCTATTTCTTAACAATTTTTTGGGCCTTCAAAAGTCCTAAATTGCACATACTGTATGTAGGTCAGAGAAATCCAAAATTTTCTCGGGGGAGCACGCCCCCGGACCCCCCTAACTACTTCATATTTGAATGCCCGTGTCTGTGGGTGGATTGGCTACAGTGCCAGGGCTGAATTTGTGTCCCAGTCCGCCCCTGACAGTTGCTGTTCTAGCAGAGCAAGTGGATGTTGCAGTGGAGTTAAGAGTCAAAGGTGAAGTAGGCTAATGCCAAATTTCCATAATTGTGATTGATTTATTTATGTTATAGTTCAGCCATTTTGGTATGTTAATTTCGAGTCAGTTTTGGACTTCCCATTTTTTTGTTTAAATTTAGGCTGCATTGTGAAAAACAAGGTGTGTTCCATATTAATCTAATCCTTTCTTTCATTACATAATTATAATCATAATATTTTGGTTGAAAAGTTTGGTTGAAATTTGGTGCAATGCTGCTAACCAGGACCTATTTGCATGGGTAGTTGGTTTGATGGCTGAATGATTGAATCCAGACTGGAGTCTTTTACACTCTGCTTCAACTCCTACCTTCATAAAGTGACAGGCAAATATAGATGGTGATATGTAACCTTTAAGGATAGGGGTTTGTCGTGAAGAGGAGCTGTTTGCCTTGACGGCCATCACTCATGGGAAAGGTTAACTTTTCCGTTCACATTTCTCCTGCATCTCAAATAACTAGACACTTTCATGGATGCAACATGGAATAATGGTTCTCTTAAAGTATACCTACAAGACTCTTTTATGAGCTAAAAAATCTTCATGGTCAGTCAGAAAATAAGTGAGGTTTTGACGTTTTGTAAATTTCTCTTTCAATTTATGATGCATGTTTTTCAGCAAGTATAATAAGATGTCTTATTCCTCCTCTTGTAACCTTGTTCAGTTTTTGTCCAGTATTTTCAGAAAAAAAAGATGACATCATAGAAGTTTTCAATGGTGTGTCCTTCAGGATGGGATAGAGGGAAGATAGGAAAAGGTATTTGTTGCCCATCACTGTCATCCACCATATCCAACTCTCTTGACCATTATCTGTATTTCATTTGCTTTTTGATCTTACAAAACTGATGCAGCCTACAGTATACTTAGTGCACATTATACAGTATCAAACTTGTTTTTGGTTGTTGTTGCCTTGTCAGAGCCATAATGTAGCACTCTGCAGTAAAAAAGAAAAAAAATAAGACTATTTTTGTCTTATTTTCCCTTAAAAAAGATTTTTACTTGAGAAATTTCTCTGCTTGAGATATTATTAATAATAATAATAATTAAATAATTATTAATAAAAATTCAAAAGTCTAATATTTTATGTATTGTTGCTTATACTGTATGTGATCACATGCATTTCAGAACCTGCTCAATTAATCATCAGTCTGATCATTGGGAGTTCCTGCAGAGGCTCAGCTGTCCCAGTGAATCCCTCCAATCAACAGCTTCCTAAATGCTCTTTTTTATCATCAGAGACTTAGTTAGTAAGCTCAGAGATCGCTTAGAGCAAACAAACACATTCAAATGAAAATTCTCAAAGAGATCCAAGAGAGCTCGGATTACAAAACCCCTTTTTGGACCTTTTACGCTTTCTTGTGATCATATGGGAAATATGTTAATATGTTGACTTTCAGAAATCATTATGAATGAGGTCATTTTAATTACCTCATCACAACTATGCCTGATAGGAATATTCTACAGAACTTCCAATGAACTTTCTTGGATCTCTTGATAATTTCCATTTTCAAGCTTTTTTGTTTGTGTGTTTTTTTGCCTTAAAGGGATAGTTCACCCAAAAATGAAAATGTCCCCATGATTTACTCACCCTCAATCCATCCTAGGCTTCTGAACCGAAGCGATGCGTTTGTATAAGAAAATATCCATATTTAGAACTTATCGACTAAAATAACTAGCTTCCGGCAGACGGCCGTACGCATAGATTTACGGCAAAAGAGTAACCTTTGACATGACGCATTGACGAACGGGGAAGTGCAGAGGATAGAGCAAAACAAAACAAAACACCAGTCACGAATTCAAAACGAGAATTTTTAGAGAGAAATGTCTGAGGAGCTTGAGTTTGTTGCCCAGCGCTGTTTGTTTGAACCGCGAGAGTCGTCAAAGCTTACGATACTCCTACATCATACGACACGTCTTACATCATCAAGGGTTACTCTTTTGGCGTAGGTCGACTTGTGTAGGCCGTCTGCTGGAAGCTAGTTATTTTAGTCGATAAAGTGTTAAATATGGATATTTTTCTTACACGAATGCATCGCTTCGGTTCAGAAGGCCCCCCCCATTTGTTTATTTAACTCGGATTGTATACGTCTGAAAGAAGAATGTCATATACACTTAGGATGGCTTGAGGGTGAGAAAATCATGGGGTAATTTTCATTTTTGAGTGAACTATCCCTTTAAGCAATCTCTGAGCTAACCGTGCGAGTCTCCGCTGATAATCAGTGCGATAGATAGCATTAAGGAAGCAGTTGTTCGTAGTGATTCATTTGGACAGCTCCCCCTCTACTGGAACTGCGAGTGATCAGAGATTAATTAAGCAGGTGTACAGCTGCGACAGAGCAGCGTCCAAACATATGGACATGAATAGAGCGAGAAGGAGACAGGCACGCGGGGACAGCCAGGCTAAATGATCCTGTATAGTGTCTTCCCATCTCCCTGAATGGTTAAGTCCATTGACTGCTCAGTTCAGATGCAGGGGGAGCTATATTCGGTATGTTTCCATCGAATTGTAACATTACTGGACAGGAGTATTGGATTAGAGATACACCCACACACACATACACCATCAACGTCCTAACGGCTCCAGACGTGGCCCCTCCCCACTCAGGGTCACCTCCCATCCAGATGGTGTGTAACCCTCAGCGGGGCATGAAGATAATCCTCTTAGAAAACACACACACACACATACACAAATATAAAACACATGCTGAGGAAACGGATAAGATAAAGATGAACGGTCAACCCCTTTGCTTAAGTGTACTTGTGCTTTTGGTTATAGACTCTTACAATGCAAGGTTATCCTGCTGACTGGAGAGATTTATCCATATCTGCTCTTTTGTCTCGGTTTGTGTTGCTGAATTAAACTCTTCATAATCTTTAGGTTGCTCTACGAGTGGTTTTACATCTAAACTTGCCTTTCAGCCAGTCAGTCTTACTCTGCAGTTTCTGTATTTCTGGACTTGTTGAGTTCAGAGAGTCCTGTGAGTTCTTTTCCCTTAAATATCTGATCCTGTCTGACAGAAAATTGCACAAGGGTATCATGCCCGCCGCTGAAATCGCTCTGTGCATATGAAATTGTCTGCAAATTGCTGTTCGTAGAGAACAAGCAAAGCAAGGCATTGCAATTCTTAGACAATGTGGGGATAAATCAAGTGGTCTAAGGTGAATTCACACAGTGCATAGTAATTAATTAATAAGTCTTATTGGCGCGTTGCTATTTTGAGGCAACTGAAATAGACTGCGCCATTGACCAACTGAAACCTGGTCTAAAGTCAATGCCGCAGTATATATTTTTTTTGTTATTTAAAGGGTGCATTAGTAATATTATGCACCTATAGGTGGATGCACAACGCACGTACACTCTGCGTATTACACACAGCAGCAAAAGCATGCCACATATTAAAAATTAAAGGATTACAATGTAAAAGATTATTATTGTGTACATAAAGATTTGGTGGAATCCGGCTTGTCCCGTAGATGGTCTGCTTGCGCTTCAACCTCGCGCACGAGCAGATCTGTTTGCTCTCTGGAGAAGCGTTCAGTCTTTCCTCTTGCAAAATCCGCCATGTAAATAGCGAATCCACCATGGCGCGAGCACAACTGGCTTTTAAAGAGAATGGGAGATGAGACTCTGATTGGTTTATTGCACGTTATGCCCGAAACATACCCATTACTCATTAAGAGAACAGTGACAATCCTTTTAGACCATGCGCCGGTCGCGCCAACCATTTTTCCAGTCGTTAAACTAGCAAAAGTGGATTTGGCCTAAGTGCACTTGCGCCGCGAGCTTTGGACCATGCGCTTAGATCTTTAAAATAGGGCCCATTGTCTTTGTGCATTGCATATGGACTTGTCTGAACTTGTCTTTTAACCAAAATGTCTTTGTGTCTGTCTCACTCAACAGTTTCTAGATTTCTTGAGTTTAGAGAGTCCCGTGAGTTCTTTTCCCTTGAATATCTGATGCTGTCTGAAGGAAAACTGCACAAGGGTATCATTCTCAGAGAGTGAGCAAAGCAAGGCGTTCTGTTTCCTAGTCAGGGTAGAGAATCAAGTGGTCAGAGGATGATTAAAGTAGAATTTAACAAAGGTAATTCATTCATCTGTAAAACACTGAATGTCACTCAGGAATGAATGTAAAAAACAAAAAGTCTTGAGTGATCTCAGAATCAGGGGTGAATTCACACGATGCAAAGTAATTCAGCTCAGTCTTATTCAATCATTGCAATCCAGTTTAATCAGGCCCTACATTTTCTCAAATAGAACTGTTAGTATTTCAAATTAAGTCATTGTCTTTTTTTCTTCTTCTTTTTTTTCCATTGCAAAAACATGTCTACTTTCTATGTATTAAATGTCTGTGCACTTGATCATGGCAGCAGCAATTTATCAGGCGATGGTTATCGAGCATACATGTAGACTCGAGGGGTAATCAAACACACTTTTTTCATTTGAAAGAGTCGACTCGGATGCCTGGATCACAGTGATGTCGTGAAACTGTTAAGTTCCAGTAAAATATCCCAGAACTTAGCAAGACTGCGATGTGAAAACTGCATTTTCAATACAATTGTTGGGCATAAATTGGGTGCTAAAACATTGCATGCAAATGGAACTTTCACACCATCTAATTGTGATATGCACAGCCCATTCTCATCCCTAGGCGTCATGAAACTGACGCCTTGGGAATCATTTTGACCATGCTTCAATATTCTACGCTTTAGGCACCCTTTAGCGTCAGTTACATGACGCGATCCTAGGGCGTCATCTTACTGACGCTTTACCTTTAACGTCAGTTAGATGACGCTATCTAATCCTAACCCTACCCCAGACCTAAACCTACCCGCGTCATCTAACTGACGCTTAGGTAAAGCGTCAGTAAGATGACGCCCTAGGATCGCGTCATGTAACTGACGCTAAAGGGTGCCTAAAGCGTCGAATATTGAAGCATGGTCAAAATTGTCATTTTAGTGACGCCTTGGGGTGAGAATGCGTTGATATGCAATATAGGTTCTACACTACTAATACATTCTTTCATCAAAGAATCCGACAAGTTTTGTATCAGGATTTCTACAATAATATTAAGCAGCACAACTGTTTTCAACATTACTAATAAGTGTTTCTTGAGCAGCAAGTCAGCATATTAGAATGATTCCTGACGGATCAGCTAACACTAAAGACTGGAGTAATGACTGATTTGCATCACAGGGGAAAAAAGTACATTTTAAAATATATTAAATAGAAAACAGTTATTTTAAATTGTGACAATATTACAAAATATTACTGTGTCTACAATCTCAGGAAAAAAAGGTACACAAGCTGTCACTAAAGTACATATTGGTACTTGAAGGAAACAAGTGTAGCTTTTGAAAAGGTACTGCCCCAGTGACAGATTTTTTGACAGACAATTGCGAGAAAAAAAGACAGAATTCTGACTTTATAACACATAATTGCGAGTTTATATCTCAAAATTCTGACATCTTTCTCAGAATTGTGAGATATAAACTCGCAATTGCGAGTTATCAGGCCAATTCTAAGGAAAAATAAAAGACTAACTTTTTTCCTCTCAGAATAGTTTATATCTCACAATTCTGACTTTACAACACGCAATTTCGACTTTATTTCACTTAATTCTGACTTTACAACACGCAATTGCGACTTTATATCAATCAATTCTGACTTTATATCCCGCAATTCAGACTTTATAACACGCAATTGCGACTTTATTTCACGCAATTCTGACTTTACAACACGCAATTGCGACTTTATATCAATCAATTCTGACTTTATATCTCACAATTCTGACTTTATAACACGCAATTGCGACTTTATTTCACTCAATTCTGACTTTATATCTCGCAATTCTGACTGTATAACACGCAATTGCGACTTTATATCAATCAATTCAGACTTTATAACACGCAATTGCGACTTTATTTCACGCAATTCTGACTTTACAACACGCAATTGCGACTTTATATCAATCAATTCTGACTTTATATCTCGCAATTCTGACTTAATAACACACAATTCTGACTTATATCACGCAATTCTGACTTTATATCTCACAATTCTGAGAAATAAAGTCAGAATTGCGAGATGTAAACTCGCAATTGTGAGAAAAAAAGTCAGAATTGTGAGATAAAAAGTCGCAATTACCTTTTTTATTTTTCATTCTGTGGCGGAAACAAGCTTCCATACTAATATCTGTCCAGAGCAGAGCAAATACCTTAAAAGTAGAATTGCATACTATAGCCTATATTAAGCCTTCTCTAGCCATAGGATAGCTGTTTGTGGGAAAAGCGTGAGTTGTTATTTGCTGAAACTTTCCTGCCACGTCTCTCAAATCTCATTTAAACTCAGCATGTTGTAATCAGTCACAATACATGCTAGAGCTAATTGCATTTGACAGTTGATGTCAAACCTTGTGCACTGTACGTTTTGGCAGTAAGTTTATAATGGTATATTAAAAAATATGTGTGCAGAAGGCTGGCAGAAGTGAGGGGCGATTACATTTCAGTCTCCTCTTCCAACAGAAACAATGCACAAGCCATGGGAGTGGTTTCATGGTACTTATGTTGATCTGTCATTTTTAGCACTGAAACTTGGTGAAAAAAAAAATGAATCTAACTCCATTTGTTTTTCACAGAAGACAGAAATACAGGTTTGTAAATGAGAATGAGTAAATGATGATATCATTTAAATTTAACTCTAAATGTTTAGTCTTGGGTAAAGTAAAAGTCTAAAAAATTTTGGAAATCCCCAGAAACCTGAATGCTGCATAAAGTGACATTTTGTTGGTGTAGGTAGTATACAAGTCTAGAGTTTCTTTTTCAGAGTGTGTTGATAATTTATCACAACTTACCAACACTCACATAACACGGTGGATATAAAGAAGAATAAGTAGTAGTTCGTCTGTAGTCAGTAGTCATCTAGCACCTCTTTCAACAGAGTTTAGATGGAGGTTTAGTGATCGGTTGCTGTTTTCCCTTTCGGGAAGGAAAAACAAAGGATGAGTCATGCTGAGAAGGAGTTGTCCCGACTGCTGTGCCATTGTATGCACAGAAACAATTATTCTGACTGGAGAGTGTTTTAAAAGACTGCTATCAGCAAGCTCAATTCTCTTTCACTCAGATTGACAAATCGACCTTGAGAACGAGTGACCACTAAGTGACTCCATTAGGCACAGATGCTCACTATTGGATAGAGGAAACACACCTCTTTTGTTTCTTTCTTTCGAAAGTCGCAATCTCTCCCTGATTATGTTTCTCTCTTTATGCACTGACAAAATGGCAAGCGAAATTGAGCTTCATTTTCACTGAACCAATTAACAACTCTTTATACCCATGCATTATTATGGAGAGGTACACAAAAACTCTCCTACAACAAGGAATGCATGCATGTTTGTGAGTGACCACTGCAGAGCCACAAGAGGTAGTTAGTGTATAGTTAAAGTGTCCCTATTATGCTATTTAAAGGTTCCTAATTTTGTTTTAGAGGTCTCCTTAAATAGGTTTAAATGCATTTAAACCTTCATCTTCCCCTAGCACTTTGAAACATCTTTTCCTCGCAGGTCAAAATGACCCGAAGCCCTAAAATTATACCTTTGTTTTTTTGTTTTGTCCAGAAAGCTTTTTATTGCATTTCCCTTTAAATGACTAGATTTGATCAATAAATAATAATAGTAATTTAAAGGGTTAGTTTACCCCAAAATGAAAATTCTGTCATTAATTGCTCACCCTCATGTCGCTCCAAACCCGTAAGACCTTCGTTCATCTCTGGAACACAAATGAAGATATTTTTTATGAAATCTGAGAGCTTTCTGTGCCTTCATTGACAACAACTTCATTCAGAAAAGTGGTAAAAACATCCTTAAAATAGCCGACGTTCTGACGTCAACAGCATCTGAGAATGACATGGAAGAGAAGAGATTGTTGAATAAAGTCGTTATTTTAGGCTTGTTTTACACACAAAAAATATTCTCATTGCTTTATAACATTAAGGTTGAACTACTGTAGTCACATGGACTATTTTAACAATATTTGTACCACCTTTCTGGGCCTTGAAAGTTGCAATGACGTTGCTGTCGATGGAGGGTCCTGAAGTCATTTCTCTTCAGTATGCATTCAGATACACATGCATGTACACATCATAAAATAAATTTTTTTTTGGTAAAGTTTTAGCATTTTTAGTTCGAATTTTGAGCATTTTTAGGATTTTCTATGTGTTCTAATGCATTCCTCGCATTCCATTAATTCCTAAGGGGGTCAAATTGCCTCGAGAGGGAAGGATTTGTTACTTTTTGAAATTTCAACCACAAAACTCCTCGAATCCTTTAATTTTATTTTATTGTGTGTGTGTGTGTGTGTATTCGTGGTTCAAGTGCGACAAAAGTCCTTGGGTCTTGGACCCCTCTGATAAACACACACAAAAAAGAGAAAGCATTTCGGGTCAAAATGACCCGAGGGAAGGATGGGTCAAAAACACTTTAATTTTTTCATAATATACAGTACATTGCACATCATCTCCTTTGTCAAAGAGTCTGACTCTCTAATCCTCTCCTTTTTTTCTCTCATTGGTCAGATGGCCCATGTATGGTCTACCGCTTACAGAGCATGTCAGAAAACGAAACGCATATTACCATATCTGAATTTCAGCTCTGGATCTTCCTCAGCGCTTGATACACAGTGCTATGAACAAAAGCGTTTGCTTTACCGTATCAGTTCCAACATGTCGACAACACAAACCAAACTCTTCCAGGCCTCAGCCACAACAGTGTTTGAGGGGCGGGTCAAAGTAGATGTTGTTGGTGGGCAGCGAATGAAGACAATAGGTTGGCATTATGCAAATTTGTTACATTGTTACGTAGGTATGTAACAGGAAGTGAGACTGGAATTGCTGAACGGCTCGTTTCAGCCGTTCAGAATCGATCCTTTCTTTCAGGAGATGATAACTTTATTTGACGTGCATTTTGATCTTTAAATTTTTTTTAGACCTTTTACATTCAAAAACAGCTATTACACCCTGCATGAAAGGTAATATTAAAACCAAAAATTATAATAAAAAAAGCATTATGGGGCACTTTAAAGAATTGTGCTTGAAACCTTGAGGGTTCAAATCAAATAAGAGGTCTTCAGAATTCCAAGAAGACAGGCTAAGTAGTCATCATTTCTGTGAAAGATAGTAAAATGGTGTGTTCAATGATATCCTGTCTAATTGCAGTTCCTCAAACAAAACTATTTAGACTATTCATTACAGAAAACCTTTACAAAAGCCAGTGTTTAAGCATTGTTTTGTTAAATAACCTTTATTTGTTTAATTTTTAGTAACACCATTTTTTGTGTGCATCTGATGTTTTGTGAATGTAGATATGGATGGATGGTCCCAGTAAAAAAATAAAATAAATAATGCATTGTAAGATACTTCTGTAAAATGTTCAATACAGGACAAAAGCTTATTCTTGTACATAGAAGGTTTTGCTTTGCCCTCATGAACATCTTGACGTACCGCCACTTCTCAGAATTGTTGCACAGATAACTGACCTTGTTATCTTGCCACAACGCTGTGTTAAAAACCACAGTTATTGGTTTTTCAATGGATCTGTTCAATGTGTTTCCTTCACTGATTTCGAATGTCCATTGAATGACAAGTGAGACTCATTGGGGAGCACTGACTGCAACTCAGAGGCTGAGTTACATTTGCAATGCAGGGAGTCTGCTTAACAAGCCCTACAAAATATGCTTTCTGAGAGATTATTAGGGCTGGGCAGTATGATGGTATAAATAAACACGTGTGTATTTATCGGTACTTGACCTGCCTAATTTAAATACAAAACAGCACCAAAATTGAACATTACCTGATGGGATTTCTTTGTCAATGTACAGCATGCTATACTTATTTTCAGATAATTACTGTTCATTTGTTTTGTGTTTAAATTGATAGTTATTCCTGGAATATTAATAAAAAAATATTAGCTATGTATTTTTTTATTTTCTTTGTCATTGTTTTTGCTTGAAATTACCAACTGATAGAAGCACCTGACCCTGGTTTTAAAACTAAACTTAACTGTAAACTTGTCCCTCAAATCTGATTGGTTGATTGGAATGTTGGTGATCAACATCTTTGTTGATCCAGGAACATGTTGTACTTGGTGAAATCAGGTTCTGCCTAGTTGTAATCTCTTTTTAAGACCCCTGTCCCTGAGTTTACTATTTCTCAGTATCTGCCTCGTCTTTGTAGCCCTTCTTATTTTCTGTCCCTTCAAGTGTGAGCTGAAATGGGACAGATTATGAGTGTCTGTATTGGTTTGACAGTGTCCGTGAGTGTGCCCTGCGTGTGTGTTTGTCTCTAGGGGAAAAAGGACATTGAGGACTCAGGTGTGTTAGTGTCATTAGTGAGCAAGCTAATCGAAGAGCCCTGCTGTCTGCGGACCACAGCCCTCTTATAACCGGACCGTTTGCTCTATGGACCAGCTGTGTGTCTGTCTGTGTCTGTGCGCTCATGAGTCGCAACAGTCTGGGTTTTCTTTGTTCCTGGCTCATTATGTACCACAGTCTGAACCCTTAATTCACATCTATTCATTTAAGTTATCTCATCCTCACTTTCTTTAAAGCTGATAACAAGATGACATTGTGTTCCCTTTTCAACCTCGATGAAAGACTTTTCGAATCAGGTGCAAAAGACACGTTTCTCATATAAGCGTCAAAATCATCTTGATGTATAGCATGGCTAATTAAAATGACAAAAGACAAAGGCATGCTTTTGTCTTTTTATTTGCACTTTACAAGATCTTTTTATTTCGTTCACTGCCTTTATATACATACGTTTGTGGTAAATCAAGACTATAGTCTTGATTTACCACAAACGTATGTATGACAAAGCATTTGGAAGATAATTAAAAAATGTTCTTGCTTATAAGCAAGAACATTTTTTAAATTATCTTCCAAATGCTTTCCTGCAAGATAAATCATTTTTACATTTTTGTTTAAAATAGATTTTGTTTGAGATCAACAAGGGTTCCTACAGATTCGTAGTCATTAAAAACCCAAACTGAGAGTTTTAGTGGTATGCTATTTTGGTTAATGAGACTGTCTGTAAAAAAATATCCAGGATTTGATACTTGAACCAATCTCACAGACCCACACCACACATTTTAATTGAAGTAGTGTTTTATGTTTAAGGGTTACCTGAATGGTTAATAATGGATTTGAAGAGAAAAAAAAATTGTAAAATAAAATAAAAAGAGTGAGGGAGAAAAAATAAAAACTCTACCAGTGTCACAAAGATAGACTGTTCTGATTCCTAGTCTGACAGTTGCACTTCCACATCGACATACTCTGGAATACAAGAAAAAAAAAAAAGATTCCACTCTTCCTATTCTCTCTCTCACTAGAAAAAAAGCAAACAGATTTTTGAAACAGTCTGTATTTTTGCATTTTCTAAAGATAATGTGCATTGTGCAAAACCTGTGCTAAACTCACAGCCCCATGTGTTGTGGGTGGTTAAGACTGGATTTATGCTGCTAGGGTGTTCTGAATTGTTGCTTGATGCTAACTCAGTCTAAAGAGCCCTCCCACAAATACATATGATAATCACATTTACATTTGCATTTACATTTAATCAGTTAGCAGACGCTTTTATTCAAAGTGACTTCCAAATGAGGAGAGCAATAGTAGCAGTTAAACTAACAATAGGACAACAATATGTAAGTGCTGTGACCACACTCTTAGTTGCATTATACTGTATGTCATGTTCTATACCATATAGACTAAAGAAATGTTGAGTAACTGCTGTAGCCCAGCAGTGCTTGGACTAAACTCTACGAGATCATCTGTATACATCAGGCGATTCAGAACAAAATCCCCAGCCACACAACCAGTATTACACGCTCTGAGCCTTGTTGACAGTTCGTCCAAATACAAGTTAAAAAGAACTGGGGACAAGATTCACCCTTTTCTCACCCCATTACTAACTTTGAATAAAGCAGACACACTGTTCCCCCATTTGATCTGCATTGTTTGCTGTGCAAATCAGTAGGTTAAAATATGTACTACATATATGGGTACACATTTTTGGATTAATTGAATACATCATTTTCTGTGGTTTACTCTATTGAATGTTTTAGATGCATCTAGAAACTCATAAAAATGGAGGAGCTCTGGTTATTATATTTAGCAATTATCTATGTTAGAGCATATATACACATGTGCCCAGCATAGCCTTAAAACCAAACTGGTTATCTGTAGATTTAACAAATTCTGAAATCCTGTCCAGCAGGATTGTTTCCATAATGTTTGACACTATGCTGGCCAATCTGTAATTGTCAGAACTGCCGACTTTCCCAGTTTTGTCTTTGACCACAGGAACTAACAAAACAGTTAACATTGAGTCAGGTAAAAAAAAAAACATGTACAAGAAAAGCAGTAAAACAGAAAGGAGTGGAGCCAACCTCGCACCTGCAAACTTTAAACGCTCAGCAGCAACACCACTAGCTCTATTATTAGACAATTTGCTAATTGCTTTAAAAACTTCATGTGACAGAATTATATCTGTGCTGTCAACTTTACTCACAGTATAGGACTCACTCTTCTTAACACAATTAAACAAACTACTGTGGTGTTGTCGCCAAAGTTCTAAGATATTATCAGTACCTGACATGCCATCAACCACACATGGTAGTGACATTTTACTGGCAGTCATGCCTTTCACTTCCTTCCAGAAGTCATACGTGTTGTTACAAAAAAGTTTCCTGGCCATTGAATCAGCCCTCATAGCTCTCTCATTTTTACTAATAAAACGTACAGCGTACTTATATTGGGCATTGGTGACCCTTTTTTGCTCAAAAACAGACCCATATCTTGGTCTACCTGCAAGTATCCACTCTTTGGAAGCTTCTCATGCCTGATCATAAGAGTCAGTTACAGAAGTATTCTAGTCTGGTTTAACTTTCTTTTTGGTTTTTGATCTTTGCGAGGGATCACTTGAATCAACCAGTGCTTTAATTATATCATCATACATAGAACAAATTTCTGATCTGTGTCTCGAGTTTTTACAGTTATAATCTCTACACAAGGCAGCCTCCTTTGGCAGGTAGATATCTTTTAGCAAGTTATCCATTTTCATAGAATATTATGCAATTTCTTCTCTTGAAAGAGTGCTCCAATCCAAGTAAGAAATACTACTTTAATTTTCTAAACTTTGTGTCAAAGGTAAAAATCCATAGTTTGTTTGCATCTCTATATAGAATATGATCAGCAGTTGAAAACTCATATATAATTTTCATGTCTGTTAATGAGGCGGGTGCATCTGCTGTAGCTATACAATGATCCAGCCACGAGGTTGTATGCCATGCCTCGCTTGTATATGTAAAACTATCCGTGGGCAAAAGCGCTTTCGTTGACAGAATTAGCCCATTGTCTTCACAAAACTGGTTCAAGTGATTAGCAAAAACTGATTTACGGTCAGTTATATCTGAATTCATATCACCAACAACAAACACATTAGATCATTTCTTGTCCTGTATAAATGAATTTATAAAAGCAAGTCTATTAAGATATTCATCATTAAGTTGACACTTATACGGTGTGTACACATATTCCTTGCCATTTTGTTTAAAGTGTATACACCAAATCAAATCAAATTTTATTTTATTTATAAAGCACATGTAAAATCGACCTTAGTTGGCCAAAGTGCTGTACATGAAAGAAAAAACAGTAAAAGCAAAAATGGATAGAACATAAAAAAAAAAAAAAAAAAATGAAGACAAGAAAACAAAGAAAGGAATTGAAAGCACAAGAGAAAATATGAGTTTTAAGCATGGATTTTAATTCAGCTAATGTAGAAGCAGTTCTGACCTGTAGTGGCAGGTTATTCCACAACTTAGGGCCAGCCACTGCAAAAGCTCGATCACCTCTGCATTGTAAGTGAGATCGAGGAACAGACAGATGTTGATCTCTTAACCTACGTGATTGTGAGTGACACTTAAGTCAGATAGATATTTAGGGGCTTGATTACAAGTCAATTCGATATCGAACTGGCAGCCAGTGTAGAGAGCGCAGAATTGGGGTAATACGATCACGTTTGCGGCTACCGGGGAACAAATGGGCAGCTGCGTTTTGGACCATTTGAATAAAAGAAATTGCAGAGAGAGGAAGCCCGACATATAGTGAGTTCCAGTAGTCCAGTCATGTGGAAATGTCTCGATCCTGTCTCTACTTAAAAATGATTTACCTTTGGCTAGCCGGCAAAGATGATAAAAACTAGCGCTAACTGTGCTATTAATTTGTTTGTTTAATATAAGTACACCAGTCCACTTCAAGTCTAATTATGTTAATGCAAGAGTCAAGTCTAAGAGAATTGCCACTCCGCCAGGAATGTGTCCTTGAATTATTCCATCACTAATGAACACTGGACTCCCAGCCCAATGGAAGTTATAATTTATCGCACTTAATCCATTTAGATCCTGTTTTGTCGTAAACACTGATCCAGGCGCTGGTTTATAACAACACGACGTGGTCGTTCTTCTGCGCACAGGCCCATGCGCAGGCCACGACAGTTTTATATTCATTCGTTCAGTGTTAAGCCTCAGTGGCATGGGCAGACGAGGCCCCAGTCACTGCCAGACCAGCAGGGTTTGCTCCAGCAATATATATATATATATATATATATATATATATATACACTCACCGGCCACTTTATTAGGTACCCCATGCTAGTAACGGGTTGGACCCCCTTTTGCCTTCAGAACTGCCTCAATTCTTCGTGGCATAGATTCAACAAGGTGCTGGAAGCATTCTTCAGGGAGTTTGGTCCATATTGACATGATGGCATCACACAGTTGCCGCAGATTTGTCGGCTGCACATCCATGATGCGAATCTCCCGTTCCACCACATCCCAAAGATGCTCTATTGGGTTGAGATCTGGTGACTGTGGAGGCCATTTTAGTACAGTGAACTCATTGTCATGTTCAAGAAACCAATTTGAAATGATTAGAGCTTTGTGACATGGTGGAAGTAGCCATCAGAGGATGGGTACATGGTGGCCATAAAGGGATGGACATGGTCAGAAACAATGCTCAGGTAGGCCGTGGCATTTAAACGATGCCCAATTGGCACTAAGGGGCCTAAAGTGTGCCAGGAAAACATCCCCCACACCATTACACCACCACCACCAGCCTGCACAGTGGTAACAAGGCATGATGGTTCCATGTTCTCATTCTGTTTACGCCAAATTCTGACTCTAACATCTGAATGTCTCAACAGAAATCGAGACTCATCAGACCAGGCAACATTTTTCCAGTCTTCAACTGTTCAATTTTGGTGAGCTCTTGCAAATTGTAGCCTCTTTTTCCTATTTGTAGTGGAGATGAGTGGTACCCGGTGGAGTCTTCTGCTGTTGTAGCCCATCCGCCTCAAGGTTGTGCGTGTTGTGGCTTCACAAATGCTTTGCTGCATACCTCGGTTGTAACGAGTGGTTATTTCAGTCACTGTTGCCCTTCTATCAGCTCGAACCAGTCTGGCCATTCTCCTCTGACCTCTGGCATCAACAAGGCATTTCCGCCCACAGAACTGCCGCTCACTGGATGTTTTTTTCTTTTTCGGACCATTCTCTGTAAACCCTAGAGATGGTTGTGCGTGAAAATCCCAGTAGATTAGCAGTTTCTGAAATACTCAGACCAGCCCTTCTGGCACCAACAATCATGCCACGTTCAAAGTCACTCAAATCAACTTTCTTCCCCATACTGATGCTCGGTTTGAACTGCAGGAGATTGTCTTGACCATGTCTACATGCCTAAATGCACTGAGTTGCCGCCATGTGATTGGCTGCTTAGAAATTAAGTGTTAACGAGCAGTTGGACAGGTGTACCTAATAAAGTGGCCGGTGAGTGTATATATATATATATATATATATATATATATATATATATAGTAGAAGAGAAAAGAAAGTGTTGGCATTAATGGATCAAGTTTTGCCGAAAAATATCCTTTTCTCATCTGTAGTTGCTAAAGTGTGCTACTATATGGTTTTTAGCATGTTGACATGCAGTTGCTGCATTTTGAATGGTTGTTGGCACTATAAATAGTTGCTAGATGCTTACTTATTGGTTACTGTACGTTCAATGCAAGTGAGTGAAATTTATTCATTCATTCATTTGTTTGTTTATTCTTTTTTTTTTTTGCCTATGTTTTTACCCATCAGGCAAAAATTGTAATCTGACGCCATATGTTTCCCCAACAAGAAACTCAGTTTGAGGTGTCATTCATATCTGTAACATAAAAAAAAATAAAAAATACTGGATAGGTTTCATTCATTTATTTTTTTTTTTTTTTCATAAAAAATAAATAAATCCTGGATAGGTTACGCACATTTCGTTTAAATTTTAATAATTCTGTTTAGGGACTTGTTTTTATTGACATACTCTGGTAAACATGGTAAAACAAGCTGTAAACTCTCTCTCTCTCTATTTCTCTCTAAGCAAACCTTCTGAATGGAGGTGGGAGGAGATCAGAAGAAAAAGACATACATCGAGATAGAAACGGAAAACAGTGACACACATCAGTAAAGCCATTGACTGTAATCATCTTCACAGACAGGCTGAATTGCACTGCTAATCAGACCTCAATAAACCCTAATTCTGAACTAATACGAGGCAGAATTGGCTTATGTAGACATGATTCTTATGAACAATGAGGGGAGCTTCAGTTTCTAAATAACACAGCCACATGTGTAATGACTGCTGAAACAAGAAAATGGCCATTGTCAGTATTTTCAAACCTTGCGAGGGTTTTCCACTGCAGTGTTGGAAAGAAAATGGCCTCAGGGACACAGATGTAGGTTTTTGTGTGTGAGCAGAAGATAGAGAGGAACCACAATGCAGTGATGGTCTGCGGGCCAAATCCAGCCCACCAACTGGTTATCCATGGCCCGCCACAATCCAGTTTTTTTTTTTTTTTTTGAGAATTCATTTCTGCGTCTACACTGCAAGTGTGTAATGTGGCATGGCAAGCAAGAGAGCTATTACTTTAACAACATTTTTGTCATGACCACTATCGTCAAATACGATTGACAATTAGCATACAGTTTGGATTGGCGGTATGGTTAGACATGATTCTTATGAACAATCAGATGATCTTCAGTTTCTAAATTACAAAGCCACATACACTTTTAAAAATAAAGGTTCTTTATTGGGTCCATGGAGAACCACCTTTTCGAACCTTTATACGTTCAAAGGCAATCAAGTCATGTGATATTGCCAGTTGTCTGTGCAGATTTAGCTAGCGATGCCCGATTCACGAAAGAATCTGAGTCAGTTCTTTTACATTAATCATATACAGGGGTTAGCAAACGCTCTGGGGAGTGTTTCCCGTACAACGACGTAACTCACTGCTTCACTAGTATGCATCGTTGAAGAAATCAATTAGCTAGTCACGGATGTTTCCCGAATCCCGAAACCATATTTTCGCAAATTTGTCGGTCAACCACGTTAATGATGTCATGAAGGTGGTTGAATAAAAACTTATTTTAATTAATCAGTCTGAGATCAAATTCATGCTAGATCGTTTTGTTATACATTACAGATATGGCATATAAGGATTAATTCTATTTTTTATCAGTTATTTTGCTATATTTCTAGAATTAATCATAGGCTCTTTCTTACATACGCACGTACGCACATCAAGATAAAGATTTATTAAGACCACATGTCATGAAAACAAGAAACTACACTTCTAACCACAGGTCAAGAGCTGTCGTTCCAACCACACAACTTTGCTATGGTTTCGAGAAACACCGACTCATTGAACTATGCTGATATTGACAGAACCTGCATAGATTTCTAATGATGCTTTCTGGAAACGCACATCTGAACCCGTTCAATATTCAGTTTGAATAATTAAATCATTCGTTGACTCACTGAATTGTTGCGGTTTTTCACTCGGTAGTGATACTTCAGAACTCCAAGCTCTAGATAAAGTGGATTTTTACCTACAATCCATTGAAACAAAACCCGAGAATGTGTATGCCAGTAATGGAGGAGGTCTTGTGACTTTTGTGAGGCATTTGAATGTGCAGATCAGTATTTTTGACCTTGGGTTTATATTGTTGAGGGGACTGGAAGTTGAGAGATTGAGAGAGAGAGAGAGAGAGAGAGACCGTCATGGTCAATGTTCCCTCATAGCTAATGTTAGTCCAGCACAGACAATTAAAAAAAGTCTGCACAGAAGGCATGCACAAATGTGTGAAAAAGCTAGCAAGTCAGAGCTAAATGAATGGGCATCATTTCAACTGGAGTCCATCCACGTGTCCATTGATTTTCAGAATGGAACAGAAACTGGGAAATCTTGTGCGTGCAAGTGTGCAGCGATGATTAATTCACAAAATAAGCTCTGCATCCAAAATAGTACTGGGATTTCAAGTTCATAACATCACTGTTTTGCAAGAGATACAGTGCTGTTGTGAACATGAAATTATATGCACACGCACGCACACACACACACACACACACACACACACACACACACACACACACACACACACACACACACACACACACACACACACACACACACACACACCTCTGCTGGAAGCAGAGACACTCAGACACAAACAATGTATGGTAACTTTTTTTACAAAGGCCAAATAATTTGGTTTTATTTTATTTAATAAAGCCAATTACAAAAGTAACAGCAGATGCTGTATTGCAAGTGTATATTTATATATTATAAAACCATGATGTGTAACTATTTATATTTTTTAATACAATATAAAATCTAATAATAGTTCCCACTCTCTTTGCAGCATAACAAGTGTAAAATGAACAAAACAATGAACAAAAAGGGGCAAAAATGCTAAAATGTTTACACCCTACTACTGTAAATATATATATATATATATATATATATATATATATATATAAAAGATTTCTCCTTTCTCTTTGTTTCTCCACCCACTAGCTTACTCAGATGCGGTGCATTCATTGTCGTATTGGCATCCGTTGATTGATGTCTGAGTGATGTTTGTGTTTATTTTTTAAAAATAGAGCCTCTGTCATGTTCTTCCGTTCTTCCTCCATGCTGTGAAGCACATTTGACTGAAGATAATCAGATTATCATTGCTGTAATTATTTATTATTCTTCAGTTATAAAAATAATTGATTGACCAATATTTTTTGATTCTGGCTTTTTGATGGGTTATAATGCATTTAATGATTTGGATGTCACTGGAGAGATTCACAGAGCTGTTTTATGGTTTGTGTGAGACGTGTTGAGGTTGCATACAGAAACACAGGCGGTTCTGTGCCAGTTAACGATATAAAATGCTGATATAATTATTATTGATTATCCTTTATAATAAAGTGTGTGTGTGCTCTTTGAAAAGTGCGTTTGTACTGGAGGAAATTATTAGCATTAGTTTAAAAGTCATTTTACTCATTTTACTTCCATTATCGGACATATTTCCTTGTGAATCTGTAGGAGAGGACTTGATTTTATACATGGGGATCGATTGGATTGTAAAAAAAAAAGGCTGTTATGTACCAGATTGGAGGGAAGAGGTTGAAAAGTAATAGGGATACAAGTTCTAGTTGCCGATAATGTGCATTAAAAAGGTAAATAGGGTGAAATTTGATTTTATATAAACTCCAATAGAGTGCCGCAGAGATGATGTTTTTTTTGTAGACCAAAAAAACTAAAAACGAGTTGCCATTTATAGCACTTCCGGTTCCATTGTCCTAAAGTCAATGGGTATTTTTAATGTTTTTTTTTTGTTAAATGCCTGAAATTAAATGATAATAAAAAACATCAATAATACCCTCTTGTGCTTAGCTTGTAAAAGGCGGTTGCTAACAAGTAGCTACTTTGTTGGTGACATTAAACATCATCACACAGAAGAGGTAAACTCATTGTAACCTGCAGCTACCCGTTTTATGGCGTAATAACTTGGGTACATGTGATCTATTCTAGGACCAGATTACAGAAGGTGGGTTCGACTCACTGGAGTATAGAGAATATAACAGACACTAAAGAAAGAAAACAACTCAGACTCAAAGGTAAATGTTAATTACTAGGAAATTAAATGTATTGTTGTTAAGAAAAAGAAATAAATGAATGGAATCTGTTGACAAATAAAACAATATGAATAAACAAATAGACAGCAGTAATAAACAGTAGTTCAGTCCACAATTGACACTTCAATTTGTAAATTTAGATTTCAAAATCAAGATTTCAAACCAGATTTCACAATTCAAAATCAGCATCCAGAGAGAAAAAAAAAAAAAAAAAAAAAAAAAAAAAACTTCAAGTATCAGATTCAATGTTCAGATGTCACTGAATATTTTTAGTTCAGTTCCGGTTCAATAAGAAAATCAAACGATTGATCCAGGGGAAATCCAGAAGCAAAAAAAAACAACAAAATATCACAGTTCAGGGTGAGTATATTTTGTCCTACCAGTTCAGCAAAATGATAGTTGTTTTAATTTCCAGGTACGATCAAGCAAATGGTTGGCTCGCCATGTCCAAACCACAGACAGAGCATCCACGGCAGGGACAGATCAGGATTCAATAGGCAATGATTTTGATGAAATCAGAAATAGAAGAAAAACAAGAGAAACAAACAAAAAAAACCCGGCCAAGGAAAAAGTAAGTGAAAGAGAAAAATAAAATAAAGTTTTCTTTTGGTTTGGCCTCAATCTGGATGGTTTCAGTCTTCTTTTTTTTTAATGTGCCTTTCTAACTTTTCCTGTTCGTCTCGATCTCTTCTTCTGTCGGCTCCTTTTACGTTTAAAGTGTGACTTCTAAGAATATTTGCCACTAAAATAATCTAAAAATAGATTATTTCAATTCTCTTTTAAGAGTTATGAACACAATGCACTGTCTAGCGTCAATCTGCACTATTTTCCTTCGTCACACTCTCTGCTGCTCTCGTTTCTGTTTCTTCGCGCTGTAATCCGAACTCACTTCCCGGAGGCGGGACTAACCTCCGACCTCATCCAATCGAAACTTTCTTTGGCCAATTTCTTTTCCTAGATTCATTTTTGTAATATAATATAAAACATAAATGAACTTATCTGCGTTCTTTTGTTATTAATACTAAACAGATATTAATAAAAATAAAATGATTATAATTACTATTGATCTAGTCCAGTGTTTCTCAACCTCTCCTGCAGGGACCCCCTGACAGGCCATGTTTCTGTTTTAACCCTGAAATGGCACACCTGATTCAAGTCATTAAAGGCTTAATGAGTAGTTGACTAATTGATTAATTGAACTATTCCTACTCTAATTACTCATTAAGCCTTTAATTACTTGAATCAGGTGTGCCATTTCAGAGTTAAAACAAAAACATGGCCTGTCAGGGGGTCCCTGCAGGAGAGGTTGAGAAACACTGATCTAGTCAGTGACCTGGGTTACACTCTCCCCTCCTGAATGTATGCAGGTCCCTCTGTATCTGAGGTTGGACCATCACAATGCCATGTGAACTGCTAGGGGGTTCCAGGTCTTCCAGCGAATTAGTGAACGCTGTACTCAAACTTGAAAACAAAGACTGAATCACCATACTGAGAGGGTTTCCCAACTGGGTATAGTTAAGTCTTTTTGGTGGTTCATGGGATCTTTGGGTACGTCTTAGTCCACCCACAGGTTCAGTTTCTTCATTCTGACCAATTTTAGGATTTCCAGAAATAGCACTATCTTTTTGTGGAATAGCGTTATCCCTTACATCATCTCCATTTGAGTTTTCTGCTGGGTTGTTATGATCACCTGGAGATTCCTCTGGATCATGCACTCCTTCAATCCCTCTCTCAGATTCATCTTCCAAGTATTCATCAACAACTTCATCCTCGGATAAATCCATTACATTTCCTTCCACATGTTCAGGTAAGTTTGTATTACGAACAGGTTCTTCCCGAACAGAATATTCTGTATCCTTCTCTGACACAGATTCCACATTGGGTAAGTTCACAGTTCTTCCACTTCCAGAAGTAGTAAGAGGGTTTGTATTTGACACTATTCTAGTTTCAATTTCTAGTATCCTTTCAGGAACATTGTACTCAATTGGATCTTCATCAGATTCCGAATGCCCACTTTGGATTTCAAATTCCTCAGGTTCTTTGGCAGAACTCATTCTGGTTCTGGGTTTCCGAGGTACTTTGGTAAGTGTTTCTTCAGAGTTGTCCATCTGCAGGAATCCACATGGCAGCAACAAATCCCGATGTAACGTTCGAAGGGGTCCCTCCTTTCTTTCAGGTTTGATTGTATAGACAGGTAAGTTACCAGCCTTCTTAGTTACAACGTACACATCAGATTCCCATTTATCTGCTAGCTTGTGCTTTCCCCTTATACGGACATTTCTCACAAGCACACGGTCACCCACATCCAAGTCAGAGGCAACAACACGTTTGTCATACCTCCTCTTGTTACGTGCGGCTACTTTAGAAACATTTCCTGTTACTACCTTGTAGCTCTCCTCCAGTCGTTTTTTGAGGTTCTGCACATACTTTGAGTGGGATTCAGGCTGACTGTTAACTGGTAGCCCAAAAGCTAAATCAACTGGTAGTCTGGGTTGTCTTCCGAACATCAGTTCGTAGGGCGAGAATCCAGTCACATCATTCCTCGTGCAGTTGTATGCATGCACTAGAGGTTTGACGAAATCCTTCCAGTTTGACTTCTCCTTAGTGCTCAGCGTTCCTAGCATTTGCAGAAGGGTCCGGTTGAACCGTTCTACCGGATTACCTCTTGGATGGTACGGAGTAGTTCTTGTCTTAGATATTCCTGCTACTTTACACAGCTCTTTTATAGTGCGAGACTCAAAGTCTGGACCTTGGTCGCTATGTAGTTTCTCTGGAAACCCATAGTGTACCAGAAAGTTGTCCCACAGGCTCTTGGCTACAGTCTGGGCTTTCTGATTTCTCGTTGGTACAGCCACAGCATACTTGGTGAAATGGTCTGTTATCACCAGTATGTCCTTGGTGTTACTTTGGTCTGGCTCAAGTGACAAGAAATCCATACAAACTAACTCCAGTGGTCTGCTGGTTTTGATGTTCACTAATGGAGCAGCTTTCTCTGGCAGAGTTTTCCGTCTGACACATCTCTCACAGGTTTTTACTTTCTGTTCTACAGCCAAAGACATCTTAGGCCAGAAGAATCTGGATCGAACTAGATCAACAGTCCGCTCAATGCCTAAATGACCCATTTCATCGTGTAGTTCCTTCATTATCATATCACGAAGATCAGCAGGTAGTGCTAATTGATATGACTCACCTCCTTGCTCTTGCCTATTCCTGAACAACACTCCATTTTTCAGCTCCAAACGATTCCACTCCTTGAACCACAGAGATAATTCAGAGGGCATGGTCTTAGGACAGGGCTTTTCATTGGATTCCAGCTGCTTGATAACTATTCCAATTTCTGGATCCGCTCTCTGTCTTTTCCGTAAATCTTGTTCAGACAAGTGGGAAATTTCTCCAGACCGGTAAGTATCTTCCTGCTGGAACGCTTGAGGTAAGGCATCCACTCCAACCGCGAGAGATTCCACTAAAGTCACTGGTTGGTACAAGGGATCAGAGTTGTCACACTGCTGACAAACTTGATGGCGGTCACAGATGGCTTCTATTGCTTCTGATGAAACAACTGACTTTGGGGCATCGGTCAAGTGATGGTAAGCAAATTGCCTGATTCTTTCCCTCTCCTTTCTCGTTTCCAGATCATCAGGAACTTCTTCTTGTGGGCGTCTTGACAATCCATCCGCATCCTGATTCCTACTTCCAGCCCGGTATTGGATTTTAAAGCTAAAAGTTGACAGACTTGACAACCACCTGTAGCTGGTAGCATCCAGTTTTGCGGAGGTTAAGATATATGTCAGCTGATTACTGTCAGTCACCACGGTGAAGTCAGCTCCATACAAGTAATCATTGAATTTGGCAGTAACGGCCCACTTCAACGCCAAAAATTCTAACTTGTGTGCTGGATATTTGGCTTCACTTCTAGTAAGCCCGCGGCTTGCAAAAGCAATGACTCTCATCTGTCCATCTTGTTCTTGATACAGTGCTGCACCAAGGCCACTGGTACTAGCATCAGTGTGCAACATATATGGCCGCTTAGGGTTGGCAAATCCTAACACTGGAGCAGATGTAAGTTTTGCAATGACAGTGTTGAATGCTTGCTGACAATCTTTGGACCATCTTTCTCCAAATTGCTCCTTTGGGTTGTAGTACTGTTTTATCTTATCCATCTTCTTTCTGCGATCCTTCTGCAGTGGAGGATATCCAGTCGTAAGATCATTAAGAGGTTTCACGATCTTCGAATAATCCTGTACAAACCTCCTGTAGTAACCTGAGAATCCGAGGAAAGATCTTAACTCCTTTAGATTCGTAGGTCTTGGCCAGGTTTAAAGGGCTTCTACTTTTGAAGGGTCAGTCTCCACTCCGTTTTGAGATACAATGTGGCCCAAGTATCTGACAGATGTTTGACAAAATTTACACTTCTCCGGTGAAAGCTTTAATCCAAACTCTCTGAGTCTTTTGAGTACTTGCATCAATCTTGTCTCATGTTCCTCCAAAGTGTTTGAGAAAACTATGAGGTCATCAATGAACACAAGAACTTCCTTCCGGTTTAGGTCTCCCATACATCGCTCCATTAGCCGTTGAAACGTGCTAGGTGCATTGGTGATTCCTTGCGGCATCCGATTAAATTCCCAGAAACCAAGTGGGCATACGAAGGCGGTTTTCTGCTTATCAGACTCTTCCATCTCAATTTGATAATAGCCTGACTTCAAGTCAAGGACTGAAAACCATTTTGATCCGGTCAAGACTGAAAAAGCTTCTTCCAAATTAGGAAGGGCGTAGGCATCCTTTTTTGTCTGGGAGTTTAACTTCCGGAAGTCAATGCATAGGCACACAGAGTTATTCTTCTTCCGTACAACGACTATTGGAGACGAAAATGGAGATTCTGACTCTCTGATGACACCTGCTTCAAGAAGCTCTTGGAGATGCTTTCTGACTGCGTCCACATCTTGGGGATGAATAGGACGAGCTCGATGCTTAAATGGGGTTTCATCACTAAGTTTTATTCTGTGCTTCACTTTATTGGTGTGACCATAATCCAAATCATTCAATGCAAAAACATCAGGCATTGAGTTCACTAAGGATGTTATCCTATTCTTCCACTCAGGTGATAGAGGGGAATTTCCAAAGTCAATAGGGATCGTGGGAGGATTTAACTCCATCTTCTCATTTTCAACTCCTTTGGAAAACTCTTTCCCCATTACTCTTTGGACCGCATGAACTTCAGCGATGACAGCCTTCGCGGGAATCATTAGGTCAGTTTGAGTTTCATTTTTCATTACCACGGGTAACTGTGAAATACGTTGTTTTGCAGGTAGACTGTGCAGACCACTTGCCACTAGAAGACCACCAGGTAAGGAAGATGGCACAGGTAACTCCACTGATACCCATTTCTCAAACAGAGGACCTTTCACTTGAACAAGGCCGTCTAGGACTACAGTACATCCTGCTGGCACGATTTCTGGTTGGTTTCCTCTCAACTTTACACACCCCACTGTTTCAACAGAAGCTTGCTGTTTCCTCTTCTCTAGAATATTTATCACGGCTTGATAGCCATAGAAGAATGACTTGCAGGTAGATGTTTCTCGAGTGCAGTTGGCATATAACACATCAAGTGAATTTGTTCCAATGAGAATCTGTGGGGAGTTCATCAGATCAGGAACTATCAATGCCAGGGTGGGGACTTTAGCTTCCATACCAAGGAAATCTTTGGGAAACTTCAGACTGAGCTCCACATAACCCAAGTAAGGTACTGCCTGGCCATTGGCTCCTTCAACTTCTAACAAATGCTCCAATGACTTCATGGGATGTCTGGATAAATACCTTTCATAATAGGACCTAGGAATGGTGGTTACCTGTGATCCGGTATCTAGAAGACAGCTGACTTCTCTTCCTTCAATGTGATTCCTGGCAGTACACCTGGTTCCCACCAATCCTGCAGGTAATTCATGACATGGAGCGTCATAAACATTCTGGGTGTGCAGACGGCCATGCTTCTTTGGGCATTGTTCTCTTTTGCCAGTCTCTGTCTGCCCCATGACAGAGACTGATCTCAGTTTAAAGATTGCAAGTTAGAGGGATTCTTCAAGTCCCAAGCGGCTTGACGGTCCCTCAGCTCGCGACGCTTTTCTTCCACTCTGCGGGGATTTGGATCATTCTCACAATTGACCGCAAGATGTCCGTCCTCTCCACACCTAAAGCAATAGCCAGGACGGGGTCTGTTGGCTGAATACCAAGTGGGTTGTGTGCGTTCATTCATCTCTGGTTCCATCATCCTAGGTCTATATTTCACAGGAAAATGCCTAGAAGCTGAAGGTTTTTCTGAATACTTCTCTGGTACTCTGGGAACAAGATTGGCTTGGAGCTCAGCCACTTGACACTTAAGTTCATAAATTTCATTCTCATCAGAACGAGTCTTCTCTTTTCTGACAGGGTCAGTCTTCATCATAGAAATCTGGGCTTGAAGCTTTGTGACTTCTTTCTTAAGTGCATCTACTTCAGACTTATCAACATTGCTTTTAGGCTTAGCTGACTTTTGCTTTTGACTTGGGTGATGTTGCACTTCTTCCTTAGGCTCATCAGACACATCGCCGCAATAGACAGACTGTTGGTGAGTGGTCGTCCAGAACTTGACTGGAAGAGGAGCATCCTTATTTAATCCAAGGTGTTTCCTCATCCTCTCCTCTTTTAGTGACTGTTTGTCTTCTGCAGTACGAATAAGTACTACAAGTTCAGCAAAAGAAGGGGGTGAAGATCTCCTTCCCTCCAGCTGCAGGTCAGCAATCAAGCTGTTGTCCCAGCACCCTCGACAGAATTGCTTGAGAAGACAACGATGGCGTTCAACCTCTGTGACACCACCACGCCTGATTGTGGCGCTCAACATCACATGGAGACGATGCAAGTAGGTTGAAGGTTTTTCTCCCTGGTTTTGCAGAGCACTTATGAACTTCACCAGCAGCTCATCTCCTTCTTCCACTGAGCCATACACAGATTCCAAAAGTTCAAGGCACTGTGCTGGTAATGCATCTGGACCAACGTGCCTGACGACATCTGAGGCTGGCGGCAGCAGACAGTCAAGAATTCTTCGGGTTTTATGCAAGTCAGAGAGTGACTGGTCGTTAAGCAGAAAGTCAGCGCTGGCCCGCCAAGTGTCAAAGTCAGGTTCAGTACTCGGTCTTGGACTTCTTCCTGAGAAAGCTTTAAGACGCAAAACAGCATGGGAAGAGGACATTGCATCATTGGTTTTCACTACATGCTCCATCACCACCCGCTGAATACCTGGAGGATTCAGAGCACTTGTATGGAGGTTCAAGGACAATGTCTCAGCAACGCTAGTGTGAGGGCTTCTCAGCTGGTAAGATGACTTTACCGGTGTGCTCTCCTTGGCAGGGTTTTTAGGTTCTGGAATCACTTGTGCAGGAGTACCAGGTCTAGAGGGTTCGTTTGCTGGAAACTTCAAAACAGAGATCTTTTGCAGCTCACTTTGAAGAACATCCTGCAGAGACATTCCACTGGCTTGGGCGATGGCCTGCAGGCTCTCCAAGTACCCTTCAGTAGCACTGCTACTAACTGCAGAGGCATACACACTGCCTAGGCTGCGAACATGGAAGACAACATTTGCATCATTAATACTTTGGATAACCATAGGCAGTGAGGGCTCCAGATCACTCATGGCAGATTCATTAACAAACTCCACAATTGCTCTGGTACTCTGATTCTGGGTCGTCGATAAGCAAGTTGCTCTTGATTGAACCATATATCTTCAGACTGGCTTCCAGCTCTTGGTCCAGGTCAGAGAGAGTTATGCCACTGACAATGACTGAATTCGGAACTTTGATATTTTCACTATTCACAATTTCCATGACTACTAATTGCTTACTGCGTTTTTAAATCTGTTAAAATTTAATTTGTATACTCCTGGCTGCTGGCTCGCCAACTTTTTCTGTAACCCGCAGCTACCCGTTTTATGGCGTAATAACTTGGGTACATGTGATCTATTCTAGGACCAGATTACAGAAGGTGGGTTCGACTCACTGGAGTATAGAGAATATAACAGACAGTAAAGAAAGAAAACAACTCAGACTCAAAGGTAAATGTTAATTACTAGGAAATTAAATGTATTGTTGTTAAGAAAAAGAAATAAATGAATGGAATCTGTTGACAAATAAAACAATATGAATAAACAAATAGACAGCAGTAATAAACAGTAGTTCAGTCCACAATTGACACTTCAATTTGTAAATTTAGATTTCAAAATCAAGATTTCAAACCAGATTTCACAATTCAAAACCAGCATCCAGAGAGAAAAACAAAAAAAAACAAAAGAAAAACAACAACTTCAAGTATCAGATTCAATGTTCAGATGTCACTGAATATTTTTTGTTCAGTTCCGGTTCAATAAGAAAATCAAACGATTGATCCAGGGGAAATCCAGAAGCAAAAAAAAACAACAAAATATCACAGTTCAGGGTGAGTATATTTTGTCCTACCAGTTCAGCAAAATGATAGTTGTTTTAATTTCCAGGTACGATCAAGCAAATGGTTGGCTCGCCATGTCCAAACCACAGACAGAGCATCCACGGCAGGGACAGATCAGGATTCAATAGGCAATGATTTCGATGAAATCAGAAATAGAAGAAAAACAAGAGAAACAAACAAAAAAAACCCGGCCAAGGAAAAAGTAAGTGAAAGAGAAAAATAAAATAAAGTTTTCTTTTGGTTTGGCCTCAATCTGGATGGTTTCAGTGTTCTTTTTTTTTTAAATTTAAATTAAAATTCCCCTATTTTAGCTTCTCTACACTGGCTGCCTATTCAATTTAGGATCCATTTTAAAATTCTGTTATTTGCTTATAAATCATTAAATGGTCTTGCCCCGCCATACCTCTCTGAGGTTCTACACTACTATAAACCCATCCGCGCTCTCAGGTCAGATGATCAGCTGCTCCTGACTGTGCCTAAAACTAAGCGTAAGCTCAGAGGGGACCGTGCTTTTGCTGTGTCTGCCCCTAAACTTTGGAATGATCTGCCTTTCCATGTTAAGCAGGCCTCTTCTTTATCTGTTTTTAAAACCCATCTTAAAACCCATCTTTACTCTTTGGCTTTTGACACTTAGTAAGATGTCGACTCCATTTATTTGATTTTATTTGTTAGTTTGAATGTTTTTTATTGTATGGTTATTAATTGTACAAATGTTTATGTTTTCTGTACAGCACTTTGGTCAACCTTGCTTGTTGTAAAGTGCTTAACAAATAAAGTTGGTATGGTATGGTATGGTAAAATAATCTAAAAATAGATTATTTCAATTCTCTTTTAAGAGTTATGAACACAATGCACTGTCTAGCGTCAATCTGCATTATTTTCCTTCGTCACACTCTCTGCTGCTCTCGTTTCTGTTTCTTCGCGCTGTAATCCGAACTCACTTCCCGGAGGCGGGACTAACCTCCGACCTCATCCAATCGAAACTTTCTTTGGCCAATTTCTTTTCCTAGATTAATTTTTGTAATATAATATAAAACTTAAATTAACTTATCTGCGTTCTTTTGTTATTAATACTAAACAGATATTAATAAAAATAAAATGATTATAATTACTATTGATCTAGTCAGTGACCTGGGTTACATCATCTAATTCAAACTTTCAGGGAAGTTTTATTTTAAATACAACTGAAAGTGTCGCATTTACATTAAATAGTTCAAGTGACCCAATTCCAATTTTTTTTTTCTCTCATGTGGCACAGATCGCATATGACCCATGAACGTGTAAGCAGGAAAAAATCACATTGATTACGATATTCTCAGATCGGATTCAGGCCTCATTCAGATGTGGAAATTAATCTGATATGAATCGGATGCGTGCGTTTGAGTCTGCCTTAAAGATGAACTGAACTGAAAAAAATCGACGTTGATAACGTGTTGTTTATGACAATTAAAAGCAAATTACACTAAAAAATGTAATTAAAAATATCAATATAGCTTTTTTTAAGCAACACAAAAATTGCGCTTGTTACGCTGGCAGTTTCGATGACGTCACTGGCATGGTAGGACACGCAAAGGTGCATAGGCAACAGCTGCAGGTCCTAATACACAGACGAAAATGAGCACTTTTAACGGCATGGGTTACGCATTTGAACCTGTAAGGGACAGTCCAGTAGTTTCTGACTACCACCACCACATGGAGGATCAGTTTCAGGCTCCACATAGCCTACAGCACAGGATCGTTTTTGGCGAAGTGACTGGTGTGGGTGTGTGAGCTGCCGGAGCATGGACACTGCACCGGAGTCAATCTGTTGCAGAGAACAACAGTCTCTGTAACAAAAAATGCACTTGAATAAATACCAAAAAGGGAGTCTATCTTAAATGATTTCTTGAACGCAATGGCAAATCAGAAGCAACACATATAACTGTGATTGGCTACATCACTGAACGCGATGTTATAGCGTTGTTATGAATAGAATGTTATGAATATAAACTCTGGCCTGTAAATCGTTTATATTTTGTTTTAGTTGTTCTTGTTGCTTTTCTGCAACAGATGAATAAAAATCTGTTCGTTTTTATGTTTTATTCATAGATATTTCTAGTTCGCGGGAGTACCGCGAATCGTTTTATTTATAACCCGCACACACAGAGTGAGTGCATAACCGCCCGCGCTCGCACTCGGAGTCTCGGCCATCAGATCTAGTCCTGCGCGGCCGCACTCTATTGCGTTGGGGGTGCACGTCTCAAGGATAGTGTCGGGAAATATCGCTCGGGCAGAATAAGCTCTAGTTCACTCTTCCTACGCTAAGGAACCGAGAGTTGTCATCCAGTCTCTTTGCTAGAGAGAGAGAGAGAGACGAGGAAAACAAACAAGCATGCAAATAGAAATTTCTCGGCCGGAAAAATTATCGAGCTAATTTTTTTGTCGTGCGATTAATTTATTTATTGACTATCGCGACAGGCCTACTAAATAGTCTGTCACTAAAAAATGCTCACTACAGACTCGAAATCCAGGGGCTGTCGGAGTGCTAGACAGTTTTAAGGCAGCTAGCCTTAACTTGAGGGCTGGTTTCCTTGTTAAAGGTAACGTTAGCCTGTGAAAATGTATCGTAACCCCAGCTGCCTTAGCCCTATACAATTCATTACTACAGCCAGGGGCAATACAGTATGAACCCCCCCTAGACCTGTTGGTTTCTGTTTCCCCAGCCATGTCAGCTAGCCTCAGACTATTTACATGCTATGGCTGCTCTGCTGGTGTTGGTTGGCAACGGAGTAGCCTACCATGCCAGTGACGTAGCCGAATGTTGAAATCCAACATGGCGGCGCCCATGTAACAAAAACAACATTTTCAACGTACAGTTTTATCCCTTTTAACAAATTCTGCCATTTTAATAATTGTACCAATGATAATAAATAAAATAGATCTGTTATATCACCGTTTTTCAAATTTCAGTTCAGTTCATCTTTAAGTGGATAGATCAACCCGATCTCAAGGCAATCCGTTCGCATTTTACGAGGTCGCTAATTTGTACGAATTCACACGATTTTTGATCAACCGCGATCACATGACTCTTTTCAGAAGGCTCAACCCAACGTTTTGCTGACTTTTAAAGAAAAAAGCAAAAGAAAGCAAGAACTTGTGTTATCATTTGATCTGTGTCCATTGCAAATCACACCGTTTTTACTTCCTTTTCAACCAAAGCTTTTCCGGGTCAGTACGTCTACCTTGGGTTATTTCACCCTAGTCTAACTGCAGATATTTATGAAATCTTGTTTCCGCCACTGAATAAAAATAAATAAATTAATAATTGCGACTTTTTATCTCACAATTGCGAGATATGAAGTCAGAATTGTGAGAAATAAAGTCGCAATTGCGACATATAAAGTCGCAATTCTGAGAAATAAAGTCGCAATTCTGAGAAATAAAGTCGCAATTATGAGAAATAAAGTCACAATTGCGAGAAAAAAAAGACTCACAATTTTTATCTCACAATTCTGACTTTTTTCTCACAATTGCGAGTTTACATCTCGCAATTCTGACTTTATAACACATAACTGCGAGTTTATATCTCGAAATTCTGAATTTTTTTCTCAGAATTGTGAGATATAAACTCGCAATTGCGAGTTATCAGGCCAATTCTAAGGAAAAATAAAAGACTAACTTTTTTCCCCTCAGAATAGTTTATATCTCACAATTCTGACTTTACAACACGCAATTGCGACTTTATATCAATCAATTCTGACTTTTTTTTCCTCGCAATTCTGACTTTATAACACGCAATTGCGACTTTATTTCACGCAATTCTGACTTTACAACACGCAATTGCGACTTTATATGACGCAATTCTGACTTTATTACCTGCAATTGCCACTTTATAACACGCAATTGCGATTTTATATCACACAATTCTGACTTTATATCTCGCAATTATGAGAAATAAAGTCAGAATTGCGAGATGTAAACTCGCAATTGTGAGAAAAAAAGTCAGAATTGTGAGATAAAAAGTCGCAATAACCTTTTATATTTTTCATTCTGTGGCGGAAACAAGCTTCCATAGATATTGGATATGGGTCACTTTTAAAAGAAGATGTAAGCTAGTCTTCAAAATATTGGATATAGTCAACAAATCGAAATTGGGCATCAAGACTTGCAGTGTAAATGCAGCCTTAGTAATGGTTACACTGAAGTGTAGTTTGTAGCATATAGCTTTTTTTTTCTGGCGATTAAATTTAGTCTTCAAAATTCATAAAAGTTGTGTTCATTTGTGAAGATTATCATGATGCACAAAACATGAACGAATCATAAACTTTTGTTGGTAGGCAAATCCAAAAGCCTATGGAAAAATACCATTTGTTTTTGTTTTTTTTTGTCAAGGGAACCAGGGTGATCCTAACTTCTGGGTTGGCCTACAAAAATGCATCAGCCCTGCATCACTCTATTTCTGTATCATTGTTGTTATTCTCTGGAATTCTCAGGGGCCCGAGCTGGAGGTTTGTGCAGAGAAAGGGATTCTGGGTGATCATACAGCGCAGCTCTGTGTCCAACATGAGTCGTTCATTCACAGGCTGGACACTTGTGGGATATTATCACGTGGTGAGCTCAACAGACGACCCTCTATCCTCTCTCTCTGCTCAACTCTCTTCTCACTGATGGTATTCATACAGAGGTCACATTGATTCGAACTGTCTGGATACTGTAATCCTGTTTTATATGCTCTGGGAAAGCCGGGCCAGGGAACTGTTCTTGCAGAGACATTTGCTATTGTTAATACGTTTACTTATGTGATTCATTTGTGTTTAATGGTGTTGCATGTTTATTATTTTTAGTGGGATGTCTGGTCCAAGTTAACGGTAATTTGTTTTATACAATTTAATATAGATTGGACATAAAATAATTTGAATTCTTTTTAAGGGTACAGTATATCAATTGTTTCTAAATAATGTGAATATAATATATATATTATTTATAATGATTAAAATGATAATGATGGATGGATAAATGGTTAGATGCATAGACTAGTTTTTTAATAAACGTGATAGTTTGCTATTTTAGTATATTAATGATGTCATCTAATGATGTAATCTCATCTTTCATGGACTGAATATTCAGGCTCAGGCGTGTGTTGTGATCCTTTTCGGTCAGTTATATTTGACCTAATGAATCGCATGACTTATGACCGGACTTTTAATCTCTCCAGAACATGAGGTAGCTTATTTTGAACAGTTATGATCCCAAAGTCATTTAGGCGACGGAATAAGCGGATTTCGGCCTTCATGTCCCCTGAAAATTGGGTCAGTAAATTGATGTGGCCTTTGCCAAGCAATTCATTTTTATAGTGCTTCGCTGTCAATACAGCTGGAAGCATCATCATGTCATAGTGCAAATGAATGCTTGTTTTGGCAGATGTGCCCAGAATGAATATTAATTTTGTTTGTGTAAAGTATACTGTGTCCTCATGCATTTAAAAGTAAACTTTTAAAAGAAGTTTATGATGATTGCTGTGTGAGAGAGCTGTAACGCCATGTATATTTATATTTTTTCCCCCTTATTGGGAGGTTCATGACACAGATTTGTTTTGGTTATGCTTATTATGGCCCAGGTATACTTCATTTTCCGCTTTCTGCTCCATCTCGTGCACAGTCGGGTCCGCACAGCTTTGAAAGTATTAATGTGAATTGACACGTTCAACACATGCGCAGTACAATTGCTTTTTTACACTCCGATGTCAGAGGGCAGCATTGAGTTGTCATTTACATGATATCCGCTCAGAATGATACAAGAAGAAAAGTAGTGGATCCGCCATTGCATGCAAAATTTAAAACAAGAACCAAAACGGTAGAGAAGGATATGCTGCTTTGTTTACTGTTTTGTATCGCTCTTTACGCACTCTTCTTCGACTACTGCACAGTACATCACAACTGTGCGTATTGCCACCTAGTGGACTCTTCTGTCTCAACATTCACCTTGCGCATGCGCTGTTGTACGTGCACCATCTGCATGCAACCCAATTTTTTTGACAGATTCCCGCAGACACACATTAATGAAAGTTACGGCCAAAGTATACTTTACGGGATTTTTATTTTTCTGATAAAATGTAAAAAAAATAAAAATAAAAATAATAGGTGGAAAAAACAATATTGGACCCTATTGACTTTTGAAAAAAAATCCTAAAATATATATTTTTTCTTATTTTGTGTTTCATCTAAATAACTTTTTTCTGTTTCTTTTGTTTTGTTGGTGAACTGTCCCTTAATCCCTTTAGTACGATTAAATTGAAGCATAAGGATACCTTTGCTGAATGCTTCTTGATTTCAGATGTTTCTGTAAAAAAAAAAATGATACATTTTAGATGTTTCTCCCTTGTCATTTAATTTCATTATTTTATTTCATTTAATCAAATTCTTCCAAAACCAAATTCTGGACTATCCAGTTGTCTAATTGTATAGCTGTTTTCTATCATTTTTTATTTTATCTTAAACTCCAAGTCTGTGAGCAACTTCTGAGCAATTTCATTTTCCTCTGGGGTCAAGAGAATGGCTTTAAATGTGTTTCAAGAAATTACATGTTATCCTTTTTAATTACCCAGTATCCTCTCATAG
Source organism: Rhinichthys klamathensis goyatoka (assembly GCF_029890125.1). Classification (NCBI taxonomy): domain Eukaryota; kingdom Metazoa; phylum Chordata; class Actinopteri; order Cypriniformes; family Leuciscidae; genus Rhinichthys; species Rhinichthys klamathensis. The sequence goes on from NW_026606580.1 coordinate 212,280, forward strand.
CGTTTAAATCTGAGTTTCCTGGCTCATATTTAAACAGCCTGACATCTAGCCGATGCTAAATCACAAGTCAATGGTGGATCAAAGCTACATCCGCTTTGTTTATACAGTAACAGCGGTGTCTTGGTGTGCTTTCTCTGTGCCTAATGTTGTTATAATTGTTATAGCAATGATAAGTCGCTGTGACACTGGAGGAGAGCGCCGCTTTACCACAGAACACAAAGCTGGATTATCTCCAAATATATGCAGAGTTCACAGCGAATCCACCCGGATATTTTCCATTAGTTTTGTGTCTTTTAGTTGTTGTTTTTTTCCTATACTCTTTGAGCACCAAGGGAAATCAAATCCACAGATTTATGGACTCGTGTGTGTGTGTGTGGGTGTGAAAACATCATAGGGATGACTGTTCATACAAACACTCATTGCTCCGGCAGCAGCGGACTGCTGTCATTATCAGCTTTTGATGAGACAGCCACCCTCTCTGGGAATGAAAGCAAAACATCTAAAGAGTTTTTTATATGGTTTATGGAAGGGGAAAGGTGTAAGTGACATATAATATGTACAAAAGGAGTGTTTTTTTTTTAATATAATACAATCTTCTGTTGAAGGAAGACATGTTATTCTTACCCATATGGATTTAAAGGGAATTTTGTAACCCCCAAAATGAAAATTATGACATTATTTACATCAAGGATGTAACCTTATATTCAAGGACGCATTCATATGTTCATTCCCAACCTGTCTCCTTTTTTTTCCCCTCTGTGGAACACAAAGGGAGTTTCTTAAGGATCATGTGACACTGAAAACTGGAGTCATGATGCTGAAAGTGAATAAATAAATAAATTACATTTTAAAATACATTCAAATAGCAAACTGATTTATTTATTTGTTTGGTTAATATTCTGGTAACACTTTAGTTTAGGGTCCAATTCTCATTATGAGGTACTTGCTTATTAGCATGCATATTACTAGGATATTGGCTGTTTAATAATACTTATAAAGTACATATTAATGCCTTATTCTGCATGGCCATATTCTACATCCCTTAATCCTACCCAGTACCCAAACTTAACAAATACCTTACTAACTATCAATAAGCAGTAATTAGGAGTTTATTGAGGCAAAAGTCGTAGTTAATAGTGAGAATTGGACCCTAATCTAAAGTGTGAGCAATATTTTTTTTCCAGTATTTTGATCAAACAAATGCAGCCTGCGTGAGCATATGACAATTCCTTATAAAACTAAAATAAAAACATAAATATAGCCATACAAGAGTTTTGTGAACAGACTGAATTTTATTTTAAAATGAACTAGGAACTGTCACTTTAATCCTAATAAACTAGACCTTGTCTTTGGTTAAATCTGCCATTAACAAAATCATTTGACCACTGGGTAAAGCAGTTTCTGTTAGTTTTGAATAATCTGAGTTTGGTAATCTTGAGCAAATTGTCACCTATAGTGAGTTCGTCATGATCTCTGGGTGTGTTTAGGTGAGAGTGTGGGCAGACACAGCATTAAGATGTTTCCAGCAGTGTGACATTCCTCAGTGTGGGAGAAATGGAAGGTGATAGACCATTTCAGGAGGGTCTCAGAGGAGAAGGCATGCGCTCTCTCAGCAGGGGTGCTTTGCTACTGCTGCTCCTTTTAAATGAAGTCTTGATGATGTATTCCTTATACTTATTTAGCTGGCTTGATGGATTGATAAAGAGAAAATACACTTTTGAAACCGTAAATGGAGTTTATGTAAAGCTATTTATGTAATTTAGCATTTTTTTTCCAATTAACCAGTTCAATATGTAGACAACTGAAAGTAAGCAAATGATATGTTTATCCATGTGGTCATCACTTCTTTCTCTTTCTTCTTTGGTTGGACACCACTCCAATAGCATTGGTTTAAGGCCTGTTCACACCAAGAATGATAACTATACAATAATAAGTGTCTGCACCAATGCACAATATCGTTCTGTTTATTCAAAGCGCTCAATGCAGTTTTGTCATCTGTCACTTTAAATGCTTGAGTTCTTTAAAGCAGGATGGATTGATGGATCTCAATGTGTTTTATAATTCATCAGCTGGGAAAAAAAATATTCCACAAAGTGATTCCATTGATATTGTTTTTCTGTGCTGTCATCGTTATAGCTGTGGTTTAGTCCTATACCAACCCCTAAACCTAACCATGAGTTATCCCTAAAATCACAGGGGAATGATAGGTGAGTAATGTAGAAGCACCTAACCCTGGTTGTAGGTCTAAATTTTCTCTTTTGGTTGGACACAGTATCACTAGTTTTGCTGTTTAAAGTTTTTTTTTTTTTTTTTTTAAGTGTTAGATAATGAAGCTGTGTTTGTGTCTGTGCCAGGCAGACTTATAATGTATTGGTTATGAATAATCTGATCTTTTTATTTGCATTCAGTTCCAAATCACAACACAAAACTGTCAAATGATATGCCTTCAATTTGTAAAACATTTGATTGACTATCAAACAAGGTATTTTGATTTTAATATTCTTCATAGTATTTCCATCATGATACATACTGTTCCAATAATGTGGTCATGCATCCTCGTAAATGCGTCACGTTCCCCTGATATCTCCTCATATTCTTCTTCACCCATCTAATGAAAAAACAAATAGTGGAAGTCTAACTTCTCATTTATTTTTTAAATACAAATCAAATCTGCTGTTAAATGATTCATACATTTTCTCTGCAGAGCTTTGAATTAATACCGCTAATAATATAAATGAAAACAGTGAAAAATGAACAGTTTTTTCATCTGAGGTGAGACAGGTCATTGGATCAATGAAGTGTTTATTTATCTTGATTCCTCTTTCTGTGCATTTAGCCTTTTGGGGCACTACAGTTCACTGGAAGAGCAGGTACTGTGGCATTCTGGGAGATTTACTTCCCTGCATGAGTGCCTCTGCCAAAACTATGAGATAGGGTGCTTTCCTCTTTTTCACTTTCTTTCAAGTATTTTTTTTTTTTTTTACTTCATTGAACAGCAAGCAGCACAAAAGACCTGAGACTCTTCAAAATTATGTTTCATAACCCTTTTGTGATTTGAAAAGCAATTATTTCCCATGGTGTTATTAGAATGACAAATTAAGGAAAAGATCTAATCAGATATTAAAGAACAAATGAACGTTTTTTAAATTCAAAAGAAGGTTGAAATTAGTGTAATTATCAGTAACTGCAAATTGCTTGATTTATCATAAATTCACCTCACTACAGCAAAAAAATATAAGGATATAAACTTGCACTAGGTTTCGCAACAATTTTTCTTAACTTAGTGATAGATAAAGTCTAAATGTATACAAATATACATTCATGTGGGCTCATATATTACCTCACACATAGAATTATAATGTTACAGTTTCTGACCTTAATAAAAAAATGAATTCACATTCTCACTTAAAATGTGCTGGCCAAATTTCCAGTTCTTTACTTTCTCTTGTGCCGTTAAATCCTATTACTTGTGTCGTCTCTCATGCTGAAATACTTCTACCTTTATATGGTGGAAATGGGAAATGACTCACTTTTAACATCAAGAAGAGCAAGCATGCAGAAATGAGGAAAGGGGAACAGCTGCAAATTACTCTGGAGTTCTGGTTCTGGAGTGGCAGCTCCTATTGAGAGGAAGTTTAGAAGAAGGAAAACTGATCCCTTTACTCAGGAAATGATGGTTAAATAATGGACACCCATGTCCTTGGTGAATTCATGAGCTGTCAGCAGTTTTCCCTCTGTTGGTATGGGATTCAGGATCAATAGCTGGCCCGCTGCCAAGCCACCTACAGCGCCAAACTTCAGTATTTACACCATTCCTGACAAACTGCTGGGGTAATTCGCCTTTGGCTAAGCCCCGCCCCCCTTAGTTACTGTTGCTACGTCCGACAAACAAACTTCATCTGGGCTCTGGTATCAACATGGCTTATGCTGTGACAGCTCTTCCTGCTGAAATTTGATTAAACTTTTATACAGCAGCAGCAAATAAAGTGTCCGATAGAAGTAGGCAAAAGGGGCTGCAATATACGTCCGAAGGCTATATTCACGACATACAGGTGAAACGCAAGGAACAACAAGGCATCCAAATAGAGGCAAAAGCATACCGGTCACAGTCAAAAAATGACCCACCGCATATCCTACTAATCGAGACGGAGGCTGGGACTAACAATATCAAGGAGCAACACTGTTCACGCAAAGCTGGGTAGGTCTCTATTCACTTCTATAATCGTTATTACAAAGCAAACGGACTACGCGAGTATAACGTTGTTTATTAGCAGCGTGTGCTAGACGACACTTGTCAGGATTTGACTTCAGTTGGGGAAGGGAAAAAAACGGACACCCCTCTCTGGGAAACGCGTATCTGTGTTACAAATGCCCCAGGCACAACGTTTAACCATATTTTTGATAAAACTACGACGGTAATAGCCTGCCCAGACCAAAAATATGAGACGCCTGTGTTAAAGTCAATGGAGCGCTGTGAAAAAGTGTCGGACCTCTGTGGGAGCTCGTTCTTGGCTGCGCTGTGATTGGTCAATCTACATACTAGGGTGTGGCTTAGCCAAAGGCGAATTGAATTTGTCGTTGTGATTGAACAAAGTAACAATTCTGTTTATTGTGATTTAAAATTTACAGTTTGAAGTCCTTTTGAAAAATCATATTTTGATACTTGAATGGCAACATAGCAGTTTTGGCAAGTAAACAATGAACACCTAACTACATTTAGGTAGTGTGACAGTAGTTTAGCTCTTTTCTGAATAAATTACCTTGACATTTTTACTTTTTTTTTCATGTAACAAGTTACTTTTCCAACACTTAGCAGTGTAGCATAACAAAATGCTACTGTCACAATCACGTTAGATGGACTCGTTGTGTTTCGTCATTCATTTGTTGTCACGGATACTATGTTCAGCTGTGGCAGCCTGATCTCACGGCAATTCGTACGAATTTTACGAGGTGGCTAATTCGTACGAATTCATATGACCTCACTCGTACAAATTCCACGATTTGTGCTAATTCGTACATATTTTACGAGTTACCAAATTCGTATGAATTCCTACCCTTGACCCCGCCCCTAAACCTACCCATCACTGGGGTTTAGACAAATCGTACGAATTCGTACGAGTGAGGTCGTACGAATTAGCCAACTTTTAATCTATTTTAAATTTTTTTAATCACCTTTTAAATTATTCTACTGAAACTGCTAATTGTTATTTTGTCGAACAAATTAGAAGTCAAATTGACAAAGGTGGTGTTGTTGGAGCTGTGTTTTTAGATTTAGCAAAGGCATTCGACACAGTGAATCATAACTGTTTAATGTAAAAACTTCAGAAATTTAAATTATCAGATGCTGCCTTGATGTGGATGAAATCATACCTCAGTAATAGAAGTCAATGCACAAGAGTAGCTGATAAATGCTCTTCATTTGCTAGCTGTCCTACGGGGGTTCCTCAGGGGTCAATTTTAGGACCGATTTTATTTAGTATTTATATTAATGATCTGCCTCAAGCATGTCCAGGTATAGACGTTATAATGTATGCAGATGATACTGTGCTTTTTACTCATGCAAAAACTAAAGAATTAGTTGCAAACAAAATGTCATCTGCATTGGTGAAAGTCTCAAATTGGTTGAATGAGTCTTGTTTGTCTCTAAATGTAAGTAAAACTGTATGCACATATTTCACTGCACGAAAACAAAATTCTGTGAATCCAGATATCATATGTAATGGTGAAGCAATCAAATTTGTGACGCATGTTAAATATTTAGGAATAATAATAGACCAACACCTGTCTTTTAAAAAGCAAGTAAAAAGGGTTATAAATAATGTTAAATTCCATTTGAATAATTTTAAAAGCATCAGGCACCAGCTCTCTGAATCAGCTGCACTTCTTTTAGTACATACTCTGATTCTACCTTACTTGTCGTATTGTATAACAACTTGGTCACAAGCAGATGCAACTACACTTAAGCCCGTGTACTCCCTTCATAAACAAATCATGAAAGTGTTAGATAAAAAAACAAGGGACTACCATCATTGTACTATTTTGAAAAGGTTAAATGTTTTAAATATGAATAATTTTGTATTTTATACTGATGTGTGCCTGATGTACAAAATTATTCATAATCTTGCTCCACCCCCTCTTCAGGGATGTGTGACCCATAATGGAAGTGCAGGTAGGACTAGAGCCTCTGCCAGGGGAGATTTGGTACCGCAGTACAGAAAAACAGCCTTTGGTCAAAAAGCTTTTTCAGTTAGAGTAGTGGGGTTGTGGAATTCCCTACCTACAAATATTCGAAGCCTCAATAGCTTCTCAATTTTTAAAAATAAGCTAAAGTACTGGCTACTATCACAACAGATCTGCAACCACTAATGACTGTGTTGTACATTATCTGTTTTATATTCTGGTTTTAAATTTTATATTATGCACATGTATGTATTGTGATGTTTTATGTGGTGTATATGTAATGTATGTTATTTTATTTGTTTACCTGCCCAGGGACAGCAGATGTAAACTAGCTATTAGCTAATTCTGGTGCAATTACTTTTAATTGTGCATTGTCCCTGTAAAAATAAACAATAAAATGAAATGAAATGAAAATGAAATCACTCGTACGAATTTGTACTAATTAGTCGTGAGATAGCGTTGGCTGTGCACTCCATCATCATCATTATCACCTGTATATATGTTCTGTTCTGTTTCAGTTCAGTGTCGTCTATTTTGTATGTTGCTCATTGGTGTTGAAAAACCTGTTGGATTTATTAAATATTACCTATTTGCCTTCATCATCATCATCATCATCTTCGTGTGTGTGTATACAACCACCCCTGTGACAGCTACATAATGTTTTAGCATTTAAGAAACACTTTTCTTGAATGCCCTCTCTATTTGGCAGTGGGAAATCTGATATCTTTTAGTATTTTTTTTTTTTACAGTAAATATATAAAATAATCCGTCCGTCCGTCTGTAACAGCAGTTACACATGACTCCATATGGAACTGCAGTCTGATGCTTCTTCTTTAGTCATAGGAATAGACGCTGAGTCCCTGTTCAATGATTGTTGTTCTCAGCTGCTGCTTCTTTTTAGCAGAAGCCCCGTTGATAGATCCTTTAGATTCTAGGTTCACTTGTCTCTTTCTCACAGGAAGACTTAGAAACCTTCATTTTAGGAAAGAGAAGGATCTTTCAGCTGAGCCATGGCTTCATTAGATACTTTAAAGAATGTGCTCTGACTAATCCTTACATTGCAAACAGGGATTTTCACCAGTGATTTCTTACGCTGAATTGCATCCCCAAACAGTGGAAACACCTCTTTCATTTAACGAGTTATTGTGTTTTAATGGGCTTGGCTTTGAAGCGTTTAAAGCTTGTGATTCTGCTGAGTCGGGTTGAGTGGAGGGGAGGCAGCTAGGCATTGAAATCAATGGTGTTTGAATCAGGATACAGGGTTTAACCTTTTGAGGGTTCAGCAAAACAGACTCTAGACACTGGAGAAAATAATGACTGCAGAGAAAAAAGGCTGTGTCCCACTAGCTGACTCGAAAGAACAATTTTGTTCAGTGTGTCTCACCTACCGACTGCGTTTGCTGAAATCTCGAGCCGTTCTGCCAGAGGTCTGTCACTCTCACCAATTAAAGAAGGAAGAAGGGCGGCATATTAAACTACTGCCTCTTGACATTTTTCAACGATTTGCTGTCAAGTGAAGCTCACTGAAATTAGAAAGGAATCGCAACGTGGACAACCAATTCAATAGATTTGAATGTTTGTATTCATTACACACAGGTATTGTGTATTTGTGAGTAATATATTCCCTTTAACTTTTATAAAAGGAAGTTCGCCCTAGGCATGAATCATTTCTTTATTCCAATAGCTCAAAGTAACATTTAAAATGTGTGCAATGACCATGCAATATGAAAGATTGTGGTCTGAAGATGGTGTTTGGTAACACATTTGATATTCAACATCAGCAAATATATTGATTATTTAGGGGTGTGAATCTTTGGGGTGCAAATTTAAAATTTGTTCAAATTTAATTTAAGATATCATGATTTAAAAAAGAAAAGACATTTTTTATGAAAAAAATTAAATATCTATTTGCTCCCCAAAGTAATACATCCCTAAATAATCAATATATTTGCTGATGTTGAATATCAAATCGGACACCAAACACCATCTTCAGAACACAATTATTTATATTGTCAATGAACAAATTTTAAATTTGATTCATATTCAAAAGATATTTTTGTAATTTCAGAACAACTCAGTTTTGTTTTATTTTATTTGCAATGCTTTAGTATGTGTCACAGTTATCTGGACTCATTCGTCTTTAGTTTCACTTGTTTTCATCAGTCACATGTGTTCCTTCAACGCATTCTCATCCTTTGGCGTCATATAGGTGACGCCATATGACATTTCGTCGAAATCTTACGCACATGGCATCCTTTAGCGTCAATATAACACGCACTGTTATGGGTAGATTTTGGTCTGGGGTAGGGTACGGTTATGACGCCTTGAGATCTGCGTCTCATATTCACGCTAAACGATGCCATGTGCGTTGGATTTAGACGAGCGTCACCTGTATGACGCCTTGGGTTCTGCGTCTCATATTGATGCTAAAGGATGCCATGTGCGTAAGATTTCAACGAAATGTACAAAGCATCACATGTATGATGCCAAAGGATGAGAACGGGCTGGTTCCTTTGTTTGAATTTTTAAAAAAGTTGATAGGAATTACTATACAAAGTTATGGGAAGGAAAAGTTCTCTCAGCTTCTCGGGTCATAGTATAATGGAGTGATCTGAAAGGTTATGGTTTTACCTAATCGGAGCTAAAAATACATCGCCGTTTCCTTTGAACTCTGGCAAAAAAAAGAAGAAGGTGAATTTGAGGAAGAAGGCGCCTGAAGATCACAAAGGAACAGCCGATGTGAGACCGTGTATCATCATCAAAGACAATAACTTTGAAGCCAGCTTTCACTGGGTAATAATTAGACTCAGTTGAGCATAACATTTTTCAAAAAGCTCGCTAATGACTTTATGTACAGCAAATTTAATTAAATGCCTAACCATTCACATCAGTTGCGAAAGGAATATGGAAAGTGTTCTCTCTAATGACTTGAAATCTTGAAGAGAAAGTAAAAGTGTGGCCTTTCCCCTTCAGAGAACGACTTCGATAATAGCAACATTTAAGGAATGGAGATCATAATTGATGAATAATTTGAAGGCCCTTGGTGTACATATTAAGGGATTATATTTATGTATGCTAATGGAGGTGGGGATGTCTCCTCTCAAACTGGACATCAAAGTCTGGTAAGGAGAGAATGTTAACCGGTAATTTGCATGCTAGCATAATCTGTAGCTGGGTTGGCTGAAACATTTTTCAGAACCGTTAATGTTATTGCATCAGCCAAACATTCAAAAATTCTGTTCACTGTGAATTGAAGTTCAGTCTCTGGTATTTGGCTTTTTAAAGGAGCCAGGAATTATGTTGTTTACTGAGAAATCTTTTAGCTTGCTCGTTCCTTTACAGCCTTTGCTTTTTTTTTCCCCCATAAATGTCATGTGACTGATTGCTAGACCAGAAGGTAAACAACATTCTGATTGACAACACTGATAGGCTGATAGAATCATGAGAATGTGCACAGTCCCAAGTCCTTGACTAGTTTATTAGAACTCCTTGCTCCAGGCTAGTGCATGAGCTGTGATGTTGTCAACAACAGAACAAAAAATGCAAGTTGTGCTTCTAAAAACCCTTAAAAAAATGTAATTGGCGAAATATGTTGCTTGCCAAAAACCTATATGTGTGTAAATGTATGCACTATTGTAAGTTTGGGGTTAGTATTATATAATGCTTTTGAAAGAAGTTTATTGTGTTCACCAAGACTGTATTTATTTGATAAAAAATTCTGTAAAAACAGAAATATTTTGAAATGTTATAAATTTTTTTTACTGTTTTCTGTTTTATTCTATTTTAATATGTGATTACAAAGCTGAATTGTCTGCAGCCAGTCTTCATTCTTTTAGAAAACATTAATATGCTGATTTTCTGCACAAGAGTTGCTTAATATTTTTGTGGAAACTGTTACATTTTTGTTCAGGATTCCTTGATATAGAAAGTGCAAAAGAACAACATTTATTTGAAACATGTATATATATATATATATATACAGTATATATATATATATATATATATATATATATATATATATATATATATATATATGTTTTGTAACATTATACATTTCTTTACTCTTACTTTTGATCAGTTTGATGCCTTCTTGTTGAATAAAAGTATGAATTTCTTTCCAAAAATAACATCTTACTGATACCAAACTTTTGAATGGAAGTACATGTTTGTCTACATTTTTATATGTATTTATTATATATATATTTTGGAGTGGACTATATTGTTAGCTATGTCTGTGAATAATTTGATTGGATTATGGGTTGTACATCATTCAAGTTATGCTTTTCACCATGCAAAAATTCAGATTGCAAAAACAACAACACTGGTTTCCCTTTTCTTTTGCAGCAAAAACCTAAACGGCACCAAACTTTCCCGTAATTGTGGATCAAACACGGCCCATACACAGTATTTCTATGATATAAGAATGCGTTCTCGCTCGCAGTTCGTGCAGTCGCAGAACACCACAAGGGAGTGTTTCCTCAGAGTTCATGCGCATCTCTCACTAATCCTCTCAGCCTGCTTTCACATGCACACTCTGTCCTCACAGAAATATGCTAATATTAAGCCGAACAGGTGTAGGGGAGAAAGGGCAGCCTGTTTAGACACATTTACCTAGAAAAACAGACTTTTTCACACTCCTCAAGGTTATGCAGATGGAGGACACTTCCTGTGATTGGGACTGTTACCTGTAATCAGTGGACCAGAACCTGGCATGGGTTACACCTTGTAATGAGGAAAGTCTTTTAACATTTTTGTATGCTCTTTTTAGGGGTGAATTCACTCATCTGTAAATGTATTTCATCAGATTAGTTTTATTAAATGGTATTTTTTTTCACATAGGATGACGTTTTGAATTCTGAAAAATTACATAGTGCCTTAATCTGTTTTTATCTCTAAAGATCAAGGAAAATGTATATACCATTTTAAATGTTTTCATACATACCAGGTGTGAATTACCAATTTAAAAGTTTGCATTCTCATTTATGCATTAACCAAATGCTTGTATGCCTTATGAGTTCATGCATTTATCATTTAATGGAGGCCTGATCCATGACCTTGAGGTTGAGCAGCACTGCTTTCATATAGTATTTAATTTTCACTTTTTGCAAGATTACAATAAACTTGGTGTAATGATTGTGTCACAGGTCAGGATGGCCCCCCCCTGGCGCAGACCACCCCTGTGGGCGTACCACCTCGAGGAGTTACCCAGAAACACCACGAAACCAGACAAGGTATCAAACAATAAAAGTATTTTATTGAATTAAAATCTCCTAACTAAACTCAGTGTCTCTTCTTCCTGGCCACCAGGGGTAAGTACTGGAGCGGGGGCTGATTTAGAATTCACGCTATCGTTCCTCTTCGGGCGGCCAGAGATAAATACTGGAGCAGATGCTGACTTGGGATCCACACGACCGTTCCTCTTTCCACAGCCAGGAGTAAATGGGCAGGACTTTCTTCCGTGTGAGCAGTTCGGTAGGCAGATACTGGTTGGCAGGGCTTTTCTTCAGCGTGGGAAGCTTAATGGACAGATACTGGTTAGAAGGCTTTCTTCAGTGCGAGAAGCGTAATGGCCCGATACTCGTTCTCATTTAGAACAGGAAGAACAAACAGCGGTGCATGGACAGTTCAGGAATCCTCTTCAAGTGAATAGTATGCGGATACTCACGGCAGGGCTCTCAGCAGGCTTTTCTTCAGGGCGGGAAGCTCAATAGGCAGATAGGCAGGGCTTTTCTTCAGCGTGAGAAGCTTAATGGGCCGATACTGGTTCTCATTTAGAACAGGAAGATCAAACAGCGGTGCATGGACAGTTCAGGAATCCTCTTCAAGTGAATAGTATGCGGATACTCACGATAGGGCTTTTCTTCAGCGTGAGAAGCTTAATGGGCCGATACTGGTTCTCCTTTGGAACAGGAAGATCAAACAGCGGTGCATAGACAGTTCAGGAATCCTCTTCAAGTGAATAGTATGCAAACACTCACGACAGGGCTTTTCTTCAATGTGGGGAGTTCAATAGGCAGACACTGGTTCTTACTCAGAACAAGAAACTCAAACAGTCATGCGTGAACATTCCACAAATCCTCAAGTCAACGAGATTCAAATACTCACGGCAGGGCTTTTCTTTTGCGTGAGAAGCTTAATGGGCCGATACTGGTTCTCGTTTAGAACAGGAAGATCTAACAGCAGTGCATGGACAGTTCAGGAATCCTCTTCAAGTGAATAGTATGCAAACACTCACGACCGGGCTTTCAGCAGGGCTCTTCTTCAGGGCGGGAAGCTCAATAGACGGATCCTGGTTCTTATTCAGAACAAGAGAACCAAACGGTAGTGCATGAACAGTTCAAGAATCCTCTTCAAGTTAATAGTATGCAAATACTCACGGCAGGGCTTTTCTTCAATGCGAGGAGTTCAATAGGCAGACACTGGTTGACAGGGCTTTTCTTCAGCGTGAGAAGCTGAATGGGCAGATACTGGTCCTCGTTTAGAACAGGAAGATCAAACAGCAGTGCATGCACAGTTCAGGAGTCCTCTTCACACGGGACAGACTGGAGTCAAGATTCCTGTATAGTGCACACTCAACACCAGTAATGGTTATTTCTAACCCAGCAATCCAGGACAATGAGTGTACCGGCTGGGGGCACGGACAGACATAAGGGAACAATCCTCACACGGTGCGCACATCAATCACATCAAATAGTAACAGGTGTCCACTTCACACTAATCACTGCAACTCACACCACTCGCCGTGAAATAAGGTCTCCACTCGTTATCCCAGCCGACTCCCTCCTCCTGGATTGATGAAACGACACATCCAGACTGTATGGGAAATGTATGTTTGATGGAGTGACATGAAACCACTGCCTCACTTCTCTGTAAATCCTGTCTCTCCTTCCTCCATTCAGGTCGAATTGTCGTGTTTAAACTCCTGTTCTGCCGTGGATCGCCCTTCCTGTTTCCCCTCCAGCTCTGCAACTCCTCTTCACTCAAACGTGCGCTTTTATAATGCTCCTCGTAACCGCCATGATTAACTCTCCGCCCACCGCACAGCTGCCGCTCATTCCTCCCGTTTGCGGGATCCAGCCGAACTGTTTTTCATGGGGCAACCGGCGGGGTCTTACATTGAATTCGCTCCCCATAGAAACAACACCAAAATAATGGTTCCGCCCTTCGTCACCCGGTGACATCCTCCCCCACCAGACCGTTCTAGTCCCTAGAACCAGGTCCCGAGACCCAGTCCCCATACCTCTCCGGGGGCTGCCCTTGGTTTTCCCGTCGAGATCGCCTTGGTGGGGAGACAGGATCTTCCCCTCTTGGCTCAATGTTTGGGCCTCTCGGAACCACTGCCCAGCCTACTAAGGGTGGCCTGGGTGCCACAGGGTCGAAGGGGGCCTCCATCAAAGACTTTGGAAAGTTGGGGCAGGGGCGGATTAGGTTTCGGTGTATGACCCGCTCTGGGCCTGACCTCCCCTCGGGACGGATGGTGTACACCGGCTGGTCGGGACGTTGCTGGCGTTGCACCACATAAGGTAGGGCCTCCCACCGATCGCTCAGCTTGCCCTTCCCCTGGCGCCGGTTGTCTCGCACCAGAACTCTCTCCCCAGGCAACAGCGGGGCCTCTCGTGATGTCCGGTCATATAACCGCTTGTTCTTAACCGCAGCTGTATTTATGCGATTCGTGACCTCTTCATACGCCGAATGAAGTCGCTGGTGGTGCTTGTCGGCCCAATCAGTCAGGCCCATCCCTTCCCCTGCCGCTGCCGTTCCGAGCAGTAAATCTGTGGGCAACCGCACATGCCTCCCAAACATCAAGTATGTCGGCGCGTACCCGGTTGTACTGTGCACACTATTGTTATAAGCCTGAACCAGAGCGGGAAGACTATCCACCCAGTTACTCTGACGGTCCGTGTCCAGCGTCCCCAATAAGCCCAGCAAGGTCTGGTTGAACCGCTCACATCCCCCGTTTCCCTGAGGGTGGTACGGCGTGGTGTGGGTCTTCTTGCACCCATAGAGCTGACACAACTCTTGGATCACCTTCGATTCGAAGTTCGGCCCTTGATCTGAATGAAGGGTCTCTGGGCACCCAAATGGCTGGAATACGGTCTTCCACAAGGCATTCGCAGTGGTGATGGCAGTCTGGTCCAGAGTCGGAATGGCCCAAGCATATTTTGTGAACAGGTCAGTTACCACTAGAATATTCTGGATACGGTCCGCTGGCCGACTCAACGTCAAGTAGTCCATGGCCACGATGTGCAAAGGGGCTTTGGCTCGTATAGGGACCAGTGGGGCTCTCACTTCTTTTCTTGTTTTAAAGAGTGTGCAGCGCGGGCAATCCCGGATGAACGAGTTTACTGACGCCTCCATCCCTGGCCAATGGAAATGCCGCCGCAACAGAGATAGTGTCCTCTCCTGCCCTTGATGTCCCAACTGAGTGTGGTAAGCTTGCAGAAGGGCCTGGACCTGATCCTCCGGTACTACCACCTGGCAACTTGCCTCGCCCCGCTCGGCATCTTGGACGGACCGACAGACCACCCCATCCCTCAGATAGAGCCTCTCCCACTGCCCTAAGAGTTTCCTCACTGCCCATGTCTGGGCCCGGCGTTCTGCCCCCTCCGGCTGCAGCCCCTGTGTCAACCACGAACGTATTGCCAGCAATCCAGCGTCTACCCCTTGCCGTCCCCTCCACCGCTCAGGGTCCCAGCCCCAACTAGCGGGGGCTTCCTCGGGCTGGAGGCCCGGTGCTTCCACCATTCCTACCATGAGTCCCTCTTCGCGCTCTTCCATGGTCTCCATTGGAATGCTCCGGCCTTCGGCCCCTGGGAGTCTGGACATCACGTCGGCATTAGTGTGTTCCCGCCCCGGCCGATACTGAAGTTCGTAATCATAATTAGCCAATTGTGCTACCCAACGTTGTTCGACTGCACCCAATTTAGCTGTTTGTAAGTGGACCAGAGGGTTATTATCGGTTATCACCAGTACCTTTGCTCCCCATAGATAATCTTTGAATTTCTCGCTCATCGCCCACTTCATGGCCAGCAATTCGATTTTAAATGAGCTATAGTTGGAATCATTTCGCTCAGCGGGGTGAAGACTTCGGCTTGCGTAGGCGATGACTCGTTCCACTCCCTGCTGCCGTTGGGCCAGTACTGCTCCTAAGCCGAGGTTGCTAGCGTCAGTGTATAAGATGAACGGCTGGGTGAAGTCCGCATAGGCCAGAATTGGGGCCTGAAGCAGCTCCTGCTTGAGCCTCTGAAAGGCCACATCGCAGGCGGAGTCCCAAGCAACAGGAGGGGACCCACGACCACGGGGACGACCTGAACCCGCAAGGAGCTGGTTTAATGGTCTGGCGATCTTAGAGAAATCCTTGATGTACCGCCGGTAATACCCCACGAACCCCAAGAAGGACCTTACTTGCCGCACTGTCTTCGGCACGCTCCACTCCTGTACCACGGATACTTTTTCGGGGTCCACAGAGACTCCAGAGGCACTTACACAGTGGCCCAGAAATTTCACTTCCGTACGAAACAGCTGGCATTTATCTGGTTGCAACTTCAGTCCGTACTTCTCCATGGCCCGAAACACTTGTTCTAAGTGCCGAAGATGGGATGCGAAGTCAGGAGAGTAAACAATGACATCATCTAGATATACCAACGTGGAATCCACTAACTGGCCACCCAGACACCGTTGCATCAGCCTTTGGAAGGTGGCCGGAGCGTTGCAAAGGCCGAACGGCATCCGGTCCCACTCGAAGAGCCCGAAGGGGGTAGTAAATGCGGTCTTCTCTTGGTCTGCCTCCTCCACTTGTACCTGCCAATACCCGCTGGCCAGATCTAGGGTGGAATACCATGCGGCTTGAGTCAGGCTGGTGAGAGAATCCTCGATCCGCGGCAGCGGAAAGGCATCCTTCTTGGTGACTTGGTTCAGTCTACGGTAATCTACGCAGAACCTCCAAGCTCCGGTCTTCTTTCGCACCAGGACGATCGGAGCTGCCCAAGGGCTACTACTTTCCCGAACAATCCCCTTCTCCAGCATCCCCTTCAGCAAGGTACGAACCTCGGAATAGAGGGTCGGTGGCACCGGACGATATCGCTCCCGGCTTGGTGCGGCATCACCAGTTGGGATCTGATGTTTCACGATGTCGGTACGGCCGTAATCCTCATCGTGTGTAGAGAACACGTGTGCCCACTTCGCCAAGAACGCCTGGAGTTGTCGTGTCTGACTGTCTCCCAACCCTTCTCCTTGCAGGGACTCCCCCAGAAGATGGGCCGGCATCCTTCCTCCCGACCCATCCACCGGCTGATCCACTCGTGCCAGGGCCACCTCAACTACCGTGGGACTCACTTGGCTGAAGCTCACTCCCCCACCTTCCCTCACTTGTTGGGGACTCACCGAAGTAACCCGGGCCAGTCGCTGATGGCGGTACAGGTTGACAGGGTAGAGATTGGCGTTCCGTACCTTCACAGCGACTCGGCCTCGCCTGGCCACAGCCAGCCCTCGGGCCACCTCAACGGCCTGGCAGTCCAAATGGGGTTCGATGAGTACCCACTCTTCTGGTCTATACGCCTGGACGGGTAACCGAGCCCAGATAACGGCCTCACTCCGAGCCGGGATAGACAGGGCATATCGACAAGCAACCCGGCCGGTGCCCACACGGCCCCCCTCGGAACTGGCGGCGTGGACCCGGCGACAGTCCGCGGCAATTCGTTCCCATTCTCGTTTCTCAGCTGGAGGAGTAGCCCGAAGAGGCCGAGCCTGAAACACTTCCTCCCAACAATCCGCAATAACATTCATACCAAGGAGGGCTCGATGTGAACCCAGACAATGGTCCCGGACAACCACAACTCCCTTCTGCGGTACAGTGATCCCATGGATCTCCAGATCCGTAACCAGGTAACCGATATAAGGAATGTCCAGACCGTTCGCCCCTCGTAAGGTAAGCCAGGGGGCCTCCTCCTCCTGTAGGCATAGAGCCCTGAACAGTTCTTTCGACAGGCTTTCAGAGAATAGTGTGACTTGGGACCCGGTGTCAACTAGGCACTGGACCTTAATGCCATTCACTTGGATCTCCACCAGAGGGCAATGCCCGACTAGACGGTCTCTAGGGGAAGCAGGCAAAGAAGGGTCAATTAAGGGGGTCCCGACCACTTGACCCACAGTGGCCGGTAACTCTAAAAACCCCCCTGTGATCCGCGGCGAGGGCCACACTGGCGACTGTAGTGTCCAGGCTCTCCACAGTTATTACAGATCGGGCGACCCTGGTCGTCCCACTGGAATCTAGGCCCCGTAGGCCGGAATGGGCGTCTCTCTCGATCTCGACTCCCGTCGGAGTAAGAGCGCTCCCGAGGCAAGGGCAATGGACTGGGCCGGTCCCGGCGAAACTCCTCCAGAAGAGTCCTGGACAGCTCGGTCATTTGTTCCCGGACGTCTTTCATGAGTTCAGCACGGAAGGTTTGCTTCCAATCAGACAGCCCAGCAGAGGCTAAGTCGCAGGTCCCACTGGCGGCCATACAAACAGAGGGATCCACCACCTCCGCATGGTCCAGTTCTAAGGCCAGCGCCTCCCTCCGCAACTCCTCAAAGGTCAATTCGGGATTTCGGCGGAGCTGTATCCGCAAGCTCTGGCGAATGGGGCCCTCCCTAAGCCCCAGGAGAAACTGATCCCGCAACAAGGTCTCTTCGCCTCCCAGACCATGGTCACGCCTCCCCTTCAGCCTAGTATACTGTTCCCGTAACCGCAGAGCAAAGGCCCGTAGAGTTTGTCGGGGTCCTTGTGTACAATTAAAGAACTGAGTCCGGAGGACGGCCACGGGAACAGCATCGCCATACTGCCCAGTCAAGAAATCGAAGACAGCCTGGGCCGTAGCTCGAGTCGCCTCTGGTGCGGCCTGCACCTCTCTCCGGGCCTCCCCCTCAAGTGAATTCAGGACAAACTGCAACGTCTGTGGGGCACTTAGTCCCTGGAGTCCTGCCAGATATTCGACTTGGGCTCTCCACTCTGACAAACTCAACTCCGACCCTGGCCCTCCATATCTTTGTGCCCACGGGGCTCCCATAAAGATGGGCATGACTTGAGGCCGGGCTGCTGGCAAGTCTTCGTCGGCCATCGGGTGTCTCTGGTCGCTCCACTCGTGGTGGTAATCCTGCCGACTACGCCAAATCTGTCACAGGTCAGGATGGCCCCCCCCTGGCGCAGACCACCCCTGTGGGCGTACCACCTCGAGGAGTTACCCAGAAACACCACGAAACCAGACAAGGTATCAAACAATAAAAGTATTTTATTGAATTAAAATCTCCTAACTAAACTCAGTGTCTCTTCTTCCTGGCCACCAGGGGTAAGTACTGGAGCGGGGGCTGATTTAGAATTCACGCTATCGTTCCTCTTCGGGCGGCCAGAGATAAATACTGGAGCAGATGCTGACTTGGGATCCACACGACCGTTCCTCTTTCCACAGCCAGGAGTAAATGGGCAGGACTTTCTTCCGTGTGAGCAGTTCGGTAGGCAGATACTGGTTGGCAGGGCTTTTCTTCAGCGTGGGAAGCTTAATGGACAGATACTGGTTAGAAGGCTTTCTTCAGTGCGAGAAGCGTAATGGCCCGATACTCGTTCTCATTTAGAACAGGAAGAACAAACAGCGGTGCATGGACAGTTCAGGAATCCTCTTCAAGTGAATAGTATGCGGATACTCACGGCAGGGCTCTCAGCAGGCTTTTCTTCAGGGCGGGAAGCTCAATAGGCAGATAGGCAGGGCTTTTCTTCAGCGTGAGAAGCTTAATGGGCCGATACTGGTTCTCATTTAGAACAGGAAGATCAAACAGCGGTGCATGGACAGTTCAGGAATCCTCTTCAAGTGAATAGTATGCGGATACTCACGATAGGGCTTTTCTTCAGCGTGAGAAGCTTAATGGGCCGATACTGGTTCTCCTTTGGAACAGGAAGATCAAACAGCGGTGCATAGACAGTTCAGGAATCCTCTTCAAGTGAATAGTATGCAAACACTCACGACAGGGCTTTTCTTCAATGTGGGGAGTTCAATAGGCAGACACTGGTTCTTACTCAGAACAAGAAACTCAAACAGTCATGCGTGAACATTCCACAAATCCTCAAGTCAACGAGATTCAAATACTCACGGCAGGGCTTTTCTTTTGCGTGAGAAGCTTAATGGGCCGATACTGGTTCTCGTTTAGAACAGGAAGATCTAACAGCAGTGCATGGACAGTTCAGGAATCCTCTTCAAGTGAATAGTATGCAAACACTCACGACCGGGCTTTCAGCAGGGCTCTTCTTCAGGGCGGGAAGCTCAATAGACGGATCCTGGTTCTTATTCAGAACAAGAGAACCAAACGGTAGTGCATGAACAGTTCAAGAATCCTCTTCAAGTTAATAGTATGCAAATACTCACGGCAGGGCTTTTCTTCAATGCGAGGAGTTCAATAGGCAGACACTGGTTGACAGGGCTTTTCTTCAGCGTGAGAAGCTGAATGGGCAGATACTGGTCCTCGTTTAGAACAGGAAGATCAAACAGCAGTGCATGCACAGTTCAGGAGTCCTCTTCACACGGGACAGACTGGAGTCAAGATTCCTGTATAGTGCACACTCAACACCAGTAATGGTTATTTCTAACCCAGCAATCCAGGACAATGAGTGTACCGGCTGGGGGCACGGACAGACATAAGGGAACAATCCTCACACGGTGCGCACATCAATCACATCAAATAGTAACAGGTGTCCACTTCACACTAATCACTGCAACTCACACCACTCGCCGTGAAATAAGGTCTCCACTCGTTATCCCAGCCGACTCCCTCCTCCTGGATTGATGAAACGACACATCCAGACTGTATGGGAAATGTATGTTTGATGGAGTGACATGAAACCACTGCCTCACTTCTCTGTAAATCCTGTCTCTCCTTCCTCCATTCAGGTCGAATTGTCGTGTTTAAACTCCTGTTCTGCCGTGGATCGCCCTTCCTGTTTCCCCTCCAGCTCTGCAACTCCTCTTCACTCAAACGTGCGCTTTTATAATGCTCCTCGTAACCGCCATGATTAACTCTCCGCCCACCGCACAGCTGCCGCTCATTCCTCCCGTTTGCGGGATCCAGCCGAACTGTTTTTCATGGGGCAACCGGCGGGGTCTTACATTGAATTCGCTCCCCATAGAAACAACACCAAAATAATGGTTCCGCCCTTCGTCACCCGGTGACAATTGAATTATATTTATTTTGATAAAGGTGACTAATTATGTTATTTGTGTACAAATTCAATTGTACAGCATATATATACGTATATATGATATTGATGATATGTTTGACAGCGGCAGACAGAACTAATGGACAGTTGAGTACAGACAGACATGGAACTGCTTCCCTGCATGTCTATAAACAGCATGCAGTGTATGTCACATATTAATGTTTATGCTGTGGAAACCAGAGCAAGAAGCTCCACAGCGCTATATCTGTCAGACTGCATTCCCTTGAGGGATTTTTAAAGTCTATAATATTGAATGTTTGGCATTAAGAAAGCCTTATCCTTTTGAATGAAAGTGTTGAAATATGAATTAAAATACAAAAAAGGTCAGGTTAAGAGTATTGTTTTCTGTTAAGCTGCATGCCGTCACAGACACTAGGGTTTAAATACTATTCACATAGCCATATAAGCATGGAAAAATCATGGGGCAAGTGAATCACTTAGCTAATATCGTGCATAAAAAAAAATCAGCTCGTGGCAGTTTGATGAACAGCCTTTGGCAATCTTATTTGTAAATTTTTTTTTTTATATTCCTGAGAAACAGTTGTTTCGCATCATTAGAAATTGGATTAAGAATTCCTTTTGTGCCACATTTCCCTGTGAAGCATAATCTTTGAAAAAAATGTTTTTTTATTCCTTTTTTTGAAGGTGGCGGTGTCTAATCTGTTAGGCATTTTGATATGAGGCGCTGCAGCAAACCAGAAGCGACAAAGATTTGAACTACAAAAGCAAATCCCGCTGAGCCTTCATGCAAAGCCAAACCTGATGTGGAGAAGATGAGGATAAATGTCTTTAGCGAGGCAGATCGGACAGGTAAAGGGAGTGATCATCAGGTGTTTTTACAGCCAGAACATGAAAGCCGTCGAGATATTATAAGCCTGGCTAGCTGTTTGCGTCTCACATAGATTATTTATTGGGATGCGTTCACATGGATGTGTAAACAAATGAGCACGGCGACAGCCAATGAGGCTTTGCTTTCATAGAGGAGATACGTATACCTGTAGTGAACAGGTAATATATCTCCCCTTAAATGTATTTTAAGAAGCCAGTGGTTGATGAAAAAAAACAAAAAAACATTGGAAATTTGGAAAAGAAAAAATGTCACCTGTTATAATTCCTGCAAACAAACACCAAGGTCATGGGCCATTTACTAGGGAATGCATGTACTGTACTATAAGTCATTGTTGATAAAAGTGTTTGTCAAATACATATATACACTCACCGGCCACTTTATTAGGTACACCTGTCCAACTGCTCGTTAACACTTAATTTCTAAGCAGCCAATCACATGGCGGCAACTCAGTGCATTTAGGCATGTAGACATGGTCAAGACAATCTCCTGCAGTTCAAACCAAGCATCAGTATGGGGAAGAAAGTTGATTTGAGTGACTTTGAACGTGGCATGATTGTTGGTGCCAGAAGGGCTGGTCTGAGTATTTCAGAAACTGCTAATCTACTGGGATTTTCACGCACAACCATCTCTAGGGTTTACAGAGAATGGTCCGAAAAAGAAAAAACATCCAGTGAGCGGCAGTTCTGTGGGCGGAAATGCCTTGTTGATGCCAGAGGTCAGAGGAGAATGGCCAGACTGGTTCGAGCTGATAGAAGGGCAACAGTGACTGAAATAACCACTCGTTACAACCGAGGTATGCAGCAAAGCATTTGTGAAGCCACAACACGCACAACCTTGAGGCGGATGGGCTACAACAGCAGAAGACTCCACCGGGTACCACTCATCTCCACTACAAATAGGAAAAAGAGGCTACAATTTGCAAGAGCTCACCAAAATTGAACAGTTGAAGACTGGAAAAATGTTGCCTGGTCTGATGAGTCTCGATTTCTGTTGAGACATTCAGATGTTAGAGTCAGAATTTGGCGTAAACAGAATGAGAACATGGAACCATCATGCCTTGTTACCACTGTGCAGGCTGGTGGTGGTGGTGTAATGGTGTGGGGGATGTTTTCCTGGCACACTTTAGGCCCCTTAGTGCCAATTGGGCATCGTTTAAATGCCACGGCCTACCTGAGCATTGTTTCTGACCATGTCCATCCCTTTATGGCCACCATGTACCCATCCTCTGATGGCTACTTCCACCATGTCACAAAGCTCTAATCATTTCAAATTGGTTTCTTGAACATGACAATGAGTTCACTGTACTAAAATGGCCTCCACAGTCAACAGATCTCAACCCAATAGAGCATCTTTGGGATGTGGTGGAACGGGAGATTCGCATCATGGATGTGCAGCCGACAAATCTGCGGCAACTGTGTGATGCCATCATGTCAATATGGACCAAACTCCCTGAGGAATGCTTCCAGCACCTTGTTGAATCTATGCCACGAAGAATTGAGGCAGTTCTGAAGGCAAAAGGGGGTCCAACCCGTTACTAGCATGGGGTACCTAATAAAGTGGCCGGTGAGTGTATTTCCCAGATGGCTTCATTTGATCCAAACATAGCAATGGTGTCAGTATGCATTGACCTGAGGGATTTAAACTGTTGTCCTGTAAAATGTGATGCTATTATACATGTGACAGTCTGAGCTGCTTGTTTTGTTGAAAAATAGGCATTATTTAATCTGATTCATATTTATGAATTAGTGTTGCTTTCAGCAGTGCCTTTCTGAGGGTTAAAGGGGTGACAATTTACATTCTATTGCATTCATCAAGGTTTCATTGTTGTCAGAATTTAGTTTCAAAATGACGATTAATCACTCTTTCTCTTATCTTTAAATTAATATTTTTATGATTGGGTAGCCATCAGGGCAGGCTGAATACTCAAATACTTTTTGATATGTAAATATGCTAATGTGCTTATGGTTATCCGCATAATACTAATGATTTCTTAACGACCCGTTTTTAATGCTGTGAAGCTTTGCATTGTGAACATTAGAGAAGCTATGTACAGAGTATGTCCCCTTTAAAGCAGATCTGCATGTATTTATTTTTGTTATGTGTCCTAACTAGGCAGTTTAGCATTGGCTTTTTCAGAAAGAAACTACTGAAACTTTCTTTTGTGCACGGAACTGATAATGAATCAGGGTGGTTTCCACCTGCAGACACATCTTACGGTTTGTAGCCATTCTCTGTAACAGAGACTCATTATCTTCCGGCAAACTCTCTTGGGTCATTGTTATTGCACAGCAAGATACCAAATGAAATTTATCTGGCCTTAGCGTTTCAATATGAAAATAAGGTAACACTTTATTTTGATGGTCCCTTTTAAACATTCGGTGAACTATAAGTAACATTGCAACTACATGTCAACTAACTCTCATTAGAGTATTAGTAGACTGTTGCTCCTCTAACAGACACCTATAGGCCTACTGACTATAAGTAACTTTGCAACTACATGTCAACTTATTCTATCCCAAACCCTACCAGTCTACTAATACTCTACTAACACTCTACTGAGAGTTAGTAAAGTTGTAGGTGCAACGTTACTTATAGTCAACTGAATGTGTTAAAGGGACCATCCAAATAAAGTGAAACCAATAATAACACTAATGTGTGATCTGTTGATATTAGTAATGTTTGGAAAGCTGAAAAGTAGTAAAATGAGATGAAACCGAAAGGCTATTTATTAAAATATGTCTATTTATTTTCACTTCTGTATTTTTATGTATTCTTTTCAGCTGCATTGTCTGAATAATTGGCTAATCTGGCATACACCAAGATTGGCCTTTTGACATGACTCGAACCCACGTCAATGCAGCAGCCCTTCATGTTTTGCGCATTTTTCGAACATTTACTCATTAAAGAAACATGCATTTAACCGGAGGCTATCACCAAATTTGAAGAAAATTAAATGGCTTCGAATGCATTGAATTCTTCATTAGGATAATGCACTTGGGTATAGAAACGATTCCGATTTTCTTTTTCCCCCGGAAAGAAGCGCCTAATACATGCAAATGCATGCATCAGCCTTCAGGTGGCTTTAAAATTAAAATGTCCCCAAACAGGCGTATACACTCACGTCTTGTTCTCTTCCTCTCGAACTATTCTGAGGTCATAAGTTTATAACACCACACTATCATTATCAGACAAGTCAAGCAGCGAGAGTTTCAAGGGTACAGTTGAGTTGAAGGGAATCCTTACGTTAGGCCAAACATTTTGACTAACGAGATCTTTTGGGTGCCTTGTGGCAAGGTTTGCCATTTAGTGTCAGGATCCGCAGCAACGGGTTCAAGGAGAATTGCTCTAACTGAAGGATGCATCTATATCCTCGGCTGCTCGGCTATACGTCCGCATCCTTGCCCTGTTTTTCACCTATAGGGAGAAGTGCATTATGTGTGAAGAGTGGCGTTCACAGTGGGATGAGGCCTTTCGGGTCAACAGAGGTGATTTCGGACACAAAAGATCTCCGGGCTGGGGAAGTCATGCGGTAAGTCCTGCATCCACTGTGAATCACAAACGCTCTTCATTCCAGCCAAATCGTCACCCTCACAGGCAGATTTGTCAAACAGAAGGGTTTCTTTCACCTGCTCTCTCTCTTTCCTCACTGTCACTAGAGTCTCCAAGCAGCCTATTTGACAGTATTGATCTGTTTTTTTCGCCTCAGGACTGTCTACATGCTTGTAGCTTGATAGACTAGGCTCTGGGTTTGTTTTTAGTTAGAGAGTGTGGGAGATAAGCCTTCGAATAATCAAACTCTCATGTCAGACAGGATGAGGTAAGAGACATTTTGAAGCAACTCATGCAGATAGCACTTCTTGAATCAGCATTTTCTGACAATTTTGACAATGATACCATGGGGAAAAAACTACCATATAGCTATTTTTAATATTATCGCATAATTTGGAAGCAGGTATATTAGGCTGCTGTCACTTTAAGACCTGATGCATGGATCCATTATACTGTTACACATGCATTTTCTTTCTTAACCGTTTACGTTCACTTAACATAACTGACTGTTTACATGAATACTCGTCTAGACGGGCATTTTTTTATATTATTTTACATAATTGTATCCTTTTATTCGACTGTTTAAGTGCAATACGCATGGAAAAAGAAGTCAATCTAGTACTGAGAGGTGGCTTTATGTGTGCACACTTTGGGTGCGAGCACAAAATCTGTGGGAATTAGTAAAATGATGCGCAATACGTTCAATCCCACGCCGAAATTCAAGCCCTGAAACATCAACAATATTCGTCCAGAGAAAATGAAATGAGTGAGTAAGGGGAGACGGGTTTGTGTGTCAACTCACTGTCGGAATGATGAGAGAGAGAGAAAGCACAGCTGGTATAGAGTATCTATTCTGCGGAAAATTAGTATTGGAAGCATTTCAGATATTTCAGTATCAATATATATATATCGAAAAATCTATATTTTTGACAACAATATTGTTTATTATTTCAGATGCTATTATAAAAGACTACAGTTGGCACCAAAGTGTATGACGCCTTGGGTTCTGCGTCAAGGATGCCATGTGCGTAAGATTTCAACGAAATGTCCAAAGCGTCACATGTATGACGCCAAAGGATGAGAACGGGCTGAAATGTCATATGGCGTCACCTAGGCTTGGGAATCGGTTCCAGGTTCCAGTTTGGAACCGGTTCCAAACGTTCCGATCCATCGGAATCGGACACGTCCACACGTTAACGATTCCACTAACAATTCCGAATGTTCCGTTCCATCCATTCCCGCGTCGCGGCATGACGTTACAGTATGCGACTGGATTTTTAAATCCCCCAAAAGCGCGATGGCTACGAGACGTAAACGATCAAGAGTGTGGCTTAATTTTAAATGCAGACCGGGGGAAGCAAATCTGGGCGACACAACCCCTCCCCTCCCGTCATTTTAGCTCCAATGACGGCATCAAAACAATGAAAGCATGGCGAAGCGGCTCTCCACGGCTCTGCTTTCGTCGGCGAAAAAGTTAAGAAACTCGACGCTATAAGCCCTCAGTACCGAGCCGAGCAGTTCGCACGTGACTTTTATGCAGTTTTTTTCACACACATAGACTAATTCGCGGCCACAAAATCAACTCCGGCCGCCACATATTGCGTTTCGTTCATTTTTTGTATGCTATTTAAAACACGCAGCGTATTCTTTCCATTGTATTTCCTTTCCCCGCTCTCCCTCCGTCTCTCTATCATTCACGCGTCTCTCTCACATACACGCACACACACACACACACACACACCGCGTCTGTCTATGAGGCGCCAGACTGGACAAAAGTGAAGCGAACTCCGCGAGCGACACTGGGCGAGAGAGAGACAGAGTGTGACTTTTATTTAAACTAATATAAACTAATATAATTTATTTTACTGGAAGGTTTAAAGCTCATAGCCATATTTTGTTGTTACTTGAAGAGTGCAGTGTCATGTGGCATCATGCAGTATTTGTCCTGAAAAGGCTACTCAGTAAATGTCTGTAATTTAAGGTCATTCCTATTTTATTTGTATACATTTTAATCATTAACTTTAAAAGCACTCTTTTTATGACTAAAATAACAGTAAAGGGTAAACAAAATGAATTCCCAAAAATTAAAACGGAAAAAACGGAATTTGGGAAAAAATAAAATGGAATTTGGGAAAAAATAAAACTGATTTCATAGGGCCCTAGATATTGCACACTTGGTTTTCATTCTCTAAAACCACTTTAAATTAGACATTTAAAGCCAACAACTCTCAAAGCCACCCTGTAAGTGTTCAGCGAATGGTACAGTAATTGATATGGGAATCGCATCGATAAGCAGACTCGACAATGGCATCGATATCGATAATTTCTTACCGATGCCCATCCCTAGCGTCACCTATATGACGCCAAAGGATGAGAATGTGTTGGATATTCAGCTAAGCTCCTGCCAGGACTAGAGGCAAATCATGTCTCTGAATTTTGAAAAAAATAACCTTAAGATTCTTAATCGTTTTAACCTAATTTTGCACGTTACAGTTTAGGAACCAATTTACTAAATCACCATAAAAGTATTTTTATTTTCCAAGGCAGTTTTCCATATTCCCAAAATTGGTAAACAGTATCAGACTGATACTGTGGAAATGTATTTTCACCAAATTTAGATTTTCCATTTGAAATCTGTATGCTATTTGTTACGCCCTTCTGTAGCCTAGGGGTAAATAGGGAACAACAAACATATGGAAAGACTTTGAGAGGAAAAAATGTACATTGTGACACAAATTGTAACTCAACAACAAGGAGTGTTAACTAGGCTGGGACAGGAAGGCGGAAAACCTCAAACGGTGCGTTGTCTCTCGCCTTCCCCTGCGCTCTCGCTGCAGCTTTATCTAGAAATCATCGGGGCACACACACACCAATGAGGCGACTGACAACAGATCGCTGTTAATCTATCAGGGAAGCAAGCACCGGGAAAGAAAGAGGCACACAGATTCTTGTCACAGTCCTCACATGAATAACATCACTATATAATAACATCAATAAATATTACTACTAACTTTTTTTTTATTGCTTTTGGTATTAAAATATTTAACTTTTTTTTTTAATATGTTGATATTTGCTATTTTGCTGTATCTAAAAATATTTAGCAATTTTTGCATAATCCTCCATAAGACTGAGTTGTATATACCACTTTTATTAATCACTATATTACCCACATTACTTATTATATATTTATTTAACCACTTCTTTTTTGTTTGTTTGTTCCTCCAGACATAGAGACCTTCATTAAGATATATTTTAGTACTTTTCCTCGCAAACTTTTTTTTTTTTATATAATCATTTGTTGATCCTTCAGTCATGATTGAATTAAATAGCAAATATATTCTCTCACGCCTCAACTGTTGTTTTTTTTACGACATTGTGTTAAGAACCGCATAAATACCTGAAAAAATAATAGCCTAAACTAGCTCAACGATGTGACTCATTGAAATGAGTTATAAGAATGTTGGAATGTCTTAGAGAGTTTCATAAATGTGACCTGTAATCATCATGTTTCTCATTCTTTTCACCTCTTCCTACTTTTTTTCTGCAAGTCTCAGTTCCTGTACAGTAATAAGGAGTGATTTAGTGAGTTGGACTCATGTTGTGCTATTTGATTTCCTGTTATCTGCATGCCAAAAACTCTCTGATTACTGAGACACAGTGAGACAGAGGAAATCAAACTAGAAAGTGTATAAATGTGCTTCCTGTCCTGATGAATTATGCATTTGTCTCTTTTATACATTTCCCTTTTTTTTAAGTAAGTCATACCTGCATGATAGCACTTGTTGCAGGAAAAAAAAGGTTAACCACAGATTTGCAGTCAAACTATCTCCTGCTGCTTTACAGTCCACAATAACAAAGTATTTGACTTGCAGTTTATTTTAATATTCCTTTTAATGTGTGAATTTGTACATTTTAAATACATGTTTTGTCCTTCACAGCCATCATAACAAACACTATTACAGTATGCATTTATCAATTAAGGTAACACATTAAATATTAACTAATTTATATTAATTATTAATAATAATTTAAATGATTGTATTACTTTATAAATATGCCATTTAAAATATATTCATTTAATATACATTTTATTTTATATATTAAAGTTTGGGGTTAAAGTTTTTACAATGTTTTTGCTCACCAAGGCTGTATTTATTTGATAGAGTAAAAACAGTAAGGTTATGACATATTAATATATTTTAAAATAGTTATTTTCTATTTGAATATATCTTAAAATACAATTTATTCCTGTGATGCAAAGCTGAATTTTAAATTTCTTATAATTATCAGTTTTGGAAACAGTTGTGATACTTTTGTATTCAATTATAAATAGAAAGATCATAATAAAAGTGTTTGAAATATATATTTTTGTTGGTCATTATTGATCGATTTAAAAATAAACAGTACAACTTTTGAACAGTATACTTTTCATTGGTATTACTGATACATGTTCACATGAACACTGTAATGAAAAGTGTGACAAATGATCAAATGATTTTGCAGCCGTCTATAACTGTGAGATCATGATATTTTTATAATTCACTGAGAATACAATATATCCTGATTATTTTGTTCCATATTAGTTTTGTCTGTAACACAAGCTATTGATTAAACTTCTCGCCCCTTTGGCTGCCCGTTCGGCAGCTATATAGTGAAAAGTGTGTGTGCTTCCTTCATTTTCCTCCCCTCCACTTACAGCCAGGAAATGTATTACTGCAACCCTGTGCAAGATATCCAGCATCCATAATTGAGGAGCATTTGATAAATAGCTGGGATTTTCCATTTGCCAGCTGTGGATGGGTAAAGACTGTTTTGCAGGAGGGAGCTCACCCTAGTTGCATCCTTGTGCAGAGAACATTTTCAACATGATAATTTAGCTTGCAAAATATGTAAGGAAAAATGTGACTTATTCATTTGCCATAAAGTGGTGTCTGTGCTCAGAATTTAGAGACGTTTTCTACCTGTTGCTGAAATATATACAGTCTGTATGTTAATATAAACTCTGTCTGAGCTGGTCTTTTATATTCATAACCTCGGTGTATCATGACTGAATTTGTTCTTTTGAGTACTAATGGAAGTTTTTTTTTTTTTTTTTACTAACAAGGTGGTGTGCATGACTGCAATATTGTTTAAGCATTATGACAGGATATACGCATGAAACTGTTTTGCAGTCACAGTAATTAAAATAAAGATTAGGTTAATTGTTGTGGTCTTATTGAATTTAGCGTGGCTTCTAAAGTAGTTAGTTCATGTGGATTTGACCTTATAAGAGGCAAAGTATTGACCTGAAATGTTGTTTTATAACATGGAGTTGCCAAATGCTCATCTAAAGCCGTTCAGCCCAGTTATGTCAGTATACGTTCCCTTTAATATCTCTGCAAAACCTGCAAACATGTAACCTTGATCATTTTGCATGTCAATCAACTTCTCTGTACTGTCTCATGTTTCTGCTGAAGGTAGTTTGAATGATCTAAATACAGATTGTGTGTGTATGTGTGTGTGTGTGTGTGATTGGATTTATTTATGCTTCACACACGTTTTCGTGTGTGTGTGTGTGTTTGCACTGATGAGCCAAAACATTATTAATATTGTTGATCAACTGCTAACAAGGCCAAATATTAAGGTCTGGGTAGATTAGATGATAAGCAAACAATCAATTCTCGTAATCAACATGTTATGCAGGAGAAATGTGTATGGTTTTCATTTATCTGGTTTTCATTTATCATCCTTGACATAATACAAACCGATTCAAGCTGCATAACACAATGTTCCCTGTACAGCTTTGTGAAATGTCACTAAATTTATGGTTTTAAAACTAAGGGGTTGTAGAGATCTTTAGTGAACCCCAGCTGTCTAACAGGACTCATTGGTGCACTGTTGACTTTTCATGCTCAATCTAAGTGAAACTAGCAGACATACAGGTCCTTCTCAAAAAATTAGCATATTGTGATAAAGTTAATTATTTTCCATAATGTAATGATAAAAATTAAACTTTCATATATTTTAGATTCATTGCACACCAACTGAAATATTTCAGGTCTTTTATTGGTTTAATACTGATGATTTTGGCATACAGCTCATGAAAACCCAAAATTCCTGTCTCAAAAAATTAGCATATCATGAAAAGGGTCTCTAAACGAGCTATTAACCTAATCATCTGAATCAACTAATTAACTCTAAACACCTGCAAAAGATGCCTGAGGCTTTTAAAAACTCCCAGCCTGTTTCATTACTCAAAACCGCAATCATGGGTAAGACTGCCCACCTGACTGCTGTCCAGAAGGCCATCATTGACACCCTCAAGCAAGAGGGTAAGACAGAAAGAAATTTCTGAACAAATAGGCTGTTCCCAGAGTGCTGTATCAAGGCACCTCAGTGGGAAGTCTGTGGGAAGGAAAAAGTGTGTCAAAAAACGCTGCACAACGAGAAGAGGTGACCGGACCCTGAGGAAGATTGTGGAGAAGGAACGATTCCAGACCTTGGGGGACCTGCGGAAGCAGTGGACTGAGTCTGGAGTAGAAACATCCAGAGCCACCGTGCACAGGTGTGTGCAGGAAATGGGCTACAGGTGCTGCATTCCCCAGGTCAAGCCACTTTTGAACCAGAAACAGCGGCAGAAGCGCCTGACCTGGGCTACAGAGAAGCAGCACTGGACTGTTGCTCAGTTTTGCATGTCATTCGGAAATCAAGGTGCCAGAGTCTGGAGGAAGACTGGGGAGAAGGAAATGCCAAAATGCCTGAAGTCCAGTGTCAAGTACCCACAGTCAGTGATGGTCTGGGGTGCCATGTCAGCTGCTGGTGTTGGTGCACTGTGTTTTATCAAGGGCAGGGTCAATGCAGCTAGCTATCAGGAGATTTTGGAGCACTTCATGCTTCCATCTGCTGAAAAGCTTTATGGAGATGAAGATTTCATTTTTCAGCACGACCTGGCACCTGCTCACAGTGCCAAAACCACTGGTAAATGGTTTACTGACCATGGTATTACTGTGCTCAATTGGCCTGCCAACTCTCCTGACCTGAACCCCATAGAGAATCTGTGGGATATTGTGAAGAGAAAGTTGAGAGACGCAAGACCCAACACTCTGGATGAGCTTAAGGCTGCTATCGAAGCATCCTGTGCCTCCATAACACCTCAGCAGTGCCACAGGCTGATTGCCTCCATGCCACGCCGCATTGAAGCAGTCATTTCTGCAAAAGGATTCCCGACCAAGTATTGACTATTGAGTGCATAACTGAACATAATTATTTGAAGGTTGACTTTTTTTTTGTATTAAAAACACTTCTTTTATTGGTCGGATGAAATATGCTAATTTTTTGAGACAGGAATTTTGGGTTCCCTTTCGTTGTCACTCCGAGTTCCGTCGGATGACGACGAATGGGGGTTTCGCTTAGAAAGCCTATCGACTTCGAGTATACAAAAACGAGCCAATGGCAAAGAAATGCCATGGGTCTGCGGAATTTGCATAGCGTAACTCCGCCTCACCTCGTGGGTATTTAAGGAGAACGCTGGCAGCAAATAGGCATGTTTTCGCTTCGGAGCCAAGAGCATCTCTTCACTCCACAGCCATTTCTGACTTCACTCTACGAGACGAGCCACTCTCTCCGGTGTTGGTGTGACAGCGATCTGCAGCGAGTTCACATTGCCTGCTGATCTGTGCAGTGATCTGCCAATGAGTGTGTTCTCCCTGCTCGCTTCAACATCGCGGAGTTGTTTTCTCCTCTCATAAAAGAGCTCGCACGCGGCACGTCTTTTTAAAGACGGCTCGCCCGTGCATTTCTGGTTGCGGTCGACTCATTTCTGATTTTGATGGGCACATTCTCTGCTCTGCGTGCTTGGGCTTGATCACGCTAGAGCAGCGTTTGTGGATGACTCACGTTCTCCCCGCGGGAACGTGACCATCACGTCATTACGGTCGAGACTCAATGATCTCGTGAGAGAGAGAGTCCCCTCATCCACACCCCGATCTAACACTCTCCACATGAGGTGCTACTTCGGCTGGTGGCCAGGGTGACCTGAGGGTGTGAGTGTGGAACAAATCCGCCGACTGTTTGTCCGTGGACCACGCCCCCCTCTTCAGTGGGTTCAGTTCTACAGCCCGTACTTCATTGTCCCGAAGAAAACCGGTGGGTTACGGCCAATCCTGGACCTGCGCGTTCTGAACCGCTCCCTTCACAGGCTGCCGTTCAGATGCTCACCGCCAAACGCGTTTTCGAATGTGTGCGGCACCAGGATTGGTTTGCAGCGATCGACCTGAAGGACGCCTACTTTCATGTCTCCATCCTCCCTCGACACAGACCGTTCCTGCGGTTTGCTTTCGAGAGGCAGGCATATCAGTACGCAGTTCTCCCATTCGGGCTAGCCCTGTCTCCTCACGTCTTCGCGAAGGTCGTTGAGGCAGCCCTTGTTCCCCTCCGGGAACACGGGGTTCGCATTCTGATTTATCTCGATGACTGGCTATCCTAGCTCACTCTCGAGATCAGCTTTGCGAACACAGGGACTTGGTGCTCCGCCATGTAGCCCGTCTGGGCCTTCGGGTCAACTGGGAGAAGAGCAAACTTTGCCCCGTGCAGAGGATCTCTTTTCTCGGTATGGAGTTCGACTCGGTCGCCATGTCCGCGCAGCTTACGAGCGAGCGCGCGCAGTCACTGCTGACTTGCCTGAGACAGTTCGAGGGCAAGAGTGCGGTTCCACTGAAACTTTTTCAGAGGCTCCTGGGGCATATGGCATCCGCAGCCGTGGCAACACCGCTCGGATTGCTTCATATGAGACCGCTTCAGCTTTGGCTTCGCGACCGAGTCCCGAGGTGGGCATGGCAGCACGGCACTCTCCGAGTACCAGTTACTCCGACCTGCCGTCAGACCTTCACTCCGTGGTCGAACCTCAGTTTTCTACGGGCCGGAGTGCCCCTGGAACGAGCTTCCCGGCATATTGTTGTAACGACAGATGCCTCTACCACGGGCTGGGGTGCCATGTGCAATGGACGTGCTGCCGCGGGCTCCTGGACAGGACCCCACCGCCTATGGCACGTCAATTGCCTCGAGTTGCTGGCTGTACAGCTCGCCCTGCGCCGCTTCCGAGCCGTGCTCAGGGGCCAGCATGTACTAGTCCGTTCAGACAATACCGCGACCGTAGCGTACATCAACCGTCAAGGTGGACTGCGCTCCCGCCGTATGTCGCAACTCGCCCGCCACCTCCTCTTATGGAGTCAGAAGCATCTGAGGTCGCTTCGTGCCATTTATATCCCCGGAGCCCTGAACTGTGCAGCCGACGAGCTCTCACGGCTTCAGCCCCTCCCGGGAGATTGGCGACTCCATCCCCAGTCGGTTCAGCTGATTTGGGACCAGTTCGGGGACGCACAGATAGATCTGTTTGCCTCTCACGACTCGACCCATTGCGCCCTGTATTATTCCCTGACCGAGGGCACGCTCGGCACGGATGCACTGGCGCACAGCTGGCCGCGGGGCCGCAAATATGCGTTTCCCCCAGTGAGCCTTCTTGCGCAATTCCTGCGCAAGGTCAGGGAGGACGAGGAGCAGGTCACTCTGGTCGCGCCGTACTGGCCCACCCGGACCTGGTTCTCCGAACTCATACTCCTCGCGACAGCACCTCCTTGGCCGATTCCCCTGAGGAAGGACCTCCTTTCTCAGGGACGGGGCACCCTATGGCACCCTCGTCCCGATCTTTGGAACCTCCATGTGTGGCTCCTGGACGGGACGAGGCAGGTTTGAGTACCCTACCACCAGTGGTGGTGACTACCATCACTTCCGCTAGAGTGTCGTCCACGAGACACGTCTATGCGTTGAAGTGGAACCTCTTCGTCAACTGGTGCTCTTCTCACCGAGAAGACCCCCGGAGATGTTCGATCAGTGTCATGTTTTCCTTTCTTCAAGAAGGGTTGGAGCGAAGGCTGTCTCCCTCCACCCTCAAGGTCTATGTCGCCGCCATTGCCGCACATCATGACCCAATAGAAGGTAAGTCTGTGGGGAAGCATGACCTGATCGTCAGGTTCCTGAGAGGAGCGAGGAGACTGAATCCTCCTCGCCCTCCTCTCGTACCCTCTTGGGACCTCGCAGTGGTCTTAACTGCCCTGCGCAGCGCTCCCTTTGAGCCTTTGCAGTCGGTCGAGCTTAACTTCCTGTCAATGAAGACAGCGCTTCTGACTGCATTGGCCTCCATCAAGAGGGTAGGGGACCTGCACGCATTCTCCGTTGACGAAGCGTGCTTGGAATTCGGGCCGGCTTACTCTCACGTGATCCTGAGACCCCGGCCTGGATATGTGCGCAAGGTTCCTACCACTCCCTTCCGGGACCAGGTGGTGAACCTGCAAGCGCTGCCCCCGGAGGAGGCAGACCCAGCCTTGGCACTGCTCTGTCCAGTACGTGCTCTTCGCATCTATGTAGACAGAACGCAGTGTTTCAGGACCTCAGACCAGCTCTTTGTCTGTTATGGTGGGAAGCTGAAGGGAAAGGCTCTCTCCAAGCAAAGGTTGTCTCACTGGATAGTGGACGCCATTGCTTTGGCATACCAGCAGCAAGGTCGACCGTGCCCCCTTGGTGTGACCGCCCACTCCACCCGGAGTGTGGCGTCCTCTTGGGCTTTAGCGCATGGCGCCTCGCTAACAGACATCTGCAGAGCTGCAGGCTGGGCGACACCTAACACATTCGCCAGATTCTATAATCTCCGAGTGGAGCCAGTCTCCTCCCATGTACTCTCTTTTTCAAGCTAACATGGGAGCCGTTCAGGTGTCTTCGCTTGCTCGCCATTCCACTCCACGGACTGGATACGTGCGATATTTCCTCAGGTGAGCCTTCCTCTCTGAAGCCCTGAGTTCCTCCAGCACTGTTGACGCTGGCGCCACTGTCTATTGCCTGTGCGTCGGCTAGGTGCCTCCGTGTGCATGGTTCCTCCTCTGAGTAACCCCCACATGTGTATTTCCACTGTAAGCCTCTTTGAGCATGTGTCTTTCCCTCGGCAAGCCACCTTGCCACCCCTGGGGTTGAAATATTCCACCTGCGGCTGGACACCCCAGTGATTCCCCATATGCATCCTTCGGGTCATATGTGTATTCTTAAGCCCCCCCCTCTGGGTTGGCAGTAATTGCATATTCCCCTAAAATCTGGGATATGCTCCCCAGTGTATCTTGGTATTCCTGTGCTAAATAGGAGTCCTTCGTCCGTGCTAGTCTCACGACAGGGATCTCAGATTTACGCAGGGCACTGGAAGACAGCTGAGAAGGTGGCGTGATTAGACTGGTATCCCCATTCGTCGTCATCCGACGGAACTCGGAGTGACAACGAAAGGGAACGTCTCGGTTACGGATGTAACCCTTCGTTCCCTGAGTAGGGAACGGAGACGTTCCGTCTTCCTGCCACTTTACGCTGTACCGCGGGGATCGCCTGAGCTCAGTCTTGGCTCCTTGGCTGCCTATTTGCTGCCAGCGTTCTCCTTAAATACCCACGAGGTGAGGCGGAGTTACGCTATGCAAATTCCGCAGACCCATGGCATTTCTTTGCCATTGGCTCGTTTTTGTATACTCGAAGTCGATAGGCTTTCTAAGCGAAACCCCCATTCGTCGTCATCCGACGGAACGTCTCCGTTCCCTACTCAGGGAACGAGGGTTACATCCGTAACCGAGATGTTTTCATGAGCTGTATGCCAAAATCATCAGTATTAAAACAATAAAAGACCTGAAATATTTCAGTTGGTGTGCAATGAATCTAAAATATATGAAAGTTAAATTTTTATCATTACATTATGGAAAATAATGAACTTTATCACAATATGCTAATTTTTTGAGAAGGACCTGTATTTGTAAGGATTTACATTGTGGAATGAAATTGTCATTTGTTATGAAATACGAGATTTATTGGGTGCATAAACCTCCTTTTTACATAACAAGTGACCACTTCATTCCATTTTCTATTAAGGGGCATAAAAGTTGAACCCTCGTGATCTGTCTTGTCATAATAAGGATAGGTAACATTTATAATTATACTGAGGGTTCCTCCCAAGGACACACAATCACTGTCTTTTTTTTTTTATCTCTCGCACTTTCATTCTCTCATCCACTTCCTGGCATGATCGTTTATTAGAAGAGTGCTCTCGCTTGATTAAAAAATGATTTAGTTGAACGTCTCGATTCCAGAGACACTTTGACTGCTTTATTTATTTATTTTATTTATTTTTATGGCTTCCCTGCAAGAGCTATCACAGGTAGAGCATGTGATGGTTCTCTTAAAGCGATAGTTAACCCCAAAATGTGAACTCTGTCATCGTGTACTGTACTCACCCTCGTGTGGTTCCAAACCCGTATGACTTTCGTTCTTTCATGGATCACACAAAGACTAATTTTGATATATTTTAGTACTTTTCCTTTTTCTCATACATAGCTATTGTAATATAGTGTGCAATATAGTGTGCAAGTCATCTGGACCACTTTATGGTGTTTTTTTGTCCTTTTTGAACCTTGAAAGCTTGAATTTGGTAAGAAACCACGGTGGAGCTGCATTGACTTGACCCTGACCACCATAAGAGCACGCATCACTCAAAGCATATTGTGAGTTAGCAGATGCTGGCCTATGAAAGAGATGACAAGCATGAACTAAATAGGATATTACCTCAGCTGAAGGAGATTGAGGTCTGCTATAAGACATTAGCTTAAACTGTCAGGACACAGACTGATCAATATACTGAACACATTACCCCACCCCGCACACATCTTCATGGCTTAATGCACTTCATGCACTGTAAAAGAATGGCAGGCTCTGGAAAGTGGCAGGGGCGTAATTCTTTCCACAAATTTAAAATGTAAGTTCGCTGTGCTGGACGGGAATCACTTAAGGCCAGTTCACACTGCACCGACAGACAGCAACAGACACTTCGTCGGATAAGTGTGTTACCCCAGTCGGCACTTGTCTAGTCGTGGAAGGTCTAAGAAGTGATACACTGTAATCTAGTGATCATCCGCGTTAGTTGCCGTCTGTAGGTGCAGTGTGAATTGGCCTTTAGTTAGTTTGCCATGAATACTGTTTTGTATATTGATTTCCCTTTAATGTTTGCAAAGTATTATAGGCACAAATCCCAAGCCTTTTTTTTTTGAGTGAGATCTCTTAGATAAGTTAGATACACTATTATCTAACATACCATGAAAAACAGGTATAGCATTAAACACATTAGATACCTACTATTATTATTATTATTTTTTGATCTGTGCCATGTTTTACCTAAATTTGAAATTAACATTTAAAAACGTCTGGAACAAAATGTACTCAATTATGTTGTTAAGGGTATAATCATTCTGTTTGAATAATTCCAGATGAAGATATTGAGTGAATCCATCACAATGCGAAAGAGCAATTGTGCCAGCACACTTCCCAGCATGCACTCTGGCATGAATAATCAGAATAGCTGCATTGTATAATTGCTTTGTTTACACTGTTGTTGTTGATTTTGTGTTGTGATGTCAGGAAGTTTGTTTGTCTACTTAAACCGATCTGTTAGTTCTTGATCTTGTTGTTTCTTGTACAACTTGTTGATCTCTGTGTTCAGCAAGAATGTTTCCATTAATGTGATGAGTAATCATGTGATATTTTTAAAAAGCAGTCTTCACTGCATGACATTTCTAGAGATAAGAGAAACATGAGATGAAGAATTTAAGACAATATAAACAAAGTTAATTTCAAATTATTTAAATACATTTTGAAAAATTGAAATGTATTTGATGTTTGTGATTGCTAGAAAATCACACAAATTAGTTGTTAGACATGCATTTATTTTTGGTAAATTGAGTGATAAATAAATAAAATGTCTCATCTAATACAATCAATATTTTTTAGGGTCTAGGGTTCTTTTTTATGCTCTATTTTGTACCTTCTTCATAGAAAGTGCCTCATGCCATGTCTGTTGAGTTTTGGCTTTGAAGTGACTGATATACGTGTGCTGATATGTAACATGTATGTTGATGTGATGTTCCTGTTTGTAATGTTTTCAAGTGTGTCCGCCGCTGCTCACGTTTCAAAGCTATGGAAATGACATGGTCATGTTGAGAATAATCTAAAACATATTCTTTAGTTGGAAATTTCCTCCCCGTTTCCTATAGGTACTGAAAGACATTTCAAGGGTATGCATGAATGTCAGAGAAAAGCTATCCAAGCTTACAACAGCAACACATATCAGAGAACTGGCCATGAACTGGCTTCAAAGACTATCCCTCAAAGAGATGTTGTGTTTGACAACCCCATGTCTGTTTTTTTCAAATCCATCTTTTTGATTGACATTCGAAGTGTCATCACTTTGAAACACAAGTAAGTCATAACTGGAACATGTCAGCTCACCCAGCATGTATGCATTTATACGGACACATTATTTGTCCTTGTATCTTCCTCATGAGCCGTTTTCTTCTCGTGAATCTTGGGTATTGTGATGGAGTCAGAATAGGAGGTTTACTTTGAAGAGGTGTCATGGATCAATAGGTTTGGTCAACCCATTCTTAAGGATTGTGACCTATTCCACACTTGCAAAATAAACCAAGGTGCCGAGGAATTAAATATCTTTATGATAGGGATTAGATTAATTCAATAAATGCATAGATGACAGAGAAGATTTTTGTGCATAAGGATCAGTCGGCATCCAAAGGGAGTCCCAAGTGGAATTCGGTAACACTTCATTTCTAGTCCACTTCTACAAACTATAAGTAACTTTGAAACTACATGTCAACTAGCAGCAACTATGTGTAGACTGTCTGCTAAATATCCAACCCGATCTCACGGCAATTCGTACGGATTTACGAGGTGGTAAATTCATATGAATTCATACGACCTCACTCGTACGAATTTGTGAGATTTTTGCTAAATCTTACATATTTTATGAGTTGCCCAATTCGTATGAATGACCTACCCCTGACTCTGCCCCTAAACCTAACCGTCACTGGGGTTTAGACAAATCGTACAAATTCATACAAATCAATCACATTTTACTCACTCGTACGAATTGGTCGTGAGATAGCGTTGAAATACCTGCTAACACTTTATTTTGATGGTCTGCCAACATACATTATACTGACTAAAAGTTACTTTGCAAGTATCAACTTATTCTAACCCTAACATAACAGTCTACTAAAACTAATGAGAGTTGGCTGGCATGTACCGTAGTTTCAAATTAATGAGAGTTAGTTTACACATAGTTGCACAGTTACATATGTATAAAGTGGACTATCGAAATAAAGTGTGACCAGGAATTCTTCATAATTATCTATTTTACAAACTGTTTAAGATATAAAGTGAAGATTAAGTTATGTAAAACCTCTGTAAGAGATTCATAATGGCATTGATATATTGTAAACCCCTTAAATGACAATTTCTATATGGAATCTCTCAGCGTAATGAAGGCACTATGCAAATGATATAGCAGCAACTCTGTTAAATGTTTTACTCTCTCTAATTAAATTGTATTGTGTATTCTCATCTTTATATTTGTTGGGGATTCCAAAAGGCACTTGTTCAAATCAAGTCCTAAAATCATGGAGTCTTGATATTTTCCACAATACCCTTAACAAAAGCTTTAATTTGAAATGTCTCTTGAATGAACAATATCAGCTAATTTCATGATGGCAGCATCAACCCCTTATCTATCTTTTACAGCCACTCATCCACCTCTTTTCATCAGCCTGAATAGGCACAATTTGTTTTTCTGTTGATTTATTTGTTTAATTTAGCTTATGAACTGCTGCATTATGTATCCCTGCTGATCCACAAATTATGCACTGAAAGTATCCCAGGTTCTGGGATGTCATTTACATTGATTCCTTAACTAAGTTGGGGCAATTTTTTTGTAAAAATTGCGCTGTATATAAAGACACTGACTCATTAGTTAATGTTTTCTGATTAAATTCAGATGATTTCCTATTAATTCAATAGAATGTGAGGGAATACCAATATGGCGGCACGTGGCTTCACTTTTTATGATGGCATGAGCAATCCAGTTCTCTATATATCAGTGAATGGTACACGTTTTTTTACTGAAAATTTTCGGTATGGGTCTTTTGGTTTGGTATGCATACCAAATGAATACGGTGTTGTTTTAACCGCTGCATGTGCTGAACGTGATTTCAAATTCCGAGTTTCCCCCTTAGGATGGGACAATATCATTAATATTGATATACTTTTTA
Source organism: Rhinichthys klamathensis goyatoka (assembly GCF_029890125.1). NCBI lineage: Eukaryota > Metazoa > Chordata > Actinopteri > Cypriniformes > Leuciscidae > Rhinichthys > Rhinichthys klamathensis. The sequence goes on from NW_026606580.1 coordinate 253,267, forward strand.
AGTTGCAAACACATCTGAATAATAACGAAGGACAGTGAGAAGTGATCTGCTGCTGGATAAGTGCACAAACGTGTCTTAAACATGAGACGTGCTTTGTATTAAGTGCTTCAAACTAAATCATAAACCTACATTGCTTGGCCTAATGTCAGATGTGTGTGTTGTGTAATGCCTTTGAGATGGGTTTTCCTCAGTGCACTTACATCTTACGGTAAATGTAACAAATTCATGCAAACATTCTCATTTCGCATTAAGCATTTAACAGACAGCAAGTGAGTCTCCATCGTTTCAACTCGTTTAACACAGACTTCAATGAACGAGTGCCGCTGCGCATGTGTGTCAAATAGACAGGGGATTAGAACGGGACTGCAATAATTCTAACCTTATTGTAAAATATTTTGCTAATATATATTGCATCTAAAAGTGTAAGCACTTTAAATCTCTTCGCCCAATTAGAACAGCACCATAAAATGCAGTGTGTGTTGCTGCCAGTTGCAGCAGTATTGACAGACTTTTTTATTTTTTTTATTTTACGACAGACATAGTTTTTAAAAAATAAAAACATGGTTTGTTTTTTCTCCTCCTCTACCAAAAACATACCAAACCTTGACTTTTGTTTACTGTTAAACCCCTAGTGTGTATCTTTGACTGACATTATTGCAGGCACCACACAAAGGTTGTTCAAGTTACTGTATGTCAATCCTAACATTTCATGGGGAAATGTAATATTTCTTGCTTTGTCTTTTGATTGTGCAATGACAGCTAAACAATACCGTTACCAGAGTCCACTGTATATTTATAGGCCTGTCCTGCCTTCCACGATCAGGTTATTGTAAGTCACATGTAAAGTCAAAGGGTTCAGAAACTATAGAATTTTGAGTACTCAACACCCAATCATCCGGGCCGTATCTCAGCAAAGCTGACACTAATGCACCGTCGGATGAGGAAAGTGACACACGATAGACCGATATCAGCATGCCCCCAGGCTAAGATTGTAGGGGCTCAAGCGCAGACAGGTCTGAAACGGGCCAAACATCCCATAATTAGATCTGCAGGTTGAGAAGGAAATGGCCTCATCGTCTGATCGGATAACTGGAGAGCATGGCCGAGAGATTAGAGCCGTGTAATGGTGCAGCCATCTCGCTTAACACAAGCAGCCGAGCTGTGATAGACTTGCCAGTCCGATCAGATAGCATCTCATAAACGGTGCCACAGATGGCAGCGCTAGAGGTGAGGATTGCAAACTGATCAGAGACATGCACAGTCATGTTGGGCCTGTTTCATTAAGAAATCTGCCACGGCGGGACGATACACTGCCTAATCTCATTCGCTGAGAGTGCTTGAAAGGTTTATGAACAGTGATTGCTTTGGCTTCTTTGAACTGCCTTGCTAAATGGCCCGAGCTACTAATTTTTTTTTAAGTATATATATTTATATATATATATATATATATATATACTCACACTTTAGTTTAGACTCCAATTCTCACTGTTAACTATTAACTATGACTTCCCCATATAAACTCCTAATTACTGCTTATTAATAGTAAGGTAATAGTTAACCCTCCTATTATCTTTGGGGTCAATTTGACCCCATTCAATGTTTAACGTCTGTAAATACATGATTTTATTTATTTTTTTTGCTTCAAATTTAATGACTTTTCCTAATTTAATGGGGACAACTCTGTAAACATAAAATTAACCTGCTGATATTTTTTCAATGTCCTGTACACATTTTGTAGCATTGGTGTTCCTTGGGGTCAATTTGACCCCAGGCTCGTTTAGCTGTATAATAAAACAGAAAACATATTAAAATTTCACACACATTTGTTTTGGTTGTTTTATTGAGGTCACTATAACATGTTATAATGTGAATTTATAATGTTCATTATAATTTTACATATTCAATATTATATTCAAAAAAGTCCCTCTGTTTTAGGGCTCTAACCCAACATAACCATATCTGTAGTATTGCGAGAACCACTAGTAGTTCACGTGACATGTGATATTATTCTCATGAGAACTAATAATTCTTTCCCGTGCCATGGGGAGTGGAAAACGTCTCGGTTACGTATGTAACCCTAGTTCCCTGATAGGGAATGAGACGCTGCGTCAAACGCTGTGGAAACGCCCCTGCGTTGTGCGTCATGAAGCACGTATGGAATCAGCCCAATGGAGAGACGTAACGTCATAGGCGGGTGACGTCATCGACCAGGAAACTATAAAGCACCCCAAAAACACAAGCGCATCAGCTTCTGATAGGCCTGAAGGAGCGCTTAACGGGAATGCCGGGAGTATGGCAGAACGACGCAGCGTCTCGTTCCCTATCAGGGAACTAGGGTTACATACGTAACCGAGACGTTCCCTTTCAAGGGAACTTCGAGCTGCGTCAAACGCTGTGGGAACGCGAATACCCACGTCGCCATAGGAGCAAGTGACCGTCATGTGAGATCTAGCGCACAGCGGACGAGAGCACCTGCACGGTGAAGACCATCCAGTCGCATCACAAACCTCACTCAGGGACACTCCTGACAATAAAGCTTTGGATGCAGCCATACTCCTAGTAGAGCGGGCTCGTACAGCCAAAGGTGAAGGCTGACCAGCCGACTCATAAGCACGTGAGATAGCCTCGACCACCCACTTGCTCATTCTCTATTTAGACGCAGGACACCCTTTCCTGGGTGGCCCGAAACATACAAATAAATGTTCTGATTTCCTCCACAGGGCAGCTCTGTGGACATAAGCGTCTAACGCCCTCACTGGGCAGAGCAACTTAAGTTTCTCCTGGTCTGACGACAGAAATGGAGGAGGACAGAAAGCCTGCAGAACTGTAGGTCTAACAACATTAGTAGGGACCTTAGGAACATAACCTGGCCTAGGGTATAGAAAAGCCTTAACCATACCAGGCGAAAATTCCAGGCACGAACTGCTGGCCTCAGCCTCAAAGTGCCACGAAGGAAACGAGTTAGAAGCGGGTGTCTCCCAAGAAAAACTCCACTGAAAGGGACGTGGTAAGCAACCAGTGCCGCCACATACACCTTTAGTGTGGAGGGGGATAACCCTGTGGAGAAACGCTCCTGCAGGAATTCCAGCACTGCACCCACTGGGCAGTTAACTGGGTCCTACAGGTGTTCTCCATACCAAGAAGTGAAAAGTTTTCACTTCAAAGGCATATAGCTTCCTCGTGGATGGAGCTCTGGAGTGAAGGATGGTCTCAACAACCTCGGTTGAGAGACCGGAATCTAAGAGCTGGGCCCCCTCAGAGGCCAAGCCCACAGTTTCCATAACTCTGGGCGGGGGTGAAATATCATGCCGCCCGCCTGAGAGAGTAGATCCCTCCTGACCGGGAGCTCCAAAGGAGAGCCGTCCAGGAGAGAAACCAGGTCCGCAAACCATACTCGGGCCGGCCAGAACGGGGCTACTAATAGTAGGCTGACCCCGTTCCGGCGACCCTCTCCAGAACTCCTGGTAGCAGAGCAATCGGGGGAAAAGCGTACAGACGTGACCTCGGCCACGGCTGCACCATAGCGTCCAACCCCAGAGGGGCTGGATGACTGATGGAGAACCATAGACGACAGTGCGATATCTCCTTGGAAGCGAATAGGTCCGCCTCGGCGCGACCGAAACTCAACCAAAGGAGCTCCACCACCTCGGGGGTGGAGTCTCCATTCCCCCGGCCTCGGCCCCTGCCTCGACAGAGAGTCCGCTACCACATTCAAATACCCAGGAAGATACATTGCTCTCAGTGATAGTAACTTCCCTAGGGACCACAGGAGGACCTGACGGGCCAACTTGTAAAGCCGGCGAGACCGCAGGCCCCCCTGACGATTTATAAAAGAGACCACCGACGTGTTGTCTGACTGAACTAGCACATGATGACCTCTCAGGTCAGCTAGGAAGTGTTTCAGAGCCTGAAACACCGCCAACATCTCTAGACAATTTATATGCCATGATAGATGATGGTCCTGCCACAGACCTTGGGCTGGACGACCACTCATGACCGCCCCCCACCCCGTGAGGGAAGCATCCGTCGTTAGCTTTACGTGACGACAAAGAGCCCCCAGCACAGGATCTTTGGATAGGAACCAAGTTTCTTTCCACAAGACCAGAGCACGAAGGCAGCGCTGCGTGACTTTGATCGTGCGGAGTGGATTTCCCCTCGGGGAGAATCCCTTGGTCCTGAGCCACCACCGCAGCGGTCTCATGTACAACAGGCCAAGGTATAACGTTGGACACTGCTGCCATCAAACCCAACAGTTTCTGAAACTGCTTTACAGTGAGTAGCTGGCCTAGCTTTACTGTTTCAAGGCTGAAGAATCGAAGCGATGCGGGTGACCTAATCCCAAACAACGCCTAGAAAAGTGGTCTCCAGGGAAGGAGATAAACACTTTTCTTCGCATTCAGCCTCAACCCCAACTTCCTGATATGCGCGAGGACGACATCTCGATGTCGAACCGCCATCTGCTCCGTAAAGTACGGGGAGATAGCTAGACCGAACGGAAGAACCCTATACTGGAATGCCTTGCCCCCGAAGGCAAACCTCAGGAACTTCCTGTGTTGTGGAAGTATGGAAATGTGGAAGTAGGCGTCCTTTAGATCTATCGTGACAAACCAGCCCTCGGACCTGATTTGTGACACGACCTGCTTGATAGTGAGCATCTTGAATTGAGCTTCCCTACCGAGCGATTTTATAGGCGCAAATCTAAAATTGGACGCAACCCCCCATCCTACTTTGGAACGATGAAATATCGGCTGTAATAACCTAGCTCCAAACTGGGAGGAGGAACCCGTTCTATAGCCCCCTTTTGAAGGAGCGTTTCACCTCTTGTTCCATTACCAGAGCCTGCTCGGGGCCCACACTATGGGGAGAACCCCTCTGAGTTTCGGTGGACGACACCTAAATTGGATCGCATAACCTCTTACTACTGTCTGCAGGACCCACTGAGATATTCTTGGAAGGCTTTTCCACTTTGCCAAACAAATTCTACTAAGGGTACCAGTCTCTCGAGACTGGTCTCTGGTGTAATTTGAGCAGCAAACACAGCGCCCTGTAACGGCGCACCGGCAGGGAACAACTGGTTTGACTGCTCTGAGACCCTCCTCAGAGGGAGCGAGCGTCCCTCGGGAAAGCACTCGCTGGGACCGTCTACGCCCCGGCATGAAGGCGGGGTTGGCAGAACGGGCCCCTGAGGGCACCGAGGAAGAATGGGCACCGTAAAAAGAGGTGAACACCTTTCTCCCTCGGTGGAGACCGCCCTCAGCATAACCAATATAACTGGCCTCAAAACAGTTCTATTGCTTTTTATATATATATATATATATATATATATATATATATATATATATAATATTATATTTATTTTTCAAAAAGCTTTGGCTGAGAGTGCCGCGTCTGGTCCCACTGTCCAGCAGGGGGAGCGCGAGACGCGATACTCTGCTTTGCTGCGCCTATGCGATGAGCTCGTGGACAGCCGGGGCTGCTCCCGCCCAGCAGCCCCATGGACGTGAACTTTTAATGGAAGAAACCTTTTAAAAGCTGCTGCCTGCTTCTCTTCTTCCTGAAATTATCAATGACAGTATTAACTAAGTCACTGAATAACCCCGCAGGGGAGAGAGGATCATCTAAAAGAAAGCTTTCTCTTTCTGTTTCATGTTGGAAAAAATCATTTTACCACAAATCGGCAGCCTGACGCAGTTCTCGAACCACGTCAGTACTGCCTCCTCACTCACGCTCACGTCCTTTAGCAAATCAGGGAGGAACACACTTCTTAAATGCCGTTCGCTCGCCATAGTCTCTCATACAAAATTGTTTGTGTGGTGTAAATGTGATAACTCCTGCCTAGCAAATACTAAAGACAGACACAGTGTTTACATTCAGACAGATTCACATATAGCGCGACTGAAGGCACAGAAGCTGATGCGCTTGTGTTTTTGGGGTGCTTTATAGTTTCCTGGTCGATGACGTCACCCGCCTATGACGTTCCGTCTCTCCATTGGGCTGATTCCATACGTGCTTCATGACGCACAACGCAGGGGCGTTCCCACAGCGTTTGACGCAGCTCGAAGTTCCCTTGAAAGGGAACATCATTTTTGCGAGAACTTTGATGTTTCCCGTGCCATGGGGGAGGGGAAAACATAATTTTTGCGAGATTGACCCCACACATAACTCGTGTTACTATCCTTGATAAAATAAATAGTTTTTCTTTCCAAATGTTATAGATTACAAAAATCTATACTTAGAAATATTATAAAACAAAATAAAACACCAAATATATTTATACTATTTATATTTTTATAATTGTAGGTCAATCAGTAAGATTTTATGGTAATTTGTAAATTTGTCCATAGTCGTGCAATGGGTCAAATTGACCCCAGTGGGTAATAAATGTTATCAGATTTGAGGGTAACAGGAGGGTTAAGTTTAGGAATTGGGTAAAGGGATGTAGAATATGGCCGTGCAGAATAAGGCATTAATACGTGCTTTATAAGTACTAATAAACAGTCAATATTCTAGTAATATACACTCACCGGCCACTTTATTAGGTACACCTGTCCAACTGCTCGTTAACACTTAATTTCTAAGCAGCCAATCACATGGCGGCAACTCAGTGCATTTAGGCATGTAGACATGGTCAAGACAATCTCCTGCAGTTCAAACCGAGCATCAGTATGGGGAAGAAAGTTGATTTGAGTGACTTTGAACGTGGCATGATTGTTGGTGCCAGAAGGGCTGGTCTGAGTATTTCAGAAACTGCTAATCTACTGGGATTTTCACGCACAACCATCTCTAGGGTTTACAGAGAATGGTCCGAAAAAGAAAAAACATCCAGTGAGCGGCAGTTCTGTGGGCGGAAATGCCTTGTTGATGCCAGAGGTCAGAGGAGAATGGGCCAGACTGGTTCGAGCTGATAGAAGGGCAACAGTGACTGAAATAACCACTCGTTACAACCGAGGTATGCAGCAAAGCATTTGTGAAGCCACAACACGCACAACCTTGAGGCGGATGGGCTACAACAGCAGAAGACTCCACCGGGTACCACTCATCTCCACTACAAATAGGAAAAAGAGGCTACAATTTGCAAGAGCTCACCAAAATCGAACAGTTGAAGACTGGAAAAATGTTGCCTGGTCTGATGAGTCTCGATTTCTGTTGAGACATTCAGATGTTAGAGTCAGAATTTGGCGTAAACAGAATGAGAACATGGAACCATCATGCCTTGTTACCACTGTGCAGGCTGGTGGTGGTGGTGTAATGGTGTGGGGGATGTTTTCCTGGCACACTTTAGGCCCCTTAGTGCCAATTGGGCATCGTTTAAATGCCACGGCCTACCTGAGCATTGTTTCTGACCATGTCCATCCCTTTATGGCCACCATGTACCCATCCTCTGATGGCTACTTCCACCATGTCACAAAGCTCTAATCATTTCAAATTGGTTTCTTGAACATGACAATGAGTTCACTGTACTAAAATGGCCTCCACAGTCACCAGATCTCAACCCAATAGAGCATCTTTGGGATGTGGTGGAACGGGAGACTCGCATCATGGATGTGCAGCCGACAAATCTGCGGCAACTGTGTGATGCCATCATGTCAATATGGACCAAACTCCCTGAGGAATGCTTCCAGCACCTTGTTGAATCTATGCCACGAAGAATTGAGGCAGTTCTGAAGGCAAAAGGGGGTCCAACCCGTTACTAGCATGGGGTACCTAATAAAGTGGCCGGTGAGTGTATATGCTAATAAGCAACTAGTTAATTGTGATAATTGGACCCTAAACTAAAGAGGTACTATACACTACATGTATATTACAGTGATGCTAAGGAAGGTTCAGGGAGTGCATGCATGCAACCTGTTAAAAACAAATAGCTTGAAATATACAATGCTATAATCTGTTCCTCCTAATGAGGCATTACATTCAGTATATGAGATGCTCGTTAAGTGAATGTTTTGGCCTTGAGCCATTTCAACTTTCAAAAGAAACAGAAACAGAGAAAGTCAAAGGACAAAAGGTGAGGATTTTGAGGGCAGAGCTGGTTATTCCAAAACCAGCTAATGAGATCTATAGCTAAAATGGAAATTAAATACTTGTTCTTATCAAAAATAAAATCATCAATGAATATAAACAGATATTAGCTAATTTTATAAATCAATTGAATGCATCTGAGTTTGACAGTGTTTACAGTGAGCAAAAGTAAGTAAAACCAGTGGTGTGTGGGTGGTTTGGAGTGATGTTCTGTGTGTTAGTGAGTTCATGATGATTGCTTACTACTTTTGAATCACTATTGTGTACGTTCACCCAAATAATCTTTTAGTATTCAGATGGCTCAAATAGATGGAAAGGTATTCATGTAAACACCTCAATCGATTCTGATCTTCTGACATATTTGCTAGCTTTCCTTTTAGGTTTTTCATCAATTGGAAAGTTTAGGGTTCAAATAAATAGAACGTCCAGAAATCAGCACATTAGAATGATTTCTGAAGGAATTTGTGACACTGAAGACTGGAGTAATGATTATGAATTCAGATTCAATTACATTATACGAAAATTATTTTAGATTGTATTTTTATTCAAAAACATGCTTTTTTGATGAGCATAATAGACTTCTTTAAAAAAAACATGAAATAGTCTTATATAAACTTTTGGTGTGTACATGAAATTAACATAAGCCTTAATTACTAACGGGATAATTCACTCATAATTGTAAATTCTATCATGATTTTTTTTTTTTTTTTTCAAGAACGTTGGAGTCCAAACAACATCGGACTGCATTGACTTTCATTGTATAAACAGAATAGAACGCAGAAGAAGTAAAGTCTTGGGGTATGGAATGACAAGTAAACGATGATGATATTTGAAGGACCGACCGGTATCTGTTAAAGTATTATTTATTGTTAGTTCTCCACACCCACTTTATTAACAAATTATACCTTATTATGAAGTGCACAGTCAATCAATGTTGCGGTGTCAGGCTGGTCGAGATGTTCAATCAAACTGAGAAATTCGTTGAGAAGACAACAGTATTTACACTTTCTGGAAAATCAGCCGGTAAAATGGCTTACTCATATTTAGCCATTAAGCTGAGAACGAAGAAACTCTTTCAACAGAAAACAATTACATGCATCACTTTTTAATTCAATGAGAAATGTTGCTGCAGCTCAGCTTTAGCAGTGCCTGGAGTGCACTCGTCCTGACGTCAGTTAGATATGAAAGATATGATAACATAATTAGTTTCCACTCTCCAATTAAGTATTTTTACAATCCCCTCCCTGCTGTTGATGTGGTTGGGGGAAAAAAACAGAGAAGTGGTTTGTTAATTGAGCGTGAGCTAGGAGAAACAGTGATGTCATACATATTTAACCGTCTCCTCCTCCTCTCTTGCTCCCCTTATCATCTCTTTCTCCCGTTTCACTCTCAGCTAATGAGCCGGCAGCGGAAGTGATTGTCTTATCGTTCTCATTAACACCGGGCCCCTTTCTTCTGAGTGCTTTAACTCACTGATTCTGTTGCAGCAGGAGAGCTGCTCATGCGATTTGACTCCAAGTCTGACGTCGAACGTTGAGCGGGTCTGAGGTGCGGACCGGAGGCTCGGTGAAGCTAATGAGAGAGGATATAAATGATCTGGTGACACTGTAATTATACTCCCTGCCCTCCCTCTCAGCTAGCGTCTCACTCGTCTTCTTTCCTGCTCCATCAAACTTTTCTCTATAGCTGTGCATCAAAACTCAGTGAGCTGTCTGCTTAAGGCAACATGTCTGTCCTTGTTTGTCCTTCTTCTCTATACCTTTCTTTCTTTCGTTTTCCTCGGTAGACATCTTTGGCCTGATTTTGTCTCTCTTCTCACTTCATCAGTGAGTCAGCAGGAGTTTGGCTTCCATTCTTCTGCTGTTGCATCTGTTCATGATAGACAAACATTGTTAGCAAGAATAATGTTACTTTTATCTTTTATTTTGACATCTTTCAATAATTTTTAATCAAAAAAAAAAAGAATTTAATCAAATATTTCATTTATATTTTGGTCTAATTTAGTAGTCTGCACTTCCTTTAAAAACAGGACTCAATTGATGATTTGAACGATTTTTAATATATATATTCTCTTCAATTTACTAACAAGAAGAGCTTTTATGCTGTAATTGTTATGGAATGAGACAGATGATTAAAGTCGAATAAGGTGGTTATTGGAACACAACAGGTAAATGGGGAGAAGGATGAATATGGAATAATAGTCCTTGACAGACGAGAAGCAGTTTGTGATAGTTGGAGTGGAAGTGGAGTGCACAGGCTTCGGGTTGGTCAGGATAGCGTTCGTAGACACAGATGCATGATACAGGAAACACACAGACACACCGGGAGAGGACTGGGGAGACGCAGGAGACCAGGAACTTTGGTAAGCGTCTTGATAGGCTGTAAAACAGGAAAGTAGTCTTTACTCAAAACGTGACCAGACAATAATGAAGCTCGAGGCGTGTGCTTAAATGCTGTGGTTGATGAATGACTTGACTGTTATCAGATGTGCGTGATCAGTACTCTGGGGATGGTGTTCTTTGTGATTGGCTGCTGATATTCCTCATTTGAATAATTTCTGCCCAGGCCATATGCAAAAAAAAAAAAAAAAAAAAAAAAAAATGGGTGTGGGTTACGGGTGGGTTGACCAATCACAACACACTGGTCCAGCTGACCAATCAGAGCACATTGTGCTTTTTGGAAAGAGGGGGTTCAGAGACAGGAACTAAACAGAGTGTTACTGACAGACTGGGAAGAGAGGTGCTGCAACAATGTCAATTATGTGAAAAACAGTGTGTGTTTTGAACATGCAAGCATCAAAACCTATTCTAGTAGACCACAAAAACAAAATCAAGACTTTGTAAACGGGCATAACTTTGTAATGTACTTAAAGTCTCTGGTGCTCTTCGGGTGTCGGTCAAAAAAAATTTTTTTTTCAATGAAATTAATTTACTATATTTTAGTTCGATAATGTTTTTTATTTAATGTTTTGCATTTTTAGGGGATTTTATGGTACTAAATTATATTTACGATGTATTTGTAATCCATTTTTCCACTTTTTGAGGATAGACCTAAACAATTTAATTTCCAACTTAAACTGTCGTAAATCTTGAATGATTTAGAGCACAGAGTTAAGTTTGATCACTTGGCAGATTATTGAAGTAAAAAAAGTTTTAAACAGTGAACTTAAAAAAAGTTACAGAATTCTACGTTTATTGATATGAAAATTGTGCAAAAATACTATTTTCAATTTTTACATGAAATATGTATTTTCAAAAACATGTTTTACTCTAAAACTGTGAAAAAAATCTAATAAATTAAATCAATAAATCTAAACAAGTTGTTTTCAAAATTTGAGCCTGATATCTCAAAAAAAAAAAAATAGCCGTCTCCCATTCATTTCCACTGGGGTCATTTTTTCATTCAGGAGCACAAGCGTGACTATTTTTTTCAAGACCATTGAACCTGTTCGAATCATGTCCATGATTATTTATTTATTTTCACATAGCAAGTGCAACATCCTTTAAACAAGTTGCATACCATTCCGATGAAGAAATTAAAAAATAAATAAATAAGTAAATTTTTTTGGTTCTTTTGACCGAAGAGTACCAGAGAGTTAAAGCTTGTCTGGCCTATTGTGCATGAAATAAAAATATTTTTTTATAGTATATGCATCTGTATGTAGAACATTAGTGAGTAGATTGTTTAAAACAACACAGCAGTTCATTTCAAAACTTTATTTGTTATTTTCTTTTTTGAGACAGCTCTGTCTCTTTCCTCCTATGGACCGCCACCAATCAGAAACCCAAGCATTTCAAAATGAGCTTTGTCGCTCAGTTTCAATAGGAGACTGAGAGCTGGTGAAGATGTCATGAGTTCACAGTACATTGAACGCTTTTATGTCGAAAGATCAAGGAAAGCTTGATTCCTCAAGATATGACCCTCAACAAGTGCACAAACACCTGAACACCAATAAGACATTGTGTTTCTGTAGGGAATTCCTCAGCATGTTGTATCTGAAAGCAATTTCATTTCACTCATTTTCCCTCTTATATTTCACTTCCTCTTTGTTGTTCTACACACTCTCTTTTTACCACTTCTGTTTTTTCCACTACTGAATGTTCTTTTACCTGTCTCTCTGTTGTCCCTTTATTCTGTCACTCTGTTTCCCTCAATGCCCGCAATAAGTGCCAATTTGCTCTCTCGCTCTCGCCGTCTCTTCCTATGTTTCTCTCTTCCCTCTATAACCCTAATGAACAGCGATGGAGGGAGTCGTGTTATGGCTGGTGCCGTGTCAGCGAGCGCATCGTCTCCGTTCTGACAGATCGCCCCAATTAACCTTATTTACCACTATTTCCCTTCGTCCTTTAACAAGTTCCTCTGGGCTTCTCCCCCTCTAATGACCAGGTGCCTGAGACGAGGGCTCGCCGCGGTTATGACACCCTCACGGCCCGACTACCCATTATTCAGGTGCTCAGGGTGCAGATCACATGCTCATATGAGCACATTTGTGTTTTTCCATAAATGTTCACACCAGAGGCAGAATCGCGTGTCAGGGGGAATTATGTTGACGTTAGCTCCTGTCGCTGTCTGAGCTAATGCTTAATTTTTAAAGTAAGGATTATACGTAGTACAGACATGGATTTCTGGTCTGTAATAATTTCAGATGTGGGTGTGAGACTTCTCAAGCTCGTAATGAACGGGAACAGGGGAGGTGGGGACAGAAAAAACAAGACGTGGGTGTTGTTAGCTTTGGCATCACATCAGCAAAACTCAATAGAAGAGTGAAACAGCCATTGTGTTTCTGTATCACTAAGCAACAACAGCCTAATATTTCTGTGACCTCTAATGAATACCGTGGGACTTTGTGCAAGGTAAACATACCCAGTGCATGACTCTGTACCCCCTTCTCATTAACAAGCACTAAAAAAGTATTGACATTTTTCTGCCTAATTGGTTCAGGAAACAATTACCTTAGTTTCCTTTTCTTTTCTTTTTGTACAGAGCCATTGCATGAGTAAATTAAGTGAATATCTTTATAAGCTTTTCTACATATGTATTGTGCTGTTGCTGATAAATCAATGTGCTCTCATGCAGAGATGTGGGCTAAATTCAATCTTCCTTGCTGAAAGGGAACCTGCACCTCTGCAGCTGTGAATCCCACAGAGAAGAACGTCTTCGGTATGTGGGCATTAATTACGGCTCAAGTATTTTCATAGGTACAACCATTTTCACACACGAAAACACACTCCCAGTAGTCCCTAGGAGGCATTTTGTTAGTAAGAGGAAACATGTATTTTATCCATTTTATTTTATTTTATTTATTTTTTTACTTTTTTTATTATATATATATATATATATATATATATATATATATATATATATATATATATATACATATAATTTAATTTAATTGTATTTTATTTGATTATAATTTTTTATTTTTTTTATTTTTATTTTTTATTTTTGTGAATGACAGGTCCTTAGGCTTTTCAATTTATTTATTTATTTTTACATTTTACAATAATATAATAAAACATTTTTTATGTGCCCAAGAATTACAAATGAGGATGAATGATACTTTAAATGTTACTAATAAGACTTCTTTCATAAACATTAAAGAAAAAACGTACCCTCTCCAATCCTATAATATATTCAGTATAATTCATTAAATATGCACAGCCCTAAGCCAATCGTGATTTCAGTGCATATAAAACGTTAAGGACCTCTCATGTTAAGAGGTTTCAAGGTTTCAATTTCACTTGTTTTATTTACGGTGCAGTAGTGAAACTGGAGTGTTGACTTTCCGGACTGCTTTGTGTGTTTGTGTGAGCTTTAGGCCGTGTGTCCACAAAAACGTTTTTAGCCAGCTGAAAACACCAGCGTTCTTCTGAAAACACCTTATACTGCGGGCACTTGAGAGCGCTTTGGAATTAACGGCACAGCAGGGTTTTTTTTTTTTCAGTTGAGACACTATATGCTATTATACAGCTGTTTATAGTACCTGATTTCAGAAAATAGTTTGTTCCTGAATATAAACAAGTTAACACAATATAATGTACTTGCTCTGGCACTAGTTTTGAATGAAGAGACGTGATTGGTGTTGTCATCTGTTGCCGTTGTACAAGCAGGATGTGGCATTTGCTCGCTGTGGTATTTGTCCCGCCCCTCACTGTGATTAGACGGCTGAGTAAAAAGTGACAGTGATGAGTGCTGTGTTTTACAGAGCTGCGTTGAACATTATTCAACTCTCAGCATCTGGTAAAAAACGCCAATCGCTCAGTGTGAATAGATGCTCAGCGCCTCGTCACACTGTTGGTGTTTTAAAAAAACGCAGCGTTCCCATTGATAACAATTGGAAAAAATATGCTAGCCTCAGGATAAAACCCTTTGGTGGACACATGGCCTTACTCAGTAGATTTTTGCCAATTCTGGTCAGGTTTGTGTTGAATCACAAACTCTATTTCTCTCCCCTGGAAGTCCTGTGTGTAAAATGAATCGGTAGCAACTGAGGGAAGTGTCTCTATCTACGAACACTTACATCCTGTGGAGATGGCAGGGCAACCCAGAGTTGGTTTCTCTGTCAGAGTTCAATTTGCAGACTAATTGGATTCGCTTTTTCAATGATCATACCTGACATATACAAATTACTGAGAGAAAAGGGCTCTGACTCAAATCGGTTCTGCTGTTACTGCCTGGAAATTGCTCAAATTGTCTCAAAGGATTAAGCCTGTAGAGTGTATGTAAGTATCCTATGGCGTACTCTTTAAAATTGATAATGATGGCTGTCCTCTTCTCCACACATTTACTTGACACACAACTCCATTTTAATGGCTTTAAGGCCAGTGTAAAATACTGTTCGCAAGTTTCATAATGCTTTATTTCTATTCAACTATTTAACTAGTTGAATACTTAGACGGTTGAACAACATGAGAGTGAGTAAATGATGACTGAATTGTAATTGTTGGGTGAAATATTTCTTTAATTAAGACAATTTATATTTTGAATTTATTCTTGACTTTTGAATGGTTGGTGTTATTTTTGGAATTGTGTAATCAATCCTGCATACATAAATATGGCACTAATTCGAGGAGAACCTTCTAACATTACTTCTTTAGAAAGGGAGCTGTGGCATCATTGGTCTGGTTTCACTCACTGATCTGTTTAATAAGCAGAGAATCTGGACGGAAGTTTTCCAGTTCAGGAAGTCCGTTTTAGGAAGCTCTGTGGTGGCGACCGCACACCACAACGGGGGGTGTTTGAAGGTGTTCTGTAACTACGTCACCTTTATTTGAAGGTGACGTAGTTACAGAAGGTACATGCTACAATAACAGTAAATTATGCATAATTACAAGCAACTAACTCTAAACCAAACCAAACCTCAACCCTAACCTTAACCCCATAGTGAGTACATGTAATTAATTAATATTACTCAATAATTATTTGTGTAATTGCACTGTAACAATGTTACATTTGAATAAAGTGTAACCTTTTTGTGTGTGTGTATAGGACAGATTTCCTGTCCTTGATCATTATTTGGTGGACAAGAAATTTTTTTTTTCATAAGTTTAATTGAGTATTTCAGTGGCTGAATTATACCATCCTGTATAATGCATAAACATAATTGTGTTCTGTACTAAATCTCTTGAATGTAGTTTGCCCTGTATTTTATCGTCTTACTCCCAAGCAGAGCCCTAACATTGGTGTTTCATTATTTTTTAATTTTTTTATTTATAGAAATGTTTAATTATAATTACTCCACTTTTAATCATTTTCTTCTGTGTTTAATTGGTGCATATTTTTACTGTATTTGTTGATATGCTGATTAAAACCAATACAATTACAGAGCCTGTTCATCTTGAAATATACATGTTATATGTGTAATGATAAATTACACATTATTATGACATGAATTTTCAGATGCAGATGCAATAAATTTGAATGCCAGTAAACTAAAATTAAAGTGATTGCATATTAAATGCAATGCTGCAGGAATACATTTTTTTTTTTCATAGTGTGAAAGTTGCGCTTGAGTTCTTCTTGAGTGCTTTTAGTGGACTGAGGTTGAGCCAGGTTGTCACTTAGATCAACATTTTAATGGTATATAATGGAGACTGCTTTAACGTATAAAAATATCTCTGCATTATTTTTTTCACAACGTAAATTATACACAAACATATCATTTAGATTGCTGGTGCTGCTTCTGCTTGACGTTTGCAAAGACACCAGTGGATTCGCGAGTTAGGTCAATTGACTTTTGCTGAAATCACAGAGGCCATCTTGCCCTTTATGTAATCTAAACAGCATGTAGTGAAAAAGGTGCTTACTGGTTCATACAGTGAGAGAGGTTATCAAATATCTCCCTGATATTTAAAATTTTGCACTTTTGGAGGGTTGAAAACAGCTAGTTCAACAAAACTGTATGACCTTCAAAGGTCCAAATACATCAAAAGCAGCAAAAAAGCAGCACTTGCAGTGTTTGGTCCAAGTGTAGTGTAAAGTATTACACAAATGTACAAACTTTTCCAGTTTTTAAGTTTGTTTGTAGAATATCCAACCTGCTCTTTTCCATGCAGTGAAAGCTTATGCACTAATATGCTTTCATTTCATTGGCTCTTATGAGTCATGTGATAGATTGTTATGAACAATTATATTGAAATCTGAGTGCTGCAGTAGAACGACTTTCTGTATTTTTTTTTCCTTCCAGACAATTTTCCATCAATAAAAAAATGTATCTGCATTATTCATTTTAAGCCACTTTTGTGTATCATTCTTGATAATATTCCCTGCATTATGTAAACACGATACAATAATATCAAGCCAAGGATTGATCCAATTCTCCAAACTGAATTTTTGAGTTTTGTAGTCTAAACAACTCATATCTCCTTTATGAGACTGTCCTGACAGCGGAGATATAAATGTGGGTAATAATATGACCATCATGTAAAGCAATACTTGTTGGAGGTCCCAGATCTCCTGTGTAAATCCCCCCATGTATCCAAACATCTGAACAGGTTTAAGCCAGCAGAAGCTCGAGTTAATAACTTACCATCAGACAGGTTTCTTTTGCCCTATTTCCTATGGACACGACTGCCGTCATCATTCCCTTTTTGAGATTGAAAATTTCACATTCTCCCTCAGGTCTTTCACCACTTCCTCTGCAAACCGTGATGTAAGTTGGAAGCAAGCATGTAGAGCAAACAGATGTTGTGCACAAGGTGATATTTTCTTTATGTGGCTAAGTATATATGTAAATCATTTATACAGACATTTATATACGCATGCTTGCATATTGTACATACATACATGCATATATTTACACACAAACATTTTACAGCCGTATATTTTTCCTAAAGCACCACTCCGCTGTATGTCAGAGCAGAGTAAAAATGATTTATTTCAAGATTTCTGGGAAAATCTTTGAAATTGGTATTTGAACTAAAGAGCTAAAAGGTATGAAAGGTAAATGAATCAATTATTGTTGTAACACGGGGTACAGAATGCCTGGACACAGTGTTTGAGCTTGTGGCAGCCTGCTGTTCTTTTCAAGTCTCTTTGGTTGACGTGGTTTATTGAAAGGGCCATCTGAATGGACCGGTGGGCGGCACAGACAACCTGTAATCAGGGTGTTTGGTCACTCAGTGTAGGTGGAACCAAGCACCACCTGATTGTTCTGTGATAGTCTGAAATGGGTCCTGTTTCATTCCTGGATAATTGTCACATGGAGGACTGCAATTAAGGCGAGTAGAAATCCAGTCGATTAAAGATGTATATGTAAAGGAGCTTTTTGTATATGTATTTATGAAATAAATGGGGGAAGTAGCTTTTAACTTTGCATTTTCAACTTGACAGATGATTGACAGGAGTTCTTGTTCTAGTGACTTCTTAAAGGGATAGTTCATCCAAAAATGGAAATTATGTAATTAATTACTCACCCTCATGACGTTCCAAACCCACAAGACTTTCGCTCATCACATTTTTGACTAAATCTGAGTGATTTCTATCCTCTATCAGTGACAGCTATGCAACTGACACTTTGGCACTTCAAAAAGTTAATAAAGAGATCGTAAAACTAATCCATATTAATTGAGCGACTTAGTCCAAAATTTTCAGAAGAGACACTATCAATTTATATGATGAACAGATTGAATTTAGGGTTTTATTCACATAGAAACATTCATCAACTCACACATCAGTTGTGGTAAACGTCTCGGGTTATGACTATAACCCCTGAGAAGAGAACGAGACACTGCGTCGAGAATCGACTCTTTGGGGATGCTCCCTTAGCGTGCGCCTCTGAAGTATGAATGAAACTATTCCAATCCTGATTGGTGTTGCGTCATGACGTAACATGTGACGGCATAACCGGATGCATA
This sequence comes from Rhinichthys klamathensis goyatoka, assembly GCF_029890125.1. Classification (NCBI taxonomy): domain Eukaryota; kingdom Metazoa; phylum Chordata; class Actinopteri; order Cypriniformes; family Leuciscidae; genus Rhinichthys; species Rhinichthys klamathensis. Next base: position 271,641 of record NW_026606580.1, read on the forward strand.
AAAGCTACGCCGGAACAAACACAAACTAGCCTAGCGATGAAGCAAGCCGCTCTCAGGCCTTAAGGGGCGTGGCAGAACGACGCAGTGTCTCGTTCCCTTCTCAGGGAACAAGGGTTATAGTCATAACCCGAGACGTTCCCTTTCGAGGGAACTTAACACTGCGTCGAGAATCGACTCTTTGGGGAACGAGTGCCCACTAGGCCACGCACCGAATAGGCCTGTCCCGGAGTGAAACTGTCTAGGCACTCAGCGAGGACTAAGCACGTGTGCACCAGGCGTACTAGGAAGGTGGAGACTGTAGAACCTAATAAAAGTATGTGGAGTAGCCCAACCGGCTGCCTCACAGATCTCCTGTAGGGGTACTCCCGAAAGAAGGGCCCTAGAGGAAGCCATGCCTCTAGTTGAATGAGCCCTCACGGCTAAAGGTGAAGGCAAGTTGCGCACCTTGTAAGCCTCAGTAATAGCTTGAACAATCCAATTACTAATAGTCTGCTTGGATGCCGGGAGCCCCTTCTTAGGTGACCCAAAACATACTAATAATTGGTCCGACCTTCTCCAAGAAGAGGACCTCTCAAGGTACACGCTCAAAGCTCTGACGGGGCAGAGCAAATAAAGCTTCTCTTCTTCTGCCGACACATGAGGTGGAGGATGGAATGCCTGAAGGACTGTAGACCGAGCCGTACTAGATGGAACTTTAGGCACATAGCCCGGACTCGGGTGCAAAAAAGCTTTTACTCTGCCAGGGGCAAACTCCAAGCAAGCTGGTGTCACTGCCAGGGCTTGGAGATCTCCCACCCTCTTAAGTGAGGTAATAGCCAAGAGAAATACCACTTTTAGCGTCAAGTCCTTAGGCGAAGCCGACTGCAAAGGTTTCGAAGGGGGCCAGGGATAACCCTTCAAGAACTATTGCCAGGTCCCAGGTAGGAACCCTGGACCTGGTTGTCGGTCTCATCCTCCGAGTACCACGGAGAAACCGAATGACCAACTGGTGCCTCCCCAGAGGCCCCTCACTCAATGGTGCATGGAAAGCCGCAATGGCAGCCACGTACACCTTAAGTGTGGAAGGGGAGAGACCCGCAGAGAAACGATTTTGAAGAAACTCCAGAACTGAAGCCACTGGGCAGTTAACTGGATCTAACTCCTGTTCTCTACACCAAGCGGAAAAAACATTCCACTTGAGGCCATATAATCTCCTAGTAGATAGAGCCCTAGAACTAAGTATGGTTTCAACCACTCCGGCTGATAGACCAGCATCTAGGTACTGAACCCCCTCAGAGGCCAGACCCACAGCTTCCACAGCTCTGGGTGAGGGTGGAAGACTGTGCCCTCCGCTTGAGACAACAGATCCCTCCTCAGAGGAATCTGCCATGGGGGAGCTATCAGGAGTGATATTATGTCTGAAAACCATACTCGGGTCGGCCACCTTGGGGCAACCAGAAGTAAACTGATGCCCTCCTGACGGACCCTCTCCAGGACTCCCGGAAGCAGAGCGATCGGGGGAAAAGCGTACAGGCGAAGCCTCGGCCAGGCCTGTACCATGGCATCCAACCCCAGTGGGGCTGGATGTGAGAGGGAGAACCAAAGTGGACAGTGGGACGTCTCTCGAGACGCAAACAGGTCCACTTCCATCGGTCCAAACCTCTCCCATATTAACTTCACCACCTCTGGGTGAAGTCTCCATTCCCCGGGCCTCAGCCCCTGCCTCGACAGGATGTCTGCTCCCTGATTCTGAACCCCCGGAATATACATTGCTCTGATAGACAGTATTTTCCCCTGGGACCTAAGAATAATCTGATGCGCCAGTCTGCACAGAGGGCGCGATCTGAGTCCCCCTTGTCGGTTCAGATAGGCTACCACTGACGTATTGTCTGATCGTACTAATACATGGTGACCTTTGATGTCTGGGAGGAAGCTCCTCAGAGCCCTGAACACAGCCATCATCTCCAGGCAATTTATATGCCAAGAATGATGATGGTCCTGCCACAGACCCCTGGCAAAGCGGCCTTTCCATGACCGCGCCCCAGCCAGTGAGGGAGGCGTCTGTCGAAACGGTTTTCCGGCGACAAGACACTCCCAACACTGGCCCTTGGGACAGGAACCAAGGTTTCTTCCATATTTGTAGAGAACGAAGGCATCTGCGCGTTACTCTGATCATACGAAACGGATTTCCCTTGGGAGAAAACCCCTTGGTTGGAGATGTGAAAATAAGCGTCTTTTAGATCTATCGTGACAAACCAGTCCTCGGACCTGATCTGACTCACGATTGCAGGAATGGTTAGCATTTTGAACCTGAACCTCCTCAGAGACCGGTTCAAAACCCTGAGATCTAAAATTGGCCTTAACCCCCCCATCCTTCTTTGGAACTATAAAGTACCGGCTGTAAAACCCGGACTCCCTGTCCAAAGGAAGAACACGTTCTATGGCTTCCTTTAGCAGCAGAGTCTGTACCTCCTGTTCCATCACCTGAGCCTGCTCTGGAACCACTGTAGTCTGCACTACCCCTGAAAACCTGGGGGGGCAGCACGCGAACTGCAGTCTGTACCCTGATTTTATTATATGCAGGACCCATGCAGATATGTTGGGAAGATGATACCATGCCTCTACAAAATCTACTAGGGGTACCAGCCTCTCGAGACTGGCCTCTGGTGTTTTTCGAGCATCTTTCTCGACTCCCTGAAGCGGAATACCGGCAGGGTGTAGTCGATACGGCTTTTGTGACCATAATTGATGCTTTTTCTTTATTAGTATATTTTCGCTGGAAAGAGATGCGGCCCGAAGCGTCGTGGACGGCGGGCAACATACATCGTTTCCTAGAGGGCTCCGCTGCGAGAACAACCTCGGTTGCCCTACAGCGGAGGGGACAGCCCTCAGAGGTCCTACCACTTCGGTTAGGACCTCTTCCCCGAAGCCCTCCTAGCCTGAATGACGTCCCTCAGGTCGCCCTTCTGGTTGGAGGACTTCGACTTTTGAGAGTGTTTCCTCTGTTGCCAAGCTCCAGGAGGAGGGGCTCTAGAGGAAACGCTCTCTCTCTGCTCTGCTCGGTGTGAGGAGCCGGCTGATGGCTGGGGCTGATCTTTTGGCCCCACCCTACTCGATTTGGATTTCGCCTTACGGGGGAGGTACTGCTGGAACGCCGCAGATTGTTTCTTCGCCTCCTGAAACCTGTCGACGACCGATGTAACCGCGTCGCCGAACAGGCCAGAAGGCGAAAGCGGCGCATCCAGCAGAAAGGATCTATCCTTTTCCTTCATGCCAGATAAATTTAGCCACAGATGTCTCTCCGTGGCCACCATAGCTGCCATAGAGCGGCCAATAGCGCGGGCCGTCTCTTTTGTGGCCCGAAGAGACAGATCTGTGGCTCTCCTTAACTCCGCAATATCTTCAGGAGTTGGCCCCTCCCCCTCATCCAAATCTTTCAGGAGGTCGGCCTGGTATGCCTGCAAGAGTGCCATAGAGTGCAGACATGAACCAGCCCGACCTGCCGCCATGTAAGCCCTGCCTATTAATGCAGATGTATCTCTGCAGGGCTTACTAGGCAACGCCAGGGTTTTTAGGGAAGATGCCGACTCAGGAGAAAGATAACCCGCTAAAGCCTCTTCCACTTTAGGCATCTTCCCATAACCCATATCCCGTGCCCCCATAACATTACTGTAATCCACCATACTGGGATTGGAGACACGGGATGAGTGCGGTTTATCCCACGATCTCGAAATCTCTTTGTGGAGATCGGGGAAAAACGGCAAACCCCGGCGCTGAGGTTGCGATCTGTGCTGCAGGAAACGCTCATCAAGCTTGCTTCTCACTTGCGTTCCCTGCTCATCATGTGGCCAGCTGATGTTAAGTCTGGCCACAGCACGAGTCACAACCTCCACCAGCTCCTCATAACCTTGGCCGTGAACTGGCGCGCCTAGATCACGGTCATCCGCATCGATGCTGAGCACATCTACTTCCTCGGAAGCAGAGAGCTCAAGCATCGGGACCTGATCATGGGCAGGAGAAGCCGCGATGCGGGCTCCTGCACCACTCTCAGAGGCTACGAGATCCTCGGATGAAGAGTGAGAAGGTGCCTCAGCAGTCTCAATCTCATCCACAAGATCCCGCTGCGAACCCCACGATCTCAATCGCCGCGCCGCCTCAACGGACGCGGGACCAGAACCATGGGGAACGCAAGCCTGACCGTGCTCATCAAAGCACGCCAGCCGGGAGCGCAGCACTCTAATGGGAAGTGCTTCACAGTCTACACAAGCAGCTCCCTCGAGAGCTGCCCGTGCATGCTGCGCTCCAAAACAACTCACACACAAAGCATGTGTGTCCCCACCCGTGATGAAACGAGGGCAGGGAGGCACACAAGCTTTGAATTGTTCGCTGGCTTTAATATACAATATTTTCTGACAAACAACACCAAATAAGACAGACAGTTTTCAACACAGAGCGCTTGCTGAAGAGCGAAAGCTAGTTTGTGTTTGTTCCGGCGTAGCTTTTATGCATCCGGTTATGCCGTCACATGTTACGTCATGACGCAACACCAATCAGGATTGGAATAGTTTCATTCATACTTCAGAGGCGCACGCTAAGGGAGCGTCCCCAAAGAGTCGATTCTCGACGCAGTGTTAAGTTCCCTCGAAAGGGAACGTAAGCTCATGCTTGCTTGACGTACGAGAACCAATGGGGTTCATTCTCGTGTTACGCAGCATGTTTGAGCTTCAGCAAGAACCAATGAGGTTCATTCTTGTGTTACGCATCACGTTTGATCTTCCGCAAGAACCAATGAGATTTATTCTCATGTTACGCATTATGTTTGAGCTTCCGTCAAGAACCAATGAGGTTCATTCTTGTGTTACGCATCATGTTTGAGCTTCCGCCAAGAACCATTGAGGTTCATTCTTGTGTTACGCATCACATTTGAGCTTCCGCAAGAGGTTTGTTCTCACACATCAGGCAGGTTCGGTTGAGCCTCTGTTTATTTTCTCTGATCAATGTTTATATGTGAATAAAAGGCTAAATTCAATCGGTCTATCATTCATATGGATTAGTTTTACGATCTATTTATGAAATTTTTGAAACATCAAAGTGGTGCGTAGCTGTCAATGGAGGGACAGAAATATCTCAGATTTCATCAAAAAAGATGTTCCGAAGATGAACGAAAGCCTTGTGGGTTTGGAGCGTCATGAGGATGAGTAATTAATGACAGAACTTTCATTTTTGGATTGAAGGTATATTGATTACTGTTTAATATTCACTAATTAATAGCTTTTTTTTTATACGAATATTTTTAAATATATTTTTTACACTTAAAATTGTAGTTAAAGGGATAGTTCACCTAAAAAATAAATTCTGTCATCATTTATTCACCCTCAATATGTTTTTATTTCTTCTGCTGAACACGGAAGAAGTTATTTTGAAGAATGTGTGTAACCAAACAGTTGTCCATTGACTTCCATGGTATCTTTTTTTCCATACTATGGAAGTCAATGGCTTCGGTTACACACACATTCATCAAATATCTTCTTCTGTGTTATATTTTTTATCACAAAACAGTTAGACAAGGTATATTCAAACTTTTGACTGGTACTGCATATTCTTTAAAAACCTATATTTCAAATTTGACAGTAAAACAAATGTAGACAAACAAAGTCCAAGTGTATGTACAGGTCAATAAACAATATGAATGCCATTGAAACAGGCAATACGTATATTAGCAATAAAAAATGGCCAGTTTCTTGCTCATCATTCCTTTCTTTGGTCAATATTAGGATAAATAATGTCATTTTTCACACCCAGAGATTTATCCCTCATCAAATTTTCTGTGATCTGTGTTAGCATATCATCTATTCTATAGAGTTTCAGTTTCAGTGACAGAACTAAGGGTAGAAGCCCACAAGTGAAGAAAGACAGTGTTGATTCCTTGTGCGTTACAGTAACATCGCCTATCGCTCAAAGTGCGGTCGAATGTAAGAAGATTGGCAAATGTGATGAATGGAGTGAGAGCCTGTGAATTCAAGTGGTGTGTTGTGGGCACCATGTGGTGTTGCTCTCTCAGATGGTTTGCTTGAGTGAACTCGAACATGATTTCGGGCGTGTGTTAGAGTCTGTGTTTGCCTGCCCGTTTAATCCATCCAGTTACAACTTGTGTCCATGTGTGTCTGCCTAACTTGAGTTGATGTTGACTTAGTTTTCTCAACTTGGTGTGCACGTTATGTTTGTGCGTCTCAGGTGAGAAATGTGTGTTTGTTACGCTTTGGCTCATTTTGAATGGCTGTTGACATGTTTATGTGGGTTGGTTGGTGTGTATGAGTCAAGCAGCCAGTCTCGTCACTCAGCCTGGAAGTAGACTTGACAGGCCTAGTGTGTGTGCAAAAGAGAGTTCACGATGTCAGCAAAAGAATGTCGTGGAGATGTTGCTGTGGGTTGGCTTGTGTGCATGTAGGGCCCTATGAAATCTGTTTTATTTTTTTACCAAATTCTGTTTTATTTTATTTTTTCCTTTTGTTTTAATGGCTAAAATAAATGTTAGTGCACAAAACAGTGCATGCAATTCCATGACATTCCGTTTTATACTGTAAATTTCATTTTTATGACTGGATTCCATGATACTATCTGCATTTTCCCCATCGTTGAAATCATAGGGTCCTATGCATGTCTGTCTTAGAAAACCAACACGATGCATGTGTGAGCCTGTGAATCCATCTATGTGTGTCTAACACGTCTGAGGAAATGCTGTGCTGCTCTGATTGCGTTCACCCTTGCGTGCCGTGTGCCCTTTGTGTTCGGTCCCTGATGGGGGCCCATGTGCGTGACAGATTTGGTGTTCAGGTGCAGCCCAGTGCCCCACCCCCCCACAGAGAGGTTAAGTACTTCAGCACGTTACTTTAGGGACCTGCTACTGACAGACAGCCTGGTGCCCATTTGGGCTCCAAAAGACGCCACGGTTGACTAGATAGAGGCAAAGACCCTATTTTGAACAGATGCCATTCACTGCATAATAATTTATTTTACAAACAAAGATGGCCATTGGCTTCCTCCATTTATTTGGCGCATTCAATGATAAAAACAACTTGAAATCACAATGATTCACGTGCTTGGTAAAAAAAAAAAACACACGCATTTTTCCAACTCCTCCCTGGGATTACAAATGTATTCAGAGCAAAATAATGAATCACTGCTGTCTCTTCAGTTTTAATTTAATTTAATTTAAATTTCTAATTAAGAGTGTTTGTGTTTTTTATTTGTGCCAGACGCTTCTAGTTAATCAAAACAGTGCAATCACATATTGGCAAAAGGATATTGTGCCTTTCCAAATCATTATATTTGAGGGGCGCCTGTTCTTAAGGGCTCTAAACGTGGTACATACAAGGAGATTCTGTTTTAATATGTAAAGCTTATGGAATGGTATAGCAGAGCATACGTTTAAATCATGATCAGATCTGTCATTCATTCTATCTATCATTCTATCATTCCTTCTATGAATTGTTTTATTGTTCGTGTATCTATCATTCTATTGTTCATTTGATCCATTCTACCGTTGGCTCTATCTGTCGTTCTGTCTGTCTATCTATCTATCTATCTGCTTTTAACGTGCGTTATTATTACTATTTAGCATCATCATCACAAATTAGTATTATTATTTTCAGTTTATTCATTGTTTTGAATTGTATTATTCATTCAAATGGTAAAAGTAAATTGTAATGCCATGTAATTTAACTAAAATGAAATGCAACTAATACAACTAAAAGCATTCAAAATATATTACCCCAAAGCTGTAAAATTAAAAACCTGCAATAAAAAAAAAAACATATCTTAAAGATGTATCTAATTTCAATTGATTGAAGCTCCGGCTTTTCCCTATGGGTTACATTTGTGCACTTAGGCCGTGTCCGGATCCACTTTTGCTAGTTTAACGACGGGAAAAATGGTCAGCGCGACCAGCGCATGGTCTAAAAGGGTTGTCACTGTTCTCTTAATGAGTAATGTGTGTGTTTTGGGTGTAACGTGCAATTAACCAATCAGAGTCTCATCTGCCATTCCCTTTAAAAGCCGTGCGTGTACGTGCATCGTGGAACCGCCTATAGGTGCACATTATAACGCGCTCTTTAAATAATAAAAAAATACAGTGCCATTGACCAACTGACACTATATTTGACACAATAATTTTTTATTCTTATTTAAAGATCGCGTTATTTCATTTGCCTCAAAATAGCAACGCGCCAGGTGCAATGTGCCGGGTGTATGATAGGGCCCCAGTTCTCTGTAACATATACATGATGTGAAACCTAACTTGGTCATAGCTTTTGACCACAGTTACATCAATAATTTAAGAGATTGGACCAGATTGTTTAAGAATGGCCCAGTAAGATAACATCAATGAAGAAAAATGGACACTTCTTTGCTCTCAAGAATATTTTTTCCCTTCTTTATTTATTTATTCTTTCTTTTCTCTTTTCATTTTTTTAAGAAAAACAGTGACTAGTGGGAGGCTATGGGGTGTGTTGCTGTCCCGCTGTGTTGAAGTTGTCTTCGTGCTTGTTTGGTATTCCTATCACAAAACTCTCTCCTTGTAGTGTGAAGCCAAGGTTAAAGCTTCTATACCATTATGGATGTTCCGCTGTATGTGGCCAATGCCTCGTACACCTGTAAATATGCAGTCGGCACACTTTTATTTTTAACCTTAAACAGCACTGGAAACACAATACAAGAATGCCATTAATTATTCATGTGACTTATAAATGAATAATGCAGCTCCATTGGAAGAAAAATGACTGATTGATGCAGTGGGGGGAAGAAGTGATGAAATTGATAATATTTTCAATTTTTCTTTCTTTCTTAAGGTTTTTTGAAGATTATAACTTTTAATTATTTAATCAAAAAATTCAGAGCTCCATATTGACCCCAAAAGCTAAAGAATCCACATCACTGGGCCAGTGTTTTTAAAATTTTAACATTTATTTTTTTCACATGTAAAAAAAAAAACCTTTTTTGCTCTTGAAAATGTTTGTGCCGTTCGCTTTCTCTGTTATTGGTCTCTGGATTGTGTGCAGGGAAATGACGTATCTTTGTTTCTCAGTGAGGGAGATAAGGGGTGCTCTTGAGAGTTTCCCTACCGTTCATTTACATGAATCCCAAATTTTCTGCTCCTCATGCTGTTTGAAGAGGAAGTTGCAAAATTGTCTCCCAAATGACCTTGTTATAGAGAGAAGAAGTGATAGTGAAGGTTTGCACAAAGTGTAGAAATGACACAGAGAGAGAGAGGTTTTGGCAAAGAGAGTAACGAGGTCTGGGTTTCCTAGTAATGGTGCAAATCACGCTATTAAGATCATCTTAAATAACAGCATGCAGTATTTTATGATGGAGTAACATCTTTTTCCCAAACCAGCATGTAGACTGCTTATTATTAAGTAGAAGTTAAGTTCATCATTACAAGATTTTAGGTGCAAAGATGCTGAAATGTCTTTAACTTTTGCAAGAGCACAAAAAAAGTCTGTCTGTCTGCACTGCACAGTATATAAATGAAAAAAAATATACACTACTGTTCCAAAGGTTTGGGTATTTTTTTTTTTTTAAATCAGCAAGAATATTTTAAATTTAGGTAATCAGTAAATTACATGTATAATAAACGTTTTGTATTTGAATATGCTGTTATTTTGAACTTTATTAGAATAAAATATATATATAAAAGGGTTTCCACAAAAAAATTAACCATCAAAATTGTTTTCAACATTGATAATAAGTAAAAAGAGCATGTGGATAAGTATGAATTAATAAGTACATGATGAAATTCATAAATTTTACACAATTTGATCATTCTTAGTGATTGAAACAATCTTTGTTAGAATACACTTGTTTGAGTTCACAGTATGAACATTCTTGTATTCTTAAATGTATTTTCAAGATATGAGTTGAATTATCCATTGTCGCTTTCATTATGGCTATAAATGTCATGCAAAATCATATTCAAAATCTCATTCAATTATTTTAACTTTAAATCATTACCTGAGATTATCAGTGTCATGCTTTATGTGTTGTTGTTCCAGCCACGACGTCACAGAAAGAGAAACTGTTTCTAATATGAATTCTAAAAATTCCTCTTCGTGTATCGTCGTCCCAGCTGGTTAGGACCAAACTCTGATTAACATGGAGAAGATACATTTTATCGCGTATCACGGTGTCATGTTGCATATGGTTAAAACATTGTGACTTCTTCCAAAAACGTTTAAAAAAAGGTTGCCGCCATTGCTTTTCGACCGTACTACAGTATGTTATCCTGTCAGATCAAAGTCAAATATACATGCAAAATGCATATAGGCTCTCCTTTTAATAAGCTTCGCCGTATGTGTATGGAAAAGTCCCAGGCCAAGAGCCGACAAGAGCCATAACATATAGGCTGACACACTCTGTCGATTTGATTTCCATCAAGGACACGTGGGCTTTTAGAGAAAGCGACTGCATTTACTCTGGGTTGTGGGCGTGCGTCTGGGGAGAGAGACGAGACGTATGGAAATAGAGGGAAGCGTTTAATGGCTTAAAGCATGCTGGTGAGGAAACATTACGAGAACAGTTTTTGGACTAACTTGTGTGTGTGTTTGATGTGCTGATGTATGGGCGAGTGTGTTTGGTTGTGTGTTAGAGCACTCTGTTGTCTGGGGGGCTTCTTTCGATTCAATGATTATCTAATGAGACGGTTTCCTTTCTCCGGAGTAAAAGGGTACCATTCCGCCTTTTCTGTGTCTCTTGGGATTTCACTGCTCTGACAGTCAATATAATGCAATTTGCTAAGTGTATTAGATGTGTGCATTTAATTTTCCTCACCCTTTATAAGGCTATTTAGCCATCTGCCCCTTTTAAAACATCTTTTATTTATATCTACAATATCTAAATGGCTCCTCTGAGAGTCTGGTCGTACCCCAGACCCTCAAGAAACACACATAAACTCTCTCAAACACACATGCACAGATACAGTCCCATAAATCCAGGATACATATTGGGTTGGTTGGGGTCCAGAGTCATAGAGGATCCATTTAGATATTGCAGATATAAATAAAAGATGTTTTAAAAGGTTTTTTATTTTTTTTTATTCAACGGGCTGTTATGATACAGTAGTTGATCTCAGTAAATTCATCAGATGATGTTTGCCCCAAGAGTTTATTACTGCAAATATATCTTAATTTTGTGTGTAACACAATGACAACATACAGTAGACCATAGCAGGATTTATGTTGTTTATGGATTTGGAAAATTCGCATTGGAATTGCACTAGAGTTCAACATGGGGTGTAAAAGAAAAGTTGTGATACAAAAAAAGAAGAGTGTTGAACTCTTGAAACGTGAAGTGTTGAACCCCCCCCCCCCCCCCCCCCCCCCAAGAAAAAAAACAACAACAATAAAATCACATACCGTTCATTTGAAAAAAAAAACAGTAAAAAAATCCAGTTATTTTGCTATATTAATCTAACTTTCAGGGAGGAACCATTAGCTCATTGGTTACTGCCTCGAATTCTATGCATGGCACACTTTTAGTTATGACTTGTTAAACTATACTTTGTCACGAAATAGAGTTTTTAAAAGTGAAAGTGGCCGAGAGATACTTATGTAGTAACACAATACTTATCTCTTAAATAATTTCTAATAACTCTAATATTAACAACTATCCAAACTGTTTTAGACCTAAAATAGCTTAGGCCTTAAATGTCAGAGAAAAGGACAGAATCAGAGATTATTTTTTAATAGAAAATTGTACTTTGCATATTATAGGCTACTGTAAAAACACATAATTATAGTTGATTTTCGTTGATCATTATGAAAATTATTTTCATTTCATGAATATAGTGACCAAAATGATCACGGTTAAACACAGAATCTTGTTCAAAAAGTAGGCCTAATACACAATGAAATCTATTCACCAAGTTAATAACATTAAAGATGATGGCCAAATTTTAAAGGAGTGTGTTTTATGTTATCTAATAACATGTACACGTTCAAATAAACTTTTGACAAAAATAGATTTTATAAAAAGATAAACCTCACATATTTCAGCCTTTAAATCATCTTATAAAAAGAATGGGTCAATAAAGATAAATTCCTGACATTTATAATGCACAGTAGCTTATTTTTTATTGTTAATAGTAAAATTCGGTCCGATTTTCCCATGGCTGTCGTTGCTATGCAACCATGCACTGCGCTCTCCACAACGACAAAGAAGTTTTAGTAGCTAATGGATTTCCACCACAGAAAAACGCTTGCTGTAGCTCTGCTAAAAGATTTATTTACGGAGAAGAGAAAAACACCCACGTGTTTGGGTGCACCCCCATACTGAAAAGATTAAAAATGTTCATCTCGCTGCTCCTGGAAAAAATGAGCGCGTCGCTTCAATTATGAGCGCGCTTCCCGTGCGCCTACATTTGAAATAACGACCTCGAGCGCGCAAAAGACGCGATATGTGAACGGCCCCTTGGTGAGCTAGCTCCAATCTGGAAGACCCCCTTGACATAGCTTCTGTGCACGGCACCTTCTCAGCAAGCAGGGGCGCCATTGCCAATAATTGAATTGAAATGATAGAAAATAGAAAACCTTCGCGGCGCAGAGGATTTTTTTTAACTGCTCGTGCCGCCCCGGGCGACTGCCCGGTTCGCCCGTGCCTAAAACCGCTACTGCCTGGAAGAGCTTGGTTCGTGTTGTCAGCATTTTGCGTTGCATACACTTCCAAAGGATGAGGACTCAGGCTCACATTGATGAGATAAATACGATGCCATAGTTACTGTTCGTATCACTGTGTAAACAAGTGCTGAGGAAGATCCAGAGCTGAAATTCAGATATGGTAATGGGAGTTTGGTTTCCAACACAATCTGTAAGTGGTTGACCAATCGCATCAGACTGGGCCATCTGACCAATCGAAGCAGAGTATAGATCTCTCGGAAAGACAGGGTTAATCAAGACCTAATCCTTCATCAAACTGTTTCAGACACTGTGAGAAAAGAGGTGATGCTGCACTGAGCAAATTAAAGGGTTTTTTCACCTTGGATGGAAGTTATCCTATAGAAGGAGATCTTCAAAACAAAATTAGGAAACTATAAAATAGCATGACATGGACACTAAGATTTTTATTTCTAAGTCAATAATTCAATTTGTGACGGACCATGTAACGCCTTTACCGATGATCAGATACATTTGTGACATTGAAGCTTAAGATGCTTTGGAACATCTCAAATTATGCTGGAGAATGTTTTCAAGTGTTTTCAGTGCTGAAAGAGTGTATACTAATGATTTTTTTTTTTGTATGAAAAAACTGTTGTGTGTTAAATTAGAAAATAGGGCCACACACACAAAAAATTGGTCATTAATGGTTTCAGAGCTTTGGATTGTTCTGGAGTGCGTTTCCCGAAAGCATCGTTATCCAACTATGAACGCAATTTCCATTGAACTCTTTTGGTAACGACGGAACTTGCGACAATAGTTGGCTTTGGGAAATGCACCCCAGTTTGGCATCCTGATTGATTCAAAGCAAAACCTCTTTTTACTGTCTAGTGATTCTGTGCAGCTATCTTTCTAAATCTCAATAGCAAAGCGAGATATGTATTCTCTTCCACACGAGGCCGTTCACCTTCTCATCACTGTCACTTGATCCCACCCATCTCTCAATTTGATAAATGGGCCTAATTATTTTGATGAAGTTTAAAGGTGACGCCCCTTGATGTCACAGCAGCGAGGATCAATGATTGACACTGCCACATTCAATATCACTATAGGTCTGTAATTAACGTTTTGTCTTTACAATAACATGACAAAATGTCAACATGTGAGTTGTATAACTATTTTTTACCTAAACAAGATCTTAAATTGTATTTCAGCAGTTACAAATATTTCTCATTTTCATTAAGTTTAACTTGATACTAAAATAAAAATTTTAATATCTAAGAATTTGAATCTAAAATAACTAAAACTAAAATAAAAAAATGTGTAAAAACCATACAGACATTTTTTAAAATATATATTTATATTATTAAAGATATATATATATATATATATATATATATATATATATATATACACTACCGTTCAAAAGTTTGGGGTCGGTACGATTTTAAATACTTTTAAAAGAATTATCTTCTGCTAACCATGGCTGCGCTTATTTGATTAAAAATACAACAAAAATCAGTTATAGTATTAAATATTATTCCAGTGTAAATCAGCTGTTTTCTGTGTGAATATATAGTAAAGTGTAATTTATTCCTGTGATCAAAGCTGAATTTTCAGCATCACCAGTGTCAGTGTCTTCAGCGTCAAATGATCCTTCACAAATCAGTATAATATGAGGATTTGATGCTCAAGAAACATTTATTATTATTATCAATGTTGAAACAGTTGTTGGTCTGTCAGTTGTACAGTTTTTTTTTTTTTTTTTTGGATTCTTTAATGAATAGGAAGTTCAAAAGACTTTTGTAACATTATAAATGTCTTTACTGTCACTTTCGATCAAATTAATTATTCCTTGATAAATAAAAGTATTGATTTCTTTCCTACAAAAAATAAAAATAAAATTCTCACTGACCCAAAACTTTTGAATGGTAGTGTATATATATATATATATATATATATATATATATATATATATTATCTAAAACTAAAGTGAAAACAGAAAATATGAAAGTAACTGATTCAAAATATTAATATATTCTATAATAGCATCTCAATGATACTAAAACAACACTGGTGTTACGAAGTAGCAGGAATGAAGCAGAGAGGGAATCCAAACGCAAGCACTTTAATAATCCAACAAACAGGTAAACTCAGAACTAGGAACAAATAACTCAGAACACACTACAAGTAACATTAAACAACAACCGACAGCCAACAACTGAAACACAGGGGTTTAAATACACAGACAAACAAGCTAAACAAGATAACAAGGGGGCGTGGTTAATAAGAGACACCTGGGGAGACTAATAGACATAGACGAGGAACACCTGTGGACACTGAGCAACAACATGACAAAAGACAAGACACATGGCAGGATAACATGACAAACAGGGAATCACATGACAGACAAGAACAAGGAACAAAACACAAAACCCACACCGTGACATAGCCCCTCCCCTATGGGCGGCTCCCGACGCCCATAAAAACAAAAAACAATAGTTCAGGAGGGTGGTGAAGCGGAGGCGGTCTGGGGGAGGGATGGAGGGCCAGGCCCGCACAGGGGAACGGGACCAGGACATGGTGGACCTGGGCCATGGAGCGTGGGCAGACCAGGCTGTGCAGGCGACCAGGGTGGAGTAGGCAGTTCAGGTGGCCAGGGCGGTGAAGACCCTTCGGGCGGCCAGGGCGGTGAAGACCCTTCGGGCGGCCACGGCGGAGAGGACCCTTCGGGCGGCCACGGCGGTGAAGACCCTTCGGGCGGCCACGGCGGTGAAGACCCCTCGGGCGGCCACGGCGGTGAAGACCCCTCGGGCGGCCACGGCGGTGAAGACCCCTCGGGCGGCCACGGCGGTGAAGAGGGCCCTGAGCTAAGCAGAACCAGCGGCGAAGGAAACTCTGCGCTGGACAGGACTGGCGCAGGATCAGTGAGCTCTGGTGCAGGATCAACGGCCCCTGGCGCAGGATCAGCAGGCTCTGGCGCCGGATCAGCGGGCTCTGGCGCAGGATCAGCGGGCTCTGGCGCAGGATCAGCGGGCTCTGGCGCAGGATCAGCGGGCTCTGGCGCAGGATCAGCGGGCTCTGGCGCAGGATCAGCGGGCTCTGGCGCAGGATCAGCGGGCTCTGGCGCAGGATCAGCGGGCTCTGGCTCAAGGGTGTGCGTAGCCCACACACACCACATGGCTGTGGCCATAATGGCCAGTGTTGCGGTCACTGAGGGCTCAGGCGGCGCATGCGTGGCGTGATCAGTCTCTGGCTGGGCAGACGTGACGTGAACAGTCTCTGGCTGGGCAGACGTGACGTGAACAGTCTCTGGCTGGGCAGACGTGACGTGAACAGTCTCTGGCTGGGCAGACGTGACGTGAACAGTCTCTGGCTGGGCAGACGTGACGTGAACAGTCTCTGGCTGGGCAGACGTGACGTGAACGGTCTCTGGCTGGGCAGACGTGACGTGAATAGTCTCTGGCTGGGCAGACGTGACGTGAACAGTCTCTGGCTGGGCAGACGTGACGTGAACAGTCTCTGGCTGGGCAGACGTGACGTGAACAGTCTCTGGCTGGGCAGACGTGACGTGAACAGTCTCTGGCTGGGCAGAAGTGACGTGAAGCTCTGGCTGGACGTGGCTGACGTGAAGCTCTGGCTGGACGTGGCTGACGTAAAGCTCTGGCTGGACGTGGCTGACGTGAAGCTCTGGCTGGACGGTCTCTGGCTGGACGGTCTCTGGCTGGACGGTCTCTGGCTGGACGGTCTCTGGCTGGACGGTCTCTGGCTGGACGGTCTCTGGCTGGACGGTCTCTGGCTGGACGGTCTCTGGCTGGACGGTCTCTGGCTGGACGGTCTCTGGCTGGACGGTCTCTGGCTGGACGGTCTTTGAGGAGGCCTTTCTCCTCCTCCTCCGGGCCACCGGACTCGGAACCACCGGAACTGGGACCAGTGTTGAAGGCCTGGCGTACCCCGGGCTGAAGCTCTCCAGACAACTGGAGAGTGCCTCTCTCCAATCCAGGCCAGAGAGATCGGGGAGCTCCCTAGGGTTGACCGCCTTAGCCCCCAGCCGGTAACACAATTTTATAGCCTCATTCCCTAGGGTGCATGAGGCAGCAAGTGCAGCAAACCCCCAGGTAAACTGAAACAAATCCGGGCTGTTCAGGGCTAAGGCCGCGGTTTTCCCAGCAAACTCCCGGTCCATGCTGGGAAGATCAGACGAGATCCGTGCTGCTGGATTCATTGGCGGTCGGTTGTTCTGTTACGCGGCAGCAAGGATGAAACAGAGAGTGAATCCAATCGCAAGCACATTTAATTAAACAGAAACAAACAGGAAATCCAGGGAACTCAGAACAAGACAGTAGTAACATTAAACAACAACCGACAGCCAACAACTGAAACACAGGGGTTTAAATACACAGACAAACAAGCTAAACAAGATAACAAGGGGGCGTGGTCAATAAGAGACACCTGGGGAGACTAATAGACATAGACGAGGAACACCTGTGGACACTGAGCAACAACATGACAAAAGACAAGACACATGGCAGGATAACATGACAAACAGGGAATCACATGACAGACAAGAACAAGGAACAAAACACAAAACCCACACCGTGACAACTGGTTTCAAGGCATCTCGAATTTAATATATATCAAATCCACAAGATTTTACTCTTGCTTTTCACTTAACGACAACAAAGAGAGCACCAACATGCTTTTTCCCGATGATGATGATGATGATGATGATGATGATGATGTTAATGTAAGCTTACAGGGAGCACATTAGTTTGCTTCCATTAGCCTTGCAGGGTTACCTCAATTATCTTGCAACACTCTGGGCACCTGCTGTGGAGAAACCCGAGGACGGGGACCGGGTATGTTTTGGGGACAGCATTTCTTCTAGGAGTAGAGGTGGCATCCAGGCAGCTGGTGGCCCACCCTGCAGACCCCTCGCTGCTTCTGCCCATGACCCCTCCGGCCCTGTCTGACCAACCAACAGTAGAGCAGGAGCATAATGACAATGAATGATGCTTACATAGTCAAAGATGGTGTAAAAGTGAGGGAGATCAAGAGAAATTGAGGGAGAGAGACAGAGTAGCCCATTAAAAATGAATGCATTCATTTCTGGTCTGATGTGTTCTTATATCAGTAAAGCACTATTTAAGATGTGTCTCCAGTCAAGGCAGCCAGTGCCCATTTGGCCTGTGGATTGTCCATTAAGTTAGTATGCCATTAAAAATGAATGACTTTATCATTTCAGCTTTTCTCTTTTTGTCAAGGCTGATATAGACCTGAGTTCCACTTCAGTTCAGCTGTGAAAGTCTACGTATTATTGTATTATTCGTATTATTATAGCCTTTGCTTTAATATAGAAGACGGTTAGCTGCCTGATTTTCCCAGATTTGTTAGATTTTGGCAATAAACAGTGACGATATACTTCAAGTAAAAATGTAACTCATGTGACGTCATTTCGAACAAAATCAGGCCAAAACTAAGTTTGTTTGGAGTTTGTTTCGGAAAAGTTTGACAAACCGTCTTTCCAGAGAAGTTTGCTCGGGCTGGTGTGTGTATTCATACTTATTTTCAATTATATACACTCACCGGCCACTTTATTAGGTACACCTGTCCAACTGCTCGTTAACACTTAATTTCTAAGCAGCCAATCACATGGCGGCAACTCAGTGCATTTAGGCATGTAGACATGGTCAAGACAATCTCCTGCAGTTCAAACCGAGCATCAGTATGGGGAAGAAAGGTGATTTGAGTGACTTTGAACGTGGCATGATTGTTGGTGCCAGAAGGGCTGGTCTGAGTATTTCAGAAACTGCTAATCTACTGGGATTTTCACACACAACCATCTCTAGGGTTTACAGAGAATGGTCCGAAAAAGAAAAAACATCCAGTGAGCGGCAGTTCTGTGGGCGGAAATGCCTTGTTGATGCCAGAGGTCAGCGGAGAATGGCCAGACTGGTTCGAGCTGATAGAAGGGCAACAGTGACTGAAATAACCACTCGTTACAACCGAGGTATGCAGCAAAGCATTTGTGAAGCCACAACACGCACAACCTTGAGGCGGATGGGCTACAACAGCAGAAGACTCCACCGGGTACCACTCATCTCCACTACAAATAGGAAAAAGAGGCTACAATTTGCAAGAGCTCACCAAAATTGAACAGTTGAAGACTGGAAAAATGTTGCCTGGTCTGATGAGTCTCGATTTCTGTTGAGACATTCAGATGTTAGAGTCAGAATTTGGCGTAAACAGAATGAGAACATGGAACCATCATGCCTTGTTACCACTGTGCAGGCTGGTGGTGGTGGTGTAATGGTGTGGGGGATGTTTTCCTGGCACACTTTAGGCCCCTTAGTGCCAATTGGGCATCGTTTAAATGCCACGGCCTACCTGAGCATTGTTTCTGACCATGTCCATCCCTTTATGGCCACCATGTACCCATCCTCTGATGGCTACTTCCACCATGTCACAAAGCTCTAATCATTTCAAATTGGTTTCTTGAACATGACAATGAGTTCACTGTACTAAAATGGCCTCCACAGTCACCAGATCTCAACCCAATAGAGCATCTTTGGGATGTGGTGGAACGGGAGATTCGCATCATGGATGTGCAGCCGACAAATCTGCGGCAACTGTGTGATGCCATCATGTCAATATGGACCAAACTCCCTGAGGAATGCTTCCAGCACCTTGTTGAATCTATGCCACGAAGAATTGAGGCAGTTCTGAAGGCAAAAGGGGGTCCAACCCGTTACTAGCATGGGGTACCTAATAAAGTGGCCGGTGAGTGTATATATATATATATATGTATATATATATAAGAAAATAAGTAATTGGCTTACAATATCGCTGAATACAAATGTGGAAAATACTTCCTCAACGCAATCATGTGGATGAAAGTTTTATTTACTTTTGTGATCAGTTAAATTATTACAGAAATGTTATTTAAGTGTAGCCATGTTTAAAATTATTTTTAATTACGTTATCTTTTAAAATGAGCTTGATTTAATTATTTATATTTTTTCTCTAATCGTGCTAAACCAATGCATTGTATTGACCGTATATTAATCTGATACATATTTTTCTATTTAGAAAGTCTTAAAGCTTTTGTGGACAGACACTGTTGTCTTCTCAATGAGTTGTAAGTAAATAGAGCAAAGCCTGGCTAAACTAATGCTTCACCAATACATGATGCCAAAGGAATGACACTTTGAAAAATCACATCATATTTAAGAATAAGATGTGCCTTCCCCTAGCTTGACTCCCTTCCCTCAGGCTTGAGTTGGGGAGAAAACTGCATATCTACTGTCAGCTCTCATATCCTCTCAAAATTCGTCTTTCTTTCTCTCTTTTTCACTCTCTCAGCGAGTATCCAGCATCAGCTGTCATTCTACTGTCAGCTCTGTGAAAAATGTGTCCAATTCTTGTAGTTAATCAAATAAAATAAAAATGTAAAATGCTGATGTAACAGTTTGACGAAATGAAATGTCAACAACTGACACAAAGATGGGCTGATATGGCCGTCAGACGAATGCCGAATGCAAAATCTTCAATGTACACACATATTTTATTATATATATATATATATATATATATATATATATATATATATATATATATATATATATATACTTTTAATTGCAGCCCTTTCTGACTAAACCAACTGACCATTTTTATTGTAGGGCAGTTTGAAATGAGGTTTACAAGTAAAAGTAAAAAAGTAAAAAAATATATGTGGTGCAGTCATAGTCTCTGCAAACAGCTTAATGGAAAACATGTATTACAGTAATTTAGACTTTGTGATTTGATTTTATGGACTACTGTTTTTCACAGACAAATGACAATGTTCATGGGTGGACTGCTAGCTTTGGGTGCTTCAAACAAAACATTGGAGTATATTTCCATGTTTTAATGAGACTAATCTGGCAAACTTTGGCAAATTCAGTGATTAGTTCTTTCTCAGAAGAAAGTTGATCTCATCGTATCAAACCGTTTCCTCGTTTGCACGATAGTAATACCTGTGTGGTCTCGGTCACGGAAGCTATGTAAAGCCTGTCGTGTCGGAACTGCTGATTTAAGCAAGTGCTTGCTCTTTTTGAGAGCAGTACACATCAGACGGTCAGTGAAGAGAATGAGGGTGGCCAGTTGTTCACTACTATATTGTGTAATTCAGTTCTGCCTCATTTAGCAGCTCTCATGACTGCTTTTCATATCGTTCTTCTACTGAACTGAACTCATATATCGCTTTTTTCTTCTTCAAATATTTAGAGTAATGTTTTCCAGACTCTTTATAGGTAAAAAGAAAAGTGTACTTAGACTTTCATGGGGGCAGAATCCAGTTTGTGATAATCTAAGGATTTATGTGAATGAGGTTAGTTTTATGCAAAACTCTGCCGTATTCAATTATAATATGAAGATCAATATTTAACAAATATTTGTTGATTTGTGCAATACTTTGCCTTGTGAATAGTTAAACGTCACAAAAAAATGAAATGCCTTGCACAGCTTATGCCTTGTTTCTCCCAAGATTTTTTTTTTCTCCATTTTGTCACCTGATGGAGTTTTGGGTTCCTTGCCACTAATATTCAACAATATTATTGATCTGCCTGTATTGACACCATTGTATGAGAACTGAGCTGGACGATGACATCACTGTTTTGTCCAGAGCGCTGTTATAGATATGATAACTAAATAAATAACTTTTTTACAACATAAATTAATCAACACTGAACTTACTTAAGCTGGACAATGACACTATCTTCTAGATCTGCTGTACAGCCGAAACAAACTTTGTTGCATTATTTTCCTGTTATCACTCTAAAGCTGCTTTGAAACAATCTGTATTTTAAAAAAGCACTATATAAATAAAGGTGACTTGACTTATTCCAAACCATGCAAATAGTTATGGGGATACACCATAAAAACACCAAAAAAAATGCTGTAGTCACTATATTTTGAGTCTTCTGTATGATGAATGGACCAAAATATAGGTTGGTTTTCACTGTAAATCGTACCATAGAGCTCTCAATTCTCTTTTTACATATTCGAACCGCACACTGTGTTGAATTATTTGGCATCAATGACATCAAACCAGAACTTGTTAGTTACTGTCCTTTATTGGCATCTATGGTTCCATGAAGAAACTTTCCAATGCACTTAAGGTTCTTCATAATGAAAAAAAAGGGTAACACTTTACTGAAGGGGTGTGCATAAGACTGACATGACACCTTCATAATGCCTCATGACAGCCAATGTCAAAACCAACCACGTGACAGTTTAATGTAATGTTAACCCATAAAGCTAAGTGGTTTGTTAAGTTTGATAATTAATCTGCTATGTCATGTTTATGACATATTTATGACAGGTTGTGTGGTCTTAGTAATGCCAAGTTGTCATTACCAAGACACTGACAGGTTATGATGTATTGGTTTATGTCAAGTTGTCATAACAAAGACATCTTAAACAATGTCATATTTGCATTAAAAATGTCATAATTGAGCGAATGACACTTAATGACAGTTGTCATAAACATGCATAAAACCTCCTTCATGTTCATGACATGTGTCATGTCATGATTATGAAGGTGTCATGTCAGTCTTATGCACACCCCTTCAAGTAAAGTGTTACCTATCGCCGTACACTGTAAAAATACAAAGCACAATCTGAATTCTTCTCACATTTTCACACCTGGAGAAAATTGTTCACTCTTATCAGAAGGGACATTACATCAGCTATGATACATATGCTAGTCTGGAACCAGATTAGAGGGAGACAAATATCAGCCTCTGCAGATGACTGTGTGTAACTAAGCTAAGAAAATGGAGGTTGGGACTGAAAACTTTTTTTCACTGACCAGAGGGCGAAGGCTAAGAAATACCATTATGTCCATAAACTCTGTTGCAGATTGGAAGACGTCTCTCTAACACAATGTCAACAGAGAGAGCAGGAATTCATCAACCCCGGCTGACTCTCACTCCCCTCACGTTTTTTTATTTTTGGTGGTCAGTGTTTTTATTTTCTTCTCTTCTTTTCTGTTTATTTTTGTTCTTTTATCTTTGTACAGGGTGATAGATCATTTACTGATGGTAGAAGGTTTCCATTGATAACAACAGCGGAAGTAAAATAATCTCTAAAATGTGTTGGATACAACAGGGCTAAATATTATTTTTCTGGTCCTAAATTGTCATAAAAAAGTATTTTTTATTGATTCATTGGAGGAGAAATTTGTGAAATGTAAAATGTCTGTTTTTGATCATGCAAATATTTAAAAAGTCATAGGAACAGTAGTGATACAATTTGTCCCCATATGCAAATATTTTTGATATAGCAAGATAAGTACACACTTATTCAAAACGATCGTTTTAGCAAATGTTGAGCCAGTTAGCCATTTGTTTAATCACTTGAGGCATTTCACAATCTCTTGAATAGGCTATATAATATGCACTCTTGTTAGATTTTACTTAGAGCTACAGTGTTTGTCATGGAAAACAATCAGTTTTTTTTTTTTTTTGCAATGCCATTTTACATTCTCAACAAGGGCCTTTAGTCCCAACATCAATGGGTTATTTTACCCCAACATGTGTCCTTTCACTTATTTGATGGTTATTGAAACATTAAGAATTGAATTATTTGGTCCTCAAAGCTTATTAGACTCTCTGAGATACTTGATTTTGGTTAATTGTGGCAAATATTTTTGTATAATGACAATAAGCTGTACAATTGAGCAACATATTTTCTACTCCGGTCAAATTTCATGTTTCTTGTATTATTCTGCATTATTTTTTCTACTCACAAAATAGAATAGAATAAACTATGTATCAGTGTAATTTGTTAGTATAGCCATGCAAAAGGTTGGGGTCTCTCAAAATCAACCATTTGTCTTTGCATGTGACGACTTCATGGTTAAATTTTTTTTTAAGAAAATTGGTTGGTTGTTTGGTTGGTTGATTGATTGATTGATTGATTGATTGATTGATGGATGGATTGATTGATTAATTGATTAATTGCTAGTGTTTTAATGTTGGTGTTAAAGGAGTCATATAATGGTACATGCACTTTTACAAGTTGATTGTACTGAAATGTGTTTTGGCAGTGCCTGTACACAACCATCATATAATGATAAAAATCCATCCAGTGTTTTTTTTTATCTCCTTATATGTTTTCCCCTGGCTCAAATTGAGCCAATCGACCGTGTGACGTCACACGGTTGGACGCCCCTCCCACGATTGTTGATTGACAGCAGCGTTTCAACACATCCCCGCCCTGAGGGAGCTGTCATCATAGTATACGTCATTGTTTATACGCTGGAGCAGAATGGCGTCTAAGCGATTGTGGTGTTCTGTTCTTGGGTGTAATAACGAACACAGCAGTCATTTTAATGTTCCTAAATCCGAACCGCTGAAGACGCAGTGGCTGAGTTTGTTTTCGAAGGGAATATTCCCCACGAGCAACGTCAATGCTTTCATGTTTGCGCAAATCATTTCTCACCAGACTGCTTTATGAACGAGGGTCACTATGGTCCCATTTACACTGCATGGTTCAAGTGACCCAAATCCGATTTTTTTCCTTGTGGCACAGATCGGATATGACCCATGAACGTGTAAGCAGGAAAAAAACGCATGGATTCCGATTTTCTCAGATCGGATTCAGGCCTCACTCATATGTGGTAATAAATCGGATGTGAATCGGATACGTGCATTTGCGTGTGCCATGTAAGCAGACAAATCGGATATTCCCCAGTAAATGCGAGTCATGCGTCATTAAAAAAGTGACATCAACTCAGGTGGATACCACCAACTGAGATCACATGACTTATTATAGGCGCGATGGAGGACGAAGGATACACACAGTGGAGCAATACGGAGGTTTCATGTCTTTTGAGTGTTTGGGGCAAAGAGACAAAAATGCAGGGTTGTTACAGAAATAAATCCGTGTTTGAAGACATTTCACGAGATATGGGGAGGCACGGTTTTAAGCGCTCGTGGTTACAGTGCCACCGTAAGATAAAAAGCTTAATGACTTTTAAAAATATTGTGGAAAGCAAAACACTGGATAATTTTATTCACATCTGCATCCATTGCATTTCGTGCTGTTTTACTTCCTTTTCCGGGTCAGAACGTCTACATTTGGTAGTTTCAGCAGTGTATAGTGTAAATAAAAAAAATCGGATACGGGTCACTTTTAAAAGATGATGTAAGCGGGTCGTCAAAAAAAATCGGATATAGTCAGAAAATCGGATTTGGGCATCAAGACCTGCAGTGTAAATGCAGCCTATAAAGCTGGTTTTGCTAAAAAGCTGCTCCTGAAAAAAAGAATCGGTGCCAACTATTCATGTTCCTGCTGCACCTCCAGAAGAAGTGAGTGTAAAATTGTATTAACCTTTATATTAATTTTTGCAAATCGCGAAAAAAAGTTGTTCATGACCATTAACTGTAACATCAATCTGTCAACGAACTAACCTATAAGATACCGTTACATCAGTAAACACATAGCGTTCGTATCTCACTACTCTACCCTGCCAATTCATACAAAAATAGATCAAAGTGACATTACGTTAACCAACCATTCAGAAACGTCCTGTTCGAGCCTTAATTGTCGAACTTCTTTGCGGCCGTCATCTTGTTCCGGGTCCGACTCCGGTTCAAACTGATACGGTTGCACAGATGTGTCCTCAGAGACTCCTGCTGCCATTCTTTTTCCAAAATATACCCTAAACTGTTCTCAAGGCAACACTCCACGTGCGTTGTGTCAAAACGCCCGCAGAACAGAGGGGCGGAGTGAGCGAAGCTCATTATCATCTAAAGGCAAATGCACTGAAACGGTGTGCTGAAAACAGAGCTTATGAGAATTTTTTTAAAAAGTATATTACAAAGTTTTCATTTAGACCCTAAAGATTCATATTAACTTGAACAAAATGGCATTATATGACCCCTTTAAAAAATCAGAAGGACATTTAACCGGTTAACCGGTAACGCTTCCTTTTACAGTCCTGTTACCCATGTACATACTAGGTACTTATTGTAGTAATTACAATTACTGGGTAATAACTAGGTACTAACCCTGAACCTACCCCTAAACCTACCCCTAACCCATGTACTTACCTTATATTAGGCAGTACTTTCTAGGTAAGTACACTGTAAGTACACGTAAGTACTGTACTGTAAAAGGAAGCGTTACCATTTAACCCTTGAGGCATTTAGACTTCTTGTCCTGTACTGTTAAGATAAATAAAAAAATAAAAAATAAAAGTCAAACACAATAACTTACATTAGGGTGTTTCAGGATATTTGTTTCAATATAACATGTAGGTCTGTAGTTTAACCTGCCAAAACATAAGTAAAAGCTTTTTTTAATGCATTGGTACGGTCATCATGGGTTGTGGTCATAAACTGAGTGCTTTCATCTCTAAATTATTGTCTATTTGTCCTCAAATTGTTTTATTGTAACGGGCTATGATTTCCCACTGGCATTGAGTCTGATATACTCCCATCCAATTGTCAATTCACCTCTTCATTATAGTTAGCATGAAATCGTACCTTCATAGTCGGCCATTATCACCTTCTTTATGGGGCACTGTAGTAATACATTTTCTGGTGAGGTTGAAAACAAATGGGGAATTTATGAAGAGACTGTTTCTGTAAACACCTTGTGCTGCTAAATGCAATTTATTCTGCTGAATTGGTTGAGCCATTTAATTGCGTTCAAGGCAAGGAACATATTATCTTTCACTGCACTCAACAAGTAAACACACACAACTAATTGGTCTTGAAGAAATGTCGGCCTATGTGTCAAATGCAAAAGCAGGGAAGATAGAACACATGTCATTGATAGAGAACGCCCTGGAAACCTGTCAACAAGAAATGGGTGAAAACTTTAGTGCCAGGCATCATTTAGAATGCAATTTCAGTCAGCTGAAATGAAATGTCATACGCAGAGGGATTTTTGGGTAATAAGGTTAATGGAATGCAAATGCTTACAGGCATGACTGTGCAAAACAAGCAAATTCTGGGCTTTTACAATCTGTCTTTTGGATGAGTCAGAACGAGAGCAGGGAAAACATAAGCAATTGTGTAATAAGTAAAAACACTAAACCTCAAGGAGGAAGATGAATCCTGCTTTTTCAGAATGGTTGATTTGAGCATGTTGTGATGTTAGTCAACATCAATGAATCAAATTAAGTTAATTACACCCAGATTCCATCTTTTTGGCTCTGTTTTCTAAATATGATGTGTGATATGTAAATGAGGAGATCCTGAGGACCATCTGTCAGACAAACTGCAAGACACAGCAGGTGAACTCCCTCTGACTAACTTGGTTTACCATAGTATTGTAAGATTCACACAGATATGAACCAGTGGCTCAGATGAAAATATAAATGATCAAGCTAGCCAAACCTCACAAGGGCTTTTCACACTGTGCTTAACCCACAGTATTAACCTCATTCTAAACGCCATGTTTAACCCCGGATAAAGGAATGTTTTACACATTTAGATGCGGGTTTAGCACTGCTCTGTGCTTTTGTGGTGCCATTATACGCAATTTGAAATGTGAAGCAAGATAACCCGTGATTCCGTTCACCCACAGTTTAGAATGACCTAGGGTTAACTATTTCCAGTGAAAAGCTCTATAGAGTTATATTCCTTAAAGAGCTATGTTTTTTATTTGATTATATGCATATTCATTGTCTGCTTTGCATATCTACAGTGCTGGCTTCAGAGAACACAAGTCTCACCCGCAAAGGAAGGCCGTGAACTTTGCAGTCAGCCAATACTTGGTCCATGTTCGACATATAGCAACACACTCAGTAAGTCAAGCATCTTTTATTGTGTAGCACCAACTCTTGTGCTGTATTCAGCTCTTTATCCAAGACTAAGCTTGTAGTGTATACTCAAATGATGTCATCATTTACAAAGCCTCAAGTTGTTCAAAACTTGAGTGAATTTCTTTTCCCCCTAGAATGTCCAAGCTACAGATTAAAAAAATAATGACAAAAGCACTGTTAAAAAACAAAAAAACAAACAAAAAAACATATTTGATGTTTTGGTGTTTGGGGATACAAATGTTTCCCTTATGACACTGTCTCTAGAGCTCCATTAAAGCTGCACACTGTCCAGTTTTTGATTATGACATATCCACACAAATTCCATTGTTTTCTTTGTCAGACCTCTTACTAACCTGTATTGTCAAACTGACCCAACATTAATCATACACCTCTAGTACAGTTTAGTTTAGGTTACTCTATGATTTAAAGATTGTTTGCAGATTATATTATAATGAAAAGAAGGCTATTCTTCTGGATCTGCTCTGTGGGGGAGTGAGTGATGGATTTTTTTTAATGATTTATTTATTTGCTTGTTGTTTTTCTGATATAAGTAGGAATCACTTGCTGAGATCCCACACATCCATGTCTTGTCGGACTAGTGAGCACTGGCACAGTGTGTTGATTTAATTCTCAAAATAAACTATTGTGTTTGGCCTTTTTCTCTCTCTTTCCCAACTCACCCCCCGCCAAGATAAGCCGTTTTCTTCAAACATGAATGTGAATCAAATATGCAGCAAAGAAGGCCAGCATTCCCGCTGTCATAATGCTTATGCATGCTTTTACTGGAATGATTCACCCAAAATTAATTTCATTGTCATTATTTATTCACCCTGCTGTCATTCCTAACGAGTATACTGTTATTTTTTCACAGAACACAAAGAGGGAAAAAAAATCCATTCAAAATCCATCTTTCTCCATTCAAGGACAGTTCAAGTGACCATACAGATTTGGAATTGCATCAGTGTGAGTAAACAATGACTGAAATCTCACTATTGGCAGTTTATGCTTCATATTAATATACAATTCATTCAAAAATGTTTTTATTCCAATCTTAACAAACATATTTCATCTTAAAGAATGTAATTGGGCTTTTAAGAAGATATGTTAGAGTGTGTGTGGAAAGGGAATTTGAGAATCCATATGTTTGCAAAGTAATATTTGGACTGTGATCATCATTAGTGGCCCAATATGCAAATTATGTTCCAAAGAATTTGTGCTTGTACTGCTGAAAATATGTTTAACGGCACGTTTAATGTTTTAGAATCAAACTTCTGTAATCTGTTGGACTATTGCAACATTTACCCCATCTATTTTCAGACATTAGCAACATGATTGCCACCATCAATACACAACCCCAAAAATACATAATGTGATATTTATAGCTATTCTTAGCATTTGTGTGACCTCATTGAATGTTTTCACATAACTTATTTGGCAATTTTGTTTCAGCAATGAGCATTTTAAGATTAAAACTCTATGATAAAGACATTTATGAAGCATTTAAATTGCATGTCGAATTAAACTGAGGTTGCAATTAATGAAAAAGCATCAAAGACCTTCATTGTGATTACCTTGAACAAATGTTTCGAAGCGTCATTAATTTACAGCCTAATTCATTCAAATAATCCTCCTTTTAACCTGATTTTTTTTTTTTCTGGAATTCCTTTCACCTCACAATCCCACATAATGAGTATGATAAACATAAACGGATGTCTGACAGGCAGTATATCTGCTCTAATTGGGGGGCTTTTGAAGGCACAGCTCCGTTTATCTCAGAACAATAATTACGCGCATGCGGTTTTGTAATCCCGGGGCTTTTGCAATATTGCTTTAAGAGGTTAAGAAGATGAATGCCTATTGCTGTTAATCTGCAGGGATGTCCTGATTAATGATGATGCCATGTTCTGTCCTCGCGTCTCTAAACGCACAATGGGCCTGGGTCACGCATGCATGCATCAATCTGCTGGTGAATTATGGGATGGAACCTTGTGTCAATGGCCACATACCAAATCATGTCACTTTCACGGGGTCTCCTTTATGTTCTAGGTGACACGTCTTTTAGTGGGAAGACATCAAGGATATGCCCAGGTAAAAGTGGTAATGTATGTGGGCTGAACATGGCTCTAATTGCACTATGGGATGGGCGACCATTGAGCCTGGGTGCAGGAAATGGTTCATGTAATGTGGTTTTCTTACCGGTCATGGATAGTGGAATGATTTAGTAGATCATGTATGGGTTATGGCGTAAGTCATTTCATGACATGGCGCTCTCTAGAAAATACTGCTTAAGGGATCTAGTTAGTATAAGGCTGTGATAGATGGTCCTGCAGTGTCATTATATATATATCAAGACCCATAAGGAGCCTTGAGAGCTGTGTCCTGGTGCTTGGTCAAAGTCAGATTACAGCCACACATCAGGTGATTCATTATATTGAAAATAAGTTGCATTCCAACCTGGCATGCAGAAGGCTTAAGAAATGTTTTTGTCATTCAACAATGTGCGTACTCATCTCTTCCGTGAGCACTTAACATAAAAAAAATAAAAATAAAAAATAAATCCTTTTCCTTTAAATCCTTGCTTATCTGGCTTATACTCCGAGCAATGTCTGAACTTTGTATTTTGAGCACTTCTTGCATTGTTTTTGTCTCTTCACGATGACTCGCTTGGTTTAGTCCTCAGTTGTAAGTCGCTTTGGATAAAAGTGTCTGCTAAATGACTAAATGTAAATGTAAATGTACTTGAAGAAATAAAAATGTTTGATGCATATACTTATGACTATGAAGTTTTAAGATCGTGGTTAATATATGACATTGTACACATACAACTGTGATGTCTCATTCATCTTTATCAGTATTGCATGCATATTGCTTTTTTTTTTTTCACTTCTTAAAAATGTGAGAATGTGAGAATCAAGTCTTAAGTATGTTGAAAATCTCTTAGTTCCTTGCTTTTCCTCCTTGAAAGCACACACTAATAGTAAAACTGAAGCTCATTGCTTTTGATAGAAAAAAAATGCATGGTAACACTTTACAGTACGATTCAATTCATTGATGTGTGTCATGAATTAACAATAAACAACACATTTTACAGCATTTATTTATGTAGCATAAATGGTGATGTTTCAGTAACTCTTTATACACCAATACATCAGTATTCTTTGTGATTGAATCATTTAGCCAACCGATTTGCTCAAAAACACTGAAACATTCAGGAACACAAAATTTACTGTCTTTATGCGGCAAGTCAAGTCAAGTAACCTTTAGTTCTTATACAACAGCATCAGAACAGTCAGATCAATAATATCATTGAAAATTAAGTGTCCCCAAAAAGCAAGTGAGAAACTAAGTGAGTCACTGAAACATTCAGTCACTGATTTGTTCAAAAACACTAATTCATTCAGGAACAAAACAAGTGACTGCTTTATTAAGTCAGTCATTGAAGCATTCAGTCAACTAATTCTTTCAAAAACACTGAATCTTTCAGCAATCAGCTAACTTTAAGTTAACTGATTCATTCAAAACTTATTTTTTACACAACCAATTCATTCAAAAACAAATATTAATTCAGGAACGAAACAAGTAACTCAATAATGAAGTCATTCAATCATTCAGTCTGCCGATTTGTAAAAAAAACAACTAAAATAAATGGATTAATTCATTCACAAACAATACAATTTAATTCCTGTTTATTGAACTGCTTAAAAGCAACATTACACTCCCAGTCTTACTGTGGTCTTCATATGTGTTCGGAACACATATTAATAATATTGTTAATTCATGATTGTTGTTTGTTCATGATACCCCATGCTTTAACTAATGCCAATGAATTGAACCTTATTGTAAAGTGTTACACAGCCTTATGTTCTGTATGTTTTTCACCTTTTGTCTGAACACAGGCCCTTCCTCCATATTGTTTGTTAACGTTTCAGGGCTCTCAGGTTTCTGTGGATGAGAACAAACTTCAGGATCGTAACAACAGTTGGGGGAAAAGATGATCTTGCAGTTTACAGTCTATGCAACACGACAGAAAACAAGAAACGGTTTTGAAACGGTGTGCACAAGGAAGACCACCTTTAGTTTGGCAGTGCTTTCGCCATTAGGGCCACAACATAGGTTGTTCAAGTTCCCAGCAGAATCATTTTTCAAGCTTGTTTTTGTTGTTGTTCCCCCTCCCCCTCACGTCTTAAAAAAAAAAAAATCAGGTCTTGAGGATGTCAAGGTTGTAGAAAATCTCCCAGCTCCTTGTGTTCCCGCTCCTAAAACACACACACATGCAACTACACACACTGCATGCGACGTGGATCACCAGTATTTCATTTTGTTGAGTTCGCTAAGGGCCGTCTGCCACTACGCTGGGTGCGGATGATAAATGAAGCTATGTTTGTCCCTAGGACAGGGATGACTGTCCCGTGTCAGAGTGTGATGTTTGCCATGTCCCACATATGTCTGTACGCTGGCTGAGAAAACTCAAAAGCGCCCCGTCCTCCTTCCCATTAGACTTCCAGCTCACACCGGAGTGCTGACATATTATTGGCTTTTGGACTAACTACAAGGACAATACCAAATTAGACCGCCTAATCCTCAAAAGCTTTTTATCTGTCTTGGCCGTAATACCTGAGTGAGGCGCGCTGCTCGATGTCCCCAAAGACTTTGAGGACTTTTGAAGTCTTCGCTTCAGACAACTTCAGGTTTTATGACGATTAGCATGTTGACGTTTTGCCCGCGTAAGTGTTTTGGCCCTTGATGCGGGTTGCTGTATTAAACTAAAATGAATTATGTGAGCCGTTGCCTATTTGGCATAGTTATAGCATATAGTCATGTTGGGTGGCCAACGACCATGAAACAACGTCCATAAAATTTAACAGGCTATGTGAGAAGGCCACAGAGAAAGATTCAAGCTGGCAGATGTGATGACATGATTTGCCTTTCCATTTTTCACCCTCTTCCTCAACGATCCTTGGATCTTATTAATGCGTTCTGTCCTCTCATAATTGAATTGAGTGTATCGAGGGAGCGTGGTCTTTTTCTGAACGATGGATTTGTTGTTCAAGATATATTAATTCATATCTTGGCAGGCCTTTTTTTCCCTTGACATTTGGTTTTAGATGCCAGAAAACTTTCAAGGTCAAAATCACAAGGATGGGTGGATGAGTGCCTCAATACATGCAGACTGTGAGAGATTTGTCAGACGGCCTTATCTCTCATTGCAGGTCCACTCATTGATCATCTATCTATTGAGTATTGCTGTGTTTTAGGGTGTGGTGGTGGGATACAATTGTATGTCAGCTTGTAGTCAGGCACTTGGGATCTGACAAATACAATTCACGTTCGACTGTTCGGACCGACAGAGCAGCGACTGTGCAATTACCTTTCCTGATGGCGTCACATGTAGTCTGATAACTAATAATCTCATACAAAGGTCTGAGGTAGAATCAAATGTTTAATCTCAGATAGTTAGAACAAAGCTTAAAGGGACAGTTGACCTAAAAATGAAAATTGTCAAAACTTGCTCAAAATTTATCCAAACCTGCATGACTTTATTTTGTTTGTGTTTCACTTGTGTGTCAAGTGAAAAAGCTTGTTATTTTTAAAAAAAAATTTTTTAGCTCATACAATAAAAGTTGATGATTTTTGAACCCCAGTGTTCTTCAAAATTCGAGAGAGAAAAAGAAAAGAAAAAAAGGCACAGTTTGAAACCGCATGATGGTGAGTACACAATGACAGGATTTTCATTTTTGTGTGACATATCCCTTTAATTTTGAAGGGGGGAAAAAGCACTATTTTCTCTTTATCTTAGTTCTGGAAGTACTGTATACATTTGATTTTCATTTACTCTCCATAAGTATTTCAACAAATTATTCTGTAAAGACCACATTAACCAAACTAGCTCTGATGAATCACAACATTAGAACATTTATTATATTAATTATATTATATTATATCATATTATATAATATTACATTACATTACATTACATTACATTACATTATATTATCCTACATTACATTACGTTACATTACATTACGTTACATTACATTACATTACATTACATTACATTACATTACATTACATTACATTATACAGTATATCACCCATGGAGCTAAATATTGAATATCAAATCAGCATATTACAAAAATATCTGGAACTAAAAAAAAAAAAAAACATTTAATTAGAAAACGGTTAGTGTGCTGCACAAGTTTAAAGTCATGAAAGGGGTCATTGATTCAAAATTGTTTAAGAAAGCCTGATATGAGGCACGAGTATCTACAACTTAAGAATAGATCGTATTGATTAATGCCAGATATGTTTCTTATATACAGTAAATTATGCCTGCACAAAGCAGCTCCCTATCATATAAATGCATATTATTGCACAGTGGGTATTACCTAATATATAGTCAGAAGCAACAGGTTTACAAATTCACACATTCAATCAAGACAAACATTCCTTAGTTGATATGGTGAAAGTCTTAGACGTTGCATACTATAAGAGCATAAATTGCATTATAGAATCAGCTTTGTGTTGATAAATGTCAAACAGTTACCATGGAGATATTGTTGTAATTTCTTGAACATGCTAATTGCTGCAGAACTAATGAGCACTTACAGCAGTTATAGACAGCACATTAAACAAGGTGTTTTACAATTTGTATTGATTCTTGGCCAATGAAACACCAACACAATCTTTAGATTTTTTTAAAGAGCAAAAGTTGTAAAGAAAGTTTGATCACAAAATTATTCAAGCACTGTTTAGCTCTATAACATTGCTCTAATGTCTCCATGAGATTTCAGATTTTTTTCTGATCCAAATATAGACCCAAAAAATGGTTTTCATATTGTCCCATCAGCTTCGTCATTATTCACCATAATCATTCGATTATTTTATAATGTGATCCCTCGCCCAATGGGAGCCTGCATTTTTCCTCCTCATTCTTATTTTTACCACCATCATCTGTCATTTCTGTCAGCCTTAAAGAAATATTATTGCATTCTTTTTTTAACTAGCATAAATGCTTATGTTCTTAGGAAGCACCAAATTATTACAAGGTGTCATGGTTACATAAAAAAACAAGTGCAAAATCTTGTACTATAACGCATGTATTTTTGGCTCAAAGAAGTCAAATAATTTCACTGATGCATACGAGATTATTAACTATCGTTCCTCACAAAGAGAATGTGATTTGTTAAGGATACCACAACAGGTGTGGTGTATATATATATACAGTATATATATATATATATATATATATATATATATATGTGTGTGTGTGTGTGTGTGCAGTGGCGTAACTATCGGTAAGCAGGGTACGCGGTTGCTTACGGGCCCGGACCAATCAGGGGCCCGCTTGACTGGAAGATATTGATTGACAGCCGGGGCCCCCTATCGCATATTACTACTTTTAGTTTGATCGCATTTTACTTTATCACGATTTTGTTTTAAATAAATATTGACAACAACATATTTTACAGATCATTAAATACATGTGTGAAACGAACAATCATGGATTTTGGTGTAATTTGTTTTGAGCTGGGACTGGGTCGGCTGTTTAACGTTACACGCGCGCGTCACTTCATGCGTTTTTCTCAGATCGGATAGCTACTGATTTATCAAAACGATTCCATTTACAGCTGGTCACATAAATGTGTTTTTGCAAAACAGATATAAATCCGATCTTCAATTTCCGCGCTATATGCAGATTTAATAGAGTTCACGTCACCGAAAGCAACAGATAGGCTAAGCTGCATTTTATTGATCATCAGCTAAAATTTCTAAATCGAAGACCGCAATTAGAGAGAGCGGCAACAGTACTGGTAAGATCATTTCGTTTCTTTACTTTTAATGAAGATGATTGTGTGTTAAGCTAACACAGTCTCATCCCAAGAAGTCATATAACTGACGTCTTGGGACGTCTTTTGACCATACGTCAATATCCGCCTTTTTAGGGTACCCTTAAACGTCGGTTTATGACGATCCTGGGACGTCATACAACTGACGCTTTACCTTTAACGTCAGTTAGGTGACGGGGTAGGTTTAGGGGTAGGTTTAGGTCTGGGGTAGAGTTAGGATCCGATAACGTCATAAACCGACGTTTAAGGGTACCCTAAAAAGGCGGATATTGACGTATGGTCAAAAGACGTCCCAAGACGTCAGTTATATGACGTATTTTTTAGCATTTTTAGAGGAGTAAAATTGACATATGTGGTTTCAACAACCAGATGCATTTACACTTGTCCAGTGTCGTCTGGAATGCGGCCCAGACCACCTCCTGAAGTGGTTTGAGCGACCGGATTCAAATCCGTCTCGAATGCGTTTCGAAGGGAATTTACACCTGGTCTTTTCACGATCGGATAGCTATACGATCACAGAAAAAGCATGAAGTGGCCAGGTGTAAACAGTTCCTTGCGTATTGCATGCAAAAGCCTACTCGTGGACATTGCGTCATCACGTGTTGTAGTAGGGGGCCCGCCTTGATAATCCTGCATAAGGGCCCGGTGTTGGCTCGTTACGCCACTGTGTGTGTGTGTGTGTGTGTGTGTGTGTGTGTGTGTGTGTGTGTGTGTGTGCAGTACTGTACGGACTCGATGATGGTGAGATCAGATCTCCGTGTGGATACAAAAAATCATGAGTGGCCAGGTGTAAACAGTTCCTTGCGTATTGCATGCAAAAGCCTACTCGTGGACATTGCGTCATCACGTGTTGTAGTAGGGGGCCCGCCTTGATAATCCTGCATAAGGGCCCGGTGTTGGCTCGTTACGCCACTGTGTGTGTGTGTGTGTGTGTGTGTGTGTGTGTGTGTGTGTGTGTGTGTGTGTGTGTGTGTGTGTGTGTGTGTGTGTGTGCAGTACTGTACGGACTCGATGATGGTGAGATCAGATCTCCGTGTGGATACAAAAAATCATGAGTGGCCAGGTGTAAACAGTTCCTTGCGTATTGCATGCAAAAGCCTACTCGTGGACATTGCGTCATCACGTGTTGTAGTAGGGGGCCCGCCTTGATAATCCTGCATAAGGGCCCGGTGTTGGCTCGTTACGCCACTGTGTGTGTGTGTGTGTGTGTGTGTGTGTGTGTGTGTGTGTGTGCAGTACTGTACGGACTCGATGATGGTGAGATCAGATCTCCGTGTGGATACAAAAAATCTCACTGGGTTATTACAATTAATGGCAAAAGGAATGTTTGAAAATCTAAAATAAAAATAAATAAAAACCCCATTTTTCTCTGGTGAAAATACTACCATGCCTAAGACTTTTGCTCAGTCATGTAAAGACATGGATGGATGCCAATGTGGTCCCACTGAAGCTTTAGTTTCATGCAGTAGTTATTTACTTTACATTTTGAACCTCACTTGAACCTATTTCACCTACCATGAGATAATGTCAAGTCTGTAGTACAACAGACAAAGACAAGGAAGAAGGAGGGAAACGCCGAGAAACATATCGGTGATATGCGTGGGATGGTTTCTGCTGTTGTTTTTGATGTCCGGCTCAGTTCATCCCTCTTGGGGAAAGAAGGTTATTCTCCATGTGTTTTGTGCTTCTCAACTCACTCCTCCTTTTCATGCTTTACTCAATCTCCTGTGCATTTAGACCTAAATCCATCCCATTGTTCATTAGAGTCGTAAAAAAGAGGGATTACTGTGGAATTACAAGGTGGTAAACTGCGTGGGTACCTTAAGAGTCTGGTATCTTAAAATGAATAACAGTGGATGAGACTATAGAAGAAAATAAATGTTTGAGAGCTGATTTTAAAACAACAAGCTAACACTTCAGGTTGTGGTTTTTGAGAAATTCTGAAAGACCTCGAAGCTATTTTCATGTCAAAAAAATTCCCCCAAAGGAGGCACTGCTCCACATTCTGATGGGTTTTGAGTGGAGACTCATACCCTGGAGAGACGGAACTCTTTTGAGACCCCAGACATCCAGTTTAAATGGCTGATAATCTAATATAAAAGAAAGTGTCAGGAATGCAATTTGGCTCTGAGAAGCTCCGTAGGGCATCTCTATTGTATTGTAGCCAAATCGGCTTCATTTCCTCATTGTTTCTTTCTGCTCTCTGTTCTTCCTCTCAATATTGCATTGACAGGAGCAAAGCACATCCTAATATTTTCGTTTTTCTGTCATTCATTTCAATAATGATTAAGCTCTGCAGCATGTGCCCTTAATGTTTAAGACATGCATGCCCTAAGTTTATAAAACTGGTCCATGTCAACTGATGTTAAAACGAATATCGAGAGGAGAGTGGAAATAAGACAAAAAGGGATTTTAAGTTGAAGTGATACAATACCAATAAAACATATTTCATTTCTTAAAGTGTTTTGTTTTAAAAGTTTTTGAAAATGAAATTCCACATGATTTGTTTTATGTTTAATGCTAAGACATTTACATGTTTATAAGTAAATATTCAGTTAAATGGCAAAAAATGTATGCATACGCATGTGACCCTGTATTTTTATATTAAAAAAAATTGTAATAAATTTCATTCATTACCGTAAAGGCTTCCCGTAAGAACATAGCCTACACTGGGAATACTTGAAAGAATACATGCATATGTATCATTGTTTATATGCATCTGACAATGTAGATAAAAATACACTTGATCTATAGTCTCGCAGGTCTTTATCACATTTGGCAAGTCTTCGCACCCGAGCTTTTCTGTTATGTTTTCATCCATGGCATTTTGACATCAGATAGTCGTAAACAAGGATCATTAGCATGGCGCTAATTAGCTTGCTGCCATGGCTCTGTAATTAGTACACAAGCAGTGTCTCTCAGATCTCTGGAGTTACATCAAAAGGAAATCTCTCTCAATTAGAAGCTCTGCTCCTGTGTAATTTATCCTTTGTTTACCTTTGCTGCTGCTTTTTCAAGCCTTTTTATCTTCACCCAAAGGTTCAAACGGAGCTGGCGGCTAGTATCGGGGCTAATTGTTACTTTATCATCACCTTTGATGGTAGGGTGTCGTGAAAGCTGTCAACCCATTAGTGTTTCCTTTTTCTGTTGTTAAAAATGCACTCGTACAGCAATGTCAGGTTTCGATGCATCTACTGTTATTGATTCGAATTATGTAATATGCTATTTGGGTAACTGTACAAGTGTGCATATTTAGTTTTTGAGCCTTTGACCTTAGAAAACGGACAGGAAAAAAATCCAAAGCAACACCGCATTCAAAACAAATGTTGATTATTGATATAACCCTTTTAATATTGAAACGTATCTAATTCAATTTGTGTTTGTGATTTTGTGCTGTGCAACATGCTAACAGGGCACTATTGACATCAATAATAACTAGATGTTGGAGAAAAAGCAAGATCTGAAACTTCTTAACAGGGTTAGTCTGGTCTGGCCTGCCATATTTATATCAATGGTAGGACAAGAAGAAATGGTCTTTTGACAAATGCAGTGGTTTAAAGTGCTTGACAGGACTGGTCAGTATACAGGATCTATGCCATAACATCTCTGTTTACACTGTACAGTAGATGACATAGCAGAATGCACTGACAGACCTAGAAAGAAATATGTTTTGCTTTTTTTTTCTACTGTGAAATGCCATTTCCAGAACTCTTAAGGCACTTAAATCAGCACTTAAAGGAATAGTTCAACCTATTAAAATTCGGTCAGTATTTCCTCACTAATAATGCCGTTTCAAACCTGCGTGTTATTTATTTCCGCGGAACACAAAATTATTTTTTTGAGTTCATAGCAGCCATGACTGATAAGTTTCATAACACAATAAAACCACTATAAAAATAGCCTATTTGACTTTTGCACTACATTATGAATTGTCTGAAGCAGTTCAATGGATTTATGTGAAGACCAGACTGATATTTAGGTTGTTTTTCTCTCCTTCTGTTTTGATTGTCTTTTCCATTTGCCCCCTCACAGTAACAGTGACAGTTGCTGTTGTTGTCGTGGGAACTGCCACTGCACATCATCAAATACACAGCATGGATGGATCGTCCATGACGACAGGCCGCAGGAAGGTAAACACCTGCTAGTCGCTCCAAACATAACTGTGAAGCATTTCTCTGGGGTCAACATCCTGTCTGAATCAAAGTGACCAAATAATGACCTCTCACTGCAGTGACATCTTGCACATCTCTCTGGTGTTTTCCACCTCCAGACCAACAGCGGATTTTTGAGTGGGTTTTGGACTTGCTGACTGTAGGAGATCTCAAGGTACTCACTTTTATTTAGAGGAACTGCTGAGAGAACAAAATAAGTATAGCAAAAGTTTGCAAAAGGACCTACCCAAAACAGTTTGAATGGGAAAAGTGTATGT
The DNA here is from genome assembly GCF_029890125.1 of Rhinichthys klamathensis goyatoka. Taxonomy (NCBI): domain Eukaryota; kingdom Metazoa; phylum Chordata; class Actinopteri; order Cypriniformes; family Leuciscidae; genus Rhinichthys; species Rhinichthys klamathensis. The sequence goes on from NW_026606580.1 coordinate 311,358, forward strand.
CTCCTGCTCTTGGCATGTGTGGAGTAAATATAAAATAACATTTGAAACTACTTATATTTTCAATGCTTTAAATCAGGGGTCCCCAACCCCCGGGCCGCGGACCGGTACCGGTCCGTGGGTCATTTGGTACCGGGCCGCACAGAAAGAATAAATAACTTACATTATTTCCATTTTATTTATTCACACATTTACCTGCTCACATATCGTGTCTTTTGCGCGCTCAAGTTTGTTATTTCAAATGTAGGCGCGCGGTATACGCGCTCATAATTGAAGCGACGCGCCCGTTTTTTCCAAGCGCGTCCGCGCCGCATCGAGATAAAAACATCTCAACTTTTCAGAATGCCGCAAGCACACTGTAGGTCACGGGACAAGAACCAACCAATCATCTTCCACACTGTAAACTGCTGCACTATTACTAGTAAAAAATATTTTTACTAAAAATATTAATGCTCACAACTGATTCCTTGTTAAATCCATCATTGTTTATACAGAATTGTTCTATATTCTATATATAAATGTGTATGTGTTTGCTATTTCTGGTGTTTTATGACCACTTCAGTTATAGTCTAACCTCAGACAAATACAGAGCCGTTGCGCAGGAGAGATAAGTTAGTTTCACGGCTGAAGCTCCATTTACTGATGCTTGGGCCAACTTTTCTTAAAATATAATCAAACTGGTCCTTGTCCACTCTGAAATAGGCTTTGAACCTCCCATTGTCCAGGCGGAGCTCCTGAATCAGCTGGTGAAATTCCCCATGGTTTTTGCGTTTTTGTAGTATCGGTTGCACGGTCTTGCACCCAAACACTGCAGCGTTTTTTTTTTACTTTTCTTAGTAAATAAATCCTGTAACAGAGTTACAGCAAGGGTTTTTCGGTGGTGGAAATCCATTGCTGAAATTTCCTTGCTGTAACGGAGAGCGCAGCTGATGGTTGCTTAGCAACGACAGACGCCTCCGGAGTGCAACCTCGCGCCTAGCGTTTTCTACACGTTTTTAGGAGCACCTTAAAGGCCGGTCCGTGAAAATATTGTCTGACATTAAACCGGTCCGTGGCGCAAAAAAGGTTGGGGACCGCTGCTTTAAATAGTCCCTGATGGATAAAAGCAAGTCCCTCTTCTTATTATTCTTCTTATTATTATTATTATTATTTTCGCATTGAATGCCCTGTTTTCTCAAAAATATGATATATTACTGCTTTAAAGGTGCAAAACGCAAGTCTCTGAGTTTTCGCAGAACTACGCCCCCTCTGGCGACAAGCGAAACTGCAACCAATTCTGATTGTACATGTATCTAGCTTACGCTAAAGCATTACACATTTTACGCATCGTCATTTGTTGTCATACATAGATTACCCGTATCAAATATTAGAGACTAGGCTATATCTTACCGTTTTATCAAGAAAAAAGCTAACTGAGGATCCCGTTTGAGACCAAGAGCAGACCGGAGATCTCTCCATTTGTTGAATGCCTTCCCGAGGTTGACTCTCGTCTTACTCCGACGCCTGTCTGACTCCAATTTGGACCTTTTGGTGGCACTAGACACTTTTTTTCTTTTCTTTACTTTACGTGTAGTTTGCGTTGGGGTTTGGAATGGACCACAAGCCGGTCTCTTTGAATCCATCTTCTACCTTTGACGCACGAGTTGTCTTCGCTGATGCGGAGAATGGCGGCGCCGGCGAATACACAAACCTGCGAGACATAGCCTGGTTAGCGTGAACGCGCATGACGTCACACCCAGTCTCAAATTCGAGCCCGAATCCCTCTTATATATTTTACTGTACAGGATTATAGAGGCAATCTCAGTGCGCAGAGAAGGGCTCATTCAGCCCATCAGGCAGTTCTTTAAGCATGTATAGGATAGAAAAAAAGGTATTTTTAACATGAAAAGTTGCGCAATGCACCTTTAAGGCTGTGTGTCCAACAAAGCATTTTTTCACGCGGCTGGCGTATTTTTTCAATGGTTTTCAATGTTTTTTTCAATGTTTTTCTTTACCCTGAAGCGCTGAGCACCTGGCGTTTTTTACTGGTCGCCGAGAGTTGAAGAATGTTCAACTTTGGGTAAAACGCAGCGCTCATCACTGTCACTTTTTACCCAGCCGTCCAATCACAGTGGAGGAGGGGCGGAACTAATACCACACCGACCAACCGCCACATGCTGCTTGTACAACGTCAACAGATGACAACAAGCATAATAACGAAACAAAATAATTTACAACAAGAGCCAGAGAAAATATGTTACATTGTATCGACATTTTAATATAGAATCAACACAGAAACAAAACATGTGTGAAATGAGATATTAGTAACACTTTCGCGGATATCCCGTATCATAACAAGCAAAGCGTCTCAACTGGAAAAAAAATGCAGCACTGCCAAAACGCTCTCAAGCGCCCTAGGCGTTTTCAGCAGAGTGCCTAGTGTTTTCAGCTGGCTTCACACACGGCCTAAAAGTTAAGATTAAGAACTGGAATTGCATGGATTTCTTTTATGCCATATTTTGTCATTTGTTAAGCTTGAAACTTTACACTACTGATCAAAAGTTTGGGATCTGTGAAGTATGTACGATTTTTTTCGATGTTAAAATATAAATTTTCTTAACCCATTGACTATGAATCATAGGTTTATCTCATAGGTTAAACATTGAGCCCCCTGGCACCATCAAAACATTGAGAGCTATCCGCTCAGACCTGTCAATCTCTTTCTAGATCAACCAATAGCGAGCGTTTGGGATGTGGCTTCTATAGTAGGCGGAGCCAGAGGGTGTTTCGCCAGTGTGGGACCATGGCTGATGCATTACATTGAAAAAGACATTCAACTTTGGTTACAGAAGTGCAAGCCAAATCCAGTGCATTTAGACCTTCAAAGATTAAACAGGTCATGACCACATCAAAGCGAACTGGGCATTGCGATGATACGTGCTACAATGGATGCTTCAATGCCATACAGCATTGATTCTCAAAGTTTTTTGGTAACGCCCCAAGGTATGTTGTTTTATTGTTCCAGTGTAGATATCCTCCAACAGTATCCTCTGCAGGACAGTGGCCCTCCGGGAGCAGGATTGGGATTATTTTCAGCGAGACGCTTGCATTCTCTCTAGACAGTGCTAGCTACTCACTTGCTTACTCATGACACATAGCAACACAGCTAAAAGTATTCCTATGTTTAACCTTTTATTGAAGTAGCCTACTTTTACCTTTTGAGACATGCCTTCACAAGCAGTTTTTAGAGTTGTGTTTGTCCCGTTTGACTTGGGGGAGCCGCGAAGAGCGAAAGAGGCATTTGCAAGGCTGTTTGGGAATATGTCTTTATTCTTGTAAATGCGCTACACTCAAAAAAATGATATGTTGGCTTTACTTCACTTTTTTATGTAAATAGGTTCCACCGGTTCCACATAACTATGTTTCGTTAAACAAACATAATATGTTCAAGTAACTTCAACATCATGGAATTTGGTCATTTTAAGCGACCCAATTAAACTCTGAGCTAATGAGTTAATTAAGTGAATAACTGAGTGATGATTGAGCATTATTGAAGACACCTGATGTTAACAAGCAGAATCTCTGAAGGAGAAAACCGGAATGTTTAAGTCACCATTATGGAGATAAGTATTTGTTTTAGTTGGGCTCTTGACCATTAACTTATTAACTTTAGATTTTGTTTGGTTGCTGTACCATACTGGTTGCTGTTGCTTTAACATAATCATTATTTCACAACCATTTGACCTGAGTCACTGAACTTATATTAAACCGAATTTCTGAGTTAAGTTTACCTTACGAATAATAGCAGCATTGTCATTGTAGAGCATACTATTTTTAGACTTTTCAATGAAATTTAAATGATCAAATCAATAAATAAAAAAGAAACTTCCTAAAAAAATATTTTGAGTAGGCACACACAGACATCAAGAATCAGCCTGTGAATCTCAACAATGGTGACAATTATAAAGCATGTTGCAGTGCATTCTGGGTGCCACCAATCAAAACTCATTCATGGCTCCCATCATGCATTGCTGCATGAATAAATAATGAGCTTATGATCTGTTTGTCACCATTGCTGAGATTCATATGCTGATTCTTGATGTTTGTGTATGCCTACTCAGGATATTTTTTAAGAAGTTTATTTTTTATTTCTTGATTTGATCATTTGAATTTCATTGAAAAGGCTAAAAATAGTATGCTCTACAATGACAGTAAGGTAAACTTAACTCAGAAATTGGGTTCAATATAAGTTCCGTGATTGAGGTCAAATGATTGTGAAATAATGATTATGTTAAATCACAACCAACACCATCAGATCTCCTTAGTTCATTGTTCATCTGGCTGTTATAACTCATGTACAGCAACCAAACAAAATCTAAAGTTAATAAGTTAATGGTCAAGAGCCCAACTAAAACACACACTTATCTCCATAATGGTGACTTAAACATTCCGGTTTTCTCCTTCAGAGATTCTGCTTGTTAACATCAGGTGTCTTCAATAATGCTCAATCATCACTCAATTATTCACTTAATTAACTCATTAGCTCAGTTTAATTGGGTCGCTTAAAATGACCAAATTCCATGATGTTGAAGTTACATGAACATATTATGTTTGTTTAATGAAACATAGTTATGTGGAACCGGTGGAACCTGTTTACATAAAAAAGTTAAGTAAAGCCAACATATCATTTTTTTGAGTGTAGGTGCATGTCGCTAGTGTTGCAGAAACTACACACTTCACCTTTTATATTTTTGAAAGAAGTATTTTATGCTTCCTAATGTTGCATTTATTTGATCAAAAACACAGTTAAATAGTAATATCATAAATGTAATGCATCCTTGCTGAATAAAATTATAGATTTCTTAGAAATATTTAATAGAGATGCATTTTTGGTTTAACATAGTTGGCGTGCAAACAGTATTTTTATTGCAAATCAGAGGAACAAAATATTTTCAGTTGGCTTTAGGGAGAGATAAATAGTATGACACAATGACACAGACAAAGTGACAACATCTAAAACACCTGATCCACAAATACGATTCAAACTGACAAGCTTGTCTTTTTCGCTCATCCAAAGCACAGTGTGTTTTGGAACAGAAAATATGCAACGTGGCCCTGAAAAAGTTTCCGAACAGATGGTTAATCAAGCACAGTCTTCATTTAAAAGTGTTGTATAGTTTATAATAATTATCTTTTAATCCATATGTGTTAGAGACACCCAGATTGGTTAATAGATCAAAACAACACTCAAGCGCATCTTAGACAGCTGTGGAGGGAAGTCGAGGGATATTTAGATGTAGAGATTACTAGAGCCCAGCGGCAAACAATGCCCATATGGAGGTGCAGATAACTCAGAGACAGTAAGAAATCTCATTCATTGATGGACAAAGCCCTTTCTTTTTTCACAATGGAATTCATATGAGAAGTTTTGGGTAACAGATACTGGTTGGGAACAAGTTTTTGTAACATATTTCAAATGCTGATTCAGGAAAAGTTGGTAACACTTTACAATAAGGTTTTTTTTCCTTAACATTAGATAAATACATTAGTTAAAATAACAATGACCACAAACAATACTTATACAGAATTTGTTAATCTTTGCTAATGTTAATCTCAACATTTATTAATGCATTTTTAAAAATCAAGAGTTGTATCTGTTAACATTATTTAATGCACTGGGAACATGCACTGTATGTGAAATCTTTTATTATATAACATTAACAAAGGTTAAGAAATGCTGTCCAAATATATTTACTCATTGTTATGTTAGTTAATGCATTGATTACTAATGAGACCAGTGACACTTTAGATTACTGAACACATTTTCACTATTAACTTGCATGTTGCAAATATCTTAGCAAATGTTAGCATATTGGCTGTTTATTAGTACTTATTAAGTAAATGTTAATGTCTCATTCTGCATGATATTCTGGATCCCTTAACCCTACCACCCAACATCTAAACATAACCACTACAACTTACTGTCAATGAGCAGTATATGAGTTTATTGCGTGGAAACTAGTTAATAGTGAATGTGTTCCCTAATCTAAATTGTTACCATCAAACATTATTGCAAAGTGTTGCCAAAAAGTTCACACACAAATTCTAATTATGTCATCATAACCTCTGAACCTCCATTATGTTTTTAATAATCTCCATGTCTGCTATAAACTCCTTATTTTTTCTATGCAACACAAGTGGATAGTGATAAAGCCATGCTCCAAAACACCTTAAAAATTCCTTAAATGCACTCCAAGTCTTCTAAAGCTGTATAATACCTTTCTCTGACAAATCTCATTTGCAGTTGTATTTGTAAATTTTAAGACCATAATCTGTCTCGTAGGACACAAGTATCAAACCATATGTTATTAATAATTTAAAATGTGATGCAGTGTCTTCTCCTTGAAGACAAATCATGTATAAATCATCATTCTTTTTATTGCAAAACTGAAACTTGTCTATTCAGTCTAAAATCTCTTTTTGTTTCACAGAAGAAAGAAAAATGATATGAGGTTGGAGCCTGAGTAAATGATGACGAAATGGTCATTTGTGGGTGAACAATTTCTTAAACGATTGAATTGAGAATGGCAAGGTGCATTGTTGATGTGGCTGTCATATTGTGGTTTTGGAAGCGTGTGAGTGCAGGTGCAGAACTCGTGCGCACGTCGTGTAATGGGACCGGCGTGAATGAAGCAGCGCAGTCTTGCTGTCAGCGAATGTGTTTCATAATGTTGTGTTGGCATGTGGTCCGAAAATGACAAGAAGGAAAATATTAAAGGTTATTAACTGCCTCCATATGTGACTCTCAGTTGACAGTGATGGAGGGAGGTGAGAGAGAGAGAGAGAGAGAGAGAGAGAGAGAGAGAGAGAGAGAGAGAGAGAGAGAGAGAGAGAGAGAGAGAGAGAGAGAGAGAGAGAGAGAGAGAGAGAGAGAGAGAGAGAGAGAGAGAGAGAAGATATCACATTCTCCATCAAATCTTTGTGCTGAATTGGCCACCAACCTGGATAATGTACTTGAAAGTTTTAATTAATTCATACTGTGCAGAAGAGAGATACATAATGACATTTTCAAATGTATCTGCAGACATCAATCAGAAAAGTATCCTATGTTGTATTGTTTCCCTTTCCATCAAAGATCAGAACAATATGCGTTCATCTGTCATTGAATCATTTTAAATTAGCATCAGTTTTACCTGTTTTTGTTTTTCGGGGGGAAAAACCTGTTGGAATGCATACAATTTTGCAAATCCCTGCAGTTTCCAGGTGAAGCGTGCACTGAGTGACACTTAAAGTGCTTCAACTCCTAAATTCCGACCTGTTCCTCACACAAACTTATAGCTACAGAATACTTGGAATATAGTGTACAATTTGTTTGGATAAGAGCAGCCTGAGGGTGAGTAGATAATGAAAGATATTTAATGTTTGCATGTCTGAATGCAAATATGGTGTTCATTTTGCTCCGTCTAAATGCTTTAGAAAATGTCTTAGGCTCTTAGGCTGAATTTAATTTATGTTTTGGGCAGGACATCAAATTACATCAAAAAATCCTGGTGGAAAAATGTATCATGGTTTCAGCAGTTTAAATATAAGGCAGCACAACTGTTAATGACATGTTCAAAACAGATAATAATAAGAAATGTTTCTTGCCCCAAAGCCTATTGTTTTCTGAAGGATCATGTGACACCGACGACTGGAGAAATGGTTGCTGGAAATTCAGTTTTGCATCACAGGAATAAATTACATTTTAAAATGCATTTAATTATTATTATTTTTTTTTAATAATATTTTACAATAGTACTGTTTTTACTGTACTTTTAGTCAAATAAGTGCAGCCTTGGTGAGCATAAGAGACTTAATTCAAGTTTTGCAAAATCTGACAATGCAAAACCTTATAATACTTGCTTTTAGTGACATTGGGTCTCATTCATGAAACACGAGCAGAACGAATTTTTGTGTAAATCGTGTGTAAAGTGGTTCTGGCATAAATTTTCGGATTCATTAAAATGTTCGTATTTTCCAAATGTTAGTTGGTACGAAAAATCTACACCTGCTCCCAGCCACGCGTAAATAGTGCGCTTAACACCCGAACGTTTTGCTCATTAATAAGGCTGCATTTTAATTCACCTTAATCGGGTACATATTTGCACAGCATTTTGAAAAAAATATTATATATAGTAATTACATACGTTTTTTCTTATTATGAGAGCCAGTAATAGCATCTGCGATGGTGGTCCTTCTCCAGTTTGAATACTATTTTTCCGAAGTGAACTAATTCGTTTTTTGCTCTCAAGCTTAATGTCGAACCATTTTCTTCTCACTTCTGGGAATGTTCCATTAACAGATGAAACTCCATTAACTGCCTATGCTGCCAAGCTTCCCTTTTTTTAGGACCCGATATGCCATGTACGCTTGAAAATAAATTGTGGCGTTTTGAATGAACTTCTGATAATAAAACTTCAATTTCTGCATCTGAGAATTTTTTTTTCATTCGCATTCTTGTCATAATTTGATGCCCATGTATAGTTGTCAGTCGGATTTAATGGGTGGGATTTATGGTAATTGAGAATGAACGTGCACGTGCATCCCATTTACGACTGATTGGAATTCATTAACACACACACACATTTCACTATCACATCTGACGTTTACGAAGTATTTGTGAATCAGGAGAAGGGTTTTCGGGAAGGTCTCTTTACGCGCAAATCACTCGCATATTTACTCGTATATTTACGAATGTTTCATGAATGAGACCCATTAAGTGGACATTATTCTTATTTTGGGTTTTGCAAATAGACAACATGCAGCGGAGTACAATATAACATTACTACATTCAATTCATAATAAAATTATTCTCCTGAATTTGGTTTTATTTGTACATTGCTAGCTATATTTGTTGACTAGCATTAGTGGCATCTTACTTGCTTTTAGCACTTTTTTTTTTGTTTTGTTTTTTTACTTCTGTACATATCAAGACATACCTGTGAATCTTTTATGTGTCACAACCAACTAGTTCTGTGGTTGCCAGTCATGCAACAAGTGTAGCTATGTAGCATTTATCAAATATGTTTCCTATTATCCAATGTATCATCCAATGTATAACTGTATTTTCGAGAAGACAGTATTTTCGGTCCATCTAGTCATTATCTTCATCTCTGGTAATTTAGATAATATTTTTCCTTAGCGAGAGAATGTTAAAACCATTCTCCCTCAACATTTGTCATGTTTCACAGCAGCTGAAATTTAATGGATTTAATGTTAAAGGGATGGAAGAGGAGCACTTTTGGTCTTTCTGGAAAATATCAGAGACAGTGCTATAATTACAACACAATGGCTCACAGACAAAACAGTAGGGGATGAGTCTCAAAAGAAACATTTTCATCGGCAATCCAAAAGCCATTTTTTTTTGTGTAGCTCATGGAGAGAGAGAGACAATAAGTAGAAAGGACAGGGTGAAAGAACAAGCAAACAACACCTGCTGTAAGTCGCTAAATCTGTCTTGACTGATGGCTTAAAAGGGGTCCCCGTTCCTCTAAAACGCTAAAATGCCTGCAGTATCAGAAGGGGAAGGCGAGTCCTGTCCCTAACATGCTTATCATTTTGAGAGGTGGGCGTCAAAGCTTTATTATTTTCCACTTCTACCGGATGAAATGGTACCAGTGAGTTCAATAGCTCTATAGTCTGAATAGCCCTGAGTTTTGCTCTATTAAGAAACCAGGATGTTTTGAAACGCCGCCATGCTAAGAGTCGGTAGAACGTGGTGTGTTGCCGAATCTCGAACTGTGCTCTTTGTCGTAGTGCATCTATTCATGAGTATGCTGCCATTACATTGTCAATGCTTGAGGAAAAACCCCAGCGTGATGACAGGAAACATGAAAGGTGACTTTTATGTAGTTCAGTGACATGATTGTGTTGATCCTTTTGTGGGACCGTCTGTCACAAGTCATGTCACGCACGTCAAAGCATTGCCATTGCAGAATTCAAGATGTTCCTAATGTTGAAGTCATATCGGAAAGATATTAAAGGAATAGTTTGGCAAAAATGAAAATGATTTCATTTACATATACCCTCATGTTGTTTCAAACCTGTGTTCTTTTGTTTATTTTTCCACAGCGCACGAAAGGACAATGAAGAATCTTAACAAAGCATATACTGTATACTCATGAGCAAAAAAATGGGCCAAGCCCAAAATGGCTAAAAGCTTTAAATGGTCTTAACCCCAAATTATTGTTCAGGAAATTAGCAACATTTAAGCAAATGCACTAGGCCATTGCTGTCTCAGAAAACCATCAGACAGATTGAAGTTTTTGGCAGAATGGGAAGTTGTGTGTGGAGCGATCAATCACAATGAAACAGTGATCTCTACAGCATCTCTACCACAGTGAAGCGTGGAGTAAGAGTGTCATTGTGTGGGGAGCCTTTTTAGCTGCTGCTATTGGTGAGATGCTTCACTGTGAAAAGTCATTTAATGCTTTGGAGTTCAGCAGAATATTGCAGAATGGCTTGCTTCCCACAAATGAAAAGTTGTTATCTAAAGAGGAATGATCAGATGTTATCGGTCAAGACAATTCTCCTGCCCAAATTGCAAAGACAACCAAGAAGTGGCTTGAGAACAAATCTATCAGGGTCATGTTTTGGATACTCACAAATCAGGCAACCAATTAGACCTCATTTTTACGCGGGGGTGCAGAGAGGAAGTGGTGCAAATCGAAAGATCCAACTGACCTTGGTCTTTATCAATCCCTCCTCTCTTCCTTCTCTGCTAATATCTCTACTGCTAAAATTACTTACTATCACAACAAAATTAACAATTCTTCTGACTCTCGCATGCTTTTCAAAACCTTCTCCTCTCTTCTTAACCCTCCTCCTCCTCCTTCATCAACCCTAACAGCTGAAGATTTTGCCACATTCTTCATAAATAAAACAACCACCATTCGCCGCCAATTTACCAAACCACAAACTGACACACACATCTTACCAGCTAACACACAAATTCGACCCTCCTTCTCTCTGCTTTCAGAGGCAGAAGTCTTCAAACTCCTCCTTTCCAATCGCCCTACTACCTGTCCCCTTGATCCTATTCCCACTAATCTACTTCAAGCCATTTCTTCCTCAGTTGTACCCGCACTCACGCACATCATAAACACCTCTCCTCACACTGGTACTTTTCCCACAGCATTTAGGCAGGCTCGGGTAACCCCACTGCTTAAGAAACCCACTCTAAATCCACTCTAAATCCTAAAAACTAGTTGTTTTCAACCATATTTCTTCCTTTCTTACACAGAACAACCTCCTGGACAACAACCTGTCTGGTTTCAAAAGCGGAGACTCAACTGAGACTGCCCTGCTCTCTGTAATTGAAGCTCTGAGACAGCTGCCAAAACATCAGTTCTCATCCTGCTGGATCTGTCTTCTGCCTTTGACACAGTTAACCACCAGATCCTCCTGTCAATTTTAAAGACGAAGGGCATCTCGGGAACCACACTACAATGGTTCAAGTCTTACCTCTCAGGTAGGTCTGGAGGGGTGAGGTGTCCAAGACCCAACATCTAGCTACTGGGTGCCTCAGGGCTCAGTGCTTGGACCACTTTTCTTCTCCATCTACATGACATCACTAGGATCTGTGATTGAGAAACATGGCTTTTCATATCAATGCTATGCTGATGACACACAACTCTACCTCTCATTCCAGCCTGATGATCTGGCGGTTGCTGCTTGCATCTCAGCCTGCCTGACAGACATTTCTGGCTGGATGAATGACCACCACCTTCAACTAAACCTTGCGAAGACAGAGTTGCTTGTGGCCCTGGCCAACGGAATACTACACCACAACTTCTCCATTCAGCTAGGTTCGTCATCCACAGATTCGACCGATGCAGTAAAATGCTAACCAACCAATGGGCAGAAGTTGACCCCCTAAGACACAGCCCCTCCTCATTTGCATAATGAGGCAGAAATGCATACAGAAATGTAAAAACGACAGGCAGAAATAAATAGCATTGAAGAAATAAATAGGGTAAAAAGGTACAAAGGAAGAATAAAACAGACAAAAATATTATAACATGCACATAAATAAATAAGGCAATTATTACAAAGGTGAATAAATAAAGAAGCTATTTAAGAGATATATACATTTATGTCTCACTGTATAATTTAATTTCTACCTAAATTTATTTGTTTATTTCATTTTTGGGGCAATTAATTGTATGCTTATTTATTTATTGAGCATTTATTTATTTCTGTATTTATTTTTAAATATGGTAGAGCTGGTCCTCCATACCTCCATGAGGTTTTGTGTATGAATGAATGATTGATTTGAACACATTTGCATCAGCATGATTTCTAGGTGAATAAGCCCACTGACTCAAATATAGCTGCAAGGTTATTTAATGACATCAGTTTAAAATATGGTGGTTTTTCAGCAGACACGCGGAGATACACTAGTGCCTTGATATGCCCTAGAGGAACTCTGGGATTATGGTTTTAATTGCACCTTGTGGAGGAACAGATTTCCTCAAGAGCAAAAATCATGAATTATTTATATTGGGAGTTTATGATGATGAATGGATGGGACCGTGAGTATGACCTTGTCAAAATACCTTTTTCGCGTCTCCGTAGCAACATGAACGAACAGATCGGGGTGGCAGTTGCATGAAACAGAATGAAGGTCATGACATCCCACCTCCCCTCCACCGGACGTTTCATCTCATAGTTTCCATTGAAGTTCTAAAATATTCCCATGTCATTAAAAGAATAGTTCATCTAATTAAAATTATGTCTCACTCATGTTGTTCCGAACCCATGTAAAAAAACAAAAACTTACATCACAATAAGTGTATTGTGATTGTCAAAACATTTAAGTTACTAAACAGAATTTTATTAGGTTCAGTGACAACATGTTACAATGTTTACATGGTACAATTTCTGGTTTTCAAAGTTTTTTTTTTATTATTGCTTAACACAAATTTCACGATTTCAATTCAATTCTTGTGATTTAATTCAATATTGACTCATTTGGATATTAAGTACACACGATTGCCGTTAATTTTTCTCAAGAATAAAAAAACTCACCTAATGCTGTAAACATACAGAGAGCCCTATTGTTACAGTTATGTCTGTCTTGTGTCTGTATTCCTGTGTTTCCCCCCGTCATTGTGATTTGGTTTAGTCCTGTGTTAGTTTTCCCGCTCCTCGTTTGTGTTCAGTTCCTTCACCTGCGTCTAGTTAATTTGCCCCAGCTGTGTCTTGTTCCCATGATCCGTTCTCTGTGTATGTAACCCTGTGTTCTCCCTCACTCCTTGTCGGTTCACGTTTATGTAACGTTGATGTTAGGTGTGTTATCCTCTGCCCGTCTGCCTGTGTGTATCCGTTTGTTGTTTTGCTTTATTTAAGTAAAGTCTATTGTTTTTGGAAATCCTGATCTCCTCGTCTTCCTCTGCCTACACCAACCGTAACACCTATCAGCTGGTAGTATTATTTAAGGTTAAAAATAACTCAAATTAAATATAATGCGTTTAATAACAACTTTTTTTAATGATATAAGTAAAAATATAATAAATATGTAATGTACAGATATTTAGCAAAACACTCTCTATAGCTCTTTTTTTATAGCCAACTAACGTACTATATATATTATGGTCATTAAATGACTTTCCTGAGGTAGGCCTAAATGTTATGTGACATAATTGTTCTCCCGCTGTTTTCTCGACATGATGCCATCCAGTATCCACAGGAATCAGCTGCCGTGTTTGAGGTTCAAGTTTTCCCTGGTGTCTGCGCGCGCAATAAGTGGGCAATATGCTAAGGTTTCGTCTTGACGTCACAACGAAACTGCTTATGACTGCTTATGATTAATTTCATTGACTCAGAGTCGACTATTACATTTGAAAGACAATAACTTTATATACGGTGCACTTTCAGATTTAAAACTTTTCAGGATGTTTTCATGCACTTAGAGCTACGTAACACTATACATGAAAGGTAATTTAGTAATAAAGTAAGTAATACAGGTTTGGAATGACATTAGGGTGAGTAAAAAAAAAAGACAACTTTGGGTGAACTGTCCCTTTTAGAAAAGAAGTTTAAGATTAGCAATACACTCACAATCATGTTTTTATGGCTTATTCAGAGCAAACACTTTCTATGTGGGTTTCTAGGCACCCTTTGTTTGTGGAATCATTAGAGCGCTATTATTAAGGGACACATGGGTTGTGAGCTTGCTGTAAAAAAAGTGTGTCTTCATTATAGGCAAGGCAAGCAACAAGTTCCCTGACTACACTGACTGTTCCTTGTTTAGAATTGCAAACTTTTTCAATTAGACGTGGTGCTATGAAAAGAACTTAGCATTTTAAATAGCAACTCACTAATCAAGGCCTCTAGCCAATTCCATTTGCCAATCTTTTTGTATGAGTGTGCAGTGCTTATAAAAGTACACAGTTGCTAGGACATTCATATATTAGATCTATTCTAGCTTCCAGTTGAACTGGATTCATTCACAAATTTTGGTTTGGTCCGAATTCCTTGTGTCATAAGACTTATTAATTATGGCTTTTATGATGCTTTTAGGATGTTTTCTTTAATATATTAAATACATATATTATATGATGTCATTATCTGATGAACTATTATTGAATACATCTTTACAGATGCTATCTAATTCAGTCACTGACTGTAGTGCATGACTGTAGCTTTCAGCCAGGAGAAGTTGTCATCAGGTGGCATCCAACTTTCATGGGGTGTTTCGACCCTGAACCACAACACCCTCCAGTTGGCGGGTCGGCAGTGGTGGCCAGTCACTGCCCACCTCCTCCTGGCCCCCAGCTCAACTCCTCCCTCCTATTCCAGAGCCAGCAAGACGCTCTTTCTGCTGCCTCAACCAACCTACGGACAGCTGCCTTCCTCTCCCTTCCTGCTATACCCAGAGCTGTGAGTGTCTTCCACACAGACTGCGCCGGGAAACCCCTACACCCGACCTCAACCGGGAATAACCAGGTCTGCCACCCTTTGGCCCTGCACTGCTCAACGAGGTCCTGGTACTTGGTGGCTTTCCGCTCATAGGCCACCTCACACCCGTCTTCCCACGGCACCGTCAGTTCAATTAGGATTATCTTCCTTGCCTCCTCAGACCAAAGGACCATGTCCGGCCTCAGCGATGTTTGCACAACCTGGGGGAAGACTAGTTTCCTTCCCAGGTCCACCCTCATCTCCCAGGATTGTGCTGCTTGCAAGAGGCTCTTTTTCCTCCTCTTGGGGGCTGGTGGTTTCTCCCCTTCTCTAATGAACTGAATGAATGTTGCCGGCCTTGTACTGTTCTGGCGCTTTCTCTGCCTCTCCCGCTCCAAGATGTCAGCCAGTTCAACCTTGTCATGCCGCCACCTGTATCTTCCTTGGCTAAGAGCTGTTATAGCCTACACAATGGGTCCTCCTTCATTCCCCACCTGTGGAGGTTTGTTGGTGATGGAAGGGTGTCGTAAACTGAACGGAGCAGGAAGGAGATGCGAAAGGGCTCCAGTCTCCAGATCTCAGGCCACGTGATCTTCCGCTTCGGCAGGTCCCCCTTTGTCCAGGCACCTTGTGCTCCAAGTTCGACGGCCCTAGACCTGCGCCTTTCTTCCTCCAGGTGTCGGACCTCGGCTTGAATCATGTCCCTCCTCTGCCTTGGGTCTGCTTTACCCCACTGCTGGAAGTGTGTGGACCCGAGTGCTTGCCTCCCTACGCATGGGTTCCCGATGATGTCCTTCAGCTTCAATGCGCTTTCTGCTCGTGCCACTGATGTGTCAGCCGCCCATTTGCGTCCTGATCTCGTAGTGACGCCTGCTTCTCTGACTTTTTCATCAGTTGAGTCTTGGTACATCATCACGACCCGGCACTTTGCCACCTTGAACTCTTCCACCACTGATGATAGGGGTAGCTGTACCTGACCAGACCTGGTGTAAAGCCCTACTGACGTGAAGCTTGGTGGGATTCCGAGCCACTTGCGAAGGTGTTTGTTCACTCGCCTCTCGACTCCTTCCACTGCTGTCATAGGTACTTCATAAAGCAGGGGTTCTCAAAGTCTATATTCAAAGGTCCAAATCTGAATTTTCATCAATGTCAAAGGTCCGAAACTATGTGGAGGGGGGAGGGGGGAGGGGGGGGATTATTCGGTTTTTGTTGGGGGGTGGGGGGGGGGAGGGGGTGGTGGTGCTCGGTTTTGTTAGGGGGGGGGTTTGGATGGGGCTTACATGCGCTTCATGAGACACACACGCGCATTTGCACACACACGTAAGGTCTCTCGCTCTCTCCCTCTCTGCCGTACGCGCGCTGCACGGTTTGGAGCTCGCGAGCTCTAGATTCCGAGAGATTTGAACTAATTTGCGGGCATCAGGAGCCGCTATCAATATGCGGGAGACTCCTGGAACTTCCGGGAGATTTGGGATATCTGTGAACGCATACCTCTCTGTCCAATCATCTTTGAAAACTCTATTTTCTTCGTCAACTTTTCTTTTCCTGGACAATGACATCCTCCACACCCATTCAAACGCTTACGCCGGGAAGTGTCGCGTCGCGGTCGCGCCCGATTACGTCAAAAGTCACACGCTCACTGGATGTCATGGCAACTAAATCATGGAGGAAAACTTTAAATATCTCGCCTTCGTTTTAATTTTGGACCATCATAAAAAATAAACAAATGATTTTAACATGCGTTTATCAAAATAGGAAATCCAGACTTTTAATCCCTTACACACAATTAGGGCTCTTGAAATACGAAATGGAGGCGGGTCTGGATTGAATTCCCTCCGGGTCCGGATCCGGACCGGTGTCCGGACTTTGAGAAGCACTGTCATAAAGTGTCAGTAGCCACATGAGTCGTGGTAACAGACCGTGCTGGAAGAGCCAGGTCTTGAACTTTCCTTGTAGTCCTGACCCCTCGATCTTACTCAGCCATGCATCTGCCTGTTTCTCTGTCCCAGAAACGTTGCATCTGTCGGTCAGGGATGCATCGTACCATTTCCCTAGGCACTTAATTGGGTTTTCCTCAATTGATGGAATCATCTCCCCCTGTACTCGCAACTGGAACTTGCTGGTCACTTTTCCACTTCTGATCACCATACTTCTTGATTTTCTTGGTTTGAACTTCATCCGAGCCCATGTTACCACGTCATCAAGTGCCTTCAGGATCCATCTTGTTTGCACATGGGTTGAAGTTGTTATGGTAAGGTCATCCATAAAGCCTCTTATTGGAGGTTGTCGAATGCCAGACTCCATTGTTGGCCCTCTGGATTCCTTTCCTGCAGCTGTTATGAGCAGGTTCATTCCCATGACAAACAGGATGGGGGAGATGGTACAGCCTGTCACGATTCCCTTGTCAAGGTCCTGCCACTGAGTTGTAAACTGGGCAGTTTTGAACCGTAGTTTAAATCCTCCGAAGTAGCTGGTAATTATACCCCTGGTGTGGTGGGGGATATGGTAGTGTTCCATAGCCATATTGATGAGGCCGTGCGGGATTGAACCGTATGCGTTAGCCAAGTCGAGCCAGACAACCGTTAGGTTTCCTTTGTTCCCCTTGGCCTCCCGGATCAGCTGGTTGAGGATGCCCGTATGTTCCAAGCACCCGGAGAAACCTGGAATGCCGCCCTTCTGTACTGATGTGTCAGACATCCATTCCATTGGCGTATCGGAGTTCATAACCAATATTATCAACGATTCAAATTGCATAATCAAACCATCAGATTGATGGTTTGGAAATATATATTTTTTTCAAGACAAAAAAAAAATCTAATAATAACAGTAGGTCTAAATAATGACATGATTTTCATTTTTGGGTGAACTACTGTATCTGTTAAGATGTTTCATTGTGAACATATATATACTGTATATATATATATATATATATATATATATAAAAACCTGTTGTTTTCTGTGTTCTGTGGCATTTACTCTGAAACAAGAAAAGCTGAGCGATGAACATGACTCCGTTCAGTGGGGCTGATTTCCCGCTATCAAGGACATCTACACTGTTATGTGTGTTTGAAAGGCCTGCAGCATCCCTGTTACCAGCCACATGATCTGTCCATTACAACCTGGAAAAGAAAGGTTAAGGGGCTTTCAGACCAACACAAGCAGACTAAGTAACAGTTTTCTTCCTGCAGGCTGTCACACTGCTCAACAACTCCTACTCAAGCTGTCTGAGCTAATCATTCTGCAGAACCCCCTCTCATGCATGTACGCTGCCTGTGACTCTATTTATACACTGCCACTTCACTACGCTTTTCAGTTTTGTGCCAGGGACAAAGTTACTCTTTATCAATACTGTATTTGCATCCATTGCTTTCTTGTATAATGGTGAATTCGGGTTGATTGGGACACTTTTTCCAAGTCATCTCAATTGCAAAAAGTGTCCCAATCCCCCTGAAATCGCCCTATTTATCTATTTTTACTGGGACATTTTATGGTCCATACCAGTGCTTTTGTGTCATGTTCATATTGTGGTTCCAGAAAAATAGAAGTGAACGGGTGCTCTCTCCAATGAATCATTCTCAGTCAAATGTCTAGGTGCATACCTTAAAGCTTACCATTGCTGCTGCTCAGGAAAATAGATCAAAGTTCATTGAAGACACATTGACCTTTTGTGATAACATACCCAGATGGCAGCGGTGCTTGTAAGTTAAAAGAACAAGTTCATTTAATACACATTTACCTTTTGTGGCAACGCACTCCACTAGTGTCACACAATTTGAGGTAGGCTTTTTAGCAAAATTTCATGAAATTTTGAAGGGTAGCTGAACATATCAAACCATTGTTTTTGCCAAGACATAATGTACACTAATGTCCAAAATGTTGTGGTCTGTGAGATTTTTAAAGCATTTTTGAAATTAACCTCTTATACTCACCAAGGTTGCATTTATTTGTAGAAAAAACAGTACCTTTTAAATGTTTTCTTTTTTAATGTTTATAATGTAGTTTATTAATGTACGGAGCCCCTAAAGGGACGTGGTGGTGGAAATTTTTTTAGGATGGGAGTTTTTTTTTTTTAATCTTTTGCGTTCCCTCGCAAAACTTTTGCGTTCCCCCGAGAAACTTTGCGTTCCCTCGCAAAACTTTTGCGTTCCCCCGAGAAACTTTGCGTTCCCTCGCAAAACTTTTGCGTTCCCTCGCAAAGTTATTTGCGTTCCCACGCAAAAGTTTTGCGTTCCCACGCAAAACCTGTTGGCAGCTCGGACAGACATTTCCTTTTTAATGTCCCGCTGGCAGTGTTTCAGAGCGCCGTACGTTAATGGAGCGTTTCATAGTGTTTGAACTTGGACTCAAATATAAAGAAATGCGGTCAGTGCTTAACTCAAGGTGTTCAATGAAGTTGGCAATATATTCACATGCTATTCGAACTTCCCGGATCAATATTCTTGAGCTAAACGTTGTTAAAACACAGACGACACCTATTTACAACCACAGTAACCTAGACAACGAGCTACAACCCAATTCTCCTCAAAACGAGCTTTATAATATAAATGTCTTTAACCGGCGAGACAAGTCCGAATAAGGGACCGTCTGCAAAGTGCAAATCCCAAAACCCTTCTGCACATTTTATATGATTTAACATATTCAATAGCTTCACTGTGATACAATGTAGGCTACTGTCACCAAATTCAGTTCCAATAACTTTACCCTTTTTAGAAAAAATATTCAGTAACTTCACACTGTTATAGGCTACAGTGTAATGCCATCAAATTCAGTAAGCAAATATAATGCAAAAGCTATGGTACTATTATGTTAGCTGCGTACAGTACCAATACAATTTGTGTAAAGAATAGGCCTACTTATTTTTTTATGTGCAATTACTTCCCAAACTAAGTGTTGTATAACTGAATAAAATGTGCAGAAGCAGTGCAGTATGACCAGTGAGTTTACCATTGATGTGTAAACTGAATTGGGTGGTTTGTAACATTGAAGTTAATGACTGTTTTTATATTTTTGACTATGAGTTGATGCTGTAGTCGTTTTTGGGGTTATATTGCACTTTGCAGATGGTCCCTTCGGACTCAGCCGCCTGCGTGCTCATAGAGATCCATTTATATATTATAAAGCTCGTTTTGAGGAGAATTGGGTTGTATATCTCGTTGTCTAGGTTACTGTGATTGTAAATAGGTGTCATTTGTGTTTTAACAACGTTTAGCTCAAGAATATTGATCCGGGAAGTTCGAATAGCATGTGAATATATTGCCAACTTCACTGAACACATTGAGTTAAGCACTGACCGCATTTCTTTATATTGGAGTCCAAGTTCAAACACTATGAAACGCTCCATTAACGTACGGAGCTCTGAAACACTGCCAGCGGGACATTAAACAGGAAGTGTCTGTCCAAGCTGCCAACAGGTTTTGCGTGGGAACGCAAATATCTTTGCGAGGGAACGCAAATAACTTTGCGAGGGAACGTAAACATTTTGCGTGGGAACGCAAATTTCTTTGCGAGGGAACGCAAAAGTTTTGCGAGGGAACGCAAAGTTTCTCGGGGGAACGCAAAAGATTGAAAAAAAAAAAATCTCCCATCCTAAAAAAAATTGCACCACCACGTCCCTTTAGGCTCCGTATTAATGTGATGCAAAGCTGAATTTTCAGCATATTTCTCCAGTCTTCACTGTCACATGATCCTTCAGAAATCATTCTAAAATGCTGATTTGCTCAAGAAACATTTCTTATTAATATCAATGCTGAAAGTTTAAAAGAACAGCATTTTTTTTGGATTTGTTTGTAACAATATAAATGTATTTAATGTCAACTTTGATCAATTTAATGCATCCTTGCAGAATAAAAATATACATTTCTGGAGAAAAAATAAATGGTACACTCTTAAAATATAGCTAAAGGTTCCAAACGGTTGTTTTTTTTCAGTGATGCCATAGAAGAACCATTTTTGGAACAAAGAACATTTTAAACATTTGGTGGGGTGATGGCACAGTGGATAAGACACATGCCTTTGGTGTGAGAGACCTGGGTTCGAATCCACTGTTAGACACCAATGTGTCCCTGAGCAAGACACTTAACCCCTAGTTGCTCCAGAGGCGTGCGACCTCTGACATGTATAGCAATTGTAAGTCGCTTTGGATAAAAGCGTCAGCTAAATGAATAAATGTAAATGTTAAACATCTAAAGAACCCTTTTTACATTGCAAAGACCTTTATTTTTAAGAGTGAAGTGTAATAACTTGAACTTGTTGTTTGAAGTACAGCAAGAGAAAAGTATGTATTTCTGAGATATAGACTCTGTGACAACTAGCCCCGTGTTCCACTGCATCTCGTAATATCACATTTGTCTTACACTATCACAATGTGATGAATGACACTGATGCTATTTGATTTAACTTGACCAGGGGCGTTTTCTAAGACTTTTGTTGCAGAATCAATTCCCTTTGCTGATTGAAGTGATATTTCTAGATTACTCACTTCTACAATTCTTCTCTGTTCCGGTGGTACTTAAGGGCATTTTAATTAAATTAGGCCTAAATTGTCTTGCCGTCATTTTAACTTAGACCATCAAGAATGGGCCTATAGGTTTGTGCTCTTTGTGAACCCAATTAAATCTAATATCGTTTTATAGCTGCAGAGCAGAATTATTGAGCAGCCATAATTTATCTGTTCATCTCAGCTAGACAATATCTTATTCAGAAACTATATGCAAGTCTGTAATTCTATTGTGTTATCTTTGACAAGTTGAGATGTATATTGCTTATTGTTATTGTTAAGAAAAGCTCATATGTACATGCTTTCAAAATTGCTTTAATTGAGCGCAGCTTTTTCATAACCACAAAGTAATTTACTCCTCATGGTCAAATACCATTAAAGTGATCACACCACGACTGCATCTGAGAGATTATTAGTATTTTTTTTTTTTCCTTTACTTAGCTAATGAGGATGAAACATAAATCTTGACCAAACACAAAAGCAAAAAAAATGTTAGCTTTAAGTGTTTAATTATCTGAGTGGGTGAGATGTGTCTCTCTAAAAAACACTGCCAGTCAGGGAAGTGTGAACAAGTATACTCTTCAGGCATTATTATTTGTCTAAATTGATTATAAAGTCAGACACAACAGTGCATTGCTAATGTGCATGGCCTTCATGTGTAAGTGTAACAGTGCTTTTGCGTGTTTGTAAACCCCGAATCACTGTTAAGTTAGTCTATGGCTCTCTTTACATCTAGTATTAACATATGCCAGGGGTGGTCCTGATACACTGTAAAAAGTGATAAGCTGACTTAACTTAAAAAAAGTGAGAGTGTAATTGAAAAATGTATGTTTACACATATGCATCTCAAATGTGTCTACTGTGACCAATCAGATTTAATCAGGGGAAGTCTTTGATTTCATGAATACATACATTGCTTACTATATCAATGTGCTGCATGTTAATGAGTGCAAAATCACACAAGAAAATCAACACACTGTTGCTCTATTTTATTTTCATTTTCATTTTAGCCGAATAATGAACCTAATGCTCTTTTTTTTTTTACTTGAGCAGCTGTATTAACTGAATTTTGTCTCTGCAATTTTCAATTGATAGCATTTTTTTATTATTATTATTATTTACAGTAGTCAAGATTTGAAGTGGATCAAAAAAGTTCATCAAAGTTGTCCTAAGACTAGAATGGGTATTGTTCAAAATTCGTGTATAGCTTTGAAAGGTTTTGATCCATTTCAAATGTTGACTATAGATGTATTTTAGCCAAACTCTTAAAACAGATGGTTTGCTGGTCTCAGCTGGTTTAGGTTGGTCTTGTATGATTTAAACTGGTCTTCCAGCCTCACCAACCTGCATTTAGCTGGTTTAGCTGGACAGCCAGCTGTGAATCTTAAAAAAAACAAAAACATTTTTGGGTCATGCAGATTATTTTGTTGTAATATTTTTGAAAGAAGTATCTTATGCTCACAAAGGCTTTTATTTGAAAAACAGTAATATTGTGAAATATGTTTAATTATAAGCTTTAAATAACAGTTTTTTTTTTTTTTTTTTTTTTTTTGGTTAGCACGGATTTGGTGCTAAAGAAATATTTCTCATTATTGTACTTAATTCGGGTTGATTGACAGGCGAGTGGGTTGTTTTTCACCGTTGTCCAGGAGGATACTATGCGATGTGGTTCACGAAATGTTGGACCTGTTTGAACTTTTAGATCAAAAGACCCTGTGAAATATGTATTTATATTGGAAGACATCTGCTGCTTACAAAAGTGTGGATAAATCAAATGGCCTTCAGTTAATAAATTGACATACAGTATAAGAATGTGATATAGTATAATGTGTGAAGTGACTCAAAATGGAGAGATTCTTTACTGATATGATGACTCATTCATCTAAAGCATGTCAAATGATGTTATATTATAAATGCTGCTCTCAACTATATAGTTGTAGCCATAGTTGCTCATTTAATAAGAACACTTATGATTACATTTTTGAAAGTCTGAGTTCTGAAGAGAACTATCCAATAGCAGTATTTTCTTGAAGTGACATGAGATATGTCACTTTATTACAGTGTTTGGTTACACTTTATTCCGATGGTCCACTTTAGACATTCTACTAAATAGAGCTTGAATGATTGAATGGAATTCAAGCGTAGTTCAGGCAGACTGCTGATCGCCAGCAATATGCTAATGAGTATTAGGATTTCTGCTTAGAATATCATCCTGACAGGACTATCGTTATGTGCATTGTTGTATCAAATGTGTATGTAGCTAGACATATTTGGTTATTGTTTCAGGCTGGGGGATTTATCACTCTCAACTTGTTCCAAACCTGTATGAGCTTCTTTCTTCTGTTTAACACAAATAGACGATATTTTATTGGTAACCAATAAAACCATGTTGGTATTTTTCTCAGAAGCAGTCCTGACTGAACTATAAGGAATTGTGCTGCTACGTAATCTAACTCTCGTTACAGTAGTAGACTTAGTAGACTGACAGGTTAGGGTTAGTAGGATAAGTTGACATGTAGTTGCAAAATTACTTATAGTAAGAAGAATGCCTAAAGTTGACCATCAAATAAAGTGTTACCCAGTGTTCTTACCAACAGTGTGTCTGGCAGAAATGCCATCATAGCATAGCTTTCTTTGGGATTTTGCAGTCTTTTTCTTGGTTTTCTAGGTAACTGTGAAACTTGAAGCAGTAAATTCCATACCTCTAAAGGTGCAGTACGGGATTTTGGGAGTAGCAGATAATAGCACACATAAAATGTCCATTCTACATGACAGATTTCATTGAAATAGGAGTCCTGAGAAATCACCTGTCTCAGCGAAAGCCCTGGGATCTGTAAATGGCAGAAAAGAGTTGCTTTTTAGCCATCCAGATCTAGTAATGCTCCCTTCCTGTAGATCATTTCACACTTTCTAGTAAGCTATATGTTTTGATACTGATGTTAGCATGTTGTAGTCCCATCCAGGTTTCTTAACTTCATTGGTCAACCAATAAAATCAACCACATGACTATGCTTAGGGTCCTTTTAAGTAAATATATTGATGATTTTGATTTTATTTAGTTTAATGCAGGCAATATTCTACGTATGTGCCACCATATGGACAACTTTATGCATCCTTGACAAACTTTCCTGTTAAAGGGAGACTTGTGTCCCGCATTTAGTAGATGTTTGTGTGGCTTTATTTGAATTACTTGGGTTATGTTGGTCTAAGATGGTTGTCACCATGTTTTGGAGAGTTACAAACTTGACATGAGCAGGGTGCATTCAACCTCATCTCCATGGTAACTTGTGGCATTATGGGAAAAGAGACAGAAACTGAAGACGATGCTGCTGTTTTTTAATGAAGGCTGGTATGAGAGCCAGATTTGGCCCCAAATCCATCAGCAGCATTCTGGCATCACACGGGGAGCATTTATACGTCTCTGTGTGTCTAATTAGATACTTTCCCTCATTCTGTGAGATGACAGTCCGGTGCTGAGGAGAGATAAACAGGGAGCAGGGTGTAAGCAACACAAATCAAGCACACATAACAATTCCTCAGGCAGAATGAGACATACTTGAGCTCTTCTACTGATGAATGATGCAAGACCAAAAATAGGATCAATATTTCACATTTTAGCAGATGCAAGCTATATGGATGAGCTTTCAGCTTACTAATAAACGAATCACTAAATATGAAGCATGCAAAGATTATGTCAGGGTTCTGCCCTGGCAGCTTTGTCTCTTGTATCTTTGTTTAATGTTTCCATGTTTGTTTTGTGCTTGTGCACATGGCTTTCTCTTTGTTTATGTTGGCCATGTGCTCCTTTTGTCTTGCCTCCTAGTTTCAACTTACCACGCCCCCTCGTTTAGTCCTTGTCTAGTTGTCATTCACTAATTGTCTTCACCTGGTCCTTGTTTGCTTCACTCCCTTTATATTGTGCTTCCTTGTTGCTTGTCTTTGCTGGATCGTTGTTTTGTGTTCATAATCTAGACCTTTCTCGTGGTATAACTAGGTGTGATTGTCCAAAGCTCTCTCTGTAGCTTGTATCCTTGCAGCTTTTGCTTTGGGTTATCTTAGACTAACTTCCCTTTCTTTTACTTGAGCTATTCTAGTTTTTGATTGGTTCTGTCTTAGATTTATAGAGTTAGTTTGTTAGTTTATTTATGTTTTAGCCTGGGTTTTCACTTATTTAATACCTAGCTTTCTCCTGTTGTAGACTAGTTTTACTTTAGTTATTTACTTTTGTGTTTTGTTAGTTTTCCTCTCTTATATGTAAGAGTTTAGTTTTTCAGTTACTTAACTACAGTGTTTGCCATGCCTTGTACTTCTCTAATGTTTTAGTGTTTTGCTCTTGTCTTGTTTCTCCTGTATTATGTGTCTGTGTGTGTTCGAGTTGAGTCCTGTCCTGCCCATCCTGAGACTGCACTGACTGCTGGTTACTGGGCTGCTCAATCTTGCCCGGGTCTCCTGTCTGGACCTCTGTTGTGGGCTGTCTCTGGACTGTGCAACTGTTACACATTGTCACATCCTATTGTCAATAAATCACCATTCACTGCTCATCTCTGCGCTTGGGTCCTGTTATTTCCAGCGGTTCCTGACAGATTAATGGTAAAATCAGGCAACACTTTCCATAGTGTACAAATTGGGACATTTTATTATGTTATATGAAGTCTTCAGTTAAGAACCCTGATACCAAAATGTGCACTCTAATATCTAAAAATATGTCTAATACACTGATTCATACATTAAGCTTTAAATTAACATGAAATGTCATCTTAATATAATCTATAATAATATAGCCCATATATTTTGACTTAGTTTTTACAATAAGCATAAAACAAACACAAATTTAAGTCGAGTAAACTAAATATGTATATCCTCCTGGGACCCAAGAATAGACTTTTGTCCACTGTAGTGGACATTATATTTTAGTGAATTTCTCTGACATCATACATGTCACATGACACAACCTGGGTGTCCTGTAAAGAGCACATTCAGGACTTTTCAGAGATACCAAATGTTTGGAGGTTTCACCATGAAAACAACTTCTCCTTGGTCTTTAAAAATGTCTGACATTAATTTAGTGATCAAATGTAGCATTCTTATGGAAATATGATAATATAGTGTAATTATAATATAAATTGGACTACTTTTCAAATTGTATTTCATAAAACAACATCTCAGGAAAATGTTAAGGGGTTTAAAAAAAACAAAAAACTTTCTGTTACAGAACAGGGCATTGATTTCAAACGTGTCCACTGTAGAGGACATCAGGACTAAAATCATGTTTATCAGGCATTCTGGGAGACACAACAAGTGAATATGGAAATAAATTATACATCAATATTCCTATGAAATGTTAGATATTATTATTAAAATGTTGCCAATTATTACTCCAATTATTACCCTTTATTCTTTCATTAAATGTTGCTCCCAGAACACATTAATGTGCAAATTAGATACAGTGTATAGATACATTGCATTGAATGGGAATATTAACTTATGGCCATTTTACCCACATATTGCAAAAAGTAAAATGGTGTATCAATTCATTCCATTATTTCTTTCATAACATAGGTGAGAATAATCTTTATACAAATTTTGGTTGAAAAAATCCTGAAACCCCAAAATGTATTGGTGATTGAAAAAAAAATCCCATTGTTTTTGCCTATACATATAATTTCATGTCATTTTATTTTTTAAACAACTTAGTCCTGGCGTCCACTACAGAGGACATAGCATAACGTATGAATAAAATATTATTTTATATATATGTTTTTTAACCATTTGTTTATTGTGCTCTAAACAGTGTGATGACATGGAAAAAAACTAAATTCAAAAAACTTTTTTTTTCTGGGTCTCAGGAGGCTATAATAATACAAATTTGAATTAATAAAAATGATTTAAAATTGTTGCAATTATTATATTTTATAATTGATAAATGTATATTCCTATTTGTTACAACCCCCAAAAAAATATTCGGATCATTTTATTCCTCATAACTATGATAAGGGTTGAAAGATACAGATATTCAATGTATTTAAAATAGCTCTATTTCCTTCTGGGTTAACTTTATGTAAAATGATTGTTTATTTGTGGAGCATGTTATGCATATTGTATTGCTTAACCGCAGTCACAGATGGCTGTTTACATTTATTTGCTTTCTGCTACTTTCTTTTCACATCTTTGAATTCCGAAATCCTCAGAATGTGTCCGTGGGGAATTTCATCTCCTCTCCACATCTCGCCCTCAGGAGACTTCCTGCTAAATTAGTAAACTTCATTCTCTTAACTAGCAAACGCTTTTGCTCAAGAAGACGTCGGAAATCAGCATAAGGTCGGCAGATTCAAAGTTGTGTTGTGGCACCGGATACCAAGCCCAATAGTGTGATTCTGGGCAGAACCTGAGGTGAACTGTGCTGTAATCTGTTTGGGATAATGAGAAGCTGTGCGTTTCTGGAGCATTCTGTGAGTTGATGCCATGCACCACAGGGCTTCCATCAAAGTGGCATAGAAAACCTTTGCCAGTCAGCCAATAGACGTCCTGGAGCGGGAGACAGATTTCTGGGCAGGGACTCCCTCGTTGCTCTCAGTTCTCCAGGGAATCTCTGGAGGGATGTACTTGAGAGGCAGTAGGCATCTGTAAGTGTGTCATTTGCATGTCTTCTGTTGGCGATCAGTCCTGATTTTGTTGGTTTGGGAGAGTGCAGTTGGGGGTGGACTTTGATCTGCTGAGTGTGTGTTTGTGTGTGTACTTGGTATTCCCTATGTTGTGAGGACCAAATGTCCCCACATTTTTGACCTTGTGGGGACTTTTTTTGGTCCCCATGAGGAAAACAGCTTATAAATCATACTATGGGATATTTTTAGAAAATGTATAAATACAGAACGTTTTTTGTGATCGTTAGGTTTAGGTATAGGGGGTAAGGGGATATATAACATAGTTTTTGTATAAAAATAATTATGTCTATATGGAATGTCCTCATAATAATAGGAAGACCTGTGTGTGGGTGTGGGTCAGGGCCGTCGCCAGAACATATAGAATGGGGGGGCATTTAATTTTCATGGGGGGCACACTTTTTACGATCTACAAAACAGACAGTCACAAAAACAATAACATCCCCTATTTAGTCTATATTAGAGCTGTCAAATGATTAATCGCGATTAATCACATCCAAAATAAAAGTTTGTGTTTACATAATATATGTGTGTGTAGTGTGTATAATAATTTTGTATATATAAATACACACACATGCATGTATATATTTTATATATATTTATACATAATTAATATTATATATAAATATAAATATTTTATATATGAATAACACATTTTTCTTAAATATATACATGCATGTGTGTGTATTTATATATACAAAATAATTATACACACTACACACACATATATTATGTAAACACAAACTTTTATTTTGGATGCGATTAATCGCGATTAATCGTTTGACAGCCCTAGTCTATTTATAACTGAAATAGACCAAATTCTATATTTAAAACAACACCAAAACACTTGCGCTTCCCCTTTAAAAACATTTACTAGACTATTGCAGGATTTGACATGGCAGAAAGCTCGCAAAGAGCGCCTATTTTATAATCTTTAAAAAGCGGTTATACAACTTCATCGCGATCTCACAAAGTTCCTAGGCTATCAGTAAAGCTGATACACAATAATGCCTTATTTACATAGCCTAACTGCTTATTATAACGAGAGGATTTGCACGCGTGTAAAACTAATCCACTCACCGCTCAAAACACCGGAGTTTAGCCAATATTCTTTTATTACGGAGAAAACTGATCCTAAACCAGCATTTATGGACAGCTTTTCCCTCTAAAAGCAATCAGAAGTATATGGAAGCTTGTTTTCGCCACGGAATAAAAAAAATTAAAAGATAATTGCGACTTTTTATCTCACAATTCTCACATGGATTTCTCTCCATTCAGAGTTTTTCTCACAATTCTGACTTTATAACACGCAAATGTGACTGTATATCACTCAACTCTGACTTAATAACTTGCCATTTTTATTTTATATCACGCAATTCTGAGAAAAATTACCTTTTTTTTTACATGGAAACAGTAGGCTGTTTTTAGCAGGCAAATGAATCAGAAAATTCGACAAGCCCGCTTGGCCAGGGGAAGGTAAGCCTTGCACAGAGCCTTACACGCTCCGACTAATTTTCATATTTCTGAAGACAATGTGTTATTTAAAGTTACAGAGATTAGTGCACCTGTGTGCTAAATTCTGCTGACGACATTTCGTTATGGAATACGTGGATACGTTTTTTTGTCTCAATAGTAAGTTTGCTGAATGACCATATGAGGGGGGCACGTTGTGTCATCTGGGGGGGCACGGGCCCCTAATCCCCCTTGGCGACGGCCTGGTGTGGGTGTACATTTTTTAAATCAAAAGTTGTGTTTGTTAACATACAATGCACTGTGAAGTGTGAACTAAAATGAACAAACAAACAACTCTATTTTTATTAACTAACAGAGATTAATGGATGTTGTAAGAAATACATTGCTCACTGTTAATTAATGTTAGTTCATACATTATCTAATGTTAACAAATGTGACCTTGTAAAGTGTTAACATTTTTCATGTTAAATATGTATTTTAAAATCTAGTTTATGTCACAATTAACTGTGTGAAGGTCATTATCTTTCATTCTATTCATTTGTATTTATTGTTTGTTTGTTTGTTTACTCTTGTTTGTGTGCTATATTCAATTTATTTAATTTATATTTACAATTTATGTAACAAAAGATACTGCAGAAAATGTACATGGTAAGGATGTGTCAGCTAATTACTTAAATTAACATTCATGTGAACATTTTGTTTCAAATTACTTAAAAAAATTAAGTTAAATACATTTTTTTTTTGGATTAATTAAGTTGCATACAATGTTATCTATATTTAAATAGACATTTGTTCATTAAGCAGATGCTTTTATCCGAAGTAACTTACTAATTGACATTGATTTTCTGAGTTGACAGAAGCAGCTAGGAGAATGTGTACTCTACAGTGAAGATCAACACATCAAATAAATGCTTCCAAATATAGCTGACAAAATGTCATACATACTTTATTTCACTGAACAGATTGCATACATTTAGAATAACAAATCAACCACTTATACATCTAACTAGACTAATGCAGAGAGATTTTTATATCTCTCGTTTCCTGTCTGTCCTTCTCTTGTTGTCTCTCCAGAGTTCCTCCTATGAGAGGAACCTCAATAAAGAAATGGTCAGAGTAAATAATGACTGCACCGCATGGTGTTCCCGTCATCGGCAGCCCATTGCTGAGATGAGGACGGCTTTAAGCAGTGGGAGATTTGAGCTGGTTTGTCCCACTGTGTTCTGATTGCTAATACACAGCAGTGCTGTTCCAATTACCAACCCTCTGATGCCACCAGACTCTACTAAAGCCCATCTGAACCGTCTGTGTTTGTCAGGGACTGAGTGCACTGTCAAACACATGATTACAGTGAGAGTTTTGACGTATCTCCTTCAGGGAATGTTGCTCAATTCAGTCTAAATCACACTTAAGTAACGTCACTCCAGCTCTGGAGTACTGAGTCGGTCATAAGCACAGGACCACGGGACCACAGGCCTCCCATAGTCTCTTGCACACACATATAATTCATTTGATGGTGCTTCTCTGAACGCATACTCAGCAGGGAGGGTGTTTGTTTGGGTTTTGGCACTTTCTACACAATGCAGTATTAAAGAGTCATGCATCATGACTTTGGTCGATATCTTGTGCATAAACCATATCTCTAACAAGCTACATGATTGTAAACCACAGATGAAACCTTGGCTTGAGTTCATAAGATGAACATATATTGGATGCAAATCACCAAATATCCTCAAGGCATTTTGTTATATACTATTTTGAAAAGGATTGTAGTAAAACAAAGTCCCAAACCATCCGCTTTAACTTTAATGGTTTTGTTCATGGAAAATAAAGAATATAAAGCTAACTTCTTGCAAATATGGTGGTTTTGCATATGATTTAAGAAACAGTTCAACCAAAGATAAAATTGAAATCATTACTCGTCCTTATGCTGTTCCCCACCTGCATGCTTTTATTTATTTCGTGAAACTCAAAAGGAGAATCTTGAAAGCATGGCTTGTAAATAATGCCATCATTTTAATTCCTGGGTGCACTATCCCATTAAATGCAGTAGGCAGCCAATAGAGGTATACATGTAGGTTTTATATTTCCCACATTGGAGTTTTAAACAATGTTTAAATCACTTTTAATAGAAAATGTAGATCAGACAGCTCTTGGATTTCTCTACTGAATAAAATGTAGTCTGAGAGAAAGATTAAGAGTCTATTGAAAACTTGCTGATATCCAAGTCAACATGCCAACATTTCCTACTATGGAAATATTCAATTATTTTTAAAAGAGCCCTTAAAATGGTGTTGTTAAGTTCTGCTTTACCGAGCAGCCTGACATTTTGGGTTTAAGAGCGATAGTTCATTATGCAGGTCCAATAGGCAGTCCTTCTTGGAAGTGAGGGAGACTTTATTGAATTCCACTGGGCTCTGTTGAAAATAGCTAAAAGTTCCAGCTCCAGTGAAGAAAATGAGATAAGTGAATTGTAAATCTCCGGGTTAGAAATATTGGACTCTCGGGGTAATAAATTTCTGTCAGACTCAGACATGTAATGAGCTTAAATAGTGGCCGAGTTCAGGGATGCTCCTGAAGAAGAAAAAAACAAGATTTGAGCGGAGAGCTTGTGTCATCGTACTTCTGACGGCATAAGCAACTTTGGGAGTTTCAGTATTCTACTTTCATAAGCCTTTAACTCCTAGGCTAGCAGGGCTAAATGTTAATGCCGATGAGAGCGACATAAAACATGACAGACCAGAGTGGAAGATTTTACACGCATTTTGATAATTGTGTTTTATTTTTGCCATATTAAGTGTAAAAGTTGTGCTCTCCAGAGGTAGAGGAAAGTTTGTGTTTCAAGTTCTCCAAAATAACTTTCTTATGACTAGTGCAACTTAAAAGTATTTATTCAAAGTTATTGATCTACACTTTGTTTTGAAAGGAGGCATATACGCTGACGTTGTAATGACAGAGTGCATATACATATAAATATAAATATGATATATACATACTATATATATATATATATATGTATATGTGCATACAATTTAAAGGTCTCTTCCAAGTAGACTATTGTGCTGTTTTTAGGCACTTTTTTGTCAGCTATATAATTTACACTGCATACACAAACCACATGAAGATTAATAATACATTAGCATAATATGTTTTGGTATGGAAGGATGGTTCCAATCACCTGCAAAGTCAAATATTCTCACAGGGCATTTTGAAACCACAGAAAATAGTTTTGAGCCAGACTAAACTCTGACCTTGTTTTAAAAAATGAATGCAACCAGTTTTCTCTGTTTTATTCAGCAGTGGCTTGCTTTTGTCCTAATGTGTGTACTCTTGGTGACTCTAGTCCCTGGTGTCGTCTGTCATCTCTATAGTAAATGTCGGGCAGTCAGGCATGTTGTGTGTTAGACACCTCCTCAGCGGCACTCAAATGCCATATGCAGAGAGATGTTCTTACTGTCTCTTTGTCCTTGAGACGGTCAGACTCGAGAACACTGCACGTTCAAATGCTCTTAAACATAGTGAGATCTTCTCCTGGTGATTTTGTGGTTATTTAAATTGTTTGAGTGGGGTTTTTTTTGTTACATTATCATACTGATGGAAAAAGATGGTCTAGTATGTTGTCAACATGAAATATTTATTTTATTTTATTTTATTGGAATTTACATTCAAATACAACTTGAAAGTAGTCGCATTCTGTATGATTCAACAGTAGTGTTATTCGGCATTCATATAATATAATGGCAACTTTGAAACTACTTTCTTTTTCAGATTGCATTACTATGGACTCTTGTTTACGCCACTGAAAAATAAAAAAGGTAATTTATCTTACAATTTATCTCTCTTTTCATCTCGCAATTCTGTTTTTTTCTTGCAATTGCAAGTTTACATCACAATTTTTCTCAGAACTGCGTGACACAAACTCCCAATAACTTGAATAAAGTCAGAATTGTGAGATATAAACCCTCAATTGTAAAACAAATGTCTGAATTGTGAGTTTTTCCCCCCTCAGAATTAGACATTATAAATCCGCAATTGCGAGTTTATATCTCACAATTCTAAGAAAAGAAGTAATTGCGAGATATAATCATGCAATTGCAAGAAACATACAGAATTAGATCAAAAGTTGCATTTATCATTTATCATTGTTTTATCACGTGGCGGAAACAAGCTTCCATACATTACGAAGTTATGACAGAAAAAAGTTGCTGTATCTTTTAGTATTCCTATTAATTTCAGTGGCAGTTGCTAATGTCAACCCAGACTTACTTGAAATATTTTACTTTTTAATTTCTGCATTTACGAAATACGTGGTTCTGGGTTCAATTTGCTTCACTTTTCAGGTGACGCGTCCAGAAGAGGCATCATAAACAATATATTTTTTATTATTATAGGTGAGCTACTGAGCAAGTTCACTGTGTAAGAAAAGCCATTCAAATGGAGCTGGTTGTGATGCAAACATCAGAATGTATTAATTTATAAATATAGTAAATGTGTTTTGAGGTCATGACGTATTGTGCAACCACACGAAAATAAGTCTTTATAAATAACGTGCCCCTGTAATCATAATGTCTGTGAAAATTAATAAAACTTGTTGGTTTTACTACCACTAATAGTCGTTTCAACTGGAAACTGCAGTGATTTGTATGTATAGGTACTGTATAGGAGCTTTTAAAAAATGTAGAATAACTTTTTTATTTTATTTTTCTCAAATGATCCTAGGTTGCAACCAGGTGCTTTAAAAAAATGATTTAGTAATTGACATCAAAAATCAAAAGAAAATGTGAGAGGTCTTTCAAAAAACACTATTGCTTTTATTTCCTCCTGATTTTTCAAGCAGTTCCGGCTGTGGATCTGAGAGATGTTAAAATGTTTGAATAAGTCATTTTTTTGCAGTTTTGCAGACATGTAGAGTCAAAGCACCTAGGTTGTAACATGCTAATGTGTCCATTTCACACTTTTAAGATTATATATTATTTGTCTTATTTTTGGGGGTATTTAAATGTGTGTGTTTGGAATTGTGAGCTGTTAGCGGTGTTTCACGTTGACTTTGACCTCATTAACCAATGAACCTTTTTACATTCTCAGTACGTTGGTATCCTCTCTACTTTTTATCTGTCAAATTCTTATTCTATACCTCTCTTTTATTTAAAAAAGATTTACATTTGAAGCAACATTTTGTCCCATCAGCTGTAAAGAACGTCCTCTTCAACTCCCTCTTTCTGTCATGGCCGCCCTCAGCTGACTCAGTTGACAGGAGCTCGCCGTGGGGTCCCTCGAGGGGTTTTCTGAAGATGATTGCCTTGAAGCTGAAAATGCTATGATAAAAGCTTCTCTTTTCATTTATCTTCCTTTTTTTAAAGTAAAGCGAGGCTGTACTTTGCCTTTTAACCATTACGACTGACCCTTTCCTCCGCAGCAATTTCCAGCGATTCTTGATTCTGATTATCTGTGACACTTCATCGCTTTTATCAACAAATGCTTGCTTGCTATTTCAGATGTAGGCTACCTATGTAAAAATCACTTTTAGGAATGGTACAAGGGAAACATCAGAGAAATCTATAACACTTATTTTGATGGTCCCCTTTAGGTATTCTGTTGACAGTAATGTTGTAACTATAACTAACAGTCATTAGAGTATTAGAAGGCTGTCTGCTTAATATCATGCTAAGACTATTTTGATGCTCCTCCAACAGATATTCTACTGACTTTAATTAACTTTGCAAGTACATGGTTCTACTAACCACAACCCCTTATTCTACTAACCAACCCTAACAGTCTACTTATACTTTACTAATACTCTACTAATACTATAATGAGAGTAGTCAACAGAATGTCTAACAGGGACAATCGAATTAAAATGTGACAGAGGAATAAATGTAACTGAGCAGGTAGAGAAACGTAGTAAATGTGTGATAGATGATATGAAGAAACTTTGTAGTTCATATTTTGAGGTTGCTAACAAGCCAGGCGTTGGCATGAGGGAAATAGATGTGTTTGAGATGCTAATGAGCAACCGGGATACAAATTGCCATTGGGTCACATGGTATTTGGAGGAGTACACATGAGAGTTTACACCTCAATGAGAGAGAAATACAGTAGTGTGAGCAAAATGTACATGGTGTAAAGCAGAATTACTTTGTGGTTGTTGAACCAATTTTACATCGATTGGATGTAATTTTTGCATCCTTTGATTTTACAATTTCATCCCATTTCCTTCACAGTTTACTGCTGCCAATCACCTTTCCCCCCCTGTTGTCATTTGTTTAAACCCATGCTATGTCTCTCAGATCCACAGCCGGAACCGCTTGAAAAATCGAGAAGAAATGAAAGTAATTGTTTTTTTGAAAGACCTCTCGTGCTGCTTTTAGTTTTTCGATGTTTGAAGGTGTGCCACAGCGTTTTTTTTAAATCCCCCATTTCTTCCGAATAGGATATTTCAAATGCTATGGTTTTCCAAGAATAAATTTTGATCTGCTGCTTGTAAGCCATGGTTGTCTTGAACTCATGTTGTTCTCCAGAGTCTCTGGGGATATTGTTCTCTCGTCTCTTAGCTCAATGTGTGGCTTTATAATTCATAAGTGACTTGCGCCATGGCATCACCAGGTCTGAAGCTGACCAGTGTCACACTAGCAGTTTTTAAACAATTTTAAGTTGTAAGCTTAGTTTACTTAGCCTATACCTAAATTGTTAAAGACAAGTGCTTAATGAAAAACATTAAATAGCACATTTTTGTAACTCTGATGGCTGTTATAAAGTGCATGATGACTGAGATTATCAGAGGAAACAGTCCTTTAATAATTAAATCCAAATGGCACAGGAAAACTCAGGTATCACAACCACGTAACAAACAATGCAGGACAAAGAGCTAAGTCGTTTCAATCATCCTGAAGTCAATGGGCTTTTTGAATCGTTTTTTGGTTAAATGCCTGGAATATGGTCTGTGTTTAACCCACACTCAAGATATGTTGTATTCTATGACATTACATCGGTAATACCCCATTTGTGAATATTTTAAGCTTTTATGTCTTGCTAACAAGTGGCTAAATGGGTATAGAGGCTGTCTGGGACATTCAATTTCATCACGACAAACAGGTAAACTCATTTCACTAGTCTGCTTTTATAGTCTCATTGCATTTATATTCATGTTGCAAACAAGTCTAACTCAAACCTTCCAATTGTAGGCAACAATATATTTGATACAAAGACTGAAAGAGTTGTCAGTAGCTAAGTGGTCTTGTTGAAGTCATGCAACCTTGATGTAGTTTGTATATAGCCCACCTTTAGCTTTTTACTTCTGGTGACAGCAAAAAAATCATAAGCTTTTGCAGGCCACAGAGCTTATTTTCTGCAACAATCCATAGGTCAATGGAAAAATCCCATCTTTTTGTTGTGGGAACCACGGTGATCAGAGTTGGCCTAAAAAATTACATCATCCCAGTAGCGTTCTATTGGTTAAACATTGTTCGTTTAGCGAATCACCTCTCTTTCATCCATAATCGCTGACTGCCCTCAGACATCTTTAGTATTTCAACAAGATTTCAGCAATAACCGCTGGTAGGTGTCACATACTGTAATGGTGTGGTGTACTAAGGAACAGGCTGAAGACTCAGAAGATGAAATCCAAACAACATTTTAATAGCAACACTCAATAATCAAGTAACAGACAGGGAAACTCACATTAACAGGTATTACGGTGACCATACAAGGAGTGCAGAAGAAGGAACAACTTAAGTAGTGAACACAACGAGGATAATTACTAAACACAGCTGACGGACATTAACTAATAATGATGGTAACGAAGGAGACGAGAATGGCGAGAAACTGAACAAAGAAACATGTGACGGATGAAAACACACTGAAAGTCCATGAACTCAACTGAACGTGACACATACTCTATTAAAAAAAAAATTTCAAGAGGGTTAGATTGATGCCTCTTTAATGGAACTGAAGCTGAAGCTTTATAAATGATAATTGGCCCTTTGAGAAGATATTTTGATGAATATGGGTAACCAAACAGTTGATGGGCCCCATTGAGTATGGGGGAAATAAAAACATTTTTTAAAATATCTTCTTTTGTGTTCAGCAGAAGAAATAAATTCTTACAGGTTTGGAACAACTTGGTGAGTAAAGGATGACAGAATACAAATTTTTGGGTGAACTAACCCTTTAAATCCTTCACTGATAATTTTCCCCACCAGCGAGATTACGTAACTGCTGTGACTGAATCTATGAGTCCGTGAGTTGAGTCAAAAACATATTCATTAACAAGATTCGACTCAAAATAATGATTGATCAATAAACTTAACATTTTGAAGAAACTCTCATGAACATGACAAATTCTCCTTTTCTGTATGAAGAAAGTCACACAGGTTTTGATCTACACAAAGTGTCAACTATCCCTTTAATATTGAAATAAAAGGAAATAAAAGGAAAGAAAGAATCTAAAAGGAGTGTCCTTTGAAAAAAGAGAGGAATGAAGTGTCAACAAAAGCAGGTGAAGATGATGGAACAAGGCGGTATGTTGTGTTCAGAGGCTCTTGTGCAGACAGGGCTGTCAGATCTGACCCAGTAAATTGTGATTGTGTTGTCCTGCCATATAAGAGTTTACACTAGGTGTAGTAATGAGTTGAACAGAGAAGACATGACGATTTGACAGGTTCGGTGGGCCGTGTATTTCCCTCTCGTCCTGTCATTCAACGCGATGACAGTTCGATGTTTGAAGAGGTTTGATGAGATTAGCCGTCCTTATTAGCCAGTCAAAATTGCTCTAATAGGGCCTCAACCCTTGGAGCTTTAAAATGAACTACGCTGGTATTGATTTTTAGTTGGCGTGACTGGTAAAAGCCCCTGGATGAGGTGAACTGGAGGCTGTTGTTCCTGTCGAATTTGTCTTTTCAGATTGTTTTATTCATTTATTCATACTACATTTAATGAAGACTGCAAGTGATGCCACACGTCACCGGACAAAGTCTTCTTTATGAGATCGTCCTGTCTCTGGAGTATGTTTGGGAAATTTGACTCAGCTAAGGCCAGAAAAAAAAAGCTATAGATTATGTAAGCAATCTCACTTTCTCTATTTCTCTCTTTGGATTTGGTAGCTGTAGCTCTCTTTATCCTTTGAGCAAATGACATAGCATCTCTCTTCTGTTGGCTTAATAAGAAGAAGCAGCTACCTGCCATCCTAATTGGGTTTCTCACTTCTGACTAATTACAGAAGACTCAGTTCAGTCCCTGGGCCGCCTGCCAGCGATGGCAGAAGGACACTGGGTGTCAAAAGTAGATTGAGGCAACAAAAACTGCTAAACTGCCAAGAAAGACTTGCATCTAAATGGATCCTCGTCTCCTCTGTGATCTTGCAGTGTTTATCTCCTTTTTACCCTTTCCATGGCAAGTACTTAGTTTCAGTACTTAACTATTGGCTTATTTGTCTGCTGCTAGCACTCATTGCCTGAGGAGATTTGCTGGTTTATGTTTAATAGTGAAGATGGAGAACTAATAGTTTTGGGTCTGATGCTGTAATTTTACAATTTCCTAACACCCACACACACACGTTGGGTTTCCATGTTTTATGGGGACTTTCAATAGACATAATAATTATTATACTGTACAAACTGTATATTATGTGTCCCCTACCCCTAAACCTACTCAGCATAGACAACTTTTCACATTTTTACATGTTTAATGATTTCATTTAGTATGATTTAGAAGCCGATTTCCTCATGGGGACCAAAAATGTCCCCACAAGGTCAAAGATTTCTGGAATTGCTATCCTTGCATTTTGTCCCCACACCATAGGGCACACACACACACACACACACACACACACACACACACACACACACACACTCTTTAAGCATAACGCCTTATATTAAAAGCTCTTAAGGTTCACAATTATACAACCACAGTTAGTTTCTTTCGAACTTTAGATGGCCACAGACAAAACCCTGGAAGCTTTTGTGACCTCCACCATTTGTCTAAAAAAATGTCAATCATAATTAATGATGTAGAGAGGAATTTGAGATATGGGTACTTATGGTACAATTCCAGTTCATGACGCTATAAATGACAAATGAACCGCATGTGAACTTCTCATTAATTGTTGAGTCTGCAAGCCAAACTGGAAGCAAAATTTAATACAATACGTAGCCATGAACAGATAGATGGCTGGTGAGATTCTGTCTAGTTGAATATACTTCAGTTTAATATAATATATATATATTTTTTTTTTGGTGCCATATAACCTGAAAACAGAAAAGGCCCTTGCAATCAATTTCTGTTTACTCCATGGCATCTAAGTCAGTCTAATTTTTTTCTATTATAAATAGAATGTTGTTGGGGTTTTTTTGCCTCAGAGCTTATTCTTATTTCCCTGCTGTGACAGGCACGCTGTACTGGAGTAATCTGATGTTTTGCAAAGTGCTGATAGGACATATATCCAGCCCATCCCAGCAACCCCTTGAGGACCACAATGTTTTGGCCTCTAAGCATGGGTTTACCCCTCTTACCCAGCACACACTGTCCTTACACACACACTGACGCTGAGCTAATCTCTGGAAAGGCACAGCACATGCAGAGCTTCAGGGAATGAGTGCTCCACCTGGTCAGGAAAGTGTGTGATGTATTTATCTTGCTGGCATGAGCAAAAAAACACTTACACAGAAATATGTCCATGTGGATTTCATCATACAGTGTTAAAGTGAAATTCATGCTTTTCTGTCCCTCGAGACCTGTAACGGACAGCAGGGACAGGGCAAAAATGGATCTTTTGTGTGCTGAAAACATTTGTATATCTTCATCATGTATGTCTTAACATTTTGGATAATTCATGATTTTGTAGTAGTTTATATATAGTTTTTCCTATGATATTATTTCCCAATATTTTATTTTATTTTATTTTATTTTATAATGGGGTATATTATATTCTTTTACTTTAGGGTATATTATTGTATTGTCTTTTATTTTACTTTAGAGTGTATTATTTTATTGTCTTTTCAGTTAAATTATTTTATTTTCATTTTGGGTAATATTCCTTTAAGTATCAACAGGCAGTTATAAATGACATCATCCTCCAGGAAGTGACATCATTGATTTGGAGGGAAATCTACAGCTCAAACAACTGTAAGTAGCAATGGACTGGATCAATTCTGTGATGTTTTGTGATATCAATTTGTTTGTCTCACTCTAAAATGTTGCATCTTCTTTGATAAAATGACAGAAATCAGTTTGATAATTTTATGAATCTTAAAACATGTGGACAACCTCACGGAAAATGTCACTCCATTTCAGTGATTTATACCTTTTTTGTAGAAATACTGCCTTAAATTACAACACAAGTTTGTTCGTTTGTGAATGAATGAATGAATGAATGAATGAATGAATAAATGAATAAATGAATGCACAATGCTAGTGACTGGAAACATAGGAGGATATTCTCAATCTTGCACTCCAGTTAGACTGGATACCATCCATTTGGCCCCAAATGGTGGCTTCATTTTGGCACCCTAATCACAGCAGAAGTTGTCTTTCACGTGTACAGCAGAAGTGGAGGGTTCTTGGTTGAATACGCAGATGATAAATAATGATCTAATTAGGACAACTGAGTGAAACATTGTGTCATGGTATCAAATTAAGCTGTTCGGTTGATCAGTCAAATAACGGAGTTTACAGCCTGTAGACGTCTGCTAATAACAATCTCGCTTTTTTAATCAGACACGTAAACAGCCAATTATCCAGAAAAGCATCTGCTGTTACAAATGTTTTTTTGTTGCCAATACTGAGCAATCAAATCCAAATTGGGCCATGTCGTGTGGGCCACTCATTTCTCTGACTTGAGAGTAACGGAGGATGACAATAAATTGTGTGGTTACATTTTAGATTGTTCTTTAAAGTTTGCAATCTGGCTTGAAATGAGCAAACAATGCAGCAGCATTTGGACTGCACAGTTACTTTGTACATTCAATAGATGATGAGAAAACAAGTTCCTTGCAATTGCAAACTTTGACGGTTTTATTGCAGAGATGCTTTTGATATTTTAATATATGCATGTTTAACAATAAGACAGCTTGAAGCTCGTCTTTTCATCCCTCCGCACTTCTGACCTGTAATCTGTTGAGAGAATTAATTCATCCACGCATAATATGTCAAAATAGTCTGCTGTCTGAGTAAAATTGTGCTTTTTCAGCATAACATCAACTCATTATGGGGTTTCTTTGTCAGGTTTGCTTCAAAACAAAGTAGCGTAGGTGGATTATGAACTCGCTTTGAGGTGTCAAGAAACTTTATTTTAGGGGATTCTTCACTTGAACTGATTAAGTTATCATTAATGCTGAGAATTAACACACCCACTTCTGAAAACAAAACTCAACTGAAGGTCTGCAACTTTCTATACCTTCTCGAAGGGTTGAAGCATTTTGCAACTCCAGTGTATTTTTGAAAGAGATTTGGCATAGAGGGGGGTTGATAATGCAAAGCTATTATATGGTATCATAAGTCTTGGAATACTTAGATAATATTAGATATCTTAGATAATATTTTTTGAAATTATCATCACTATGTGTCAGCCTGTTATGTTTTTCATGTTCTGCAGTGGTTGGGATTATACAATATATTAAAACAGTTGAAGCCACATGTTTGCGCCACTCAAACGGGATAATATCTAAGACTGCAAAGGCTTTTAACTGAATGTCACCAGAGTGATGTTTTGGAGGTACACAGAAAGAAAGAAAAAAGCGTAGTTTCCCATATGAGACCGCCTTGGTTTGTTAAATGTGGCTTTTTCTCGGAAAATGTCCTCGGCAGAGACATGCGATCATTAGAGACTGTGAATAACTGATGTGTATTTCTGCCTCTGGTCATCTGCCATCACTCAAGCAGCATTTAATTCTCTTCTGCTCTCTTTCTCCCTCCCTCCTTCTCTGGATCTCTTTGTTTGTTTAGTGGTGCAAAGAAAGTTTGGCAAGTATGTGAACAATGTAGAAACCTGAAAAGTCTTATGATTATAAGAAGGCATTCTACTATATATTTAAACACACTTTTGCTCAAAGGTTTGGGGTCAGTAAGATTATTATTATTTTTTTTAATGAATAATTGGATGCATTGATCCAAAGTGACGGTAAAAACATTTGTAATATTACAAAATACATTCTATTTCAAATTAATTTAGTTTTTTGAAAAAAAGTTTCCTCAAAAATATTAAGGAGCACCGCTGTCTTCCGCATTGATAATAATAAGAAATGTTTCTTGAGCAGCAAATCAGCATATTGGAATAATTTCTGATGGATCATGTGACACTGAATCCTGGAGTAATGATGCTGAAAATTCAGCTTTGCATCACAGGAATAAATTACAATTTAAAACCATATTGAAGCAGAAAACTGTTATTTTAAATCATAATATTATTTCACAATATAAATGCTTTTACTGTATTTTTATATCAAATAAATGCAGCCTTGGTGAGCATAAATAACTTTTCTTCAAAAACATTGAAACATTTAATCGACCCCAAACTTTTGAACGGTAGTAGGCTATACAGGAGATTTTTGTAAATGATAAAAGTGCTTCTTAAACATGGTGCAGATTCTCTCTGCAGCAATATGATCAGCATTCAGTTGTTCCCTTAAATTGAACTGTATACGAAGCATTCACAGCTCCAAATATTACAATTTTAATATTCCATCAAGTACCATTTTGGGCATACCATCATCCTCTCATTAAGAGTCTCATTATCCACAAAATCTTTTGTTGTTCGGTGTTGTTTTTCCCTGTACACTGAATTTTCCTTCTCATTATCCTTGGGCAAATATAGTTTACAGAAATGAAAACAATCAACATGAAGTTATGTGACTAGGGAAGGTTGAAGGCAAAGATTGTGTGAGAGGATGTCTGATGAAAATAATAAGTGTGCGTAACTAGACATATTGGAATGGATTTCTTCTGCCATGAAAGATCTGCTGGCAAAGTTAACTAAATGGATGGGCGTCTCTGTCGGCTCCAAATCGGGCATTAGCAATCTGGATAATTATCTTGTGGTGTAAATAGCAGGGCTGGATGTGTAGCAAGGGTCTGCTTGTCCCCATACTGGTGGCTCGTATCAAGTCCAAGTTTAGTTTTGCCGACTTTTGGAACCATTGCGATCATTAGTGATGCATGGGAATTTCCATATTATTTACTCTATGGGCTTTATATAAGTTCATTTGGAGGTCAAAACTGATACATGCTGCTTAGAGATGGCATTTCTGACTAAGAAATAGCATATGATTTTTATTCATAATACGAAGATTAACATAATTTATATATTACATGTATTAATATGATTATATTGGGTTACACTTTATTTTAAGGCGGCCTTTTTTCAGTGTAATTATACATTCAAGTACTGAGTAATACTATTAAACTGCATCTACTTACTGTAGTGTTAGGGTTTGGTTTAGGGTTAGTTGCATGTAATTATGCATAATGTATTGTCATTATTACAGTAACTAAATGTGA
Source organism: Rhinichthys klamathensis goyatoka (assembly GCF_029890125.1). Taxonomy (NCBI): domain Eukaryota; kingdom Metazoa; phylum Chordata; class Actinopteri; order Cypriniformes; family Leuciscidae; genus Rhinichthys; species Rhinichthys klamathensis. The sequence goes on from NW_026606580.1 coordinate 355,389, forward strand.
AACAAGGACACTGTAAAGTAAAGTGTTACCTTATATTGTATCAGAAATTAATTTGACATCAATGATTGTTAAGACTTCTAAATTTAGGACAAATATATATATTGGTTCATTGTCGTCTTGTTCGAGTTTCAAAGAGACTTGTTGTGCAATGTAAGTTGAATTCATAAGTTCCCGTTTCAGAATGTGTTTATTCTACCCTGGCATTGAGAACACAATATTAACTCTAGATTTCAATAGGTTTAACCATTATTTCACAAGCATTTTAGCATGAAATTAGATCTCTCTGAAGCAGAAGGCAAATATTTTTTTATTGAATTTCACTTGATCTCTTATGCTTCAAGGCCTTGTAGTTATAACAATCTCAGATATAATGTGAATTTAATTGATATCACAGGGCGCAGAGTACTGGTGTAATATGAAATCCACCCATTAATAATGTCATTGACAGCAGGCTTCTAAATAAAGAGTCTAATACTTTTTCATTTTTTTTCATCCAGAAATATACATATGAGTCATGGGTGTATATTTTGGTAGACGGCAAGCACATTTTAATACTGAAGTTAGGAGACTACTGCCAAATCTCTACCAATATTTTCTATTACAGCTTATATGATATTCAGTAATATGAAAATGAGCCAGTTTTTTACCTTTTTCCAAAGCATCTGCCACAATACTATATCTTAAGTTAGTCTCATTTGGGGGCTTTTCTCAGCTAATATTAATTGCTAGTAATTTGTTTGATTAATCAGCATATCACGTAAGTAATTAAATTACGGTATTCATCAATAAACAACTCTAATTTACAGCAGTCGCATTGAATATTAGTATTATAATGTTATTGTGTCATGTTTTAATTGGTAAAATAAATATAGGTTACATTGGTAACACTTTATTTTACAGTGTCCTTGTTCCATAAGTACTTACCATAGCAATAACAGTAAATTACGCATAATTACAACAGTAAATTACGCATAATTACATGCAACTAACCCTCAACCAAACCCTAACCCTATTGTATGTACATGTTTTTAATTAATATTACTCAGTACTTAAATATATAATTGCACTGTAACAATGACACCTTAAAATATAGTGTAACCGACATAATTACATTCCACTTCCTCAAATATTTATTAATTAACTACATGTACTTTATAGAGTTACGGTTACACTCTAAAAAATGCTGGGTTATTTTTTCAACCCAACCGCTGGGTTGAGACTGTTGGGTCATTTTATTGGGTTATTTTTCTCACTGTTGGGTACTTTTTTGTGTAACCCAACGCTGGGTTACTGGTTGTGACCGTTGAAACAGTGAACTCACCCCTCCCCCATCGACGCCTCAAACAAGGCTTCAGTAACAACTCCACCTTCGCGGGCATTTTGGATCACCTCAGAAGATCGTTTTTCAGCAAGGACAGCTGTTATTCGGCGAAAAAAGGTATGTTTTAGACTAGAGTTAATCTGGAAAAATATTACTGTACCCCAGAAAATGTAAAAGTTTGCTAAATAGGGCGATTCACACGGCACAAAAAGTCTTGAAGTAGGCTAACAGTTAGCAGTAACCCCTAGCTTCGTTCGTTAACGTTAGCCCTAACGTTATACTTTGTTAAAACGTTAACGTTACAGCTTTCCCTACCTTTGGAATAAGTCAGATACCTCTTTTGGCCAACATTTGCCCTGAAATATGTGACTTATGTGAGTCATTTAGTTTGCTAACGTTATGTGTCTTTATTGGGGGTTTTTTAAAGTCGATTGTCGGTACGCGAGCGTCGTTTGCTTTATGATACGACACTCGCGTCAGGCGTTTATAAACTATCGCATTTTTTGTTTAAAATTATCAAAATTAGAGAGTAACGTTACGTCATGAGTTCATCTTCCAAACCGTGTTTTTGTCCAGTCATGAAACCCTAGATTGAGTTTTGAATAAGTGTTTATAGTCGGACTTGTTGGACCTATCTCTACTGCAGAGTAACGTTACTTTAGCTGAGTAAGTATATATTCATATAAACAGAGAGAAGTAGCGCAGGCTACAATGTTCCTCAGACATAATAATATGCAGTTTTAACGTTACTTATTAAACACTAAACAAGCTTTAAACAAGCTACACCACACACATTTAATATCTTAAGATGTTGAGACATGGCTTTCTTATACAAAGCATGAGTGAGTTCATGTGTGACATATCTGTATGTAAGGTGCACTTACGAGGAAATTTAAAACCATAGTCATATGGTCATATCTACGCAGATATAACAAAGTGATAATACCCTGCGTCCCAATGTGAATACTATCCACCCTATCTGCCCTAAATCGTATTGACAATTACTAATGTCACATACTATTTAGGATGGATAGTAGCAGCATGCACATTGGGACGCAGTCATGGTTTATTAATGAACTACAAGAAGGCACTGAATATGTCTGTTGCATAATCCAACGTTTCTCTGTGTAAAATAATTAAATATTTGCCCAGACAAAATTAAATCTTTACAATATAGATTTTATATATTACAATAATAGTAATAATAATGTTTGGCTCTTGAATAATAAATGGATCCTGGAAAAATGGATTCAGTAAAACAGATTTGATTATGCAGCAATAAACTAGCCAGTTTATCTCAAAGGGTCAGTTCACCCAATAATTAAAATTCTGTTCTGTCATCATCTGGGGAAAAAAGTCCGGTGCAGACCTTTCACTGTAAACATTGTCTGATGTCAGTTTGATAGACATTGCACAACCTTAGTTTATTTGTTAAACTTTTGTGAGCAAAAGCATTGAAACTTAATTTGTCCTCCTATCTCAAATTTGTTCCATCACCATGTCCCTTTAGGAGCTCCATAGAATGTGTTATTCATTATATGTGCCTTTGCAAATAAAGTATTTAGTTTTGGTCACATTCCTACAGGATACAAACTTATTTTGTGTTTTTAGGAAGCATGGTTCAACCCAGGACGAAGCCATCGTCCAGCTACTGGATTCCTGGAGGAACGCCTAAGAAATATCAGAAAGAGATCACGCCGTGAAAACTCAGCAGGCCGTAAGAAGGATTCTCAAGCCATGATCAGCATCTTGGATATACCAGGTAAATGTTTAAATTTGTTATCTTTTACTAAAACCAAGTTTTTATTATTTTGGCAAATGCTCTTAATTTCATTGGGCGCGTTTCCATTACAGATTTGCGCAAAACTTTTGCGATTTTTTTCTAAATGTCGATAAAAAATTATCGCGAAATGACGGCGTTTCCATTAACTGATGTTATGCGACTACAACGAATAATAACAATATTTATCATGATATATAATTTGATTATGCTGTCAACTTAAAGATTATCCCAACAATAACTGAAGCCTGAAAAAAACCAGAGGGTTTATTAATTAAATTAAACTATAAAAATATAGTTTATAAACAAAAGTAAGATAATGTAAACTTAACTGTGCAAACATGCTTAAACATGCCTTAAACAATAAAAGTTAGATTGCCTCAAATAGTGTCAGCAAACATCTATGAAATGATCCATAAAAACAATGACATTTTAAAAAATGTGATTAAATTGGCCTATCATGCATATTAATGAAAATAAACTACCATTGTTATATTAATCATTTTAAATCAATCTATATTAATCTCTCATATTTTAAAATGAGATATCAGGTAAAAGTGCTTTCCTTCAGAAGCACATACGCAACGTTTTTCACATGTCCTTCGGAAGGGAATCACGTCTTATGTTAGCCTGGGAAAACCCAGACAACTTCTGGCAAATTTAGATTTGCTCTGAAAGTAGTCTGGCAAAGAGCTCATTCAAGCCCATTTCTAATCCAGCAAATTAGCAGCACCAATCAGAAACGTTGAGGCGGGCATTACACGATGACGATCGCTCTGATTGGTTTTAGGTCTATCCAATTGCGCCCAGAGGCATTTGAGCGACGTCTGTTGGTGAAGCGCAACTTTTAAATGCATTATTATTTTCAAATTGGAAACACATGAGGACAGTAACTGGCAGATTAACGGGCTACTACATTTCTCTCCGAAACGGTAGGAAATTAAATTAGATTTAATAGAGGATTTTAACTGTGACACAATGATTGACAGGGCAGTTTACGTGACAGATCCGTCCGATAAAGATGACGAAGTAGTATGTCCCAAAGCTTGCCTACTTTTTTGCTACACATTCAAAACTAAATACCTTTTCTTCACAAAAGAGTACATACTTTTATGGCGTAGTGTAACTTAGGTGAATTGGGACATGGATTAATAAAGGCTTTTTAACCTTCATCCTCCTGAGTGCCTCATGCCCTTTTCTTAAAGGGATAGTTCGGCCAAAAATGATATTTAACACATGCATTACTCACCCTCAAGCCGTTCGAGATGCATATGTCAATCTTGTTTCAGACGAACACATTTTCAATTATTTTAGAAAATGTCTTAGACGCTTCAGTGGATATAATGTGAAGCAATGGGGTCCACCTCCTTCAAGTCCCAAAATGTGCATACATCCTTCACAAAAGTAATCCATCCGGCTCCAGGGGGATAAACGAAGGCCTTCTGAGGGTAATCCGTGCGGTTTTGTCGTAAAAATATACATATTAAAAACGTTATAAATGAAAATATCTGACTTCCGGCAACGATCGACGCGCGTTCACGGGTGATGGAAGTCGGCGTACGAGGTAGGACGTAGCGTAGGAACCGTCGTGACGTAGACGTTGTTTTGCTCTGCTCTCTGGCTGCGCAGGCGCGTTCGTTCTACGTCACGATGGTTCCTACGCTACGTCCTACCTCGTACGCCGACTTCCATCACCCGTGAACGCGCGTCGATCGTTGCCGGAAGTCAGATATTTTCATTTATAAAGTTTTAAATATGTAACCGCACGGATTACCCTCAGAAGGCCTTCGTTTATCCCCCTGGAGCCGGATTGATTACTTTTGTGAAGGATGTATGCACATTTTGGGACTTGAAGGAGGTGGACCCCATTGCTTCACATTATATCCACTTATGGATATAAGGGTCTAAGACAAGGGTCACAAGGGTCTAAGACATTTTCTAAAATAACTGAAAATGTGTTCGTCTGAAACAAGATTGACATATGCATCTCGAACGGCTTGAGGGTGAGTAATGCATGTGTTAAATATCATTTTTGGCCGAACTATCCCTTTAAGTCATTTCAAAGTATCGATTGTCGTATCGCACGGAGAAGGACAACAATATATCGCCATATCGATATTTTGTCCCACCCCTAATTTTGTATATAATGCTGCATTGTGCATTGTGTTGTGAGTTGTATGTTTTTAACATTCTTCTGTTTTTAACAGGTTGGGACCAACATAGTTGAACACTTGCAGGTGGCTGGGCTCACTAAACCCCTTCCCCTTCGTCCTTGGTCTTGGGGATGACAGTCAGTGCCATAAGGCCTTTGTAATTGTTGGCAAACAGGCACTACAGCAAAACACTCTCCTTGGTGCTGTGGACACATGCTTTAAACTTTTTTATGTTTTGGACATCCATTTCCCGAAGCAGTGCGCACCAGTGTGGGATATTTTGCAGACTGTTGTCTACAAACTCCCAGGAACAGAATCCCCTTCAGTAAGACTGCTCCGTGGATATTTTTCATGTTAAGCAGTACTGGAACCAAAACAACTAACCCTCTCTAAAATGTTATGAGTTTATATGAAGAGGAAAATTGTCAGACTAATGCATATATCTAAGGCATTTTACTTGTGCCACTGTATTCTTGTGCCACTTTGTTAACCTTACTCTCTAAAAAGCTATGAGTTTAAATTAAGGGGTGTCAAATGAATTTATAAAGCACTTGTGCCACTTTGATTACCTTATGTAAATGTTAAAAGTGAAGCTAATGTAATTCAATGTTAAAAGTGAAGCTAATGTAATTCTATGTTAAAAGTGAAGCTAATGTAATTGATTGATGTTATTTATTTTTTAAATATTTTTTTATTATTTAATATTTATTTTTTAAATATTTATAAACAAATTGGAATGAAATGTTTTATATGCTGTTTTATTGTTCATTGAGAATGAAAAAATTGCCTTTTTTCTATGAATTTCTTTTTATATTACATTTGGATGTTCTTTCTTATTAATGAATCTTCTCCTTTTGATTATTACTGTTTCCTCTGGTAATTCTCTGCACTCAGTATTTTCAAACCTATTTCAGATTTGTTTTTAACCAGCAATGTAGTAATTTTTAATCAATAGTTTAGTTCAATTAAACAACCCAGCATGTTGGGTCAAAGATTTAACCCAACCAACTGGGTTAAAATAACCCACCGCTGGGTTAGTCCATATTTGACCCAGCGTTGGGTTGCCAAAATAACCCAAATTGGGTTGTTTTAACCCAGCCATTTTTTAGAGTGTAGGGTTACGTTTTGGTTTACGGTTAGTTACTTGTAACTGTGCATAATTTACTGTTATTACTATAGTAAGTACATGTAACGTGTAACTAGGTCACTTTAAAATAAAGTGTTACGAAAATCTATTTTATTTATCTGTATAAATCAATCAAGTGAAGTTACATGATACTTTATGGTGATCACATTCTTTCTGAGGTGAAATACTTTTTTACTCTACACACTGTACTATTCTCTGGAACATCAGGGAGCCGTGATGAGTGAATATCAGCTGAACCAGCAAGTAACAGCAGTTCTGTACTTCTAGTTGGCAAAACTTTGCATTTACACTACCCAGATAAACTGGTGTTAAAGTGTTGTTTATAATTCACAAAGCGGTTGACCAATCACAACACACTGGTCCAGCTGACCAATCAGAGCACATTGTGCTTTTCAGAAGGAGGGGCTTCAGGACACAGGATCTAAGTAGTGTTACTGACAGACTGGGAAGAGAGGTGCTGCAACAATGTCAAATATGTGAAAAATAATGTGTATTTTGAACATTCAAGCATTGAAACCGATTCTAGAAAACCCCACAAACTAAATCCAGACTTTCTAAAAGAGCATAATATGGCCTTGTTAAATAAATACTTTTTTTTCCTTCAAGACTTGAGCAACTGACAAGTGGGCATTGTTTGCCATATGATAATTGTATTTATCCTGATGTTTTTGCATTCTGCTGTGATGTTGTTTTTTGTACTTAGATGAAAGCAAAGGCACATATTTCCTGCGGTGAGACCTGAAGCCCACGTGCAGCTTTGAAGTCATTATTGGGACTTATATAAATTGTCAATCAAGGACCATGTTATGTAATTTTTTTTTTCTTTCAAGAACTCTCTTTAAAGCTAAACACAAAGGTTTTTGCATTTAGTAGCAGCGATGACACTGGTTTGTTTCTTTTAAATACCAAGGTAACACATAATCTGCCAATATCTGTTAGAGACCCTATACTGATTTTAGTTGTTGAATATTAGCACTCTCTTGAGTTTTGTTTACTTGTATTACATAAATGGGTAGCTCTTGAAGTTACTGTATGAATCTTACTATTAATATAGAAGTCAGAGCTGTGTGATGAATGTTTAAGTGAACAGAAATATATATTTAAATATTAGAAGCACCAATACTGCACTTTTAAGGTTCATTACAGTATGTAGCCAACGTAAAAAGTAATACATTTGATGTTGCAGCATTTATTTTGACAGTTACTGTATGTTGAAGCAAAGTTTGGTAAACCTGCACTAGTTTACTCTAGGCTTCGAGTGATGTCCTTCCAATGGTTGGGGACTGCTGGACGGCCATATATGAAATCAGTGTGTAAAAAATGGCTTTGATGCTGATGCATACACTGCCCTACAAAGCAAAAAGGCAGTAACTACGCAGAGTGCAGAACAGAGAAAAATGACTTTAAAGTTATCCTGTCATCCAGCCTAAGTAGTTGTAGGATAGATTATTGGACATGTGGCTGTTTTGTTACTTTATATTAGCTTATTCTTTGTACATATCAATCCTTATATTTAATTCTATATTTTACCCCTATTTTGCAGTTACTGTATTCTTGCTTTGTATTACTTACCAAAAACGTGGCATCATACCAAGGAAAAAGGCAGTAACTACAGATTCTCCAAAAACTATTTTGCCACAACTTGGGCTCTGGGTGTGTTAGATACACTGTATTTGAAATAATTGGAACCATTTGGACAACTTTTTTTTTTCAACATTTTTGTGTTGCGAAACTAGTATTGCGGAGCGGGTGTGTTACGGATACGTAGTGTACATTTTTATTAATCAAAAATCATGTCTAATTAATTGAAATCATGAAACTTTTATTACAAACTATTAATAAACTTATACAATATTTTTAAAATATTCTTTGAATATTAAAAATAAAATATATAAAAATTCGAATATATTATTAATTACATTTCTTTTAAACATATGAAATTAAATAAACATTTTTGGTAAAACAACATGCTGCACAATGAGCTTTAATGTTAAAATTAAAACATTGAACAAAAATTACGTTTTAATCTTAATTTATTTGTATTAGTGTTAGTATTATTATTACATTGAGACGTTTCTAAATTCTATTGTACAACAGTAATATATTTCTGTCATGTTAAACCGAACTTTTATTTTGACGGGTTGCCGTGAAGATATTTGAGTTTCTGTGTTTATGACATGACGATAGTTTTTCTCAAATGTAGCGTTAAATGCTCACAAAGTGACTTTAAGAGCGGATCTAGAGTCTGGAGAGTAAGTTCATGCAATCGTGTCATAAAAAAAAACAGCTCGAGCGTCACACGTGCTTCAGCGCGCGCCCGTGTGTGTGTGTGTGTTAAATGACTGCACCATTTATTCACAGAACATGTAGGTTCCCTTTCGAAGGGAACTCAACAATACGTCATCGACGTTATGGGGAACGCCTCAGGCGTGACAGGTGTCTGAAATCACTATCAAATCACGTCAATCACATTGACCGGCGACAGCCCGTGAATCATTAGCGTGAATGATTAACGTGCGACCTGGAAGTATATAAGGGCGCCTTGCAAACATGACAAATCATCTTTTCGTCTTCAGGGACTGTTTTGTCTGTAACTGCTTTGAAAATCAGGTAATTATGAAATGCTTTCAGAAGTGTGCAGACCCGTGCCCAAGATATTTGTAGCCGGGTGACACACGTGAACTGTGCATTTTTTGTCTGGGAAGGAAGACGCGCACAGGCGGTTCTCGAGGGAACTGCCTGTACAAATTGTGATCGCGCCTGTCCCTCTTCTCGAGAGAAGAGGGTTCAGCGTCTGGATGTCACAGATGAAGCTCGCCGATCGCCTTGAGAGGGGTGTAATCCTCTCAGACGATGCGGCGGCTGATGAGAAGCTGCAATTGGATGAAGTTTTTCAAAAAAGAAAAAAAGGGAAAACTTAGTCCGGCAGCAAGCGCTCTCCCGGACAAACAGGAGATGGCTGATGAGGGTGGAAATAATAAAATATTTTCCTGTATCTTCTCAGCCACCCTGCCCCGTGTATGCTGAGCTGGTTGGTATTATAGAACGCGCCGCGGGCAGGCTGCAGCTGCCGTGGCTGCTCGTTGGGGGAGAAATCGCTCGCGATGAGAGCGGTTTTTCCCCGGTCATAGAACCACCAGCTCAGGTGAGCCTTTCATTTCTTCCCGATCTCATACTGAGATCGAGAGGACATGGAAGTACCTATACTCTGCCTGTATCCACCAACATCAGCGGGCTAGCTCGCTGATGTTGAGAGGATAGGAGAGCGTGGGTATGTGTGGATGGGAAGAGGGATCTGAGGGAGGTGATCCGGCACAAACGCACGTTGCGTTGGTCTTGGATCATCTTCCCTGAGGGCGTGATTATATCTTTGCCTTTTCCTCTCTTCCCCGACTCCCCAGGCGCTTCTTACATCAGGCCTGAGGCTGGGCTCATGGTTAGAACAATGTTCTGATGGCCCGCCTCGGCTTGGTTAGTGAGAGTGCCTCTTTCAGGTATGTAAAGGTGGTAGACCCCATGTTCATGAAGAACTGTCTGGTGAGTCTTCACTTTGCACGCCGCAGGTGAGCTGCTGGTCTTTTCAAGGAGTATATTTTTTGTGATAAAAAATAACATATTTCTCTTTACAGACCTCGTTCCCTGTATAAAGAGTTATGGGGTCATGTCAAGGTAATAAAGGTAAGGTAACTTTATTGGATTATTAGGGCCCTGAAGTTCCCCGTTAGGTGGCCAGAATGATAACTATGTTAGCCTTCGGGCTACTAGCCACCTCAGGGTAGAGTAGTTGGTCTCTCTCTGATAGAATGTTTACTTAGAGTGTTGACTGACGCTAGAGCTTCAGATAGATCTTATGTCCGGCCCATGGGACCGTTTTGACTTTTCTGAGTATTTCGCCCCTTGAGCTCTGTTGAGTTTTCATTAGGTTGAGCGTTCTGCAGCCCTTTGTATGGAATAATACAGACTATATTCTTTAGTAGGCTGTGGCTCCTCTGAGCCCTCAGATAGATCTATGCTTACAGGTTGGCCCTCACCAGGGCCGCCTCTGTAGCTGGCCTAGGCTGTGCCAGGGATATTAGAGGCGTTCTGCTAAAATTAGCATTTCTTCCTCTGACCCTTCACTTTGTGAATGTAGGTTTTGGCATCCCTGTATAATCAGCCTCCTCCCATGGGAGTCGTTAGGCCAAGGCCCGCCCCCTTCTCTGCATTCTGGGGTGACTAGAGTAATGCAGCGTGGTGCAGAGGATGGTTTATAAGGACATGGTAGGCCTCAGTTAGGCCTCCGTGGTATATAAGTCCTTTTGAGCAGCATACATTTACTCCCCACATACTGTGGTGGTAAACTCAGGGTGAGGTGTGAGTATTCCCCTGTGATTCAGGGTAGGTCTGAGCACTTCACTCCCAGTTCTGTTTTTATCCTACCTCGCACTACTATGGCTCGGGTCGAGTATGAAGTAAGCCTTCACTTCTTCTTTGGTCGAAGTTCGCTCCCCTGAAGCCAGAGCATTGCCCTGTGCTGACGCCCATGCATAGATGGTAGGCCCCTGACTAACTGGGGCCTCCACTGAGGCAGAGTGACGTATGTTGTACTCCCCTTGTTCTAAGGGTATTAGCTCTCTATGCTGAGTACACTGCCATGGGCAATGTGATTAGGCACCAGGATGCTGTAGGCGCTGTGTAAACAGCTTATCTGCCAACGAAGGCTGCGCCATCAGGTAGTAGGCCTCAGCAGGCCTCCTTGTATGAGCAGCCCCCAAGAGGGCGCTATAGGCTACTTCTCGAGAGAATTGGTTGGCCTTGGTGGTTCGGGCAGTTGACTCACCGGTGGGTAGTAGGCCTTAAACAGGCCTCCTCGGAGGTGAGTCCCAACATTGTGGGTCATGCTTTAATGCCGCTACAGGTAGCTAGCCGTACTAGGCCTCCTGTGGGTGGGCCCAATAGTTACATTGGTGTAGTATGGTTCCCAACAGTGTTCCTTTGTAGCAGAATTGACTTGCTATCAGCTAGTAGGCCCAACCGGGCCTCCCTGATAGGCGAGTCCCCAGCTGGCTGGCCGTAGCAGGCCGCCTTGGAACTGTCACCCGGACTCAGCTACCAGTTGCTATCAGGTAGTAGGCCCCTCAGGCCTTCCTGAGGGTGAATTCCCACTTAAGATGGTTATCAGGTAGTAGGCCTCACCAGGCCTCCCTGAAGAGACAAGCCCAAGGACGGGCAACTGGACAGCTAGCCTGGCTTACTATCGGGTAGCAGTAAAAAGCTCCCAGATATTATGGCTGTCAGGTAGTAGGCCTCACTAGGCCTCCCTGAAAACGAGTTCCCACATGCTGTGATTATCAGGTAGCAGGCCTCACCAGGCCTCCCTGAGGGTGAGTTCCCCACGTACTATCGCTATCAGGTAGTAGGCCTCTCTAGGCCTCCCTGTAGGTGACCACATACTGTTGCTATCAGGTAGTAGGCCTTACCAGGCCTCCCTGAAGGTGAGTTCCCACAGACTGTAGCAATCAGGTAGTAGGCCTCACCAGGCCTCCCTGAAGGTGAGCTCCCCACATACTGTGGTTGTAAGGTAGCAGGCCTCACCAGGCCTCCCTGAAGGTGAGCTCCCCACATACTGTGGTTGTAAGGTAGCAGGCCTCACCAGGCCTCCCTGAAGGTGAGCTCCCCACATACTGTGGTTGTAAGGTAGCAGGCCTCACCAGGCCTCCCTGAAGGTGAGCTCCCCACATACTGTGGTTGTAAGGTAGCAGGCCTCACCGGGCCTCCCTGAAGGTGAGCTCCCCACATACTGTGGTTGTAGGGTAGCAGGCCTCACCGGGCCTCCCTGAAGGTGAGTTCCCACATACTGTGGTTATCAGGTAGTAGGCCTCTCTAGGCCTCCCTGTGGGTGACCACATACTGTTGCTATCAGGTAGTAGGCCTTACCAGGCCTCCCTGAAGGTGAGTTCCCACAGACTGTAGCAATCAGGTAGTAGGCCTCACCAGGCCTCCCTGAAGGTGAGCTCCCCACATACTGTGGTTGTAAGGTAGCAGGCCTCACCAGGCCTCCCTGAAGGTGAGCTCCCCACATACTGTGGTTGTAAGGTAGCAGGCCTCACCAGGCCTCCCTGAAGGTGAGCTCCCCACATACTGTGGTTATCAGGTAGTAGGCCTCTCCGGGCCTCCCTGTAATGTTTCTCTAATGGTGCTGGGTTTATGAAGCTAGTGGCCTCTTGCTATCAGTTTCAGCTAGCCTTAATAGGCAGCTGCTGAGGGCGAGCTTGCGCCCTGGCTCGCTAAAGTGTTTATTCTCTGCTATTTGTTCCCTCCTGGAACCTTTCCTGCCTACAGCCTGGTTTGCCTACCAGGCAGACCTTGTGCTCCCCTCACTGAGGGTCTCTATGAGCATGCGGCTTCCTGAGTCTGGTCAGACGGTCATAGGCCTCTTGTGAGGCCTCCCGGTTAGATCAGCCATTAGGCCTTCACAGGCCTCCTCAGTGTTTGCAAACACTGGGTTGATCCATGGATCGAGTAGAGAAACTCCCCTCGCTAGCAAGGGTCATAAAGCACTATGCTGAGTCATACTCTCCGGGATATCCCGTCTCTGAGATCCGGGCCGAGTGGTTCACTGCCAGCGTCGCAGTCCCTCGGGTTGGATGCCTTACTTAAGGCAAAGTGTCCAGAGGCTCTGTCTTCGGACAGACAGGAAGTGGCCAGACTAAGTGTCTATGCTCTGACACCAGGTCAGGCCGTCCTGGTGGCACTTCGGGGTGAGTACGTTCCCCTGAATAGTGACTGGCTGGGGTTCCTTCGGGTTCCCTAGCCACATTCCCTAGAAGGGACCCCTTCTAATTGAAGTTGTGGTCCCACATACTGTTGCTATCAGGTAGTAGGCCTCACCAGGCCTCCTTGTGAGTGGTTCCCTAGCGGTGCTGGGTTCAGGAAGCTAGTGGCCTCTTGCTATCATTTCAGCTGGCCTTATCAGGCAGCTGCTGAAGGCGAGCTTGCGCCCTGGCTCGACTGAAGTGTTCATTAAAAAAAAAAAAAAAAAAAAAAGTAGCTCTGCTGCTGGTTCCCTCTCGGAACCTCTTTCCTGCCTAAAGCCTGGTTTTGCCTACCAGGGGGACCATATGCTCCCCTCATTGAGGGTCACTGTGAGCACGCGGACTCCTGAGTCTGGTCAGACGGTCGTAGGCCTCTCGTGAGGCCTCTCAGTTAGATCAGCCCTTAGGCCTTCACAGGCCTCCTCAGTGTTTGTAACACAAGCACTGGGTAGATCCATGGATCGAGTAGAGTAACTCCCCTCGCTGGTAAGGGTTGGAAAGCACTTGCTGAGTCATACTCTCCGGGATATCCTGTCTCTGAGATCCGGGCCGAGTGGTTCACTGCCAGCGTCGCAGTCCCTCGGGTTGGATGCCTTACTTAAGGCTTTTTTCCAGAGGCTCTGTCTTCGGACAGACAGGAAGTGGCCAGACTAAGTGTCTATGTATCTGACGCCAGGTCAGGCCGTCCTGGTGGCATATCGGGGTGAGTACGTTCCCCTGAATAGTGACTGGCTGGGGTTCCTTCGGGTTCCCTAGCCACATTCCCTAGAAGGGGCCCCTTCTAATTGAAGTTGTGGTCCTAGGCCTTTGAGCAGGCCCAGGTAGGCTTTCATTTAACTATGTTTATGGAGGTTTTCCTGTTAGGCTTATAGCTTGGGCTATGACCGTAGGGAATGCTGTCACTGACAGCCCAGTGTGACCTGAGGGTGAGTGGTTCTAGCATTTCATTTGAATTTGCTGGTTCGGACAGTTGTCACTGCCTGAGGGCATGCACTCCCCTCAGCATGGCGGCGTGGGTATATCGTTCCCCATAACGTCGATGACGTATTGTTGAGTTCCCTTCGAAAGGGAACGTCTCAGGTTACAAATGTAACCTTTGTTCCCTGAGAACAGGGAACGAGACAATACGTCTCCCTGCCATGCCTCGGGGCTTGCCTGCCGTACAGTCCCTTCAGACGATAAGGTGATTTGTCATGTTTGCAAGGCGCCCTTATATACTTCCAGGTCGCACGTTAATCATTCACGCTAATGATTCACGGGCTGTCGCCGGTCAATGTGATTGACGTGATTTGATAGTGATTTCAGACACCTGTCACGCCTGAGGCGTTCCCCATAACGTCGATGACGTATTGTCTCGTTCCCTGTTCTCAGGGAACAAAGGTTACATTTGTAACCTGAGACGATTTGTATTTAAATAGTAGGCCTACTATTATTGCGGTTTAATATTCACACAGTAGCCTATCACGATTTAATTTCAAGTCTACTGAACTGCTATATCGCGAAAATCATAGTAACCGCTAAAGTCAGGGTTCTCACTTCTCAAGTCTCACGCATTGGCCGTGAGACACACGCAATTCAACCAGTTCACACGCTCACACGCCACACAGTGTATTTCTCACGCTGAAAAGGCAATGCCAACCAAGTTGTCCTGCAAGCTTTATACATAACGTTGTATACGAGGCGCAGGCACACAAAGTGAAGTTTCCTGCCGCCAGCGCGTCCGTATCTCGGCCAGATTGCGTCGTTACTAGGCAACATACCCAGCCAACATTGATATGTGGGCCCCATGTGGGTTATATCCAGGCAGCATGGGTTCCTTGTGGGCATGGGCTGAACATGGGCAATTAATGTGGGTCCCATGTGGGTTTCACTATGTGGGTCACATATAGGCCCATGTTGAATGATAATATGGGACCTTCATAGGACCAATGTGGGCAAAATAATTTCATGCTTAAAATATATATATTTATACATTTAAACTTTTGAAATGATAACATTTGGTTGATAGTCACTTTTATACAAATAACAAATAATATCATAGATAGGATCTGATCAGGATAACAACTTTTTAAATAAAATGCATTATTTTCTATTGTGACTTTCATTTTGTTTGAATTATCATTATTACTGCCTATGAATTTATCAAACATGTATTTTATTTCCAATTTGCAAACCTGGGAATGAGAGAAATTAAGAAATGTCAGAAATTAAGTGGGTCCCATATGGGACCTACGGGTTCAACATGACCTAGTCACTGACTGACGACACATTACGCATGCCAAAGTAGTCCTGCTTCGAATGTTTTTAATTACGAATTTTCCACATATCACTATATCATATGTCATATAATATTTGCCGAAAATAATCGGAAATTGAAAATACAACTATAAAGATTTTAAAAATTCAAACTACAAGAATTCCCGCCCAGGCGCAAGGATACAGTTTCTTTCAAACGTAGAGCGGTGGCGCCGGTGAAGCGAGCGACTTCACTTCAGACTTCACTTCATAATCGTTTCTGGATATTTCGACGAGGTCGTGGATAAAGAAATAAGCAGGTAAAATGAATATTTTCTAAACATGTCTGTATTATCTGTGTTTTTAACCATAGCGAACTTTGTTTTGGCACCTGAAATGACCTTTAAACTAATTTAGCCGTTAAGTTGTCTTTTTATTTTAGGCGCGTAACAGTAAATTAGGCCTATTATGTTTGTGGGGCTTAAAATTTAGGTCATTTCTGTTGACAGTAAGGTGTACTTTTGTTTTTGCATGTCATTAATCAAGTCACATTCCCATTTTTATAGATTTTATGCTTTAATTATGCTTTTTGTGTTCACCTGAGGTAACGTTAGCATAACGTAAAACTTTCCACAGCAGCCGATGATAACACCAATTTATAATAACAACTTTTAATGGCATAATTCAGAATTTTTAAGGTATCCGACATATGATGAGTGTCTAAACACGGAATAATGCTGCTTTTGAAGGCAAGGGCTAACGTTAAAAATGGTTGCCTTTAATTTACTTATGCAGCTAGGCAACAGTCCCGCTCAAGTCTGCAGTGAGAATGTCCTGGCTTTAAGGCCATTAAAAAGTTTATTTAGATCTGCTAACGTTGTAGTAGATGTATTTTTATGCATTTTTGTTGCGATTAGTTTTATAACTAATCACACTTCATGTTGCAGTTAGCAATGGCCAGAGATGTTCATGTTAACGTTAGCCTACCGCTGATGAGTCACGTTTGTGTAACGTTACGCACCATAGACTGTGGTATGCACGTTCTGCTCTCTTGTAAATGATCTCATCATAGTCCAAAAATTATGCAAGATTCCTTTTAGTGTAGACAGATCCAGTGATCAAAGATTCAGAGGTTTTGCGTAAGTCCGTAACTCATGCTAATGTTAGCCTTTATGTAATTTATTTCCAAACTGAGATTCCCTCCTACAGGACCATCAAACACCGGTCCAGCCGCACAGAGATTCCCTCCTACAGGACCATCAAACACCGGACCAGCCGCTCAGAGATTCCCTCCTACAGGTGGGTTTTGTGCTAATATAGTCAAATACACAAATGGTTTATATAAACAGTCAGTTATGTCTAAAGTGAAAGTAAACAGTTGAGAGAAAATCAAATTTGTATCTATTACATGCACACATGAGTCTTAAAGTGACAGACAGCACACGCTGGTTTCTGTCTTTTGCTGAACTGACTTCCATAGTTTTTATTTCCTAATATTTAAGTAAAAGGGGACCCGCAACTATTTGGACTTGGTTACCCACATTCTTCAAAATAACTTGTATGATCAACATAAGAAATAACTTCATTCAGGTTTAAAACAACTTGAGGATGAGAAAATAATTACAGAATTTCCATTTTTTCATTATCTTTTATACAGTAGCTTTATGAAACCATGTACAATTTATACAGTGAAGTCTACATGGTGAATGATACTGTTAAATATTATACTACGGTAGCTAAAAAAAATAAAAGCACTATTTATTTACTTTGAACAAAGATAAAATAATTAAATGTATCTTTGGCCTAAATGTCTAATTGTTTTTTTTTCTTTTATATTTTGTTACATTGTTAGGCTATGTTTTTAACATAGGGAAATTAGTTTGACTGTGCCGCTCAGTCACTTGCAAAACAGTAAAACCAACATAAAAAGAATTGTTAAAATCGTGAATCATGATATTCCTGAACAAAATTGTGATAAGATATTTTTGCCATATCGCCCACCCCTAGCTATAGGACCAGCCAACACCGGACCTGCCGCACAGGGATTCACTGCTGCAGGACCTGTCGGTCAGAGAATCGCCACCACCGATTATGCTAGGTTCGTCAAGCTTTTAACCCTCCTGGAGGAAGTGAAAGAGACTCAGCGAGTGCATAGCAACATGTTGAATGCTTTGCTTAAGCAGCACAACCATGAGTCATTGCCCAATGTTCCTGAAGAAGCTGTCTTCCCTCTAACAACAACAGAAGAAGTGGAAGCTATGAATGAAAAGTTGCTTGACCCAAGATTCATGTCTAGTGTTGTAGGTTCATGATCAGTGTTCATGTTGCTTGTTGGTTTTTATTTTTTATCATTCTGAAGCTGACTTACGCATATCATCTACAAATCATTCTGTCTGGTTGTACTTAGGTTGCAATGGTTGCAGATGTTGGTGGTTCTTCACTGGATGATGCAACAAGAAGGATGATGAGATTCCTAATTTCAAATGAAGTGGCAATCCAGTACAGTCTGTTTGGCCGTCATGGCAAGAAGAGATTTAGAGATCTGCGCCTTTTTGAGGTCATATACGGTAAGTGTTTTATTGTTGTACTCCTATGCATAAGTCAAGTGAATTTCATTTGTGCAATACTTTTAACAATACACACGCTAGTGCTGCATGATTAATCATATTTTAATCATGATCATAATTTGGAATTAATATTAGGAATTTTGTGTGTAAACTTTTATGCAGGTGGATTGAAGAAGAATTCATTGACCAAAGAAGTCAACCAGAAACAGGCAGAAAAGGCTCTCACCAAATGGTTCACTGAAGCTAAAGACAGGGGTGGAAACAGAGCCATTAGAGGACAACAGGAGAAAAGACCATCTCAAGTACAGTAATATTTTTTGTGCTGTTTTTAAGCCCAAGTATTGTAAAGGAACACGCTGACTTTTTGGGACTTTAGCTCCTTCACCGTATTCCCCAGAGTTAGATAAGTCCATACATACCCTTTTCATCTCCATGCGTACCATAACTCTGTCTGACACACCCACCGCTAGCCTAGCTTAGCACAAAGACTAGAGGTAAACGGCTCCAGCTAGCATACTGCTCCCAATAAGTGACAAAATAACGCCAACATTTTCCTATTTACATCTTGTGATTTGTATAGTCATAGTGTGTACAAATAACATTTCTGAGAATATAGTTCCCAGTATGTATACGGTTAGAAGATGGCTGTGTCTCATGTGACCTTGTTATTTGTACACGCTGTGACTATACACATCACAACATGTAAATAGGAAATGTTGGCATAATTTTGTCACTTATTGGGAGCAGTATGTTAGCTGGAGCCGTTTACCTCTAGTCTTTGTGCTAAGCTAGGCTAGCGGTGGGTGCGTCAAACAGAGTTACGGCACGCACAGAGATGAAAGGGTGCGTATGGACTTATCTAACTCTGGGGAATACGGTGAAGGAGCTAAAGTCCCAAAAAGTCAGCGTGTTCCTTTAAAGGGTTATTTCACCGTCGTTGCACACACGCAAGACCTTCGTTCATCTTCTGAACATTTTTTTTGTTCAAATGTGATTTTTGATGATTTTATAATAAAAAAAACATGTATTTGAAAGATTTATAAAATATTCAAGTGTAATAAAACATTTTGACATACTGAACCTTTGCAGTTTTTTTTATTTCATTTTTTAAATTGCACTTTTCATGTTTTGTGATGTTATAGATGAATGAACAGTGGAATATTTTTGCTGAAAACTGACATTTCCCAAACTGAAATAATGTTACTTTTATCAGTTATCTATTCTA
Source organism: Rhinichthys klamathensis goyatoka (assembly GCF_029890125.1). NCBI lineage: Eukaryota > Metazoa > Chordata > Actinopteri > Cypriniformes > Leuciscidae > Rhinichthys > Rhinichthys klamathensis. The sequence continues at coordinate 374,611 of NW_026606580.1, forward strand.
AACAAATAAATTAATCACATAGATACATAAGGTAAATTTACAAATTTTCACTTTTAACTGTAAAGCTGCTTTGAAACAACCTGTATTGTAGAAAGCACTATATAAATGAAGGTGACTTGACAATCAAGCATAAAACGTATAATTAATACATAATTACACTTTCTAGGCCAGATGCATCATAAACCTCATCTAGTACCCAATGAAAAACCCATTCTGGGCATATATCACATGTGGGCTTCATAAAGTGGGGGCAGTATGTTGCCCATGTATGTTGCCCAGCTGGGCCCCACATAAGCCCCATTCAGATTCTATATGAGATTTATGTGGGCTAATCAAGGTGGGGCCATTGTGCAACCCGTGGACAAACCCATCTAGGGCCCATATTTAAAGCCCATATTGGGCCCACATTGGCCCCACCCTGTAATGTTGGCTGGGTAGATGCGTGAAGTCCGCGAACACACGTACGGAAGTTGACGGACATATTAGGCTTGTTTGAGATGCGCCTTGCCTCGCCTGAAATGTAGTCGAGAGTAGGCGGCTGCAGTGAGAGGAGGAGTGAAAAAAGCGCAGGCAAGCCGGACGGGTCGCTCTTCTCGCAGTGGATCAGACACCTGTGAGATCAAAGGAGGATATCGCGGGATTCACGGGTTTCACACTCGTGTATGCTGTTGCTAATAAACTGGATGTAATTTAAGTTTTGTTGCTTGAATATGAAAATAAATATAATGAACAAGACACCCAAAGCACTTATTTAATTCCATTTTAAATAGGCCTACATGTTTATGAATCATTTTTTCTTTAATACAGATATGTGTTTTTTTTTTTTTTTTTTTTTTAAACATTACATCACATAGATGCACTGTCAGAGAGTTTGGGGATATCCACACATAATTTCTACACATAAAACATGATATCAGAGCTTTAAAATCAAACATTTTAAAAGAGAACAATACATCACGGTTGTTTAAACCAATGAGCATTAAGCTGTGTCGTCAGCAAGTCGTTTCCCATCGTGCTTTTGATCAGCGCAGTCGGTGGAGAGCAACTGCGCGCGACTGCAGAATCCGACACGTGCGCCTTGCGGTCGCGAGAGTTTTTTGACATACGTCTGCATGACATCAGAGCAAGGCGGACCGCTCTCAGACACATTTCTAACCGGCATGCATCTCGCGCTGATCACCGGTGATCGGTTCTGCGCATATTTTGCTCATCTCAAACAAGCCTATTCTCGGCCACCGCAACATCGCGCGAACACACGTCGTCATGGAGAATGTAAGTTGGAAGAAAGCTCGCCTAACATTTTTAGGCTAGAACATAAACATAGACCATATATAGTCCCTCGTATACATTATTGATGCAGTCAAAAACTCTACAACTACTTTGCAACCAGGCCAGAAGCTTTGACTCAGTTTGGCTAGTTATCTGAAACTAAGGGAATGTAAAGGATGTATTTCTTAATTTTATTTTAAATTATATATTATACTGTATTAATAGTCTTTCTAGTTACATTAAGGCTACGTGTATTAAAGCAGAGTGCCCTGCACTCAAAAAAATGCTGGGTTGTTTCTGTAAACAAATTGTTGGGTTGATTGTGCTGGGTCAAAATGCTGGGTTGTTTGGGGCACTGTAAACACATTATTGGGTTGCTCATGCTGGGTAAAATGAGTTGTAAGGGGGTAATTCACAAATAAACAGCTGGTTGGGTTATTTTGACCCAGCAACCGGTTTATTCTTTGCGGAACTTTCTGGATTCTTCACTTCTGACTCGAGGAGGACTTCACTCGGAGGTCGGAGCAGGCAGTGTTTTATGGTAAGTTAATATGTTTACCAATATTTTTAACATTAATAATTTCACTGTTCAGCATACAGTCTTTGATATGGAAGTGCGAGGGGTAGGCTATAACGTATTTATTCTGTAAAACATTAGTAACAGCTAGCCGGTTAGATTTTTTTGACAAAATGCCACATTGTAAACCAGCTATATCAGCAGCCTTAATGAAATATGTAGTTTAAATTGTAATTTCATCACGTAAATATCGTATTTATTGTGGACGTTTAGTAATTAAAAGTGAGAAAAGCGTTTTGAATGAACCCGTGCACGCGCAGTAGCCTATGTTTATGTCCCTATAGGGCTCGTAACGTACGTAAAAACTGCGGGAAAAAAGTCTAGTCTGTGTGGAAACTAAAGTCTGCTGGCACATTAAGAAATTCTCGTCAGAAGAAGCGACGGGGGTAAGTTCCAGCACAGTCTGCGTGTTTCTTCTGTAATGTCTATGTCGGAACCAGGATCGTTTTTACCCAAAAAAATCAAATAATAATTGTATGACGTCTGACGTGCAATCTTTACAAACGGCGACTGAGGCAATGAGAAATAAATCGATTTCATATTAAGCATGTTCTCGCCCTGAACCCATTATAAGTTGTTAGGTCCTGAGGTAGGCCTACTAAGAATAATTTAGTAGGCTACTACTAAGACAGTGGTCATGGATCAAGTGTGCGCGATGTTTGAGGCCAATAAATAGTTTTTGCTATTGTCACAACAGCGCCATTTTAAACACCAGGGCAGAAAAGTCAGAAATGCTACTTTAGAAATATGAATTGTTATATACAGCATACTATTTAAATGATAATGCAACTTTATGTATTATGCTCATATTGTTTAGCTGCTGGCTTTGAAGGTCCTGCAAACTCTGCTTCCCCCATCCATCTAACGTTACAGGAGAGGAGGAAAGGGCTTCAGACCCACCACAGAGGCTCAGAGGTACTTGACATGCAACCTGTAAGTTTGATATGCTTGATAACTATGAAATTAGTTTAGGTTTAGAATATTTAAAGGTGCAATCTCTGTTTGCAACATTAAATTGCATTTTTTTAAAATAGATTTTTGTTCATTTTTAAAGCTGCAGTCCATAACTTTTTTTGTGTTGAAAATTTACAAAATGTTTATAATGAGCGAGTACATCATGAATCCATTTTCCAAATCGTGTTTTTGTCTTATCCTGAATAGACTGCTAATTGTCTATTTAGATGTGTAAATATACATTTTGTTTGTTTTTCACATTTGGCCATATCTGGTAATGTTTGCAATAAAAAAATATAAATACTTTCACAAAAAACTTGCATGTCAGTTATATTGCAACACTCTTAAGTGATTGTGTGTAATCAACAGTTGGGGACCAACATGGATGAATATTTACAAAATGACTGGAGCATCAGGGATCCGACGAGGGGGACACGTCAGACCGTTGCCATTGTTCCAGGCCACGTCATCGAGACCGAGTCTTTGCTGGAGGCTGGTGATCTTTGTTTCAAAGTTTTATTTTGTTTTTCATGTTAAATACACGAAGCAGTGTATCAAATTAATGGAAAAGAATCGTCCTCTGTCAAATGTGAGGAAAACCCTGTGATATTTAGTCGTATTGTAAATGTTTGTAGCTATTCTTAATAAATCAACACATCTTAATAAATGAAATCATAATCGTATAAGAGTTCAAATTAGTTTCTTATTGACTTTTAAAGGTGCATTGTGTAATACTGTATTTAGGAGGATCTGTTAACAGAAATGCAATATCATATACATAACTATGTTTTCAGTGGTGTATAAAGACCTTACTTAATGAACCGTTATGTTTTTTTACCTTAGAATGAGTATACATTGTATAATTGTAATAATTGTTTACAAAAAAATATTAAATATAACAATATTTGTTACTAATTTTAATAAGGCAATGATACAGGAAATAACCCAGCACATGAGTAAGACTTAACCCAGCAAGATGGTCAATTTCACCCACTGGTTGGGTCAAATGAATGACCCAACAATATGGGTTAAATGGAAAAACCCAGCACTTGGGTCAAACCAACCCAGCGCGTGTTCTGTCCTATAGTGACCCAGCGGCGTGGTTAAGGTTGGGTTATTTTTTAACCCTGCATTTTTTAGAGTGTGGGTAATATTTTATATCCTGTCAAAACATACTAATCATAGCCTAATCATTGCTATTGCATTTGTATTTTTCAAAGATGTCAGGGGAAAATGCAAAAAGATTTGTTTTTCCAAACTGTTTGAAACAATTTGTTATTTGTAATTTTGAAATATAACATTAAAGAGTAGGCCTATATTTGATGTGATGAATTGCTCTGTCATTTATCAGATTTACCAACTGCTATAATTTCAATTTGTGCTGGTTATTATGAACAATGGGTAAAATTGGGGGCGGGGCTCCATTAAGGCTCCTCCCCTAACCGCATGTGATCTCACTCCAAGCTTTTGATCAAACTTGAGAACCCTGCGCTAAAGTCACTACATGGAGCTCTTGCACCTTTTTTTTCTTTCTGGAATATTTTTTTCATTCTTTCAGGGGAGGGGGGTAGTTTGGTAGAGGAACAATTAGGGGAAGTTAGAAGGGTGAAATCGCAAATGTTAAAATCGTCCCGTGAGGATGCCAATCACTCAATCAGCTGTGTGTTCACCATGGCAACAGTATAACTGCACTGCGCAGAAACACGGTTATTTTTTGTTAGGTAAAACATAACAAGAATACAGTAATGGATGTTACTGTACTCTTGCTTTGTTTCACTAGGGCTTTTTGCAGTTACTGTACAAACGACTACCATTTTTCTCCAAAACGACACACATTTGAGATAAGATGTGTTGTCACATAACAAAGGATGCCTTGAATGTCATGAAAATGATAATAACTCATTTTTGACCAAACATGCAGTTACTGCCTTTTTGCTTTGTAGGGCAGTACTGGACATATGTTGCAGGCAACCATTTTATCTATGACAAAGTTTAATTACTTTTGGCACTAGTCTTGTTAAATGAGACCAAGCCAGCTGCTCCCAGCTGCCGATATAAACCATGCACGTCCCCACCAACTGCTGTCTTTACTCTCAGGAGATTGTCTCGCTCTGGATTTCAAGATATTTTACTTGCTGGACATTTTTAGATATTTTCCTTGACGTGTTTTTGGTTGATGGGTCTCACTGTGAGCATAGACCATCTGATGAGTATTTGTGGTTGCAGTTTGAAATTGAGATACATATTATGTTGGGGTTGATAGCGCTCATTTAGATATGCACAGTAAACAAATATTGACCGGAATGGAATACTAGCTGGCTATTTATACTGCAAATAATTATTTTTAAAGTTATGCAGTTAAACAGAAGTGAACTATATAATTGTATAATTGCCATGAGCAGCACCATACTATAATCTTGGAAAGAAATGTGGTTATATTTTGCAATTTTTATTTGATTGTATGTAGCATATATAATTGTTGCTAACCTCAGAATGGAATGTCAGAAATTGTCAAAAAAAGAAGCAGGCACTGCACTACATGCCGTGCAGATTTTTTTTTTGACGTGACACTGACATTGACAGGTGTTATAACTGACTGTTGTGCTTGTTGGCAACTTTGACACTTCTCAAAAATCACGAAGCCATGGCTTTCAAACCCGAGGTGCAGCTGGCAGTAAATCATTAAGAATATCTACTTTTACTAACACTAAAGGTGATGATACACAGGGCAACTTTTTGAGTAATGTTGCTGGGCAATCTTGCCGAGCGATTGTTGTTTGGGACAACAACATTGAAAATGGGGAATACATTTCTATCTGGATTATTTAGATAGTTTGTGGGCCCTGTGTCTCATCTGGTTGCCCGTTGACGGCAACATTGCTCAAAAAGTTGCCCTGTGTATCATCACCTTAAGAGAGTTTTTTTATTTATGTATTTATTTTTATTTGTAGTGTCACAAATACTCCACAATAGTTCTGTTTCTCAAATAAAATGAATAAAAAAAGAGTTTTTATTAGATTTATTATGGTTCTCTATGATACAAAGTACACTGTTGTTTCATATAATATGCAATTACAGATGAAATGAGAAAATGTGAAATTTGTCATTTTAGTCCATTCAATTGAACCATTTTTTGGTGCTTCACACTTCATGTACTGTTGTCTCCTGCCACATGCATTTTGAGGGTGTGAGGGTGAACACTGCCAACAAGTTAATTAATTATTGAATTTAATTTTTACTCTCAGTATCTTCCTTTCTTTGCCCTAACAGAGTTGGCTTGGGTGAATTATTTTTCTGTCGCTTTGCCAAATGAACTTCCTTCCTTGTTTTCTGCACTCTCCTCCACTGGGAGAAAATGGATTCTAAATAGCCATCATAGAACATAAAAGTCTAACGCCTCAGAGTCAATCAGGTGTCAGACTACAGATAAGACGTTGCGTCAAACTCTCAATGGTGTGTCATTCATCACACTACTGTCCTCCTCCTCTTGCGGAACCAAGGGAGCGTGAGGAAATGAACATAATCAAAGGTTTTGTTGCCTTCGCAGCAAACACAGAACAGAGAATAATGGAAATCACTTACAGCTTGATGGGAAGAAAGCTGTGTTTTAAAGTGTGTGTTTTCCTTCCATTGTGTTCTCTACTGAATATGGTTTGAGCTGTTTATATGAAACAATAAACATTAGACACCTTTTATTCAAAATCAATCCAAATAAAGATGATGTGTGCAGTTTTTTGATTATTATAATATATATTTTTTTTCAATCTTATTAATTGTTTAAAAAGTCTTTGAAGTCTAATGGATGGATGGATAGACAGATTAACACAAATATTCCAACGCATTCTCATCCTTTGGCGTCATATAGGTGACGCCATATGACATTTCGTCGAAATCTTACGCACATGGCATCCTTTAGCGTCAATATAACACGCACTGTTATGGGTAGGTTTAGGTCTGGGGTAGGGTACGGTTATGACGCCTTGAAATCTGAATAAATTAAATTAAAAATCATTGCGGTGCATGTAGACTGTGATATTGTAATGTGTTTCTTTTTCTTTACGTGTGCTATTTCAGAATAGCATGTTATCAAGCTAGTAGAGTTAGAAAATGCTGAAGCTTGATGTGACTAACGCATTACCACCACCCCTTCTGTATATCTAGTGTGCTGAAATGTCATGTTTTTTTATTTTTATTTTTTTATTCCCATAGATGGTGTTGCTTGCCCCAGAAATGAGTGCAGGCACTATTCATCTGTGACCTACCTTTCCATTTCAGAACATCAAGACAAACCTGTGCTTACTGCCGCCAGAGAGTAGCTCGATGGCTCTACGCAAAACTGGAGGTGGGGGATGGGGGAATGATGAGGGAAGATGGGATGAGAAAGTTTTCAGGATCCAGGGGGCGGTGAAATAAACCGAGAAACTCAAAGATGAACATCAAATGAGGCACTTGAGGTGGATCAAGGGGAGGGTTATGACAAGAAACTTCAGACAATGCTTAAATTCTCAGTGAGAGCCGGTAAAGGAGATTTTAGAGGTGAGCTGTGTTTGATATCCCTGTGATGAGTGTGACGGCTGTCTACCTAAAATATACCTGTCCCTGGTATGAACTTTAGGATCAGATGACTATTTCATGGAGGACTTCACTGTTGAAACTTCTTTCCAGATTTGATAGGTTGAGTCGCTATTAGGGCTGCAACAAACGATTATTTTGATAATCGATTAATCTAACGATTATTAGAACGATTAATCGACTAATCATCGATTATTCCGCAGACTAATCAGTAAGTTTGGAACGATTATTCAGCTTTTCCAATTAGTTAAAACATTGAGTTATACATATTCTAACTATAGTATAAAAAAAGAAAATCACTTCAGCTTTTGAAATAGTTGTTTTAATGAACTTTGAGCCAACTAAACAGGTCATTCTCTTTAAGTTTTCAGATTTCGGTCCAACTCAAATCACACACAAATGCTCTCTAAGCATTGTTTAATAGGCCCACTGCTTTTCTTAGAACTGAAACAGAAAAAGGGACATTTACTTCAGGACACAATTGAATGGTAAAATATTAATCTGCAAACAATTTTTTATAATTATAAAATTACAATCTTTTTTTACATGACAATTGAGCTGACAGAGACGTTCTCATTCACCTTTTAATTTATAGTATGATAAAGTAACTGCCATGATATTCTTCCTATATCATAGGAAGGATATAACATCTCGTTTTGTAAGTCTTCATGATTATTGAACAAAATACAGGCAAGTGATAAGACAATAATAATACCTAATATACTAATAGTGTTACAATAATAAAAACAGCCCTGACTCCTAAGCTCGATCAAGCTTTATTCTATGCAAAATAAGTCATCACATTACTGTAATTATATTACTATTGATAATATTATTACTATTATTAGTAGTATTGCATTCTCTAATAAAGAGAGATTTGCCGCTGATTAGTAAGCTCCAGCTGGAGAACACTCACTTCTCACCGGCTCCTCTTTTGCCGGGATGTTTCCTCTTGCACTCCAACATGCATGTTGTGCTCCCGTGAAAATTGCACACGACAGCATTCTTGATTTGAAGTTTTGTGAAACTTTCCCAAACCTAAACCTTGCTAGTTCGGATTCGTTTGCACTGTCATAATTCGCGCTGTTTTCTCTTCTACCGCAATAGCATTTGTAAGGGCTGCACTACACTAGCGCTACAGCGCCGTAGCGGTCAAATCGCGGGATTGCAGGCCCTTACATTAGGTCACGTGAGATCAAACGACTACTCGACAACAAAGATATTTGTCGACATATTTTTATTGTCGACGTTGTCGACAACGTCGACTAATCGTTGCAGCCCTAGTCGCTATTGTAAAAGGCAGACAACAAGCCAGTGCAAGTTTTAAGAAATATATTAGGTTGTAAAAAAAACAGTTTAGAACATCATTGAACTTTAAATATGCTTTTGTAGACATTCCACAGAAAGCTAGCCCTCAGCACTATCTATCCATCTATCTATCGTTCTATCTATCTATCATTCTATCTATTTTTTGTAGAGCCATCAATGATGATGGCACTATGATAACATGCACAATGGTCACATATTATCAAAAGCAACAGAAGTCAATTGACACATGTCTATTTTGATCTGTGTTTTTGGGTTCAGTCCCAGTTTAGCTCTGTTGGCAGTGGTCATAATTCATTTTTCAAAAGTCACACTTACACTAATGCACTTACAATGAAGGTAAAATAGGCTAGCGTTCCAGAAGTTTAAAAGCAGAATGTGAAGCATACTTTAAATGAAAGTACCTGAATTATTAAAGTGGGAAAAGTTTTCTAGGTGGATGAACTTGATGTAGGCTAACGAGCCGTTGTAATTCTTGTGGATGAACAGTGCTTTACAGCAGGGCCGGCTCTAGCCCTTTGGTTGCCCTAGGCGAGATTGATTTTTGCGCCCCCCCTTAAAAATAATGAGTATTTATTTTACTAAACAAAAATGCTCTTATAGTCACTCCAAAACTTCAACAAGCAAATTATGACTTGAACTGTAATAAATTGTTTATACAAATGCTAAAAAAGAACGTTCAAGGATATTTCAATCATCCTACATAGTTGCATTGTTATCTGCATATTATCTGACCATGTAACTTGTAGTAGATAAATTACAATTACTACCACCACTACTATTATTACTAATCCATTAGGCTGCTACAAGGCTAGGGGGTTCGGGGGCATGATCCCCCGTAAGAAAATTTTGTGCATTTTAATGTTAAATTCATCAATCTGGTGCACTTTGAGAGTTCAAAATTAAAAGCTCCAACCCATATTCAGTGTTCAAATTAAACAAAGAAAAATTCAAACCTCTTTTAGTTAGTGTCTGTCTACATTACATAATAATAGTTATAATATTAATCCCATGATAATACTCATTGTAAAACAATGCACTGAAAAATAAAGGAAACTTTCATAAGTTTTGTACTAATTTCTATACTAATAGAAAGAGTATTTTTCTGTACTTCACATTAAAGATGTGATTGGGCCAGCCCAGTGTCAATCAAGAAAACAACCAATGGGCCGCTGATCTTCACGTTTCATGCGGTGTCAGAAAAAAAGCTTTTTTTTTACCAATGCATTACACCAGCACTAACCCAGCGCCGGCGATTAAGCAAAACAAAACGAATGGGCTATTTCTATTTTCGCCCCCGGCCACTTTTTTGCTTTATTTATCTTTTTCGACGACAACTCACTACTCGTCCCTGTTCGCTCAGCGCTCACGGCGCCCGCTCGCGATATTATTGGAGGGGGGTCCCCTGTCAAAATTCTATGATGAAATCTTATGAGGGCGCCTACTCCGCTACACATACCGGTATACCCACTTTTTGCGCCACTGGCAGGCTTATGTAATTGCTCCACTCGTTGCAGTGTTAATGAAGTACAATAAAAGCGGAAAGTTCCTTACGCGGCTCTGGCGCCCCCCCTAGGGTTTAAGGCGCTTGCGCCCTTAGCATTTGCCTATACTGCCTATGCCACGGGCCGGCCCTGCTTTACAGTCCATTTCGAACGATTGGATATATCTTTAAACATAGTACGTTTCATGCACTTTAAAAGGTCGAACTAAAACAATAGTTTGACTAACACTTTAGAAGTCTTCATGCTTGTATACACATAATTTAGACTACAATTGGCCTTGGTGTTGTGTGTATGCTCTGATAGGCAGAGAAGATGTTCGATTATGCAGTTTGTCATGTTTTCCTCGGACAGACAGAAATCGTTTTTCTGCTCTACTTTTCTTTAATCTACTGCATCAACTATCACTTTCCACCTATCTAATCAATATTAAACCATCTGCATGTCTAATGTCACATCGTGAGAGAGGCACATGTGATTAATAAACCGCCACTTTTCCCCAAAGGACAGGTCTGCAGAAGCAAGTCTGGAGTTATGGCATGCATGTCAGTTCATATTTATCACACCCATAAGTTACAGTGTCTTTGCATCATTCTCCACCCATCGTGTTCATGTTGAGTACCATGGTGCCATTCATCATATGGCCATTAATTGATGCTCATGAGATCTCCATCAGTGTCTGGCGCTATCCGTCACTATCTGCGCTGTCGGCCGAGCAGGAGAAAAATGTGAGATACGCTACTTGTTAAAATATGAAATATGTATATGGCTCCATCTTTCCTTGCATTCATTGTCACGAGTCCGCCACTTCCTTTAGTGATTAATTATGCTCTTATGTTTGTGCACTATTCGATTCATAATGAGTTTTTAATCACAAACAATGATTATTTTTGTGTCAAGACTTTGAAAAGGTTGTTCTCTCAGACAGTATTGTTAGTATAACAATTATTTATATACATTTTTGTGACATTTTCCATTAAATTATATACTACTATTCAAAAGTTTGGTGTCGGTAATGTTTTTGAAATACGTTTCTTATATGTTTACTAAGGCTGTATTTATTTGATAAAATACAGTAGTAATAAGTCATATTTCAATTTAAAATAACTAATGCAGAGTTGGTGCTCAAGAAACAAACAAACAAAAAATGTATAATAATATAAATTTACTAATTTATAATAATCTAAAATAATCTTGCTGACCCAAAACGTTTCAACAGAAGTGCATCTAAAATGTTTACATTGATTATGATATTTGGACTTATTTCCATAGATTGTCCTGAATTGTGTACTTGTTTTATACACTCACCGGCCACTTTATTAGGTACACCTGTCCAACTGCTCGTTAACACTTAATTTCTAAGCAGCCAATCACATGGCGGCAACTCAGTGCATTTAGGCATGTAGACATGGTCAAGACAATCTCCTGCAGTTCAAACCGAGCATCAGTATGGGGAAGAAAGGTGATTTGAGTGACTTTGAACGTGGCATGATTGTTGGTGCCAGAAGGGCTGGTCTGAGTATTTCAGAAACTGCTAATCTACTGGGATTTTCACGCACAACCATCTCTAGGGTTTACAGAGAATGGTCCGAAAAAGAAAAAACATCCAGTGCGCGGCAGTTCTGTGGGCGGAAATGCCTTGTTGATGCCAGAGGTCAGAGGAGAATGGCCAGACTGGTTCGAGCTGATAGAAGGGCAACAGTGACTGAAATAACCACTCGTTACAACCGAGGTATGCAGCAAAGCATTTGTGAAGCCACAACACGCACAACCTTGAGGCGGATGGGCTACAACAGCAGAAGACTCCACCGGGTACCACTCATCTCCACTACAAATAGGAAAAAGAGGCTACAATTTGCAAGAGCTCACCAAAATTGAACAGTTGAAGACTGGAAAAATGTTGCCTGGTCTGATGAGTCTCGATTTCTGTTGAGACATTCAGATGTTAGAGTCAGAATTTGGCGTAAACAGAATGAGAACATGGAACCATCATGCCTTGTTACCACTGTGCAGGCTGGTGGTGGTGGTGTAATGGTGTGGGGGATGTTTTCCTGGCACACTTTAGGCCCCTTAGTGCCAATTGGGCATCGTTTAAATGCCACGGCCTACCTGAGCATTGTTTCTGACCATGTCCATCCCTTTATGGCCACCATGTACCCATCCTCTGATGGCTACTTCCACCATGTCACAAAGCTCTAATCATTTCAAATTGGTTTCTTGAACATGACAATGAGTTCACTGTACTAAAATGGCCTCCACAGTCACCAGATCTCAACCCAATAGAGCATCTTTGGGATGTGGTGGAACGGGAGATTCGCATCATGGATGTGCAGCCGACAAATCTGCGGCAACTGTGTGATGCCATCATGTCAATATGGACCAAACTCCCTGAGGAATGCTTCCAGCACCTTGTTGAATCTATGCCACGAAGAATTGAGGCAGTTCTGAAGGCAAAAGGGGGTCCAACCCGTTACTAGCATGGGGTACCTAATAAAGTGGCCGGTGAGTGTATATATAAACGAGGTAGATACATTTGTAAGACAAATATATTTAAGATCTTATGCAGTGTTGCTTCTCAAATCACTGTTTCTTGTTTTAAGGTTTTGTAGATATTTCAACATGAAAAAAAAGTCAATAACTGATGATTTCATTTGATTTTTGCAACACTATCTCATAGATTACACCTTAATATGTTCTGTTCATACCCACCTCGCTTTCCCATCTCTCGAACATTGACCTTCAGATCCATGATGATCCAAAACTCCAACTCCTGAATGTTAAACAGACGTTGATTGTAAATAATTTGGCAGCAGTTTCCTGGGTCAGTCGTGTGAAGTAAAACCACTCCCTCTTCATATCGAGTCCTTCTGTTCTTCCAGATGCCAGGGCAGAGGAAGAAAAAAAGTGCTATGTGGACAGAGAAAGAAAAACATTAAGAACAGGTGTCATGGTGCTTCTCAAACCCCCCTATTGTGCTGTTTGCACAAAATATGACTACTCTAAAGTAAGGTACAAGGTTTTCTTTTTGGCCTTAGTGCAAAATAGTTTGTGTAAAAGAAAACAAACAAAAAAACAATGAATAGTAAAAGGAGTGGATAGATAGATGGTAGATAGATAAGTGTTTTTGTTGTTATTTAGTGTTTTGTGAGAAACAGGCCTTTTCTTCTAGGGGGCTTCAGCCTCATTGGCTCCCATAATATGCTCTGTCTGTCTCCCAGAGTTTCCAGGAATACGCCACTTGGTACCGGAATAGAGCAAACTTGAGTGATAATGCAGACATGAAGAATTGACCTTGAAAGATGGATTGCCCTCTGAAAAGTGAGCCTGTAGCAAGAGCGTAATAGCCACAAATCAATATGTTTAAAAGGCAGCACATCCCTCTATGGTGAGACGGATCAGCTGGATAAATTCAAGAGATAGTTATTCAAATATGGAGATCAGTGTTCGGGCTTATTTGGTGACGGATGTTCTCGTCTAGCTCCTCGCAGACTTGAAATGGCATTCTGGACAATTAAAGTCCTTTAGTCTCTCCTGTTGACGCTGATTGGAATATAATTAGATGAAGGACATATAATAGCCCAATGTGTGCAGTCCATTTAGACAATGGAACATTCACATTACACTTTACAGTAATACAATGTGCTCTGTGAGTACAAATGTCTTCGCAGAAATGCTTTAAAGCTTTATTGTGATTAAGGAGGAGAGACAATATGAGGATAAATGAGATCATATGTGCCTTTTAGCTCTGGTATCCTGCATAGCGTTTTCTTTAACAAAAAATGTTCCTCTCAAAAAAGAAGGAATGATGATAGACGCTGATATTCATAATGAAATTGATAGTGTATGAAACCTCTTTAGAGACTCCCTGTTTTAAAACAGTTTAAGCTGGTTGACCAAAAACAATGTTCCTAAAACCAGTTTGATTGCCTTAAGATGGTATGACTATGGTACCTGTTTTGTTTTTTGTTTGTTCAAGATGGTCTATCGGCTTACACTGTCTAAAAACCAGCTTAGACCAGCTAAAAGGCCAGCTAAAAACCAACTTAGGCCAGCTTCTGTCCAACGTAGAGCAGCTAATGACCAGCTTGGACCAGATACAAACCATGTTCCAACACACTCTAAAATTTATTATAATCTCAGCCTACATTTTAGAGTAATTTGAAATTTAAATAAGTAAGGAGTTAGAATCAAATTGTAACATAATTTTTATAAATTAATTTAACTTTACAGAAACCCAAATAAAAGACCTAGATGCATAATACCAAAGCTTATAGAATAACACAAGATGCGTATTGTTTTGAATGGGGCAACGCACAATATGGCGGAATAAGTCCCACCTTCTAAATAAGAGCCAATCGCCGATTGGTAAAGTCATTGGTAAAGCCGTTAGAACCTCCAGTTCCTATAGAAACACTCAACCCACTGTGCATGCGCATTAGCTTGATCCAGTCTGAAAAATGTCACTTTTTGTCATGATTCGAGCATTTAGAAACACAATTTTTGAGTCAGTTGTTGGCGATTTCAAATGTGAAATTTATTCGTAAGCTTGGCGAACAGTTTTGGAGAATTTGATGTTTCCCCATTCAAAGAGATAGGAGCTGCACTTGCATGCTTGAGAGGCATTTCAAAGATGGCCGCCGAGTGAAATTACTTGTCTTAAAGGGATTTTGATTATACCTTCGCCCACACCGCTGGATTCCATCGTTGGGCCGATGGGTGGTCCTTACAATTGAAAATTTAAAGGAACAGAATTTATTTGATATGGAAATCTTTTGTAAGATTATAAATGTCTTTACTGCCAATTGACCAATTTAATGCATCCTTGCTAAATAAGTCAAATCAATGCTGTCTGATAGATATAGTTGTAAACACAATGATTGAAATCAACAAACTTCTTTATTGCCCTGTAGGCCAATCTCAAACCTCCACTGCCCTTTCATGAATACCGACGCTGGGCCGAACTGCTAATTAAAACAGGATTAGGTCCATGTGTTTTGATTAATTACCTCACTGAATGTAATGCAGCTAACACTGATGATCCTCTGCTCATGTGTCATGTTGAAGACTTGAACCATTCATCAAGAGCAAAGGGTCAAGCACACACCAGAACTCTGATGGTAAAACCGTGTTTCCTAATTACTTCTTATACGACAGCCTCAAGTGGCCTAACTAACACACATAAGCACAAACATACATATGCACACACCACTCCATCTCGTTTGACTCTGTCTGCATGTCTCCTGATATGCACCTTATGATGAACTTGTTTCATCTTTTAGTCTTTTAATACTTTGTGTTTAATAATAGCTTAATCAGTATTTATGTATACAGTATTAGTGTGGTTTTAAGGCATCAGCTATGCCACTCAATATGTCAAGTATTTTTTTTGAGTCCTTAGTAAAAGTGTAATATTCAAACAGTATGTTAAACCTTTTGTATTTAAACATCTGATATCTCATGAGCTTAAAGGGGTAGTTCACCCAAAAATTGAAATTCTTCCATAGTTACTCACCCTCATGTCGTTCCAAACCCATAAGACGTTCATTTATCTTTGAAATAAATGAATATATTTTAATGAAATGTGAGAGATTCCAGTCCCTAGATTGAAAGTCTAACCTTTTAACAGAGAAATCAAAAAGTAAACTGTTATAGTTCATAGACATTGTGAATCATCCACCTGTCTTTCCATTTCTTATTAAGACTTTTCACACAGAATCACAGAATTGATATTTGTGAATAGGTCTGTGAGGGAGAGCAATTCACAGCAGTCAATAATCATTCAGTTGGAGAAACAGTAATATCTTCGGTGATTTTATAGTCCATTGCACAGACAAAACTGTAATGGTTTGTAACTTGTGTAAAACCGCAGTGGCAAGCAAATTAAATATTTGAGTACAGACATTTAAATTGAGTTGTAGCTAATGTGTTTGAATGGGCTGCATGAGGGATTATCAGCAGCATGATTTATCTGAAATAAATGATTATTTATATTAGACTAATCAAATATTAATATGCAGAAGTCTATAAATGATATGCATGAAACAATGACATTTAAAATAGTATTTTTGTTTCGATTTGACCAACTTCCAGTCTAAACAATGAACAAATGATGTTAGGTTCAGAAACTGGCCTTGCACATTCATTCTTTTGCCTACTTGGTCGGAATATTGTACTAAAATGCTCCAACAAAGTGTCCTGATTTCGGGCCCGAAACATCACTACTGAATCTACAGTGCAAAACAGACATCGCCATCAGTGTAGTCCGACTGCCAAATGAATGATTCTTGTGAGCCAGTTCTTTATAGTGAATCACATTCAAAGCAACATGTGTTGTTTGATTCCTGACTGAATGACTCTTACTAGTGAAAATAAATACATTGAATATGTTATTGTGATTTAATATATAATTAAAGCCAGCTTTAAAATGTCAGAACACTATTCATCTGGTGTCTCACTTTTTAAGCCAGCTGTATTTTATCAGGGACCAACATGACCGTGCAACGGATTACAGATCTTTAATATACAATATGAATTTCAATGGACAGGAGATCTGAATGTGGCACCTTGATTCAAGGAAGAACAGCCTCACTGGACTGTATACATCCTTAATTAAAGTCAAACATAACAACAACCTACAGCGTTGTTGTTTTCTCTAGCAGCATTCCATTGGACAGGTTGTCTATAGTTTGCCTGGCCTCCATACATCATTTGAAACGGAAGCAGCAGTCATGGGTCATTCCTGTATACCTCACAGATTGTGACTGTAGAGCAGATATCAAAGGCTTTATAAATTGGATATGAATGGTGTGCCTGAAGAAAATAAGAATAATGCAAGGTGAAAAAACATGCATGTGCATTCAGCTCACAACTTTCATTCATCTTTTTTATTTATGTAATTTCTTTAAATGCCATTAAGATATTTATTTGACCTGGTTCATTAAGATATTTCAATCATGACAACTCTTGGAAAGGTTTTAGCATGTTATTAAAAATGGCAATGATAATTTATTTGACTAGATCTGCTTTACTGGTGCTGTTGTTGATTATTGCTGCTGCTGCTGCTGCAGAGCAAGTATGGACTTGATACTGCTAATAGATACACAAACACACTGCTGTGAGTATGTAAGCTAGGCTGCTGCTGCAAAAATAGAAATACATAAATCCTGTAGCAAATCTAGGCAGGTGGAGCTGGGGGAGGTGGAGGGTTTCAAAGGAACTTTGCTAGCCCACTGAAGGACCAATTTACAGCAAACACTGAACCAGACTATTTAAATGTTGAGCAAGCAATCTCATTGGCTGCAGGATCAACAGAGCCCAATCAGCTTGTGCCATGCAGTGTAAAGGACCTATCAGCCTGCGCCCTCTAGAATTTCACGACTGAACTTGTGTTAGTCATTTGCATAATTAGACATTGCAAATGTTTGATTCTGCTAAAGACTGATGAAATTAGTCAGAATTAAACTTGAGAAAAGTAATTTAAATGTACTATATAATAGACTGCATTTATAATAATAACAAAAAAAAATGTCCATGGGGAATTTATTGGATCGTTGGATGGTTGTGGTTTACTATTGGTCGATCTCATGTAAGTGATAGGTTGCCGCCCCCCCCTTAACCCTCAACCACATCATCTGAGAAGAGAAAAGATGTCGCTGCAAGTTATTTTGATTAAAGATTATGAGGGTACATGAATTTTAAAAACATAACGATGTGCACGGATAAATCATTTATAATAAATTATGAGATATTTCATAAAAAACAAGAATTGTCCCTTTTGATTTTGTTTAAAAACATTCATTGTGCACTGCAAAAAAAAAAAAAAACTAGTACAATTTCTAATGTAAACGGTCATGGCTTATCAAAAAAAAAAAAAAAGAAATCAGGATTAATCATTGTTGACAGCCCTAGTCTCCCTTACAACGAATGACTGTGAAACAGCGTTCTACTGGGATCTGCTCTTCCGCGTTTGAACATATTTGAAAGAGGGCAGTTATAACGCTGCTGGGCTGGGAGTAAGATAAAGAGATAGGTAGGAAATGCAGATCGACAGGCTGTCCCTGAGACCAAAGCTTGTTGAAGAACTAAGTGATTTGTTAGCTGCTTCAGAGATAGATGAGAGGACGGGAGCGAAACTTCAACAATCTGTTCCGGCATGCACTCTCCCTCTGTGACTTCAGCTGAGACAGTCTGTGAGGATCAAACCGCACACCCTGAAAGAGAGAAAATCAGCCGTTCATCCACTCACACAAAATAAGGAGAAGATGAATATACGCAACTGGTGGAAAGTAGGTTAGATCCCTCTTCAGGAAAATGTTTCCCTGCGGGGTAAAAATTTAGGGTGATTTTTATGGTTGTAGCTCATTCATGTTTTTAGTTAAGAAGACAAACTTTGAATTATTCAGATGTTAGACATTCTGGGTTGCATTTGTTTTGCATATATAGTATGTCTTTGTCTACTCTGCAAAATGACCTCCGCTGCCTCTCCCCGTATGTCAGTTCATTTGTATAGGGCAAACTGTTTGAAATAAACACATGTGGATAGTTGATATTATTTGTGATGTGACAAATCTGTTTTAAAGAGTTTTAATCATACAATTTGCACGCTTACTAATGATAAAAGAAGTTCAAATTGTACTTTAAAAAAAATAATAATTTCAGTGCCGCAGGACTATTTAAAATGAACTGTGAAGAAATAAAAGGTCATAATAAACCTAAAAAATGGAAACTAGTTATTTCTCTCATACATTAATGCGCATCCATACAGAGCGAACATTTAGCAGTAAGGGAGGAAGAAATATAAACTTGGGCTCCCAATTCGCCTACTTGTACTACGCCCTAAAAGTATATACTCTTTTTATGAAAAAAAAGTACATACTTTTGAGTGTGTAGCAAAAGAGTAGCCAAGCTTTGGGACATACTACTTCATCATCTTTAACGGACAGCTCTGTCGCGTGCATCCTATCACGTAAACTGCCCTGTCAATCATCTCGTCACAGTTAAAATCCTCCATTCAATCTAATATAACTTCTTACCATTTCAGAGAGAATTGTTGTCGCACGTTTATCTGCCAGTCGTGGGTCTTTTCATGCGGAGACTCTCCTTTGCAATTTGAATGTAATGATGCATTTAAAAGTGAATGGCTAAACCAACGTATCTTTACAAAAGTTCACAATGCTGCTGCAGATGCAATAAAATGTAGACAACATTGAATAAATACATTTTCGTCAGGTTAGATACTGATAATTAATCACTTAAACCCCTTTATCTAAACCTCTCTACATAACCGCCGGACTCGCGCGTCCTCCATGTCTGTAGTTTTTTTTTAACACTTTTCACTCGTGTTTGTAGTTCTAACCGAATCCTCGTCCAACGCGCGATGGGTTGTGGGCAATATCAGCCGTTAGAGTGTGCAACGATCTGCACTTCGGATTCTGACCGGAAATAGTAGACCATACTACGATTTGGGACGTACTAATTCTATTTTCGAATACTATTTAGGAGGGATAGTATGTGAATTGGGACGCAGCATCGGACTCTTTCTTGATCACACTCTTTTCTTGAAATCTCGTGCAGCAGAAGAAGTGCTACAGTCAAAATACTGCATCTATAACTGCATGAGAGGAATATGAGGTGTAAGTTTCCTGCTTACTCTTCTTTGGTTTTTAATCCTTTAATTAACATCATAACCGACATAACAAAATAAATACTCTGAGTAATATACCCAAATTATTACATTTTGACGACACTACTGGGAAATAACCTGATTTATTAATGAAGTCTTGTAAACGCAGCTTACTTGCGTTATTGGTTTGATTGTACACACGGACAGCAGGTTATTTCAATAATGTGATTTTTGAGATTTATGTACTGGTGTGCGTGTTAACAAACTCCTTGATTATTCACCTGTACATTCTAAGTGATTAAAGATTGTTCCTTCGAGTCTCCTGTGCCGTACATGTTGTAAAGCCACACCATTTTGTTACACAAGCAAGCCATTAGCAAAATTAGTCCATTACTCCACAAGTCCATTAAAAGCTTTAAAGTGCAGTCAATAATTTTATCCCTTAAAACTCATCTTTGATAAACCAAGTTTTTCCTGTGTAAATAATTTCTTCATGCCTTAAAATAGCTTGTATGTAACTCTACACCTTCGCTTCATTTAGTATACGTGGATTCATGAATATGCAAATTAATCCCCGCCTCCACTCAATCACACCAGCTTGGACTACCTGATTCACTCGATCAACTGTAGCAAACACTACACAAGGCCTGGCAAGTGGAAAAACTAGTTTCAGCCATATATGTTTGAACCAGGAACTGATTCAGAAGAAGAAGAGAAAGAGCAAATTACACAAGCTCCTCTACAAGTCGATGTATCAGAATGGTAATGCGTTTTATGTATCGTTCTCTACAACGTCGGACATAATTGT
Source organism: Rhinichthys klamathensis goyatoka (assembly GCF_029890125.1). Lineage (NCBI taxonomy): Eukaryota > Metazoa > Chordata > Actinopteri > Cypriniformes > Leuciscidae > Rhinichthys > Rhinichthys klamathensis. Next base: position 395,241 of record NW_026606580.1, read on the forward strand.
GTATGATGAGCTTTTGGCTTGACATGATATACAATATATTTTGCTAATGTTATACAAACCATGTTCCCGTTCACTATCAGACAGCTTCCTACTAAAAGCATCCTTAGAAATGCTTTGAACATCATAGAAGGTGATTGGAGAAAAGCCCAGCCCGCACGTTGATGGGATTGGTTGCATGTTTGTGACGGTAGGAAACGGGCCATCTTTGGTTCACTGCAGTTTTAAGGTTAAATACTCAGCAATGGCGTTGACTGATGATTTTGCAAATGGTGTATTTTAAAGCATAATTAAAACACCACATAGACATATAAACAACATTAAAAACTGGATTTTTCAACACAATTTTTCTTTAAAATTCTCTTTGAAGCAGTATTATAATTGTATTCAAACCTGAACACAGGTCAACCAGTATTTTTGTGCATGCAAACATTAAATGGTTGTGTAGTTTATTGCACTTGGCAAGATTTTGTAATGCCTCTTATGGTCACTGAGACTACAAAAAAATATATTAAAATGCAGTAAAAAACTGTGATATTGTGAAATATTATTGCAATTAATATAACTATTACAATATTTTAACTATTACAATAATTTATTTCTGTGATGGCAACTGAATTTTTTATAAATAAAAATATTTTGTGAATGTCTTTACTGTCACTTTTGATCTATGTGACGCATGCTGTACACATGCTGTATCTCTGTAAAAAATAATCTTTTCTGAAATAATCTTGAAATTTGTTAAACTCACCCGCTGTCATACAATATCAGTCCCTATTTTTTTATTACGTTGCAGGGTAATTGATAGCCAGCGGATAACCTGGTGTAGTCTGGTCATTGTAGACAGAGCTAATTAATCTCTTTCAATCCCAGTTGCAGTGCCCAGGGAGTTGGTGTTTCTCTCCACAATTACAGATGCCCTTCCCTGCCTTTTCAATCAATGCCTCCACCTGAATCTGGTACCTTGCACAAGTATAAGATACTACTTTTATTTATATAACACAGCGTGATATGGGATTGATTCTCTGACCTTCATATTTTGAACTTCTGAAGCTTGCTTGGAACATCCCAGACTTATTGCACATACTCTAGTGAGCACAAATTCACAGCCTGTGTTCATCTGTGGAGAAGACAGATTGTGTGTGATGCTCAGTTTCGCCTGGTGAAACAATAGAACATGTTCTTGAGTATAACAAATGTTCTGGGTGGTTTCTCATTGGCCAAAAGAGCCATGTTATTCTGCTCTCTAAATACAGCTTGGCTCCCTGCTTCAGTTCATGTCTCCAGTATGTGATTATTTTGCTTATATGTTGGCCACCATATTAAAATCCTAAGTCACAAGCAACATGATTAAAACTGTGCGGGACGATGCAATTACATCAAATAGGTTTGGGTTAGCAGACACTCTAATTCTTGAATATAAGTATATTTAGATGCTCACTGCTGCACCCTGAACCAAAGTTACTATGGCTTCATTCACACTGTGAGTTTTTGGGATTGACAACCACATTTACTAACAGGTTCGAGTCCTGTTCACACAGTACCTTACAGTAGCGTCTCGAATGCTGTGGTATGAACGTGCAATGGGAGACAAGACCTTACTTCATGCATTCTCTTACCAGTAACCATAGCGACAGTGACATCAAAAATCAAAGATGACCATAGAAAGTCTTATCACTTTTAACACGACAAGATTCCAAACAAGCAGCGAATTTATCCATCAAATCTTCATTTACCGACAGCAGCCTTTATATCTGGGTGGAGAGAGTACTTGAATTGCAAGTAACGCACAACACTGATGGGAGCAGCTCCAGTGGAGAACAGTGACTGGATCTAAAACCCTCATATCTCCGTCACAGAGCAGAGCAGCTCTCTAGCAGTGTATGACGTGAAAGACAACTAGTTGTCCCGTCTAGTTCTGTCCGTGGTTTTTTTTTTGAAAATGCGGTTGTGGGTCCTAATTTACGGGTGTAAGTTCAGTTATAGAATGAGGTTGCCACTCCTGTAAATAACTGAACTGCATGTGAACGTAACTGTATTATTAAGGATTCAAATACAGGTCTGACCATATTCTGCTGCTGTGTGAACGTGGCCTATCAACCCGATCACACTAAATGCGTCTCTATAGCACGCAGTGTGTTTATCGTGTAATTTATACGCGAAAATGAGTTTTTACGTACATAGGATACGCATGGGTTGGTTAGGGTAGGTTTAGTAGTGGTGTGGGGTGCGTGTGTATTATACGTTTGGGTAGAATGGGGTGCGTGTGTATTACACGCAAATGAACTGCGTATCAAATGCACGCGACAACTGCGTATCATATGCACGTAAAAACTCATTTTCGCGTATAAATTGCACGATAATACACAATGCGTGCTATAGAGACGCATTTACGTGAGAACAGGCTGGGCCTATAGATGACTGGTAGTGAAGAACTTTGCTGTACTCCTGAGGATCTGATAATTGGGCCCTCCATCGCCTGAGACAGTACTAGCTTAAATTTTTTTAAGTTCAACAGGACGACAACACAACATTGTCCACGGAAATAAATACAGCATACAAAGAGGTAAGCCAGCATGTTATTAAGCCACACTACTTTGTCTTACCTTAATACACTGGACAAACATGACCGATGACTGACACATATATCGTTGTTTTTTGTTTTGTTTTTTGCCAGGAGAATAGGTCTCAAGTACATTAGGACTCTCAGAGTCTCAGGAGTGAATGTTATCTGATAATCTTATTGACGTGTTTCAGGTCCTGGAGCCGCAGGGGAAGCACAGGCAAATACGCACACAGATTCTTCATCTGATTAAGAAGGAGCTGATATATAGGTAATGACTTGAGTAGTCACGCACTTGGTGTAGAATTGATGTAATGATCAACTATATTTAGTCCCTCTGAAATGTTATACGGGCTTGTGCTTATATTATATTATGTAGTGCTGTCAAACAAATTAATTGTGATTAATCGCATGTAAATAACACACAGATTTTATGTTAGATGTGATTAATCACCATTAATCAATTTGACAGCACTACTATTATATTACATGTATAAAACATTTAATTTTACAACATGACCGTTTAAAAAAACGAATTCATATAAACAATCAGACGTTAAATACATAAAAAAAAGTATAACATAGACATTGTTTTCTGTACACGTGTAGCTCGAGGAAGGGTAGTTCTGTTGTGAGTAGATGCCGAATGGAAATGTATTGATCGAGCACCTGCAAGATGTCACAGTTGTGCAACATCAAGCTGTATGTCCCTTCTCTCTGTCTGTGTCTGTCTCACACACAGTTGGAGAATATGGATAATTGAATGCCCCATACCAGCACACCAGGCCATTTGGCGTAGCTGATATGTCATGTGCTTATAAAGGTGTGGAATGTGATGACAGTTACCATAGAAACCTCTAGAAAGATGGGTGAGGGTGGGGGGTTGGACGTTGGGGTCAGAGTGGACAGAATTGATTCGAGAGCAGGCATGAAAAAAGTAAAAACATTGGCACACTTAGCCTCGGTGCGTTTTATTTATTAATTTGTTATTTATTTATGCATGCAAGACATTCAAAATGATTTAACCGTCATTATCTCATGGTATTTACTATTGATGTCATCTTACAATTTTGCTTAATTATATTTATTCACACCTACGTTTATATTGCACAGCAGACTGTAACCTCATTCAGCAGTAATTACTAAAAGGTGTAAATTAAGTCTAATATAACATTTAATATATCTCATTTAGAATAAGAACACACTGGAAGTGAAACATGTTTTGGATTCTGAGTGATAATTGTAGAAATTAACAGCCTAATATGCATTTAAAGTAGCTGATTAATAAGATCATAAAACTAGTATTGTGCCAACGTCACTAAAATGTGAATTACTAGTATTTGTTTGTATCTAAATAAGAAGCACTTGTTTGCCTAACCGTATGTGAAGCTTAAGCACTTGATCACTTTGCTAAATATGAAATATGTTTAATAGGTAGATGGGAACTGATTATATAGACATAATAACATAATAACCACATCTAATCCTCAATTTCTTTGTCACGTGGCCTTAAATATTGAAGATTAAATATGACAGCTCTACTAAAACATAGATAAATGTGTAACACTTGTATTTGAAAGAGCACATTCAGTGTTCACATCCTGCTACCATCAGTGAGAAGAACTGAGGCAGAGATTTGCACCCACTTTAATGCCTCTGCTGATTCCTCCAAACAGTCTTTCATTATTGTAATTGCCTTGTCTGTCCATCAATGTGTTGCCCCTTCTGAAAAAAACACACACAAAAAACATTATCTTAAGTGTGAATAATGCCAGCCTTGATGTGGGGAATGTGTTGTGAATTTATTGCATGGTATTATTAGGGTTGCTTTGAAGGACAGAAGAGGACAAACTTGTTTCCCATCAGCTTTGGCCTGTTTGAATGTAGATAACAATGTTAGCGCGGGTGCGGGATGCATCAACTCTGTCTTTGTTTGTGTGTTTAAGTCTCACATGTGGAAGCTGACTAGATATGTATTGATGTAATCTATTATAATTGTTAATTACTTCTGGAAAATATGGCTTCAAAGACCCTCTGTATCTTATGTCTTTGTTATGCTCATAGACATGCAAATGTTTTGACGCATAAATGCCAAAATATGAAAAAAAGTGTCTGTACCCTCTGTTACGTCCCTAAAATGGCTAAGGGTATGAGGGAACACAACATAAAATAGATTAGTTAATTGATTGTTTAACCCTGTAATAGGGCTGGGCGGTATGACGGTATATATCGTTACCGCGGTAGAAAATGTCAACCGTAACAGATTTTTTTATTCCGTGTATACCGCGAAATGCAAATAAGTGGGCGTGGTTAACTCGCGTGCAACGTGTGTGAGACTGAGAAACAGCGAATTGTAAAAAGGAACACGGAGAAAGCAGATCAAGAGGATCCACAAAGGAATTACATTTTCTAAAGGGTTGTTGTTAACGTAATATTTTCGGGGGGGAAAGGCGCAGCAGTTAACTAGAGCAGTGCAGCACCCAGGCTACAGATTAGTGCACGCTCGCAACGGGGAAAGCTGGACAACAACAGTTCATATATCAATATCGTAACGAATAGAAATAACCTTAAATAATGTATAGTTATCTGCATATTTCCGTCTCTTAGTTTTTAAACACGCAAACAGTTTGCTGCCCGTGGTAATGAACAACCGGCTTGTTAAAGGGAATGTATAATCCTGTAGCCTATCTGAGGCAAAATGACTAAATATGCATCGCGAGTTATAGCTATATTTCTAACTCCAAACAATTGGGCACCGAACCAGCTGATAAAATCTTCCTTTGATTCGATACGTGATTACAACTTGACACTCAAATTAACCGATCGCATTTTACTGATGCAGAAGACGCGCGCGTGTACACGCACTGAGGGAGCGCGGTGTTCACCGGGCTATGGTCAAATAATGACACAGTTACAAGGTGTGTATAATTTAAACTAGGCTACTTAGTCAACACTAACAGTAGCTGCTGTTCTGTTTTCAAACTGCTGCTCTCCTTCTAGTCACTTCTGAACTTCTATTGATTAAAGCGCAGGGTGACGGGTTGCCAGATATCACAAAAAGAGCAAAACAAGCCCCTTAAAAACGCAGTGTAGCCTAAGCAGACATGGCACAAATGTACCGGGGAACACATTTAAACATAACTAGTATTACTATCCTACAAAATTAAAAGGAAATAACTAATTTATCATGAATAAAATAGTTCAATATAAAATATTCAGATATTATAAACTGATTGATGAAGTAAAGCATAACATGAGATTTAAAAATTATTCAGAAACACTTTATTTAAAGTTTAATTGCACCTATGAGTTGTATTTAATATCAATCAGTTGGGGGCAGTTCATCTAAAAGTTGATGAGTGTGTTTTGTTTATATTTAGCTATCGAAATAGTTTACCAAAGAAATAATTGACCAAATAAGAGAAACAGAAAACAATGTGAAGTACTTTTCATTTCTAAAGTATTTGGGTTTATTTATTATACAAAGCCCTTTTTGTCGATTTTTCGAGAATAACTACATATATAAATAACTATATCGTGAAATATATTGTTACCGTGAAATAAAATTAGTCATACCGTGAAATAGAATTTTGGTCATACCGCCCACCCCTACCCTGTAACGTCTTTAAGGTGCTGGTGCAAAAGAACACGAGAACAAAGTTCATAATTATTCTATAAATGTTATTTAATTTAGCAGCATTACCACGAAGCACCGTGGTTCGATATTTATTTGAATAATAAAGAAAAAAAAAAACTTAATTCACAAATTGCATGCCTGGTTGTAAGGATCCAAAGATCCCTGTAGAATTTAATATTGAGTTGAACATTTTGTTCATGACAACAAATTAACATGCGTTTTTTCATATTATATTTAGTTTTGCTTGGAAAAAGCTGGCCCAAACCAGTTTTATTTCATCAATTACTGAAATAATGAAATATTTAGTAATAAACTTTTATGACAGAAATATCACTAGGCTACATGTAACTTAAATCATTTAATTCCTTCATTATCAACACTGTCTAGAATAGCGATTTAAGTGTGAATTGCGACTTCTCTTTGTGTTAAATCAGCCTCAGACTCCGATAGCCGGTGGGGGGTTGGAGGGACAGTTCAGTGCTGTATCGAGCGCGCAAGACAATAGGCCTAGGTGTTAATGTTCCTCTTTCATATGGAGAGCGAGGGAGACTAAATAAACTTGTTAAAAAAGAGATTCAGCGCGAGAGAGGCAAAGAAAAACGCATGTTTCAATTTAATTATGTTGCTTTGGACAATTTTCATTTTGTAGGCCTACTGTTTTAATTGTTTAATATAGCTGTCATTTCTTTGGCAATACAAATTTAAAATGTCGTAAGAATAAGATTAGCCTAGTGTTTCTTATTTTGCATCGCAAAAGAAATAAACTCTAAACCCGATGCAACCCTGTTTTAAATAAAAAAAAACTGTCCCGACACTTTATTTAAACCTTGAAATGTTCGAACTTGGTTTCAAACTTAAGTAATTTTAGTGTTCTTTTACATTACACAATAATTTAGCAGACTAAAGACGAGCTTCTTCATTTTCATTTTCTGATGCAATCGGCTGACAATCTTCCTTCATCAGTTTATGTCCTTTGTGCAGCGCTGCGGTTCCAGGAATGTAGCAAATTTATGTTGTAATAATAATTAAACAAAACTCTTGACTTTAAATAAGTAAACAGTTATAAACAGTTACCTATTTAAGCATCAAGAAGGTTAAATATAAACGCTGTTGGCCAACATCGGTTAACAACATGTATGCTACATTGAGATTCGATCTAGGGTCGTTTGAAGCTCCTCGAAGCTCGTGTTGTTGCGTTAACCACTGAGCTACCGTCTGTGCGTCTGTAAATGTTTTTATTGCAATGTTTTATTTTTTCATTATTTATTCAATTTCATTTCAGTAGCCTAATTTCAGTATTGTGATTATGAATTATTTTAACTACGTTTCACTTGTTGAATTCATCTGCTACCAGCTTTCAATTGCTCTGAATCAGCCGCGGTGCGGCGGCAGATTACGCATTAGAGAGAATAAACAAACACTTTTCCGAGTCTATGATTGTAGCGCCTCTTGGCGGTAAAAGGCAGCAAATACACCACACATTTTACCGCCGCGGTGGAACGGCTGATGTGGGCATTGTCATGGCTTGCCTCAACATTTGCGTTTGAATAGCGCGCATCCTCCGTGGGCGTGTCAGATTAACGCGTAATGAAGTGTAATGAGCTGGGGAAAAAAAATCTGACAGCACTCTCTTTTCATACAGATTACATAAACTGAGAATATTTGTTTTTTATATAAATTACTTCATTGAAAAGAAGAGAATTCAAGCTTCATAAAGAAAAATCTCTCGTGCCTGTATGACAAGTATTTGCAGAGTTAGAGTTAATTTTTCGGACGTGTTTCAGAATGGACTGCACTGACAGAGAGAAGGCAAAACTTGCATCATGTTTATTTTTCTTTATTTGACAAAAAGCACAAAACTTTGTTTTTATTGTGAGTATACAGAAAAATAATAGACAATTAACAGGATCGATTGATGTATAACACTTATATGTACGATCAAAATCAACAGAGTATTTTAAGTCTATTTTTCTGCTATGTGAAAAAAAAACGGCAAAACGCGCCGGCGCGTTTCTGGTCCCCAGAGGGTTAAATTGAGGAAAGGACTATATTTATTTACAAAAAAATGTTCAAAAGAGAGAATCTAGAAAAAACACAAATACCGTACACAGGGAGTAGGAACCTGAGCGGGGCTAAATCGAAGAAAGAAAGAAAACAAAACCCACATTCTAACTACATCCCCATCCCAATAAACTATTAATACAAGAGGGGAAAAAAAGATACAACAAACAAAATAAAGTCATCGGCGTTCAACACGCCCTACCTAATCTAATAAACTCAAAACATACAATAGTGGCACCCGCTAGTGTCTTAACAATGTGCTTCCCTAGATGTTGCGAAATGAAAGTCAAGTGACATACACTTCCCTGGTCACTAATCCCTGGTCGGTTGTAAGACAATATGAAAGAAAAAGAACATAAAGACTCAAACAACAAACCACCGGGAGAGAACAAACTGCTAACTCAAACTTGAAGAGGATAAACAACGAATCAAAAAACGAAAACAAGACACACCAACAACCCAGCGTGACACAACTCGGCTCCCTCCTTCTCTCTCTCCCGCTTCCGGTCTGTGTCAGACTTTTATAGCAGGGACGCCCATTCAGGTGTAAACGTCGCAATGATGATTGACAGCCTTAACAGCCAACAGCACCGCCCTGAGAGGTGATAGCGGAGAGAGTGAAAGTAAAACAACAGGACACCATATCCTCTGAGCAAGTAACTCCCTCTAACATCTATTTTTACAGAGCCACTAAAGGGACATTGTGGGGGGTGGGGGGTGGGGGGGGGGAGGGGATATGAGAAGGGAGGAAAAACATTTTCAAAAGTACACATAATTAAGCATTGACATCATTTTTCCTCCCATCTCATATGTTTTTTTTTTCCATCACCATGACTCTAAAACCCCTTCATATTTTCACAAATACACAAAAGCACAATCTCTTGATAGAGGATACCAATCAGGTGTAAATAATCCTGTGGCCCTCAACTGGTGGGTCATGACCCAAAAATGGGTTACAGAGCTGTTCTGACAGGGCAACGCTATCTCACGACCAATTCGTACGAATTCATTTGAGTGATTAAAAGGTGGCTACTTCGTACGAATTCGCCAGACCTCACTCGTACGAATTCATAAGATTAGTCTCAACCCACTTGATGGGTAGGTTTAGGGGCGGGGTCAACTCGAATTCAACTCATAAAATATGTACGAATTAGCCACTTCGTAAAATTCGAGATCGGGTTGGACATGGTAATGGAAAGCAAGGAAAAAAGTCATTAAAGGAGTGGTTCAGAATTTTGGACATCGGGCCTCATTTCCAAGTTAGCCTTAGTGTTATTTCTCAGTGGAGACAGTTTTCAAAAATTTTCATCCAGTCGGTTCAGTTGCATAGTTCGCCGGTGCTAGGCTAGCGCGAGTCAACGGTAACTGCTAGCCTGCCATTAAAAACAGTTTTATCCACTCCACAGTACACCAAAAGCAAATAAATTATAACGCCAGACTATTGATGTAAATGTCTGTTGAGGAGAATAATGTTAGAAATCAAACATTCCATTGCATTGCAATCGTTATACTTTGTTCCCTGTATTTATTAGCGCAGTCTACAGCAGCGGCGGAGTGATATGTAGTTACCTAGGCAACCGATAGTGGTAGTGAGACGAGAGAGAGGTAGAGAGAGGTAGTGCAGGTAGTCCCGACTGTAGTGCGCTTCGCTTCTGTGTTTACTTTTCGGCGCAGTACTACTAACCGGAGCAAAGTAAAATTCCGCCGCTGCTGAGAAACTAGTTCCTGTAAATGTAATGTGATCATTGAGATGCAAGATTAGTTAGATTTTTAACATTATTCTCTTAACAGACATTTACATCGATAGTCTGGCGTTATAATTTATTTGCTTTTTGTGTACTGTGGAGTGGGTAAAACTGTTTTTAATGGCAGGCTAGCAGTTACCGTTGACTCGCGCTAGCCTAGGACCGGTGAACTATGCAACTGGAACGACTGGATGAAAATTTTTGAAAACTGTCTCCACTGAGAAATAACACTAGGGCTAACTTGGAAATGAGGCCTGATGTCCAAAATCCTAAACCACCCCTTTAATTGGTTACATGTGACTAACCATATAATTGTGCATAGTTGATTTATTTCTGTCGTTTGTTGTCAATGGTAAAGCCTGTACATTCAATCAGTCAGTGTTGCATCTATTCCGGTCATGCAACAATACATTTCAGTATTTGATAAAAAAATAATAATTTAAAAATACAAACTTTTTCTATTATTAACATTTTTAGCACTTGTTGGGTTGCCACTTAATGTCCAATGTTAAATCTGGGTCTTGACGTGAAGAGCACTTAGCAATAAAAATGAAATAAAAACAATAGAAGATGATCTCACTCTAAATTTCTGGCTGATTTTGACCTCCACCTGCGGGAGGTTTACAGAAGGACTGTTTAGTCCTGCTCAGAATAGCAGCATTTACCTTGAGCTTTAAACCTCAGCTTTATTCCATATTTATTTTAACAGGTTACAGAATTAACACTGCCTTACTTGCAAGTAGAGGTAAGACTATTTATCTTTTGCACAAACTACTATTTTAAAATTATGCCTCGCATTTTTTATTCAGTAATTCTAGCAAGTATCCAGTACATCCAATGTAGATTAACAAGACCAGGCATTATAATGTATGGCTGATATAATTGATGCACTGCTCATGTGTGCAGTGCAATATGAAACAGACCCTAAGGAATCTTATTAACATAGAATAAACCAAATAAAGCTAACGAGAGGATGTGGTATTGTGGGTAAAGCCTAACTCTTCCCTTGCTTAGAATGACACTGACTAATGAATCAGCCTGTAATTAAGAAGCTGCCATCTCTGCAGTCCTGATTACTGATCTTCAATATGGCATGGTTTTCATCTCTATTTTTGTGATCATTATATGCCAAACTTGTATTTAAGAACAAACTCCCTGCGTGTGTCTGATCTGGAATTCCATATAAAGCAAAGATTCTATATAGAACCTTAAAGTGTTCTGTCAGGTGCTTCATATACATGTTATATAGATTTCATATGATATTACCTTAAACAACTGCAAACCCCATTGTTAAACTTGGCAGTTGAGAAAGGGCCCAGCACAGTTGAGTTTATAAGGAGAGGTTGAATAAAGGGTCACTGGCATCAGTGAAGGCACATATACCATACTGCTAATAGATGTGCTCACTGAACTTGTGCTGCCCTCACATTTAGAGGTACCCTAGGGCATACACATATAGATCATACTGAAAACACATAAGCGGACACACATAAACTATACACAATCAACCATGCCATTGCATATTACAGATTTGTGGGCTCTTTGGGAGTATTGGACAGTTACTAACAGTTATTGGTTGATGGAAATTGCCCCAGGGATGATTTAAACTCTCAACATCTCAACATTGCAATTTTGTTAAAGGGACAGTTTGCTCAATATTGAAAATTCTGTCATAATTTGACAGTTTGACTTACTTTTGTAGAACTTGAATGTAGAAAAGACAATCTTTAACCATCAAAAAGGACATGACAGCATCATAAAGTATCAACTTGTCTATATAAAGTCATCACGAAGGTGAGTAAACAAAGACAGGATGTTCATTTTTGGGTGAACTGTTCATTTGTGTGTGTGTGTGTGTGTGTGTGTGTATATATACACACACACACACACACAAGTAGATTTATATATACTACTGTCTTACAGTTATTGTGAGCTTTGTTGAAGGTTTTATAGACATTCCATTCAATATTACAAATAATTAATTCATCATCTTCTGTCTTGAGGGTAAAAGCAGTGTGCCCTTCCAGTGGTGTGTGTAAAACACCTAACAAATTGTTCCAATTTCCTCTTAAGCATTACCTGGAACACACAACATCTGTTATGTACACTGTACCAGAGCGCTTAGTGTTACCAGCTGTTGTGTGTGTTTTGGGAAGAGATTTGAGGCCATTACCCTCCAGCTATTTTACATAAAAGCTCAAATGGAAACTCCCAGTGGCATAGACAGAGAAGCTGACAACTCTCTAATAACCATTATAAAACGGTTAGTTACAATCCTTGATTCTGATTGGTCAATAGCTGTGCTTTATTCACGATAAAACACGGCTATGACCGCTTCACCCAACGGTTCTATTTATCACTGCGCCCTTAGCAACACCCTTAGCAACCACACGTATCAACATAAACAGACAAAAAACGTAAGAATTAAAAAGGCTAAAATGTTTAAAGTAAATTTCGATTTATTAGGTGGCATGACGATGGATAAGTGGTTTGAGGAACAATTTGTAGAGACTTCTACAAATATGAACCGTCATGCTGAAGTGCTGAAATGTAACATTGATACATTCGAGAAGACTCGTAATGAAAAAAATACCGTGCAGCAAACCCAATGGGCAGTGAAATGCTTCGGTGACTGGTGTAGTGAAAAGGGTTGCAGCATTGATTTTAAACAAATCACCAAGACGGAACTCAACGCACTTCTCCGTGACTTCTACGGAACTGTCAGAAGCTCCAAAGGCGAAAAATATGGGATCAGTAGCTATGTAGCGTTACGTGCGGGTGTGAACAGATTCCTGAATGATTCACCTTTGAGTTTGTCCTGGTGTCTGATGAGAGACAGCGAATTCACCTCATCCAATAATGTTTTCGTTGGAGTCGTAAAGACAATGAGAAGAGAGGGTCGTGATAAAACGGAGCATCACACATCGATTTCTACGAAAGATTTCAGCACCATAAAACTGTCCGATGCGCTTAATCCTAACACACCTGAAGGACTCGTTAACAAAGTCTGGTTTGACGTGCAGTTACACTTCGGACGTAGAGGAAAAGAGGGGAACCGAGAACTCATTCCAGACTCATTCCGCATTTTAACAAACGAAAATGGTGTAAAGTATGTCACAATGAGCTTCAATGAAGACACAAAAAACCATAAGGACCCACATGACAGAAATAAGGAGAGCAGGCGTGGCTTCATGTTCCAACAAACTGGGAACCCGCTTTGTCCCGTTGCCTCTCTAGAGAAGTACGTTTCTCTTCTGCCATCTAACCCCCCTGCTTTTTACCTTCACCCCAAAAAGCAAAACCTCTCTAAATGTGTTTGGTACGTAGATCACGCAGCGGCACATAAATCATATTAGCTATTTATAATTTGTGTTAAATCTTGTTGTGTTAAAGTTTTTTCTCGTTTTTGACTGTTGCAGGTACACAAGAGAGCCTATGGGTGTGAACTACCTCGCAACAATGTTGCAGAGAATTTGTAAAGCAGCAGGCACCTCAAAGGTTTACACAAATCACTGCCTTCGCAGCACCATGGTGCAGAGATTGTCCGATGCTGGTCTCGAATCGAGGGAAATTATGTCTGTGAGTGGACATAAGTGTGAAAGTTCACTACAGAGCTACTGGAGGCCAAACTTAAAACAAAGAAAGCACTGGAGCGACATTCTTGCTGCAACAGAAAACACTGCTGACAGTGCTGAGCCCCAACTAAAGAGAACCGCGTTAAATATCACCACAGTGGAGCCGATTGAAATGAGACAAATATTTAATGCGTGCACAATTAACGGAGATGTTCAAATAAATTTAAATAAACAACAATAAAAAAGAATCTCTTGTTAGGCAGCATTTTAATAACTGAATTGATAACATTAATAAAATAGATTAAAGACCTAACTGTTATCTATCAAAATATGTGCCCTTGTGTTTTTATTTATAGGCTATGTAAATATTTAGTTTAGTGCAGAGAGAAAATAACGGAATAAACAAAAAAGTAAACGTTTTATCATGCTGAGAGATAAGCTATGCCTATTTGTGTGAGGAAATTTCACAAATATTGTGTTGTAAAAAATAAAAAGAATGAGACAAGTTTGAGAACGGTTTGTTGTTTTTATTTGAGCTTTCATGCATATTACACATTGGAACGTTGTTGTTCACGGTCAGGGACTATTTTTTTTCTAGCGGAAGGAATGCTTTTAATGCTTTTATTGATTTAACTTCCATGAAATTTCCACTAATAATTTTTTTTTTCTTTAATATTGTGTGGTAACCGTTTTATAAAAGCAATAAGGTACTCGAGGCAAGTGCTGTATCGTGAATAAGTAACGGCTGAAGGGGTTGCAGGCACTCCGCTTCGCGTCGTGCCTAACAACGCCCTTCAGCCGTTACTTATTCACGATACAGCACAGCCTCTCGTACCTTATTGCTTACATACAGCATGTGTCAATAACACACTGAGGTTGTGCAATAGATTAATCCATATCATACTCACTTCTCAGTTGTGTATCGTGGTGTTTCTGCAAATGGGGTAACTAACACTAATGCTGACGGTAAACAGGTTAAAAGGATAGTTCACCCAAAAATGAAAATTCTGTCACCAATTATCCTCATGTCATCCCAAACCCATAACTTTTGTTCATCTTTGAAACTCGAATGAAGATATTTTGAAATCTGAGAGATTTCTGTCCCTCCATCACCACTTTGATGCAACAAAAAGTTCATAAAGTGTTCGTAAAACTAATCCATATTGAGTGGATCATGAATTTAGTCCAAATTTTATGAAGAGACTCGATCGCTTTTTATGATAAACCGATTTCATTTAGGCTTTTATTCACGTATAAACATTCATCAATGCACACATCAGTTGTGGTAAACAGAAGCTTTTCGCTTGACATGCGAGAGCCAATGAGGTTCATTCTCGTGTCACGCATTACGTTTGATCTTCTGGAAGAACCAATGAGGTTTGTTCTTGCCAGCCCAGTCTCACACCCAAGGCGTCAACTAACTGACGCTTTAGACCATGTTTGGCCATGCGTCAATATGCCGACGCACAGGGTACCCCTTGAGCGTCAATATGAGACGCGCCTCCTAGTGGTCTAATCCTAACCCTACCCCAGACCTAAACCGACCCATAACAGAAGCGTCATCTAACTGACGCTAAAGGGTGCGCGGCATTAGATGACGCCCGAGGATGAGCGTCTCATGTTGACGTTTGGGGGGTGGTGTGTGCGTCGGCATGTTGACGCATGGTCAGAAGCGTCAGTTAGATGACGCCTTGGGATGAGACTGTGTTGTTCTTGCAGGTTCGGTAGACCAAAATAAATCTGTTCATGATATAAAGCAATGAAGTCTCTTCAGAAAATTTTGATTAAATCGCTTTGGCATTATATCTGCCTGCTTTGCTCATTTGACCTTCTGCCCCCAAATTCTCCTTGTAGTGATGTTTTTGAAAAATGTAATTATTTAAATTAATTTCTTGCTCATGATTCTTATTTGATACTCACTTCTATCTGTTAAAAAGTTTGCAGTAACATATTTTAATGTTTCTGAAAGAAGTCTCTTATGTTTACCAAGGCTACATTTATTTAATCAAAATACAGTAAAACAGTAATATCATGAAATATTGTTACAATTTAAAATAACAATAAAAAATAGCTTTCTATTTGAAATAATGTATTCCTGTAATGGCAAAGCTAAGTTTTCAGCATCGTTACTCCAGTCTCCAGTGTCACATGATCCTTCAGAAATCAATCTAATATGCTAAATTGATTTGATGTATTATTATCATTAATGTTTAAACAGTTGGGCTGCTATATTTGTGGAAACCATGATACGTTTACAATGTAGACGTCTTTACTGTCACTTTTGAATAATATAATGTGTCCTTGTGTAGTAAAAGGTATCATTCCACAGGTTTTGTGGGGGAAAATAGCAAAAAAAAAAAAAGATTTAATACTGCATTTCTATGTTTGTTAGTCATTAAACTGTACTTCAAACTGTAATTAATCCATGCCACATCCAATGAATATTACATTGTTGATGGTGTTGGTAAAAGCTACAGTATGAAACCTATGGAATCTGGACCTATAAAAACCTGCTCACCTTGTTACTTGCCATGCAGGTCATCAGCTTTAGACATGCTGAGATGATGTTTATTTTCAAATGGTGTGACCAATGCATCCACGGCTCTCATTTTCAGGCCATTTGATCAACTTTTTCTCATGGCTTTTCTATTTCACACATATTACTGAACTGTTTTTAGCTGCAAATCATGAGGAAAATCAATATTCTGCACAGACTGACCAACGTGCTTAGATTTATAGGTTGGGGGTTTCACATTGAAAGGGAGATTTTCTCAAGGTTTTAGAAAGTGTGGGCAACAGGTTACGCTTAAAAATGCTCATTTCAAACCAGCCCACAAAGACCTCTCTCTCTCTCTCTCTCTCTCTCTCTCTCTCTCTCTCTCTCTCTCTCTCTCTCTCTCTCTCTCTCTCTCTCTCTCTCTCTCTCTCTCTCTCAATCCACTGGGCTTAAAACCCACCCTATAGCCAAAACTTCTTGGTCAACCTGTATAAAGCTGGCTGACAACAGGAAATTCCTATCACATGACAGCGGTTTCAATTTCCCTCAAGTTTTGCATCTTTAGAACATCCAAACCGGTATTTGAGAGAATTGCAAGGACTCCTAGTTGAGTTTGAGTCAGAAGATGATTTATGAACCTGAGGATTGAAATTTATATCCTACTTTATTAGTCCATATGGATCCAATTATGTTTAGATCAACTTGGGTGACATTAAGCAAAAGTGATGAATATGTTGTGAATACATTTTGAAATTATTTTTACTTAGCTGATTCCATTGGGCATGCAAAACAGAAATGCAAGCAAGCTTTTAATTAAAGTTGTCAAAAGGAAAAATAATTTGTGTTCTGTATTTTCTTGAATTTTGGAGGATTATCAATTTTGCCATTTGCCACAATGGTATGGAGCTTGAATCTCAACATATGTATTAGAAAATATTTCCAGAATAAGCTGTAAAGCTCAGAGCAACATAACTTTGTGTTTTAATACCTCTATTATTATGATAACTGTTTATAATATTCAATAAAAGTAGCTATTCTTATACACGTCAAATGTTTAATTCGACCTTCTGAAATGACAATTAACATTTTATGTTTAAAAAAAGGAATTAATTCTCAATTTCTATGTTTGTTAGTCATTACAGTATTTATTACTGTAATGAAGCCACGTTAGCAATCCACATCCATAAATAGCCTATTACAATGTATGTAATATTGGCATTACTGTTTTTCTCGATTGCTAAAACACTAAACCCTCTTGTCTGAACCAAATGCTCAGTTGCCTGAACCCACTGATTGAATCAATCACTCTTTTGGCAAAACCATAGCACTTTTCACCTGTTTAGACAGCCCGTTCAATATGAGACGCGCCTCCTAGTGGTCTAACCCTAACCCTACCCCAGACCTAAACCTACCCATAACGGAAGCGTCATCTAACTGACGCTAAAGGGTGCCATGTGCGTCGGATTTAGACGCATGGTCAAAAGCGTCAGTTAGATGATGCCCGAGGATGAGCGTCTCATATTGATGCTTAAGGGGTACCATGTGTGTCGGCATGTTGACGCATGGTCAAAAGTGTCAGTTAGATGACGCCTTGGGATGAGAATGTGTTGGTTTAGACACAACTTGCCAACGCATTTTCATTTTCATGCACCCATGCTGCATAATGGTGAGCACAGGTGACAAAAGTCAAACACAATAAAAGTGTCACCTCCCTAATTGTTGATATGGTCTGTGAGAACAATGCCATTAAACTGAGTGAAATTCAGCAGAAGATCATTGAGGACCATCTCAATAATTAGGGTCTCTTGGTGTGGGGAGAACATACCTGTCCTCCCAGCCCCATGTGGCAGTCTTTCAATTCTACAAAAAGAGAACATGGAGTTACAAAACATATACATGGAATACTAGGCTAGAATAATATACATGGAATACTAGTAGAGGCTGACACTGTTGATACCCTCAAAATTGACATGGTCAATTTTGAGGGTATCAACAGTGTCAGCCTCTCTACTGTTGATCGTGTCCTCAAGCGCAACAGACTGCGCATGAAACAGCTATACAGAGTGCCCTTTGATCGCAACTCAGACAGAGTCAAAGAGCAAAGATTCCACTATGTACAGGTTGGCATATATCCAGACACATTCAATGTTGATTACTCTAAGTAGTGATTTACTGTAGTGGCCTAAATCACTTTCCGTATCACTTACAAAACTATATCTATTTCTACAGAGGGTTTTTCAACTGGATGCAATGGAAAGACCCCATGAATACATCTACATGGATGAAGCTGGGTTTAATCTCACCAAAATGAGAAGGAAAGGCCGTAATGTGATTGGCCATCGGGCCATTGTTGGTGTTCCTGGGAAGCGTGGTGGCAATGTCACATTGTCCACCATCATGCCAACCTGGGGCCCTACAACACTCACCAGCTCCTCATTTCCCTCAATCACACGCGAGATGCTCTGTTAGGGCAGCAGGATGAGCATCCCATCTATGTTGCTGTTTGGGACAATGTGAGTTTTCACAGAGCCCTCCAGGTTAGAGAGTGGTTCAATATGAACCAAGGTTTTATCAATCTTTGCCTTCCACCGTACTCCCCTTTCCTAAACCCCAATGAGGAATTCTTCTCCTCATGGCGGTGGAAAGGTATATGAACGCCAACCTTACACCAGGGTAAATCTCCTGCAAGCCATGGGACTTGCCTGTGGTGACATAGGTGTGGAGGCATGCCAAGCCTGGATACGGCATGCCAGGGTTTTTTTCCCCCTCTGCCTGGCCAGACAAAATGTGGCCTGTGATGTGGATGAAGTCCTGTGGCCTGACCCAGTACGGTGACATGATGCTGTGGCTGAGTAATGCACATATTTGTATATTTTTGTACTTTATTTTTACATGGGCTTACTGTACACAAGTGGCAAACGCATAATATTTCTGTTTGTTTTTACAAGTGCTACGTGTAAATGCACAAGATTTCTGTTTTGACTTTTTGTACAAGTACTAAATCCACAGGTTTTTTTTGTTTTGCAACATGCATTTAGCCTACAGTGAACAATAAACATTTATTTCTCCAGCTTCATGTCCTGAGCATTGTGTTTTCTATTTTTCTACGTAGTGTTTAGTGACTGTTCAGTAGTGTTTTTAATTTTGATTGACTTGGGGCACGATTTGACAACATAGTTTAGTTTTGAGCACAGATTTTGCAAGAAGAGTCTGAGGTTTTGTGAATGTAGCTTGTGAATTGAGTTTTGTGTTCACAGTTTAGAGAAAAGGAGAGCAGCTTTCAAGAAATGTGTCTTAGCAATCGAGAAAAACTAATATGTAGAATTCAGAAACCCTTGTTATTAGAGTCACCAGTGGCCGTTAAGTGAACTGCAGCCAGCAGCGTTTTGCTCGTGCTCTCACGTGACGCAAAACCCGGTTCACACCAAGCGGACGGTCGGCTGTCGGATAGTTTTTGTGTTTCGGCCGACTAAGTTTTCTCAGTGTGTTCCGCACGTTCCGCACCCTCGGCTAAATTTGGTCCTTATAGGCTTTTTTTTCGGCCGATTCGACATACTGAATCGGCGTCGGGCCATCGATGAAAGAGGGAACTATGATTGGCCGTTCAGCTTAGTGAACGAGTGCACGAGAATAATAGCAAAACAGCGAGCAAATAAGTCAAAACGGTATAGATAGGCTGTTCTAATGTTACGTCATCTTACCGAGTGTCCCTTTGGCGAATATTTCAATATTAACATGAGCGGAGTGGAATAAAGAAAGTGTTTAGCAGGATTGATATTCAAAACGGTAGCACGCACTGTTTTGTTTATGGTGTATCTGCAGCCTGCAGAGTCGGTTTCCCTTTATGAATGACGAAGCTAGATGAATATATCGGCAGAAATAGACAGTTGTCTCATTTACACGCAGGCGCAGAACGCGCATTCTAGCTGACAGTCGCCTGTAGTTCTCTCGGTGTGTTCAAGTGCAGCTTTTTCCCCCGACGCAAGGCGACAACACAGTCGGCTTTCATCAGCGCTAGTTTGGAGTCGGTTTGGTGTGTCCCGACTCACGGGCTTAAGAGACTGAGGGTGTCGTGATTCAAGGCCAAGATATACTCACGGCAAAGCTCTTTTTTGCTCATCGCTTCCCAGCAAACAAGGGACGTCCCCCGGACGTTTCAAACGTCCCCTTAGGTCCGCATTAAGTCCGCTTTGTAACGTTCCCGATCGGACGTTCGGAGGACGTCCGCACTTGGTCCCATTTGTAACGTTCGCTGACGGACATTCCGATGACGTTCGCATTTGGTCCGCTTTGTAACGTTCGCTGAAGGACATTCCGATAACGTTCGCATTTGGTCCATTTTGTAACGTTCGCTGACGGACATTCCGATGACGTTCGCATTTGGTCCATTTTATAACGTTCGCTGACGGACGTTCTGAGGACATTTGTCCGGGCCAGTTTGCGAACGTCCCTATTTCGTCCCTCACCTGGCATTTCCATGACAACACTTGCAAAATCCAGTCGCATGCGTTTGCCATCATCAACTGACACTTTGCAACTCAGACAAACGAATAATTAAACTAAAATATAAATGCAAATATTTGCATTAATTGTAAAATTAAGTTCATGCTAAAAATTTTAGTGTTTTAATGTTAAGATAATAACTTTCATGTAAATTATATCACTAATTAAAGATGTAATAAAACCACGAGTCTGTTTTCACCCGTTATAATTTAAACATCAAAAACATGAAAATTGATTCAATTGAATATGAGCTATTTATAAAGGCTATTCCACATGCACGAAGAGGTTGAATCCCAGGAGCTCTAAAAGAATGCATCGACTTCAAATGATGAATGCAGCCAAGGAAAACGTGAAGAATGAAAAATTGCTGGAAAGTGGAAAGTAACACGGTAAGACAAATAAAAGTATCCTTAACATTTACCTGTCAAACTGTTGGTCAGGCGAAGGTGACTGGTTTTATTAAAAATAATATATTTTAGGAAAAATATTATTCTAATTATTGATAGCACATGCAGATCAAATAACACAAAAAAATTGGAGAAACAAGCAAGTGACGATCAAATCATAGGATCAAATGCACCTAAGCGAGTGACGTCATTCCTTATGTACGCGGTTTGTATCACAGTCTATGGTTTGTATCCATGGCAACGCTCAGCTGCTTAGCGTAGTGACAGTTAACGGTCCTCCTCAGACGCGGCCTTATTGTGTTTTCTCTGTCCGTCGTCTGTCTAAAGGTACTTTTAATTTTTAGGTTATTATAAATTAGTTACCATAACCACTGTCCGTCTTTAAATTATATGAAAATGTTACCTTTTAAAACGTTTGCTGAAGTTGTCCGCAATGTACCGCTGATAACCGTTATGCCTAACACTACGCTAACGTTAAATGTAGCTGAAATGAGACAACGTTATATTCCACTTGGATAAAATCATAACTGAATATGTTTATTTTGTTGTTTTAGGGCCAAAGGGGGAGAATTGCCATCGGATTAATCCCACAGCTGACCGACAAACACACACACACACACACACACACACACACACACACACACACACACACACAGCTGCCAGCGCATTTGAAGACACATGTGAACTTCGTTTCAGCTGGAAACTTGGCAACTACACACACACACGCACTTTTTTTGTTTATGAAAATAAAAGTATTTTTGTTTCCTGATATTCCTTGTGTTTGTTCCTTGGTTGTTCGATTTTGTGTTATCAGACTAATGCTACACTATAAAAGGGTCTTAAGATGTTAAAAGGACTTCTAGTGAACGTTCCGAAAAGGTCCCCGAAAGTTTTCTAAACGTCCCGCGAAGGTCCCTCGGGACGTCCCGCGAACGTCCCCCACGACGTCCTGCGAACGTTTAAAGAACCCTACACGAAGACGTTCAGGGGACGTTCGCAGTGGACGTTCAGGGGACGTTCTGGGGACGTTATTTTGTTAGCTGGGTTAGAAGTAAAAATAAGTTGGAAATACCTTTACAGCAATATACTGTTAAGAACATCCACGCCATCCACGCTGCTGAGAGTAACGGCTAGATGATGTAATGTGCTGCACGCTTTCCTCTCAACAACAAAATAAACACACAACTAAATTTACAGCGGTGAGAAAGCAGGAGTTAAGATCATCGGATCATAGCTTTGTGGATGTTTGCACCAGCTCTGCAATTCGCCGGCAGCATCATGTCGACAGATGAGGTAATTATTGTTATATATATAGCCTGATTTTATTTTTTAAAATATGTGAGACTAGACTGTATAGATCTGGCAATCTGATTGTTTAAATGAATCCCTTTTCTTTGCATGGAACATTGACAATACATTACAGAATAGATCTTTCGGAAGCATTCATTGCATGTGTCAAACGTAAGAGGCTCCCAGGAGCGTGCGTAAAAGTCACATCCTTTTGATTTTCCCGGCAAAAACGTCCCGAGTCCTTAACATCAAAATCAGTCTGTACAGGCTTTCATAGACAACCTAGGAAGACAGGGAAGGTCTCGTTTTAAAAATGTTGTTAAAAGCTATTCACACATTGGCAATACAAAAGCCATTAATTCTTATAGAACCTTTAACTGTTTATGATGGTAAAGAGCCTATTGATAATAATAATACACTTTTTAGGCCCTATATTTTGGAACCTAGTAATGAGAAGTGCCATTTGGTTAACTTGCCTTTGACCAAAAGAAACAGTTTGGCATTTTTCCAAATAAAAAAAACCTTCATGACATGACTGAATATTCACAGGCACCTTCTTATGACCTGTAAGAACTGCTGCTTCAAACGCAAACATCCGTAGGCCATGTAAAAACTGTCTTTGCTGATATTAAGGTTATATAGGTCCCCTCAACATAATTCTCTGTCTGAGAGGCCTGCTAAAAATAGCACAGAGTCAATATTAAGGCCCCGCTGCGGTGCAGAGTTTATCATTAAATATGCATGGTACTTTAATGTAAAACATGACACTCAGCCACGGGAGAACTTGAGAAACATGTCATACCTTCAATACAACTTGATATGGAATGCTTGCATTTGAGATTTGGCACCAGGATTTGCAGGTAGCAAGATGGAGGCGGGAAAACGAGCCATTTATTTGGACTGACAGGATTTGTTTGGCAACCGATATATCAATGCAAAGCTCAATAATATGTGCTCTTTTTGAAAGGGCTTGTTATAAATAATTCAGAGCAGGTTCTGTCATGGAGACTCAGGTGCAGGTTATGGATATGATTTGTGTTGTCTGTATTGACAGAGGCTAGTCTATGTGGCTCCTTGTTTCCCTGCCCAGGATAAAAAAAAACAGGCCAATATGTATATGTACGCACGTCATACGCACTATGGTGTAGGATAAATCATTAGTTTGTGTATGAAGGTGTTATTTATATTATGCTCAGTATTTTCAGTCCGTGTTCGTAGTATAAGTTTAGGCTTTTTAGTCACTTACCAGTGAAATTCCTTTTTGTTTAGCTGACCTTCCTCTTTTTTTCTGGTATTTTATTATTTAAATGCACAGTGGGGTTTTAACAGCCCTTGAAAACTCATATAATCTAACCTGTAATGCACCACTTTAATCAACATAACTTATACTTGCAGTATATTTCTGCTTTTTTATTTAATTGCATTTACTTTTTTACATTTTAAAGAAAGTACCATAGTAGCGGTTGGTTTCAGTTCAGAGCTATTATGTCTAATGCACTGAACTCGATCACAATGACAGGAACTTCATGAAAAGACTACTGAGCTGCTTTCTACAATAACTGCAATAGGAACTGATTTTTGTGTTGTAAATGTCATCCCTCACTTCTCAAGCCGGTCTTCAACTTTCTAAACATAATTTGCATTCTTGGTTCTGTCTTTAAAATGCATGTACCCTTACACATATGTGCAGTGAGGTGAAATACAGCTCAAATATCATTTTTTTTATTGTTTTGTTTTTTTTTAGTTTGAGAATATGACTCAGGGAACATGGGAATTTCTGTAATATCGATCTACGTTTCACCCTTAGAACATCTCTTAAAGGGTAAGGTCAAAGATCTCCCCAAAGATCAAGTCGTTTGGTTTGATTTCGACAGACTTGACACTGTTTTTACACTTGACACTATTATTAGCAAAAGACTAAGCTGTGGATTATATATTAATGCACAGCTTAGAAGAGTGACTACTGAACTTATGTGGCTTTAACAGGTCTGACATAACAAAGATGTCTTTTAACAAGGTTAAACTAAAACATGCATTGAAAGACAAAAAGCTCAGAAATCTAAATGTCAATTATGTCAAAAAAAAAAAAAAAAAACACAGAAGGGAGTTGTTGGAAAAGACTAAGAGCCCCTCTTCTGACATTTACTGTATTTCATGAATAAAACATTCCAGAATGTGCTGCTTTGAAATATAAATAGTTTTCTTATACATCTTCTAGTAGTAATATGTCTCTAACATGTTTTATGTAGAAGGTATTGAAGGTATTGACTTGTAACTTGACATATACTGCCATCTGCTGTTCATGAGTTACTAGTGCATGGTTTTTGTTTATTTATACCTTGGAAGTACTTGTGCATTGTAAATTCTTCACCAGGGAACGACACATTCGGGGTTCTTTTTATTAAATAAATGTACCTCTTCAGTTGCAATAGCAATTCTGCCCTACAAAGGCTAAACATAACTACAACTTTTTTTTGAGAGAGAGAGATTTCTATTTAGCTATTTGATATTTTTTTACTACAGACTGGTTGTAGTCACTTAATAGACACAGACACTTAATAGCTTACAGAACATTGACAACATAGTATCTGTTTCTGTGTTTAATAATCTGCTGCTTTAGGTCTCGGTGAATGTTTTGGCTTTTGGACCTGAAATCTCTATGCTTTTAAGTTTTAAATAAAAACATGCTGGCAAAATGATTAAGATGGCATGGACTGAATAGGTTAAAAAAATACAAATAAATTCATAAATGCATAAACGTCATCAGAGGTGTTATTTACCAGCCATTAAGTCAAGTCACCTTCATTTATATAGCGCTTGACTGTTTCAAAGCAGCTTTACAGTGATAATAGAAAATTAAAGTAACGGAGATTGTTTTTGCTTTACAGCAGCTCTAGAATAAAGTTATTGTCCAGCTAAAGTTAGTTTTGATTGATTCACTTCCGTTGCAAAGATCATCACTTATTAACTTAGGGACCGCTTACACGACACCATTCTAACCGAAAACCCTTAACACGCTTTTTTTTAGTCTAGATTTTAACTGACAGTGTGTCTGTGTGTCTGCTTCCCGGACAATGTTAGGAAGACTGTTCCAGAGTTTTGGTGCTAAATAGGAAAAGGATCTACTGCCAGCAGTCAATTTTGATATTCTAGGTATTATCAACTGGCCGGAATTTTTGAAATCGCAATAGACGTGAAGTACTATAATGCGTTAAGAGCTCGCTCAAGTACTGGGGAGCTAAACCATTTAGTGCTTTGTAAGTACTCAGCACTGTTTAAAAATGTATACAATGTTTAATAGGGAGCCAATGCAGTGTTGATAGAACCGGGCTAATGTGGTCATTCTTCCTGGTTCTAGTAAGAACTCTAGCTGCTGCATTTTGGACCAGCTATAGTTTATTTATTAAGGATACAGGGCAACCACCCATAAGAGCATTACAATAATCAAGCATTGATGTCATGAACGCATGAACTAATTGTTCCGGATTTGGCAATGAGAACATATGACATAATTCTTCCAAGGGTAGCATGTATAGAGTGAACAGCAATGGTCCTAGTACTGAGCCTTGTGGTACGCCATACTGAACTTGTGATCGATAAGACATCTCTTCATTTACTGCTACAAACTGATAACGGTCAGATTAGAATGATTTAAACCATGCTAATGCAATTCCACCAATGGCAACATCATTTTCGAGTCTATTTAACAGAATGTTGTGGTCAATAGTATCAAATGCAGCACTGAGATTGAGTAACACTAATAGAGAGATACAACCACGATCGGATGATAAGAGCAAATTTGTCATTTGTGACTCTAATGAGAGCTGTCTCAGTACTATGGTACGGTCTAAATCCTGACTGGATCCTCGCAGATACCATTTCTTTCTAAAAAGTAAAACTTGTGAGGATACTGCCTTTTCTAGTATCTTTGACAGAAAAGGTAGATTTGAAATCGGCCTTTAATTGACTAATTCTGTAGGATCAAGTTGCGGTTTTTTTAACAAGCTTAAAAGTTTTAGGTAAATGTCTGGGGTTGAAGCTTAATTTTCCGTTAATTTAGCCACTGTTTCAGTTTAGTTTATTTTCTTCTAATAGGGTTGAAAAATAAGCAGATCTAGCTGTTTTTAAGGCCTCTCTGTATGCAATTGTGCTCTCTTTCCATAAAATTTGGAATAAAAATCTCTAGTTTTGTTTTCTTCCAGTTGCGCTCCATTTTTTTCTGGCTGCTCTCTTAAGGGCCTGAGTGTGCTCATTGTACCATGGCGTTGGACTATTTTCTTTAATCTTCTTTAAGCGCAAAGGAGCAACTGGGTTCTGTCGCAATGTCGAGTTCTTCTAAGCTATCTGGGATGCTGAGGAGTTGAAACTGATCAGGAATGTTATTAATAAAGCAATCTTTAGTAGCAGAAGTGATAGGTATAATATATTTTTAACACGGCAGTCGGCTTTGAAGCCTTGGCTAAATGAAGTACACACAAGACTAGATAATGATCTGAAATGTCATCACTCTGCTGCATAATTTAAACGGCATCAACATTGATTCCATGTCATAATATTAGATCTAGAGTAAGATTACCACAATGAGTAGGTCCTGATGCGTGTTGTCTAACTCCAATAGAGTTCAGAATGTCTTTAAATGCCAATCCATCTTTTTTTTTTATCTACATGGATATTAAAATCACCAACAATTAGGACTTTATCTGCAGCCAGTACTAACTCTGATAGAAAATTAGCAAATTCTTTGATAAAGTCTGAATGGTGCCCTGGTGGCCTGTATACAGTAGCCAGCACAAATCTCAAACGTGATTTATCATTTATACTAGATAGTGTTACATTAAGCAACAACACTTCAAAATAATTATATTTGAAACAAGACTTCTCAGCAATTCTGAAGATATTACTATAAATTACAACAACACCTCCCCCTTTGCCTTTCAGGCGAGGTTCATGTTTATAACAGTAATCCTGGGGGGTGGACTCATTTAAATTTGTCATAATTCTGCCCTCTTGTCATTTTCTTTCTCTAGTCTTGAGGCAGGATCATGACAGACCCATGTTTTGTGTGCAGGCACATGGCCTTGTGTTTGGGCTGTGTGCTTGTGTTGTCTCGTTCTCTTACCCCGCCCCCTTGTTATCTTCATCTTGTCTTCATTGCCTGATCAGTGTCACCTGCTGTCGTTATCTGTTCTCCCTTTATTATCCCCTTGTGTTTGCTGTCCTGTGCTGGTTCATTTTGTATTCTTACATGGTTAACATATTCCTGTGAGTACCTTGTCTTGAGTTCTGTTTAAACGAAGAAGTTTTCTTGTTATAGTTATTTTGTTCCTGTGAAGTTGTATATCTAGTGTTGTTAGTCTTTTGCTTTGCCTGTGCTGTCCCCCCCCCCCCCCCCCCCCCTCGTAGGGTTTTGTTTTGTTTTACCTTTTTGTTATCAATAAACCTTGTGTGTCAGCAAACTGTCTGCGATTGGGTTCGTTCCTGAAAATACGTAACAAAATTCATGTAATCATCTGGTTTTAGCCAGGTTTCTGTCAAACACAGCACATGTAGGTTATAAACTGTGATCATATCATTAACAATACGTGCTTTTGAAGTAAGGGATCGAATATTCAGCAACCCAGGCTTTATCATTTGTTCATTTGTATTATATCTGTTTTTTATTTGTTGAACATAAATTACATTTTTACCCTTAAATGGGTTTGGGAGTTTTTTGTATTTCCTAATTTGAAAATACAGACAGTCTCTATATGTTAATGTTAATATGATATCTAGGTGAAAGAGTCTCTATGTAATGGGATTTATCTAAGCTCAGTGATATGAGACAGCTAGCAGAGGGTCGGTTTAGCCAGTATGTCTGCTTCCTGACCTGAGCCCCAAATTCATGTTTGAGCTACATTAGAGTTACATTAGAGTTTGATTGGATGCCCAGACTCTAATCTAATACTTCCAATTAATGATAAGCCTGTCATGTACCACTATATGGTTATTACTTTTTTTTAATTATTTGCCGTTTCTTTCCCTGCTCTCTTTAACCCTATCAGAACAGATCTGCAATCCACACGTTGAGAACCACTGATAAAAATACAAGAACAATGGAAATAGAAAAAAAGATCATCAACTGATTGTGAACTCAATTATAGTCTGCATGACTGTTGTTAACCCTTCGGTTGTTTGACTCACTGTTGGGTCCATTAATGTGAATATTATTACAGATTAATTTTAGACTCTTTGTTGCACATAGATGAGTCATAGCTTTGGGGTAGAAATGTCCATTTCTCTCTTTCTCTTGCTCTATTTCTCATCTTCCTTGCATTTTTAAATACAAACACTCTGTAGCCTCTATCACAGATCCTTATGCTCCATTGAAACCTGCATGAACACAATTGATTGGCACGTAAGAAAGCAACAAGAGCCCAGTCCAAAAGCCCACCCTGGGGCAAAGCTCACACAATCGTCCTGTTGTCTCACATCCAACTCTCCAAATGCAATGTGTCAAATTGGTGTGGAGGAAAACAATGCAGAACTGAGTGTGTGTAAATGAGGGATTCTGGAGAGACCAATAACACCTTCAGTGTGATGTTTTGTGATGTGTATGTGTGTGTATTTTAGTGTTTGGCTGCTTTTGGTGAAGGGACCATCTCTGTTGTAGTATTATCTGCTCTGTGGTCTTGGCTGGAAGAGATAAGGTGGTTCATACAACAGTTTATCAGACATTCTCCCATGCAGTCTCTTAAATGGATACCCAGAGGGGGCAGTAAAAGGCCATGTTGCATTGTGTAAGCTTGCTGCTGTGTTCCTGCTGCTTTATTGAACATGAAACAAGGCCATTTGGATGCACAAAGCAGAGATGGTATTGGGTAAAGTGGATGCGCCCATAACACTGGAGTCTGAAACTTACTTTCTGTGTAATAATGAAAATTTTTTTCTTCACAGTGGCACTTTGGAATTGAAAAAAGCGTAAGTTCACTGAATAAGGAATAATGTAATGTAGAACACACATTTAATACTTATCTTTACCACAAAATAAGGCAGATTTAAAGGTGCAAAACGCAAGTCTCTGAGTTTTTGCAGAACTACGCCCCCTCTGGCGACAAGCGAAACTGCAACCAGAGTTGTGCACGCTCATGGACCACACGCATCTTTTATTGGATATGTTTTATGTTTCATGTTGTACTATTCTTCCGAACACAATTCCTAGTTAATGAAACTGTTCACTAACAATGGTAGTAAAACCAATTCTGATTGTACATGTAGCTTACGCTAAAGCATTACACATTTTACGCATCGTCATTTGTTGTCATTCATAGATTGGCCGTATCAAATATTAGAGACTGTGCTATATCTTACCGTTTTATCAAGAAAAAAGCCAAATGAGGATCCCGTTTGAGACCAAGAGCAGACCGGAGATCTCTCCATTTGTTGAATGCCTTCCCGAGGTTGACTCTCGTCTTACTCCGACGCCTGTCTGACTCCAATTTGGACCTTTTGGTGGTACTAGACAAAATGTTTCTTTTCTTTACTTTACGTGGAGTTTGCGTTGGCGTTTGGAATGGACTACAAGCCGGTCTCTTTGAATCCATCTTCTACCTTTGACGCACGAGTTGTCTTCGCTGATGCGGAGAATGCACAGGCACAGGAGAATGCAGGCTAATACACAAACCTGCGAGACATAGCCTGGTGAGCGTGAACGCGCATGACGTCACGCCCAGTCTCTAATTCGAGCCCAAATCCCTCTTATATATTTTACTGTACAGGATTATAGAGGCAATCTCAGTGCAAAGAGAAGGGCTCATTCAGCCTTTCAGGCAGTTCTTTAAGCATGTATAGGATAGAAAAACAGGTATTTTTAACATGAAAAGTTGCGCAATGCACCTTTAAGTAAAAAAAAAAAAAAAACTCTGCCAATCAAGCAGCACGTTGTAAAATAATTTATTTGTAATTAACTCTTTCCCCGCCATTGACAGAATTTTACAGCTTTCCGTGCTATTATCCATCTTCCTGACAGAGTACAGAATCTCCTGATCAAAACACAGGCAAAGAGAAGGCAGAAACAAGCCATAGCATATGTAAGCAAATGCATGTAATATAATGTGAAACAGCATAAAAATCAAACGTTACAGAATGAAATGTCGACCCAGGACGAACTATAGGACTGTGAAGCATTGATGGACTCGATCTACTCCATCTATGTTTTGATCATTGTTCTGAATCCGGACATAGTCTTTGACAAAAATGTAATTTTCTCAGCTTTTTGCTCAAAAAGGTACTTTTTTTTTTAAACTTACCCACACTCAAATGTTGATTTAAAAAAAAAAATGCATTCAGCTAAAATAAAATGTTTTTTTTTTTTTTTTTTTTTTTTTTTTTTTTTGCTGTTGTTTAAAAGCAGAGGGTCTGTTCTTTTGATATGTTACATGTTCAGATATTCCTACAACAAAATATTCTGGGGGCCATGGAACTTTTGTGAAAATGATCAAAAATGCGGGCACTGGCTAGCAAAAACGCTTTTCAAAAACACTGGCTGGGTAATAATTTAATTATGAATATATTAGCAATTTCTGAGTGAAAATTGTTTCTACACAATTTTTTTTTCAGTGCATTTGTCCTTTAGCTCTTCCTTTACCAGGGTCGTGACAAAAGGTAATGGTCTTCGCGCATGCTCATTGTTACTTGCTCAGTATTTCCTATTGCACGTGATTCTACAGTGTCATACTGAATGTGATGGATACGAAACGACAAAATGTTAAGAGAACATTTATATTGAGTTTTTGCTGGCTGCACGCAAAAACAAACAATAACAACTGCGGTGCCAATAATGTAATCATATTTACGAAAAAAAATGACTTAAATGAGCGGGTTATTTCTACTGAATCAAAAACAAACTGCACAAGTCCATTTTATGAGCAAATGACTCGTATGAGTCGGTTCTTTCGGTGAATCAAAATGTACTGCGCGGATACAAATCGTCCATCAAGGCATCAACTATAGTTATATTACCACACAAACGACATTAGCCTACTTTAAAATACATAGGCCTATATAATTGCTTATTCCGTATACTGCAAACTCAATGTAATGTATTAAATCTTCAGCTAATCTAAAACATACCCCAAAACAAGTTTAGAAGTCCAGTTCATGATCAAATGACTCTTACTAGATCTCTTAATGAATCTTTTGAAAAGACTCTCAAACTACCTCTTGGACTCAATCTGACGAATTATGACTGAACTCGGTAAGAGCCGTTGAATCAACATCTGATTCACGTCATGAACTGCTAGTTGTAGCCAATGTGTTTTATTCATTGGAGCTATGACTATAGGGACTTCAAATTTATATGGGATTAAACGGTCATTTTCAGGGCCAAACTGTTTTTTTTTTTCTGTTTTGTTCAAATTTCTGTTTACCTACCATGTAATGTCTATGTATATATAGCAACATTGTATTGATTTGGAGGAAAACACATTTACCTTTACAATGAAAGAACGTCTGGTTAAAAGTTGTGACCCTGTCAAGTATCTCAGGTGACTTTTAGGGCATTGGGGTCATGTGGAATGACGTATCCTAAAGAAAGTATAAATGCACAAATATAGAATATAAATCCTCTTGTGTTGTTGTGACCCTGATGCCCCCCTAGAGATTTTCTTCAAGCTAGGAAGCTTTGAGGCTCCGGGGAGAAGGTGCTCTTCTATTTCCTTTGAAATGACAGGGGGTTCAAACACACCCTGTAGTTTCAACAGTCTTGCAGGGAATTCAGTGATAGGGCTCTTTTCCAGAACAAGGATTAGTCTTTTAAAGAGCGTTCTGTCACAGCGTTCTGATTGCCCTTCACATGATGTTCCTGTCTAATCCCGGAGCGCTCAACTTACTTATGATTACAATGTACATGTCTGTCTGAACTTCAATTTCTTGCTGCATTGTTTTCTGAAATGTACAGTGGAGTTTACTGGAGCTTATACAGAACACTAGCACAAACTATTATCAGTCACTTTAAACGTATCACATGAAAATTGTTGGGAAAAGTTCTTGCAAATCAAATGCAACAAGTGTTGTGTGCACCAAGTGGACCATCCAAATTATTCAGAATAACTTTATTTCATACATAAAAAAAAAAAAAATCCTATAATGTGTCATGGATTCCCTATCCATGACACATTCTATGATTTTTTTTATTTTTATGTATGAAATAAACTTCTTCTGTTGTAATAGCAAATAGCAATACTGTCCTGCAAAGGCAAAACACTAACTACACCAACACTGAAACTGAGAAAATGTCTGTTTGTTTATTTATTAAAATTGTTCATACTTTGAGCATAATTTGAGCCAAACCCATATCTGTCATAGTCTAAGATACCTTGGATATGTAGTCACTTTGCCTTTGTGTGGGAGAATAGCAGTAACAGTGTGTGTGTGTGTGTGTGTGTTTCCTACTATTGAAGTTGTGATTACAAGCTCGTCGCATTCAAGTGTTCTGTTGTTGGGCAGAACTGGAATCATGGAGGACACCAGGTTTATTCTTGCATATTCATTTGGAAAATCTTATTAAACCCACCATTCATTGACAACCATATAAACATTAGCAGTGCTATCTAGATCAATTCTAGAATTTCGGTCAAGTACAGGCTATTTCCCCTAATTATATAACATACAACATGCTGCAAATGATTATTTATATATGAAGAGTTTGGTTCCAAAACGCAATAAATCCATTTAGATTAATTTGAGTAAAAATATGTTTTCTTTACCAAGAAAGTGGAAAGATGAAAACCACTATTTTCTGTTTCAAACTTTCACATAGCATTTGTAGGTCATAATAAAAAATAAAAAATTAAATCCAGGTTTTGATTTTCAAAGATTTATTATAAAAACGGATAATTTTTTTCCCCAAAATACAATAAATCCATTTTTATTTAAAATTCAAAACGCAATTAATCCATTGAATCAATTTAAAAGTTTTTTTTTTCATATTGAAACTGTTGAAAATACACAACAAGGTAAGTTTATTAGTATAATATTTTTATTAAGAACTGTAAAGAAGATTGAAAACATTTTTCCTCCTCCCGAGTGCCTCATCCTCTTAATCTCCTCACGTAAATGATTCAATTTCGATGCCTTGCGTTTCTTACCCACCGCAGAAACAACCACAGGTTCATCAATGCCGTCAAAATTATTCATTTTTTTGTTTGTTTGTTGATCGAAAAGTACAAAATAGATAAGAAAAACTAGGAAGCCGGGTGTGTTTAAGGCGCTGCCGTTACTGTTTACATTGCGTGGAATGGTGCGTTGTGATTGGTTGAGAGCGGATATATCGCATTCTGCAGAGAAGGGAGACTGGCGTTTGTCGCGGTTTGGAAAGAAAGGGAGAAAACATGACAGAATAACACGGCGGATATCGCATTTTACTTAAAATTAAACATTGACTTTTCAATACCAACCAGATATAATACTGATTTTTGCAGTAACTCATTTTTTTTAAAATGGCGTTTATCGCGTTTTGGAACCAAACTCTTCATATGTAAATATGCACTACTTTAACGACAAGACAAGGCGATGTAGCGGTTGTAGAAAAAAAACGAATGAAAAAAATGTAGTCACAGCAGCAATCGTTCTCCCCTCCACCATATTTAAAGTTTATGGCACGCCTAACTGGGGAAATTGGGTATCAAAATTATCCCTGGGCTTCCCCCAAAAATGATATGATCAATAAGTAATGACATATATTTTATTTGCTTTAACTCATCACCTTAAGTTAAGCAATTTTCATTTTTTTTAAGTCAGTTTAATGTAATTTAAGTTGAAATGACTTAAACATCCAAGTTGATTGTACTTAAAAATGTAAGACAGCAACTTTTTTTTACAGTGTCATGGTAAATGCGACTTGAGAGGGCGTTCGTGTCCAATTTTTAACTAGGAAACTCATATTTATGATAAATCCGATATAGCATGTGAAGGAAACATTAATCGGGATTTACAGCATGACCTCAAATTAAGTGACATACAATGACCTTTCAGACCAAGTATTCAAAACAAACACTACCGTACAAAATTTAGGGGTCAAAATGTTATTTTTAAATATCTTATGCTTAACAAACAGTAAAAATACATTTTATAAAACAATTTAAAATAACTTTATTATTTTAATATATTTTGTAATATTTTCAAGAGCCATTATATGTAACATTATCAATGTAAAAATTTGTGTCGTAATCGTATATTTGTGCTGCTTAATATTTTTTGTGGAAACCATGATACAGTGTTTCTAACACTTTTCTTTTGATGGTCCCCTTTAGACATTCTGTTGACTATAAGTAACGTTGCACCTACATGTTAACTAACTCTCTAAGAGTATTAGTATACTCTGCTTAATATCTGCTAACACTTTATTTCGATGCTCCCCCAACAGACATTCTACCGATTATAAGGAACTTTGCAACTTATTATACGTACCCTACCCTTAACAGTCTACTAATACTCTACTAATACTTTAATGAGAGTTAGTTGACATGTAGGTGCAACGTTACTTATAGTCAACAGAATGTCTAAAGGGGATTCTTTGATGAAAAGAACAGTCAAAAGAATTACTTTATAATGTTATATAAATGTATTTACGGTCACTTTTGAATTTATTTAATACATCCTTCCTGAATAAATGTATTTCTTTCAACAAATAAAAAAAAAAACCAATATATATATATATATATATATATATATATATATATATATATATATATATATATATATATATATATATATATATATATATATATATATATATATATATATATTAAATAAAATATATACTGTGTGTAAAACCAACTGGTAGTATAGTAAATCCATTCTAGTTTGTGTGTGTGTTTTTTTTTTTCTTTTTTCTTTATTGTGTGGGTCTTTATTTCCTCCATGTTGTGAATATTACATTCACAAAACACATATGGTGGAATATCCTGAAGGTGTTGTAAGTTCATGGTTGTAGGTTCAAACAGCAGGAGCCAATCCAATGTGTCCTTGAGCGAGACACTTAACCCCAGGATACTCCAGGGGGATTTGTCCCTGTAATAAGTCTACTACACGTTGCTTTGGATGAAAGTGTCAGCTGAATGACAATTGAATAATTAAGAGTAATCCATTTTAACCTTCCCAAAGAGAGGCATAAGAATTACAGATTTATTCATTTAAATTCC
Source organism: Rhinichthys klamathensis goyatoka (assembly GCF_029890125.1). Taxonomy (NCBI): domain Eukaryota; kingdom Metazoa; phylum Chordata; class Actinopteri; order Cypriniformes; family Leuciscidae; genus Rhinichthys; species Rhinichthys klamathensis. The sequence continues at coordinate 430,694 of NW_026606580.1, forward strand.
CCAAATTCTTCTGAGAAGGCGAAGCATACAACCTTGGCTTTTACGGCAGAAGAACCAGCTTTTGGCACCTTGCAGAAACCATAATTTCTCCTCAACCTCGATCCGTCAAGATAAAAGACTGTCATAACCCATGGCCATGGCCCTGTGAACCTTTCAAGTTGAAAGATTGCAGAGCAATATTCATGAATGGTTGGGCACAAATCTATTGAGGCACTTCATGAAATGAGACACGCTTTCTAGGTCAAGGAGAAACACAAATTCATTCTCATCAAGGCTGCGGTTCTAGAAAGTCATCAGTAGCTCTAAATGGCTGCTTTATAAGGATTTAATTGATCTTTTTTATTTTATTATTTTTCACCTGTAGCCATTTACATTTCTGAATATATTTATATTTGTCACTTCATGACAAATATAAATATATTTATTGTGTCATTGTATTTATTTATCGTGCATTTAATAATACATATAAATCTGTTTAATTGGTGAATTGCATTGGCAAAAATATGTGAGTGATGTTATGAATTACTTATTGGTCTGTAACAAAAACAAATACATTTTACTGACTACACTATTAAAAGTAAGGGTCCCAAAAAGGGATTTTTTTGCAGCAATTCCACGGAATAACTATTTTTGGTTCCCCAAAGAACCTTTTAGTGAAATGGATTTTTTCCCCATTTTTTTTTCTTAATGTGAAGAACAAACCTTTTTTCCACTATAAAGAACCTTTTGTGCAATGTAGATGTTCCATAGACGCTAAAGGTTCTTCATGGAACCATCAATGCCAATAAAACCCTTTATGGAACATTACAGAGTATTGGCAGTTGCACATGTTGGAGGGTTTTTGAAGACAACCAACATCCTGGCCTGCAAAAAAAAAAAAAGGTGTAGGACATTGGGGACATGTGTAGGTGAATGGTGTCTCTGGCACATCAAACTTAATTATTTAAACCCATTAATCGAACTGCATTATTTAAGAGCATTAATTTATCTCTAATGCATCATCTGCAGGAAAGTTAGATTTTTTTTTTTTTTTTTTTTTTTTTTTTTTTAAATGACATTTAAATATAAAAGCGTATTACCACAACCTCAGAATCATTTGCAGGGATTTTGACAGATTTATTTTGTTTAAATGTCAAATTGTTAATATGATTGTTTTTGCTGACGTTTTGTTGTCTTAGGTCATCCATCTTTATATAAGTTTTCCGTATTTTAATAGTGTCATCAAAGGATTCCATTCTTTACAAAAATGAGGAACACAAGTCACGTCAGACCTCTCTTCTGTGGCTTAAAGCCAGCACAAAAATGTGAATTCAGAGACAGAGGTTCATCTGAGAACTTCTATTATCACCTACACTTAAGTCATATATAACAGATGTGTGTTTTACATAATGTTAACCCAGGTGCAGTTTCTGAAATATCGATTTTTTTTTTTAAATGAACTAAACCATTTATTTTTTTCTTCTTTTTTTTTATTTAGATGATTGACTTTTCAAAATGACAACAGAGGAGTCATACTACAGGCCAAGATGCAGTAACCATGTTTCATAGATATTTCATCATGCGCATGGCGTTCTCACGTGGCGGCAGATGTTCAGGTGACCTTGGTAAAGTGTGGCATTGTTTGCACACCATACAGAATTTCACCTCAAGATGGCACCAAGTAACTGCTGAACTCAGCATAAGAAGTCAAGGACGCCCGAATCTGTTGTGCGTTGAAATGCAGGTCTAGTATTTCAATGCGAGAGTTGTTCCCTAAAAAGATTCAACGAAAATGTATGCAGATTAGTTTGGAGGGTGAAAATAGTGTAAACGTGATATGTTAAGCAAACACAAGCTTCAACATTGGCAGTATTGCTACAGAGAAGATGTTATAGCTGTTATATATATATATATATATATATATAAATTATGCAAACAGCTATATTTGGAAAAAAAAAGATTTGTTGTACATAATAAGTTTCTATTTACAAATTCACACACATTTTATTTTTTTTATTTGATTTTATTACACAATTTTTGTATTGTAAATATTTCTAAAGAAATACAGAAATATGTTAATATTAGTATTAAAATGTTTTGTAACAAGATTTCCATTACACGAGAGTAGATGTTAAAACTTCATGCTGATTTGTACTCGGCTTTCGCCAAGATAAGCAAAACTAAGACGTAGCTTTACAGTAAACTATGCTTCTCCATCCATTTACGCTTCTTTCCATAAGGTGGTGTGACTCCCCTTCTGTCCGGCGTTAACGGCAGCAGTGTACTTGGTGATTGAGTCCCTCCTTCTGACTTTGTTCTGCTCTTTTCTATTGCTTCCTCAGCTGTCTCCTTTCTCTAACTAACCCTTCAATTTTCTGCTGCCGTCTAGACATTCCAGGAGTAGTTTGTACTTTTTCCTTCCTTTTTTCCACACCAAACCTCTCACTTCCATATGCGTAAATGATGTCCCCAAATTTATCCAGCTTCTTTTCAACTGTACCAGTTAATCTTTCCAATGCAAAGCATAGATCTGTGTTTACCGTGTCCCATGCAGTTTTCTCACAAGCTCTTGGCCATCTAACTCCAGGCCTATGCCCGTTGAGGTTCTTTTCTTTCTTATGCTGGTTAGCCTGACCGGGTTCACAAGTATGAATATGTTCATCACTAACTGTGCAAGCCCTCCTTTCGTCAATGACAGGGGTGCTGATATCCTGCGAGCTGTGGTTTGCTTCCTGTCGCTGGATTTCATTCGACTGACTTGACTGACTTCGTGAGAAGTACTGATCAATGCGAGGCCCTTGTCCCTTCTCGCTCAAGCATTTCATTTTCCCTTGATGAACCTTCAAACCCCTGACCGTTAGATAGTCTGAGCTCTAATATAAACTTACATTTTGGGTGTGATAATTGACTTAAATTCTCATATAATTATTTTATATAATTATCTGTACTATTCAAATGCGAAATATCACACACAAGAAACACACACATACACACATATTTGATATGTTATATATACACATATATATATATATATATATATATTATGATGTGAATAGATATACATTTATAACTAAAATATTTGTAATTAAATCACATTAAAAAAAAAATCCACATACCTTTCTTAACTGGCTGAAGTTTCAAACTGCCAAATAATTAAGCACTTTTACTTTGTAACTAACTACAAAAAAGACCTAGCCTATATGTGACAGGACAAACAGACCATTGACCACTAGATGGTGCCATGGAATTAAACTACACGATTTGTGTGTTCTTAACTAAAAAAAAGTATAGATATCATGATACGCAGTCTACGCAGATGTGAGTTTTACTTACTGAAACATGTTCTCATGATACAGACCATATACAAACTGGACTTTAGTTCCGTTGTCATTTCGTTAAAATGTTTTCTAGTCTAAAAGCACTTACTCCAGCATGCTCACTATGATTCGTATATATATATATATATATATACACATCAAGTGTGTATATATATATATATATATATATACACACATCAAGTGTATAAAATGCTTGTTTTATTCACAAGACACCTTTTACTAAACCGTGTTGTTTAATTTATGTAGCTATCGCCTTAGAGTACAATCTGTCATTCATTGAAACCCGTAGAGGTGTGTCAAAATAAAAACAAGCTGGTAATCTCAAAGCTATTTACCTTCTGCTGTTCGTACCCTTGCGTTTGGGTAGGACACTAATATAAGCCTTCAGTTTGGCAACTGAAACAGCAATTATCTAAATCAGCCCTCACCACTTCTCTCCTGCTCGTCTTCTCCTTCCTAAACCTCCCAAATTACACATCGACGGCACGGGAAGACCGTGCCATCAGCATTAAGCTGGAAATGACATGACTGGCATCTGCAGCTCCCATAATCACGGGAGATATGATGGATGCGTATTACTGCCGCTCAAAAGAGGCGGGCAAGCCGCATTCAAGAATGGCAATTACAGTTTTCCCCCAAGAAAATCACCCAGATGGAGCCAAAATATGCAAAAAAAAATTGTGTAACCATTAACGTTTCTCTTCTGAATTTTGTCTGAAATGGGTATTACAATATAGTGGGGCGTGCACCTCCGTTTTAAACGCTTTAGAGTCATTCCGCAGTGCCGAATGAGGTCATGGCTGTCGCTTAAAATGCTGTTTTGATGCTTATGTGGCTCATTCTTTGCCGATGTTTGTGTAATGAAGCTTGCGATGACATTATAAGTGGTGTGTGTGAGCAAGCCTAGCAGTAAATGAGCGAGGCCAAGGTTGGGGGTTGTGTTGTGCTCTTCAAGAGCTTGAAAGAGCGTGTGTGTGTTTTTTTTAGATGCGTGTAGTTTTCTTCCACACAGTAGGTCAGGAAGTCCTCGCTAGTAGCTCGAGTCAAGGTCCACGAGGCCTCGCAAATCTACCAAAGTGCCAAATATAAAATCTTTTTATGAGCTCAGTCAGGTAAAGTATCAGGGCTTTTTCTCGTTGGCAAGCGGTTTTATGGAGATGCTGAGTGCTTTATCAGAATGCATTTTCGCCGACTCCCTGTAAGTGCCTTCTTTCGCGGAGTAATTGGCAAGTTCTCTGTAAATTAGATTTATGGACTTTTATGGAGTAAATTACATTTAAAGAGTGGCATTCAATAATGCCCATGATATGATATAGTTAGATCGTGCCTCTGCCACGACAGTATGTCTTTAAGAAGATATATCACGTTTAGTTTGATTTTACAAGGCTTTAGAACGTATCACTTATGAGCCGACAACTCTTAGCCGACAACTCGGTACCCACAACAAAACCGCTGCTAAGTGCAGAGATGAAAAAATATATTGCTGGTATTTATAAATATATAACTATTAGACCTTTCTGAGTGTCTGCAAATCCATCAAGCTCTTATCCCAAATTGGTTCAGAATCCCATAACCTCCAGTGCCCCACGCAGCTTGTTAGGCTTCTATCGTCACAGCCAAACACCTCTAGAGCCCCTACCTGACTATTACCCTCGAAGTCTCTGGAGAGCTGGGCTGCTTTTTAAGATGGATTTTAAAAAGCGATGAGTACATCCTGTGGGACATCGGGCCGCATGACTCAAATGATTAATTGTACATCTGGGCTGTGTTCCACTCATCATGCCCCCTTGAGCTCGCTCTAGAGTACCTGTTTACTGCCTGTGGCACGACCCTGTATAACTTCAGAGTCCTCTTCTTTAATCTTTTCCTCGCTGTCTTCTCTCTTATTTTCCTCTCTCATGTCTTATGAAGAGACCCTTTTTAACCTGTCGTGGCACATCAAATAAGACGTGCATTATTGATCAATAATATTCCCTTCGCCTCCCAAGTCATTGTGCATCTACAGTAAACGTCTAATAAAAGTTGGTAAGATACGTTATTAATATTTCACTAAACCCATTCAACAACCGTATTTTTGTATGGAGCATTTGAACAGTGTTGCATACACTCTTAAAAATAAAGGTTCTTTATTGGCAGCGATGATTCCGTGAAGTAGATTTAAAATGCGTGGAACTTTTGCACTCCACAAAAGGTTTTTTTTTTTTTTTTTTTTTTGGTAAAAGGTTCTTTAGATTATTGAAAAGTTCTTTGTGGGACCCAAAATGGTTCTTCTATGGTTCTTCACTAGCCTGGATGCCAACCGGTCTGGACTTGATCCGTTGAGAAGCAAGTATGCCCGAACCAAAGCTGTTCGGAGTGGACCAATCAAATTCTCAGGGCGGGATTTATACGATGATGGACAGATGATCAACCGCAACGTAATCATCCACGTCACCAAAGAGCGCTTGGGTTGAATTCGTTTACAACAAAGTATGGCTGCCGCTGGAGAATTGAGATGTGTAGACTCCGCCATCGTGTCTGTTATAGCGCATTCATTCCTGAGACCCTGCGGCCTCATATGAGGACATTACATCTTTGCCTCTTGACACAATGATAGTCAAATTTGTAAATCTTAGACATGTTGGCCACATTTAGGGGCACTGCCCACACCATCTTGTAGTGATATCACAACATTACACCAATGTCAGTGAGAAGAAAATGACCCTAACCCTAACCCTAACACTTCTACACCAGTTCCCGAAAGAAAAATGACCCAGGTAAAAAATCTATTCAAATTATATGAATGAAACAAATGTATTTATGTACAATACTGTCTCTATCATCATATGGTGATTCAAATTTGACATATTTTAGTAATAGTAGCACTCTAGGACATCAGTAAATATGAAGTACTCGTTTGAGGACATTGGGACTATATTACGTTATCCCCTTAACTGTCACCGTCCCACGTGGGACGTTTGCCCATATATATTTAGAACAATAATATCTTAGTAAAAACCTAAAGTAATATTGACAAACTAAATATTATTTGAAAGCTTACAATCTCTAGTTTTCATATTTGGTGGCTGTTTTTTAAAATAAATTAAATTTGCAACAAGAATATTTCATATTCATTAGGCGTGTTTAGGCCTTTATTTTGAAATAGAAAAAAAAAAACATGAAAAATCATGAAAGATTGGTAGAAACCTCAGTTTGTTTTCATGCCAAGAGTTCAAAAGATAACACTAATTAAATGTTATGAGAAAAAAAGGTCTGAACATTTTTACAATATAAAGAAAAATATGATGAATTCTCGATTTGTGATGCGGCAGCGAGCTATAACGCACATATGTGCTCTTTTTATGTTTATTAGAGGTTTAAATCAAATCAAATACTGCCAAAACACCCATACTATTTCTGAATAGGATGTATACTTAATAAATTGTATGAAATTATGGAAAGACATGGTTCAGATCACTCAAAACATATGAAAATGGAGACACCCTTATATGGTCAGTAAGGAAGCTGGCTGTCCATCTAGTGAAAAAGTTTGGTACTACGCCCAAATAAAATCTTACTGAAAGCTCATTTTTTGAGATATCAACCTAAAATTTGGAACACAACTTGTTTAGATGTTTGGCTTTAATTTTCTAGCAGTTTTAGAGTAAAATATATTTTATAATATATATATTTTATATAAAATATAAATAATTATATTTTTACATTCTATATTTTCATAAACTCAAACTTATATAACTTTTTTTCTGTTTCACTTTCATAATTTATTTCACTTCTACAATAATCTGGCAACTGTCTTCTTAAAAACAAGACCAACCATATGTCTATATTCCAAAGCATTCTTGAATTACAACCATTTTACAACCACAAGTGTTTTTTTTTTATTGCTAGTACTGTGTCCTCACACGAGGACATCATATGGTAAATCATAGACCCACTGTCCTCACATGAGGACATCAAAACTACTTCCTGTACAAAAACAAATTTTAGTTATTATATTTATTAGGTCCTACTTATCCCAAATAGCAAGAACAATTATAAAATGCACACCAGGCAAACTCTCGGGTCTCAGGAGGTTAAAAGAGGAACAGAGAACCGCGATCGGAAAGATGTTTTTGGCGTCCTTCATACGGGATTCGGTCTATCCAATTGAGTGCAGAGGCATTTTCTTTCCTGGTTGGGTTGAAACACACCCATAATCACAGCCCAATGGAGCAGAATCAGACTCATATTCTGACTAGAATCTGAGTATGACGACGTCAGGCTAGTTCTTCACCCTTTTAGAACCTTAATTTTTTTAAGTGTATGGGCAATTTTTTTTTAAATAAAAACGCATCCCCCACCCCCCCACCCCCCTAATCCTACCCAAGGGTTTTCAGTGCGTAGCATATGCAAGTTTTGGCGTATAAATGACACGAAAAATAACATTCATGGTATAGATACGCACTTTCATGAGACTGTGTTGTATTTTTTACACTTAACTTAAAGGGATAGTCACCATCAAGTTGCTCCAAACCTGTCTAAAGGAAGATGTTCTGAAGAATGTTTGTAACCAAACATTTGATTGGCACCATTGATTTCCATAGTATGTTTTCCATACTATGTAAGTCAATGGTGCCCCACAACCTTTTTTTGGTTACCCATATTCTTCAAAATATATATTTTGTGTGTTCAACAGAAGAAAACATATCTTACAGGTTGGGAACAATTTGAGGGTGAGTAAAATATGACAGAATTTGAATTTGTGGGAGACCTATCCCTATGATATAATTTAATAAAGCTGTTACATGTGATCTTTTGAATAAATTTGTCATAGTACACAAGCTATTTGGCCCAATTGTATCGTACTTTCATGGTGTTTTTATGTCCTTTTTGATTCTTGACAACTCCAGTCCCTTGCTTGTAAAGGAGCGACCTTCGAAGAGTTCCTTCTTCAGAATTTATTGTTTTGTTACGGGTTAGGAATGACATGATGGTGAGTAACAAATGATACAATTGTCCTTTTGAGTGAACTATTATATGAAAAGCATCTGTGAAAAGTTGGTTCTGTGAAAAAGGAATGGTTCACTCAAAAATAAAAGATTCATGCCATTGCAAACCTGTACGATCAGTCTGACTTGGAAATAAATCATTCCTTTTCTGCGAACCAAATTAACTGATTCATTGAAAATATTTGACTCCGAAGAATGATTCATTCACAAATCGGACATTACTTCTGTAATCAATTGAAATTAATACGTCAATATTTTAAAATATATATATATATATTTATAAGTTTATTTATATAGGGACAGTTAAAAAAAAACATGATTCCAGTCAAAACTGTCCGTTCTCATCCCAAGGCGTCATCTAACATTGCTTTTGACCATGCGTCAACATGCCGACGCACATGGTACCCCTTAAGCGTCAATATGAGACGCGCCTCCTAGTGGTCTAACCCTAACCCTACCCCAGACCTAAACCTACCCATAACGGAAGCGTCATCTAACTGACGCTAAAGGGTGCCATGTGCGTCGGATTTAGACGCATGGTCAAAAGCGTCAGTTAGATAACGCCCGAGGATGAGCATCTCATATTGACGCTTAAGGGGTACCATGTGCGTCGGCATGTTGACGCATGGTCAAAAGTGTCAATTAGATGACGCCTTGGGATGAGAATGTGTTGGTCAAAAACTGGAAAATAAATCGAGAGTATAGCATAAGCTAATTAGTCACATTTGCACCAATGTTATATACTTGTATAATGGTTTTTATGTCCTTTTTGATTCTTGACAGCTCCAGTAATTCCATGGAAAGGGGCGACTTTCGTAAAAAAAAAAAAAAAAACTATTGGCTGTCCTACACGTTAATGAGGGTGAGTTAAAAAAAGGACTTTGATTTAAAGAGTCATTGGTACAGTGTAATTCTATATTTTTATTACCGACTAATATTAATAACAACATACTTACTATAGGGCTATGGTAGGATTAGGGTTTGGTTGACGGTTAGTTGCATGTGATTTCAACGCATTCTCATCCCAAGGCGTCACTAAAATGACAATTTTGACCATGCTTCAATATTCGATGCTTTAGGCACCCTTTAGCATCAGTTACATGACGCGAACCTAGGGCGTCATCTTACTGACGCTTTACCTTTAGCGTCAGTTAGATGACGCTGGTAGGTTTAGGTCTGGGGTAGGGTTAGGATTAGATAGCGTCATCTAACTGACGTTAAAGGTAAAGCGTCAGTGAGATGACGCCCTAGGATCGCGTCATGTAACTGACGCTAAAGGGTGCCTAAAGCGTCAAATATTGAAGCATGGTCAAAATGATTCCCAAGGCGTCAGTTTCATGACGCCTAGGGATGAGAATGGGCTGGTGATTTGCATAATTTCCTGTTATTTAATGTAACATATGACACAAAGACACTACAATAAGGTGGATTACACTTTATTTTAAGGTGTCTTTGTTACACTGTAATTATACATTTAAGTATTGAGTAATATTAAGTAACTGCATACTTAGGTTTGGTTTAGGATTAGTTGCATGTTATTATGCATAATTTGTAGTTATTAATATAGTAACTACATTTAACATATGTAACAATGACACTGTAAAATAAATTGTAATTGTATAAATTTAATTAAGTGTTTCCCAAAACTGTCATTTTGAATTGATTGAACTGTTATGAAAATCATTGAAAGTTCTGTGAGAAGTTGCGTCTCTTTAAAATAGTGAAATAGTCACATTCAGCAGAATAATCGCATTTAATACTGCAAAGTCCAAAAGAAAAGAACAAAAAAGTCTCAGAGCCTGTAGCCTCGAGAAGAAATACCAGCTGCGAATGTTAAACGCTGATGCAACTGTTTCAAGACGCACACAATATCAAAGACATACATGACAATCGACCTCTTTTTAGCCTGCTGGGTCACCGTCACACACCTGCTGTTTCACGCGCGTTCATTGACGTGACTTTGATAAGAAGGCTGACGCTACTGAATCAGGTATCAGCGGAGGGAAGGTGTTCACATATTTCTGTCCTTGCTGACTTAACAAGTTACAGTAGAACTCTAAAATGGCCTCCGGTAATAAGAAACCTACATCAAATCTAATCCTCCCATCAGCTTGCCGAGTTTGGGATCCGTGCTGTAATTGACAGCTTATTGAAGACGGTTGACGCTCCGCCAGCAGTTAACTCTCAGACCGCCAGCAAGACATAAATGAAACGACTTTCATGTGTAATTCTTTATGATCTGCGACTAGTTTAAGTTGCCACGTGAGAAAAAAAACCCGGCAATATACGAGCGTGTTAGCGTCATCTCTCTGATCGCTCTCTTTCATCGGAATGATTGATGTGCGTGAGCATCTTTCATGCCATGTTGCTGCAGCAACCATGCGGTGTCCCTCTGGACTGGAGGCGTTTCCCACAGTTCATTGCAGTCCATGGGTCATTGGTCTCTCCAAATAGCTCTCCGTATGACGCCCGGTCCCCTACTCAGTCTAAATGCTGTGATTAAACTGTTTCCACCACAACAAGAAGTCAAGCCTCGCGTCAAGCTTCACCCCGTTGGTGGCGAATATGCGTGGAAATCAAAAAGTCGTGACTTTGACAGACATTTCCGAGCTGTAGCAACCTAATGGAAGCGTTGTGCCTAGCATTTTTCTCTTTTGATTGAAAAATTAATGACGGCTCCACATGTGTTTTAGAGGCTTTTAATGTGACACTGTCTGCTGCTCAATATCATTAAGGCTCATTTGAAACGTTATCGAAGACAAATGATCTCAATTAGATTGAAAATTTACTATGGCAGAACTTTCCCTGTTGTCATTATGTTAAAATGGTCTCCGGTCGTATTCAGGCAGTAGACTGTTTGATGATTAGGGCTTCATGAGAAATAGACACGGTCTACGTGAGCGGAGAGTAACATTCTTACATCCATTATAAGCACATTACCTCGAAGCGCTGCGGAAAATGCCCGCACCTCTTTTGAAAGATAAGGGCATGAGGAGGAGGAGGAGAGGATCTGGCTTGGTCATTTCAGATTTTAACGACACATTTCTGGCAGCGGGTTGCCCGATAGCTTCAGACCCTTCTTAGATCATCAGGAAGGGGTAATCTGCAGTGACAGCTCGACTGGTCTCGGTTCACCTTGACCTCAGGTTTAATTTACAGATGTAGTTGTATCAGGTCGCCATGTGCCCTTTTAACAGTGCAAAATACAGTTCAACAGCACAGCCGGACGCACCAACAAACCCTCCAGGTGCGACAGTCCTTCTGTTACTCATTGGTCACATTCAGATGTCGTGCGAGGGTCACGCATGCTGTGACTTTTAATTCGGATATATGGCTGCTGCAGTATCCAATTACTTCCTCACTATAAATGGTCTACTTTTCGCAGTATTAAAATGGAGAATTATTTGGCTGGCGCATTAAATCTGCATTGATATTTGAATTATGATATTACATCGTCAGATTACAATGGCATCATTCCATTTGATTAAATGGCCTTCATTAGTGTGAATGTTTTTTTTAAGCCTTCTTCCCTTTCCACTGGTTAAGAACCACACCGATACATTCAATTCAGAGATGTGCAATGGGGTTAATAGTTAGATAAGGCTCAATGATTGCATTAATGAGTTAGAGATCTCAAAGAGGGATACTGGGGATGGGGGAGACCGAGGCATGTTGTCACTTTTTACTTAAGGTACATTTATATCCACCCATCCATCCATGCGGAATAGTAATGAATATATGTTGTAATTGTAACAATCGTTATTTTATGTAAACTGCACGAAACATGATATTTATTTATGATAAGTGCATATGTGTACTTACGAAAGAAAAGAAACAACGCAAAGTACGATTTTTTGGGGAATTTTATCTATTACAATGAGACAGAATATTTAATTATGTTTATCCTTCAGGCGTTTCTCTGATTGATCTGCATGCTGTACGTGGGAGAATATGTGGGAGAGAGATGATATTCTATACAATAGATAAGTGGCTCCTTCTGTGGAATGGCATTTGCTGTAACGCTCAACGTTCAGCTATGGAGATTATGTTTTTTTTAGAGACTGCAGAAACAAGAACCCTTCTGAGCTAAAATGGAAGTCTGCATGGTAGCTTTGCAGAGAAAATATCTTCACAAATTGCAGGTCAGGAGCTATTGATCAAATGAAAAGTGGATCTCATTTAGTGATATCCACACTTTTGATGCATTACTGTAAGTAGAGTGAGGGTAGATTTACATTGCCGGCTCAGATTGAGTTGTGGAGTGAGTGTTGGAGGAAAATGATTATCCCCTCTTCTGCCTCACTGTGAAATCTATATATGTGAGATGGCCAGTGTTTCGCTGTAGTAAAAATATGCTTCTACACACCTGCACAAAAGAAATCTCAGCTGAACCGCACCTCCGTCCATGGATATTTTAAAGGGTCCATCAATTGATATAAAAATACAACCGTGACCAAAGGACCAAAAGTATGGTAATGGTAAATGGACTGCATTTATATAGCGCTTTCACAGACCCAATGGCCACCAAAGCGCTTTACATTTGCCTCACATTCACCCATTCACACACTCATTCATACACCGACGGGCGACGGCAGCCATGCAAGGCGCCATCCAGCTCGTCGGGAGCAGCTGGGGTGGTGTCTTGCTCATGGACACCTCGACACTTGGTCAGGTGGAACCGAGGATTGAACCACCAACCTTCCGGTTTGTAGACAACCCACATGAACCACTGAGCCACTGCTCAGGTTACTAGGTGAAACTCGAAAAATTAGAATATCGTGCAAAAGTAAATTTTTTTCAATAATTGAACTTAAAAGGTGAAACTAAAATATTATATAGAATCATTACATGCAAAGTGAGATATTTCAAGCCTTGTAATTTTGATAATTATGGCTTACAGCTTATGAAAACCCCAAATTCAAAATTAGAATATTGTGAAAAGGTTTCCATATCTGTAAGCCACAATCATCAAAATGATAACAAATAAAGGCTTGAAATATGAGATGAGTCTATATAATATATTAGTTTCACCTTTTAAGTTGAATTACTGAAATAAATGAATTTTTGCACGATATTCCAATTTTTCGAGTTTCACCTGTATGCGTTCTGCATTGGACATATAAAGTCTACACACCCCTGTTAAAAAAGCTGGTTTGTGTAATGTAAAAAATACAAGGATAAATCATGTCAGATCTTTTACACGTTTAATGTAAATTTACAACCTAAGCAATGCCATTGAAGAACAGTGAAAAAAAAAATCCTCAAATAACGTATAATAAGTGTTCACAGCCTTGAAGTAATAGTTGAATGGATATCATCTTCTCTGTGCTATCTTGTCTCTGGACCAAAGCTATGACAGTTAGCATGACAGGTGAAACCAAATTTTATTCGACCCAATGGAAAGCATATTTACACTGTCTCTACCCGTATATAGTGCACTATGTGCCATTCAATATGTAGATAATAGTAAATGTGTGTTTATTTATATTTGTAATTAAATATTTAAAATGACCCGATAAACCAATTATAACATAATTATATAAACATGTATTTATTTTTGTTGTTTTATTATTTAAATCAGTATTATTTATTGCATGGTTTCGTTATTTTATTCAGTTTTGAAGTGAGCACACCTGAGTTCAAAAGGTTATTTTATATGTAACGACCTTTAGAATAGGAATGTTTTTGTGTTGCGGTGAAAAGGAAATTGCTGTTTTGAACCTATCAAGGATTGGTCCATGAGCAATTACCATTTTGCCCTTGATAAAGGCATCTAACCTCCGGATGCTTCAGGGGTCTGTCCATGTAATTAGTCCACTGTAATTCACTTTGGAGAAAAGCAACTGCTAACGGCATGCTGTCTATTTACCTAGTAACTATAAATCCAAACATGATATTCAATATTGCCTACTTTTAATTACATATCAAATGAAAAGGCACAAAATCGGATGTGCATTTTGGGAATATTGAGGTTGCTTGCTGTTTAGCAGACAAATTTCCTCCATGGTGATTTACAGAACACTAATTTGAGGGACTGTCTCTGCGGAGTGTTGTAGGGTTAAGTGCCTTGCTCAAGGGCGCAGTGGCATGGCAGGACTGTGATGTTTCTGGGTCACCCCTACTTGAGGCTGAACACACAAAGCTACATTTGTTTGGCAGTGTTAGTCTTAACCATTACAACCAGCACCCTTACATGTACTAATCTAGATTAACCTTTTGATTTTAATACCCTCGTGAACATGATTATTTGTAGCTGATCCGAGATCAACCTTCATACGCTACAATGCTTCAGCGGCTTCTAATGCGACGGCAAAAACAGACACTGTTCTTCATTTAAATAACATCAAGCTAAACTTGAAGTAGCTAATGCATTTCCTAACAAACTTTTCTGCCTTTTAAGCAATTTCCCTTGTATTTGAAGTGAGGGTTGGGAGTGTAGTTCCAACAAGAGGGGATTGGGGGAGGTGAACACTCTGAACAATGTTTTAGCATGGGAAGATAAAAGGTTCCACCAAACGTATGACTCGGTAACTTGTGCAGGCACAAGCAAAATGTCTTCATTCCTACTTCTGCCTCTCTCAGCAGTTTAACGTTCTCCTAGTCTTCGCAATTACTTTGTCACGTGCAACTGTGGAATAGCATGTCTTTTGTCTTTTAATGAGTTATTTTTTTGTGTGTGTTGGGTTTTTTTCTTCAGATTTGTTTTGTTGTGAAGTTACCTACAGAAATACTATGGACCTGGGAGCTGCGTATAGAAACAGATGAGTGCCTTGCATCTCCTTTCCCTATAATAGACAGTGGCAGTGTGCAGATGGAGTCTTTTATATATATTTTTTTCCTTTCAGTACCAATTTCTATATACACTGGGAGCTGCTGCCTATCATTGGAAGTGAAGGTCACAAATTTTACAGTTCCTCCGAGGGAAGGCGGAAAATGAGAAACGCTGTGGCATTAAGAAAAGACTGTAATAGTTAAATTGTCAAAAGAACGATTATTATTATTGAGCTATTCAAGGTCAGGATGGAAAAGAGGGCAGCACCAGTCCTAATAGATGCTTATTTCTCCGTTAACCTTACCCGTGTAATAGCGGTCTAGAGTTAATGAAATAAAATGCCAATTATACTCTACCTCAGCTTGGCCATGACCGCAACCAAAGGCCTTTACACTCGAATGAGAACCGACATGCTGCTGTTCTGCCTGTGGACAAACTAATATCAGAATAACAACATCACAATTTTTTATTTCATTTTTTTTTTTAATAATCTATGTATCATGCTCATATCCTGAAAGGAATTAAACCATGGTTTGAAGAGACACTTCATTTAGACCATAAAGCCACAGACTGCAGCTACATTTTTGATAATTAGTGTGTCGTAATCCATCAAACCCTTAATTAAATGCAGCAGGCCATATTGACACTGCAGTACATTTAAAATATGCCTGTATAACTTTAAACTATCATTAGCTGAGTTCGGATGACAGCCCTACTATTGGTTAATTAGTTAATGACTTCAGCTTTCCGTCATTTTTTATGACGGAAGAGATGAACTGTGTTATTTAGGATTCACTGTGCTGTTAGGTTTATTTAAGGGGCTGATTCAAGAGAGGTAACTTTTCTGTATGTAGCCTACATGATTGCATTAGTATTCATTGGTATTTGTATGTAAGTTGTTGTTGTTGTACTCAAACTTGTCACCCGTGGCTGAAAATTCCAATTCTGACTATTTAAATTTGAAGACTTGTACAGAATTATACATGGTTAAAGCTGTCCATACACAGTAAGTGTATGTATAAGATGTTTAATTTGATGCTTCAACTTCGAATGCAGATTAGATGACCCAAACGTAACTGTATTATTTCAAAAATAGCAGCTATTGTTCGTATTTTAGGTAACTTTTATTAAATGTATGTTCTTGCATGAAAGGAGGATAGATGGATGGATGGATAGATAGATGACTAGTGAGGATATATTAATGGTCAGTCACTAGTTAAAAAGAATTAAAAATCATCCAAAACATGTCTTTTGTATAGAAGTAGGGTCCGGTTTAGGCCATAGAACATATTAACCTGATATGAAATCAATGGAAGTCTACGCAATGGCCTCACTAATAGTGTGTGTGTGTGTGTGTGTGTGTGTGTGTGTGTGTGTGTGTGTGTGTGTGTGTGTGTGTGTGTGTGTGTGTGTGTGCACTCGCAAATATTTGTCCAACAATATATATTACAAATTGTTTAATCCAATGCAGCTTTAAATTAAGAGCAAACCGTGGAGAGAAAAGATTTTAAAAACTTTATTATCAAAATAAGTATAAAAATATAAATACTGTATAAAACAATGCGACAGCATTCAAACAACATGAACAGAATGACCGATATTCTACAAGTACACAATTCATTGAACAGCTCTAACTCTATGTTCTGAAATGAATCCACAGTATGACAGAACCCATATAAACCTTCCACAGTAAAACTGCCTCATAAACAGAGATATCAAGTAGTTTACACAATGATCATACTTGTAAAACATATTATACACGTACTGCACCTATTTTAGACTTGGTCTGCAATAAAAGCTAAGCTTTTTTTATGTTTTATTTTTGTGTTTTTTTTAGCCGTAAACATCGATAGTGTAGAAAGCTACTATCACTCACCTTGGTTATAAAACACATTGTCCACACCATTGATTACAACAAATCCCTAATCTTAAAAGGCATCTTTACTGATTCTTTTGAGGGAGGAAGAAAGAAAGAGAGAGAGGCTGAGAGAGAGAGTGAGAGAGAGAGAGATAGAGAGAGACACCAGAAGTAGAAGAAGACAAAGTTAAAGTAGACGAAGAGGTTAAAGAGAAGAGAGAATGTCTATGTGAAGAAGAGTTCCCAGTAGTTGAGCGCAATGTTCAAGTCTTCGTTGATTCGTCTATATGCGTAACACAGCAGAGAACAGAGGGAGATTCAGTGTGTATGTGTTAATTTAGTGCTCTGAGATATATTTAAGTGTGCTGTGTTGCATATCCGCTTTAAGTCTCTCTCTGGGACTCCTGCCCTATATACATATCCGCCAGTTTTTTGAACTGTGGACCCCAGTGACTCAGATACTCAAACTCCTGGTCGCCTTCGGTGGCTGCTGATTCCAGAGAACTCAGAGACTCCGCCAAAGAGCCGTTGCCTTCGTAGGCGTAGGTAGCCAAGGAGTCATAAGGGGGCGCTGTGGGATCCGAGTCGTTTTCTTGCAGCCGTCCGTTGATAAAGTCTCTCACATCCGTGTTGTCTTTGATGGGAGACGTGCGGCGGAAGGGGAACAGCATTTCGGGCATTATGTCCCGGCGGAGCTTGTTGGTATCGATGACCTCGGGGTTCCGCAGAGTTCCGATGTCAAAGGCTTGCGTGTCCTCCTCTCCGCCGCCCTCGTCGTTGTAGCTGACCACGTTGTCCCTGACGTCTTCTTTTGAGATGATCAGGGGCTCCTTTTTCTTTTGTCGCCGCAGGGCCGCAAACAATACCACAATCACTATGGAGACAGAGGCAGATGAACAGAATGATATCATCAGCATGGTGCAAATCAAGCTGAACAAAGCTCTGTGATAGTCATGCTTTCCGAATATCACCGAGACACCTGACACTAGAGCAGTGCTTCCTACAGGTTTGGCAGGATCATTTGTCTTAATATGCCGCTTTTAACACATTTTATTGTTTTTATTTCATTTAAATGTAATAACTATGTATTATAGGAAAAATGCAAATGCAGTTTTATATGATATATTTTTAAATTATAGATAATTTCACACACTACACAGAAAATGTTCTGTCAGGCGCTTCATATGTCCTTTTAGGGGTTTCCATCATGGGATCGTTTTATAGAATTACTTATAAAAAATCTAAATAACCCGTTAAGCATGAATATTTAAAATATCTATATAGAACCCAAATTATTTTTTAAAAATTCTAAAAGTGTGCTAGCTAGTTGTTTAAGTCCCCATGTACTCAATAATGTTATCCCTTAAAACTCATCTTTGGTCAGCAAAATGACATATTTAAAGGTTTTAAATATTTTGTTTTTCCATGACTTAAAATAGCTTGAATGTAACTATACACCCTTGCTTCATTTAGCAAATCAGATCCATGAATTTGCAAATGAGCCCCGCCTCCACTCACTCACACCAGTTTAGAATACCTGATCCAGTCTGTCAACTTTACTGTACTAAACGCTGCACAATGGTAAGTGAAAATATTGGTTTAACTCAGCCATATTATGTTTGAACCAGAAACTGGTTCAGAAGAATAAGTGGAAGAGCGAATTAAATAATATAAGCCTTTTGCGTTATCAAACAGCTAATAATGTGTTGCTAATGTTATACAAACCATGTTCCCATTCGCCATCTCAGAGTCAGACAGCTGCCCTCTAAAAATCAAAATCCTTAGAAACACTTTGAACAACTTACGTAAGTGGAGAAAGGCATATAGTTCATCATAACATTGTAATACATCATATACATAATTCACTCGCTGTATTGCTAAATGTACCCGATTTTTCCTTTCAGCAGAAAAATATAACGGTGTAACCTTGCTTTGTCTTAAAGCATATTAAAAACACCACACAGACCCATTAAAAACAAGAAAAACTTGATTTTCACAACAGGTGGTCTTTAAAAGTTTTTAGGCTGAAGGACATTCTCATTCTAGTGAGCATTTGTTTGGATAATAATCTTGAGTACTTTAAAAAAATGGCTTTGAAACAGTATTCACTCGGAAATTGCTAGTTAATTGCATACAAATTAACAGAAACGGCACGTAACACTGAATAAACATGACATTTTGAAAGGCTGAAATAGGTAGCTTAAACAATTACAGTGCAGTGTGGGATGAGAAATAAATGTTTTTGGTTAAATTCAAAAAGAAGATACTTTTAGTTAGATGAGCTACTTGAACAGTTTCAAAGTAGTTTTTCCATCATTCAGTTGGATCTGCATGCTCACAACTAAAAAACATACAAGCAAAACCAATTTATTTTGGTTTCATAAGTGAGACCTTGTGATTAAGTTTAGTTATTTCAATCAGTGAGATCCCAGACAACCGATGCCTAGGACAATGAAAGTGTCACAGTCACCGAAAACAGAAGCACTGAGTCAGCTGAAAAAAGGCAGACGAGCTAGTTTGTGGCTGCTCAGAGAAACAGATCGAGAAAGCGTGCATAATCTCAATCACTGCAGCGAGAAGAAAGGACTGCCGAAGAATCACAGGCTGTTCTTGGATGGCTAAAGCAGAGCAGCCCGATAAGAACCCAGTGAGCAGCGCACAGCACTACACACAGAGCTTAGCTGAAGATACAGAGGAGTGTGTTTCAAAAGGTGTCATGCGCTTAAGGTACTCATGAATACAGAAGAGAGAGACGCACCGTAATGCAGATAAAGACTTAGTACTGCCTGGAGCAATCACCTTTTAAAATTGTGTAAGAAGTAAAAAAGACCTTGCGTTCTTCTCTCATGCATTACAAATTTGGAAGGTTCCAAAGGGCACATATGTAAAGCACAGCAGTAAGACATTTTTTTGCTTTTTTTTTTTTTTAGGAAGTAAAAAATGAGATGATGGTAATAATAATAATAATAATAATTAAAAATAAATAACAATGATAATGATAATTGAAAAAAAACAATAAAAAGTAATTATTATAAAAATTAAATAACTACAGCTAATAATAATCATAATTGTACTTAATTATTATTATTTTTTTGTATATGAAAAGACCCCTGGGATGAGATGCCTATTTTTGTTGGTATTTTTATTATTATTTAATAATCCAATCAATTATATTTCACAAAGTATAGGTGAAACATAATCAAACATAATTTAGTGAAACAAATTCAACTGAAATTAGATTCATAGCATGTTAAATTGCAGTTCAATATTTTTTTTTTTTGTCAAAACAATTAATTTACATAGAATATTTGATTTAGTACTTTCCTTTTTTTCCCCAAGGAAAAAAAAAAAGTGATGTATTTTATAAACTGTTTAAAGGGACACTATGCAGCTTTTTTAGCTTAACTGAACAGCTTCAGAGTTATTGAAATGGTTATATAACTTCTTTCGGGTTGAATGGTGGGCGTCTCGACCCCCCCTGGTGCCTGTGAGCGCAAAAATCTCACTTGCAACTTCGGTGCGGCGGGCCGCGTCAGGAAGTATCGCGTGATATCAGCTCTCGCGATGTAACATATTCCTTTACGGCAACTCACACATACACACAGGAACAAGGTATAGATGGATGGAGTTTGTCACACTATCGTCATGGCTGAGCCGGCATATAAGATGCAGAAAGCTAGGAAAGCATTGTCGGAGGAACAGAGAAAGAGGAAACGGCAGACTGACCGAGCGAGGAGTCGGGCACGAGCATAGGCATAATTTGCAGGTGTGTTATGTCCCCATTGAAACTTCTCGCGGCACGGATGTACCATTACAAACAAATAAAACATCTCCAGGTAACTCTAGTAGAGCATTCATTTCGTTCGTTTGTTAAATAAGAGGCGATCTGAAATGTGTTAGTTTTTAAATCAAGTGACCAAAGTGCTCGTTGCCTCTGCGATCAGTGGTGCAGATAAGTTACAGTGTTCTGTTGTGACGCGCGCCTGAATCCGTTGCGGGGACTGAGAGACCCTCTATATTTTGTTATGGTGAAATCACAAAATCTAATGCACAAAAAACATATCCCTGCTTGAAATACAACCACTAATAAACAATCGGTTTTGATGAGGAAAATAAACTATACTACTAGTACCGATTAGAACCCAGAACCTCTGACACACTTGGCAAAAGTTCTGCCTCTGGACCATTAAAATTGTCGGATCTATGTATTTAATCACGTGAAAATTCTCACCACTAACAACATATATTATATCTCATTAAACGACAAATTAAACACAATGTACTATTGTATACTGTGAGTGGTATTTACGACAGTAACGTTAAATTCAAGTACTCCACAGTAACTCTAGGGGTCGCTGTTTGACAAAAACGGGATTTCTGCATAATGCCCCTTTAAGGCACAGGTGTTTGTGCTGAAATGGCACATGCAAAAGTGCTACAACGGTTTGGTGAAATCTTCCCAAAATGTTCATATGTTGAGCCATGGAGATGAGAAGAGGGAATGATGGTCCTGAAAAGCGAACAGGTGCTGTAGTTTGCAGCTTGTTTTTCCTGTTCAGTGGCTTCTCTCTCCTCCCAGCAGGTAATCGGAGAGCTCGCCCCTGCCTCCCACTCAGGTGTTAATTATGAAGAAGGAACGGTGGGGGGCAACATGCTGTGTTCTGCCTAGCCTGGGGGCCTGTGGTGTGTGCCGGGCTCATTCTGTGATCTGGAAGGAAAACGCTGGTGAAAGAGTGTGGGCTGGATGCGGATATTTCTTGCTCTGGCCGCGTAAACTGGCTACATCCTCTTAGAGTGTATATTCTTGGGTTTGCATTAGCCAGCTCATCAGAAAAGTGTCCAACAACAAAAAAAAATTGTAAAATGAGGGGCAAGTGGAGAGCAAGAGCCTGAGAACAAAGGAGAAAGAGAATAGCAGAAAGATGCAATAGTTTGTTCTGGAACAGCTCTGTCCTCGGTAACCTGTCCACTCAGCGCCAGCAAACGGGTTTGGGGGAAGATATTGAAAATGGAGAAGGATAACGGGAAAAGTATCCATATTAAGTTTGCCCTGAGAGGATCAGTGGTGGACTAGATGGTGCCTGTGCGGGGAAACAACAGAATATGAGATGGCAGAAGTGGCTGAACACACGGCGCACAATTGTCTGTGTTGTGTAAACGTATACATATCATTTTAGGGGGAGTTTAAAGGAGTCATGTTCTTAATTTTCACTTATAATATTAGTCAAGGTTTCGTGCACCATATATTTTTTTATTCTTTTGAATTCAACATGCAGTTTTACTGTACTTACTGTACCTTTAAAGTCAGCATGAATTATATTCACCGCTCGTTTTGGATCGATGCACCTGGAATGTATTGGTTTACTTTTTATGGAAACACTTTATAATTAGGTTTCTTAAATCAGTAACATTAGTGACTTTATGACTTAACATTATAACATTTTGACTTCTGAATATGGGTGTTGATGTGTAAACATGGATGTTAAAATGTTAATATATTTACTTGTTGGTACCGTGTAATACTTGTGTAATGTAAATGTGTTATGAGTTATGAGTAGCTTATACAGTAGTAGTAGTATTTTTTTAAATATAAGTGCAATATAAAAACAACATAAGTGCACTCTATAAAAGTATTAATATAAATGTTAGTGCATAGTAAAGTCACTTAATATAAAGTGGGACCATGGCTTCCCCAAACCAGCTTTGATACACTGCAAAGAAAAGAAAAACAGTACTTTGGATGTTGTGGTGAATACTGGTTTAAAAACTCAGGCACCATGACTTAAAATAATAAAAACAAAATTTGAGCTGTCTTCATGAAGTTTGATAGCTTTTAAACACATCTTGCTGCTTTGCTTTCCATCATTAGTGAAGCAAAATCAGAAACGTAAAAGTTAGACCCATCATGTCATGTATTTAATAGGTCAGAGACACACAGTGTCAAAGTGAAATGTGTTAGAACTTTGAGCACAACGTTAAAACACTTGACCGGCACAAAACACAGCTGAAATACTGGGAAACGTTGACGTTGGAGTAACAGCTTTTTGAATATGTTTACTTACAGCATTGCTGTTTTATTTCAAAATAGATGGTACATCTTAAATTTGTATAAACCACTTTGGCCAGCATGAATAATACATAGTTAAGTCTACCTGAAGTCCGTCCTGAAATATTTCGTTTATCCCATTCAAACAGAGGCAGAGAGAGAAAAATGCTGAACGATGACGGATTGCCTCAGGTTAGATTGGAGACTTGAGAGATGCACTCACCAGCAGTTTCAACAATTACTTATTGATGGATGTTTTAACTTAAGCACAATTTTTTTTTTCCTTTTCTCTACAGAAACAACACAGCCACATGCTGTTCAGAACCGGCTGCGCTTTCATACCGCATTACCTTGCACAAGTGGGGGTTTAGGACGTCAAGAAGTAGCATGCGACCTACTTAAGCCTCAGAAGAACACAAAGGCCTTTTTGTCAATTGCATACATTTAATAATGAAAGCTATTTTTCCACACCGCTGCACTTTCTGAGAAAAGCAAAGAAAGAGAGGGAGAGCACCTACTGTACAGTAATGTCTTAATGGGGTGCCCTACTTTTTTATTGTCTGGAGGAGATATTTGGAGAAAATTCTAAATAAAAATGAATAAATGAAAAAGAAACATCACAAGAAGGATGCTGCATGGCCCACACTGTGCTGTATCATCAGAAGAGCAGGACAAGAGGTCAGGATACATTATGTTCTGCTCGCCAGACACATCGCTGAGATGTTAAGTGTTTATTTTTGGTCCATGTCCTCAGGGCAGATATTTTTTATCTTTAGTGTAGTTTTGAGATGGTGACTAAATATAAGAACATTTACTGCATTGAACAAGCAGTGTTGGTCTAGAAAAATATATTAACCTATCTATCTATCTGTCTACATTATCCATCCATCCACTTTTGACCTTAACATGTTGAAATGAAACTTATTGTGAAGTGTTAAAATAACTTTTGACTCTAAAATTCTATGAATTTTAAAATACCCTTTAGAGACTAGGTGCCAGAATTACTCACAGCTTGCGCCAGCGCCCAAAAAAAAAAAAAAGGTTTACTAAAGACACGGCTTGAAAGATTAGCACTGGAAAGGTATGGACCGGGTGATTTCTTTGCAGCTGACCTTATTGCATATGCATCTGTAGGAGTCTCCCTTTCAGATGCAAAATGAATGGGATGAGAGTATTTAAATGAATCGTGCAAGATTATTTACTTTTACTTTTACTTAGGTTTGCACTGGTCAATTTACTGGTATTTACGCTATTTTTTACCACCCCAAAATTGCATGGCTTAAACCAGATGCTAATTTGCGCTGCTCTTGGTATATTGCGTTGGTCGTTGTGGAAATGATCCGGCTGTGTCTGTGTCCTTTGATTTGCACGTCGTCAGTAGATCACGCAAAGAACTTTACACTCCCATTGCCGTTTTTATGGGATTGCGTTCTCGCGCTAATTTGCCCTGTTAAGTAAATCTGGCCCCAAGACTTGTAAACAAAGACTGTGATAAACCGGCCAGTTCTGATAGAGGTTTGCAGATCCACAAGAACGTGTAGAACATAATGTGTTGCCACTTCTGAAGTCCACAGCCAATCACAACACTGTGCCAAAGTACAGTCTCCTCCTCATCAGAAGGTGATTAAAGTGCCTTCTGAGTAAACAAACCCTGTTCTGAGTGCAAGAGATGTAGGACTCGATCACAGTAACATCCCATTTATGACCTGAAGTGGTAAGACATAACAACAGAAGCAGCTTCAACACATTTCTCTCGTCTCTGTTTGAGCCCTTTTGATTGCACTGCAGAGCCGCACTACTTTTTGGTGGATTTGTTCTATGGTATTGCATCAGTGCATATTTTGGCAATAGATGATAGATATTGATATTATGAAACGCTTTTCAGAAAGTGCACTGTATATGATGCAGGTGTCATATCACACATTAGAGTAAATAAAAATGATGCAAGGAAACAGGTTCAGGGTGGCTTAAAACAGAGCCGGATGAACCATATGGGCTATTGGGCATCTGCTCAGGGGCATCCTGTTCAGGGAGGCACCACGCAGGGCCGAATTAATGTTTTTAAATAGCTAAACATGTCCCAATCATGTATATTTACAGGAGTTCAACACTTACTGAGTAGTATTAAAATGCAGAGTAAGATGGCCACCAGGGCTCCGGTGCTGAGTCCGGCTGAGAGCAGCAGGGCTTCAGTGCTGCACGTCTGCACATTCCCACGGCCGTCGCAGGCGCAGACACGGACTGTCAGCGTGCTGGTGCTGCTCTGGATGGGGTAATCGTTGTCTGAGATGACGACAGGCAGCAGGTATGAGTTCATCTCTCTTCTGTTGAAACCGCCCCGGCGGGTCAGTATCCGCGCTGTGTTGTCTACAAGACAATGATGTCAAGATTAAGAGAGAGTAACCGAGGTTCTGTGTGATGGACGGTGTTGTTTGCAAAGCTTTAATAATGAGTTGTGTTTTTAGCCAGCAGTTTAATTGTTGCATCATTGGCATCATGATTAATAGTAGCCTATATTAAATACACTAAAACACCATTTAGAGTTTGCATAAGTGACAGCAATGCAGGTCTGCGACCAATTGAACCAGCATCATAGATGTGCATCTTTAGTGTTCTATACCTTATTCTGAGACTGTTATCAAGCACAAACATATTAACAATGAAGAGTTGTATCTAATGTAAAGGTACAGTGTGTCGTGCCTGTGCCTCTAGTGGCACCAAATGGAATTGCACATTGCTTGTTATCTCAAGAGTAAAAAATAAATAAAGTAACTATTGTAACTAATTCTAACTTTTATTTCACATGTGTGACTTCATATCTCACAAGTGCAACTTTATTTCTCACAATGGTGACTATTTCTCCTAATTGTGGCTTTGTGTTTTGCTTATGTGAGTTCATTTCTAACAATTTACTTAAAATGTTTAATTTTCTGGAGTTTAAACAATGTATATTTTTTTGGAAATAATTTCAACTTGTATTGATAATTGAATCACATTTGTTTGAAACAGAAATATTTTGTAAAATTTTAAATGTCTTTACAATCACTTTTGATTACATTAATATGGCATGCTGAATAAAAGTATTAATTTCTTTTGAAAATACAAATATTACCCAAAGTTTTGAACAGCAGTGTGTATCCACAATGTGATTATATATATATATATATATATATATATATATATATATATATATATATATATATATATATATATATATATATATATATATATTTATATATATATATATATATATATTTATATATATATATATATGTATATGTTATCTTAACAGTTATATTTTACACTGTATTTTTTTATTTTGAAACATCATGCATTTACATGTTTTTTTTTTTTTTTACTCTGATGCAAAAAAAAGCCTTCCATTGAATTACCTTCATTGTCGAAGATGGTGAAGTTTGGATTGATGGTGCTTAGACTGAAAACAAACTTGTGCCCGACAAGAGGTTCATCGGTGTCCACAGCACTTATGGTCTGGATGAGCTGGAAACATAATAAGCCAATATAGTCCAGTCATTTTATGAAAAAAGGTTGAACAAATTGCAACAGAAGCAAACTCAACTGATTTTGTATCCTCGATATGTCCTGAGTAAGGAAAAAAAAGCCCCGAAGAATCCCATTAGGGGAACGTTTCGAAAAAGACCCAAATATATCCCAAATACGCCTATTCATTCTTTTTCTCACGTGAAAAGGGTAACAATTTTAACCTTTAGATATCATCATGAAAATCACTGAGTTGATTACTTACATCAAGACAAACAAAAAATGTATTACAAGTTTTTTGAAATTGTTTGTTAACATGGACAAACGGTGCATAATATAATTACGTATTAGCTAATTTGCATAATTACCCAAACAGATCTAAACATTGGGTATAGCAGGTGAAAATGTTTTTTTTTTTTTTTATCTTGTTGACATATAACAGTAAAAGACTTAATGTTAAGGTTTGAATGGAACCCATTTAGGCTACCCATGAACATTAATACAGGAAGAAGTACTTTAGAAACCAGCCTTTATTAATTATTATTGCAGAGATGGGGTTTGGGCATTGAGTGCATTGTGTACGTAATTCGATTTTTTGATCCAGGCACTTTTTATTTCACCTACCTTTTGTCTTCTGCATTCTCCTTACCCATGTCTCCTGTTCTTCCCTCAGACTCGTCCCCCAGAAACAGTCCCACGGCCCCAGCCCCAAATCTCTGCCATAATAATTAATAAAGGCTGGTTTCTAAAGTACTTCTTCCTGCATTAATGCTCATGAGTAGCCTAAATGGGTTCCATTCAAACCTTAACATTAAGTCTTTTACTGTTATATGTCAACAAGATTAAAAAAAAACATTTTCACCTGCTATACCCAATGTTTAGATCTGTTTATGCAAATTAGCACATATGTAATTAGATGATGCACCATTTGTCCATGTTAACAAACAATTTAAAAAAAACTTGTAATACATTTTGTGTTTGTCTTGATGTAAGTAATCAACTCAGTGATTTTCATGATGATATCTAAAGGTAAAATTTTTTACCCTTTTCACGTGAGAAAAAGAATGAATAGGCGTATGAATGGGATATATTTGGGTCTTTTTCTAAACTTTCCCCTAATGGGATTCTTCGGGGCTTTTTTTTTTTCCTTACTCAGGACATATCGAGGATACAAAATCAGTTGAGTTTGCTTCTGTTGCAATTTGTTCAAGGTTGACCCCCATTTTGGCTTAAAATGACTGGACTAATATTATTCACTTCATTCTAACTTAAAAAAGAACTGTGTAGAATAACAAAGCCATCCTAATCATAAATTTAGCGCCAAAGCTCTATAGAACAGTGGAAGAAACAAAGCAAGCAGAGGCGTCCAGTAAAATATTTCCGCGAAACAATGAATAAACATGAAAAAGCAGCATACCTGACCGGCTCTGACATTCTCACAGACAAAGGTCTCGTAGAACATGGCGAATTCAGGCGCATTGTCATTCACGTCTCGCACTTTGATAAACACCGGCACTCTGGTTTGCAGGGCAGTACCTAGACGCCAATGATTAATGTGTTTCAGCAATTCTGGAAGATATTCAGTTTGCATTCAAGAGGTCTAATTTCGTTTCTCTGTATTTGTCTTTCAGCCTTTTACCCTAGGCATATATTCTTCTAAAGAGAATGGAGAAAACATGAATTAAACCACAACTCAAGTTGACAGTTTGATTTTTGTCATCAGTCATTTATTGCAGTGCTGTGGTTTTAGCCATTTCTGAAAATGTCTTGAGGCTCTTGAGGTTTCAGTCCACCTGAGATAACGCTGTAGCACATTCTTTTTCACAGGTTTGACCAAACACAAACACTTAAAATGAATTTCACCTCATAACTATTTCACAGTTTGAAATTGAAAGGCGATGTCTTTCCGCATTGTTGAAAGTAAACCTTGCAGCATTATCCCATTTCATATCAGTAATCCAGCAAAGGCTCACAAAGCAAACTTACTGAGTTCTGTCGCCAGGACCGAGATGTTGTGCCATTTGGAAGTTTCTCTGTCCAGAGCCTGCAGTGTTCTGATGGTCCCATTGTTGGAATCAATGTTAAACAGCCTCTCCAGGTCTGTGTGGCGATCGATGGTGTATCTGAAACAAGAATGACGGTAATGAATGCAAGACAATGGAGCTCTGATTATGCCCAGACACAGGGACGGAACATCCTCAGTTTTTTAAAGTCCTGTAAACATAGCCCCAGGAAGTGAATACGGGTACATCACACACCCATAATCAAGGGCCCAGAACAGTGCCTGTGCAGGCAGCCAAAATAGATCAGCCAAGACTGGTTTAATTTTCCTTCAAACGGCAGGACGTATTTGATTTGACATCTCTATTAGAGAACAAATTTGCGCTAGTCAAAGGTATTGATGTTAGTTACATGCCGAGCGCAACAAACTATACATTGTACCTCTGCTTTTTAAGACCACGGCTACAAACTACCCTGCTGAAAAGACCAGATATTGAATTCCCATGCTGGTCCAGATTAGCTTACAGCATTTGTAAAAAAGTATACACCATCTTGGAAGTTTTTTGGTCAACACTTTATTTGATGGTCGCCTTTAGAGATTAGTCAAGTAATATTGCACATACATGTCAACTAACTCTCTTTGGAGTATTTGTAGAGTATTAAAAGACTGTCTGCTGAATAACTGCCAACACTTTATTGTGATGGTCCCCCTACAGACATTTTACTGACTATAAGTAACTTTGCAAGTACATATCAAACTATTCTACTAATGTCACGGTAGATGTATTCGCTGGTTCCTTCTAGTCTTGTGTTTATGTTGTTGTATGAGTGCACGTGTGCAAGGGGCGTGTCTGTATGTCATTACCTGATCCACTCCAGCTGTTCATCATTACAATCACCAGCTGCAGTTCAACTCACCGCTGTTCTCTCACCTTTGTCAGATCGTTGTTTGATGTTCCCCTGTCTTCTGGTTCGTGTTCCTGCCTGGTGTTTCCTGTTCGTCGTCTTCCGTGTGGATTTGGATCGTCTCACCGTTTGTCTGCACGTCACCGGTATTGACCATCGAAGTCCCTGCGTCACCTATCTCCACCTGGCTCACTGCACCCTGGACTTGTGTGTTTTGTGCTTCAAATAAATATTGTATTATACTCGCGATTGCTTCCTGTGTTTCTGCCTAACATGACAGAACGATCTGACCATGGTATGGAAGCAGCGAGCGCCTCGTCATCCTCACTCGAAGAGTTCATCCATCACAGCATCCGTAGAATGGACTCGCAAGAGAAGCTGATTGGAGATACGGGCCGTGCAGTTCAAGCCCTGGTGACGCAGGTGTCCGAGCTCACCCAGCAGATCCAGCGCCTACGACCTCCCACTGCGCCACCCACACCGGCCGTTCCTCCCGCACCATCAGGAAGCCCCTCCCAGTCAGAACCCCGGCTACCCACCCCAGAGGCATACTCAGGTGAACCGTCATTTTGTAGAGCTTTTTTGACTCGATGTTCTATGCACTTTTCCCTGCAACCTCACACTTTTCAGACCGAGCAAGCCAAAGTGGCGTTTGTGCTGACGCTATTGACTGGGAGAGCGGCACTCTGGGGAACGGCGGTGTGGGAAAACCAAAATCCATGCTGTGCCTCGTTCCAGACCCTCGCCGCCGAGATGAGACTGGTTTTTGACCGTGCGGTCACTGGAAGAGAGGCGGCCAGAACATTGGTCGAGCTATGGCAGGGAAGAAGATCAGTGTCCAAGTTTTCCATCGAGTTCCGGACCTTGGCGGCGGAGTGTGGATGCACCCTCCTCTCGGTAAGACTAAGATGGTCAGTCCACCAGCACGATTGTCAAGCACTGTTGGATTCGGGGGCCGAAGGTAATTTCATGGATCATAATTTTGCACGCAGATTTCAGATTCCCATCAAACCCCTCCCACAGCAGATTGCAGTTCCTGCACTCAACGGACAAGAACTTCCCACCATCTCATTATCCACTGAAGAAATCACTCTCATCACCTCTGGCAATCACTCGGAAACTATTTCATTTTTTATTCTGGATTCACCCCTGGCACCCGTTGTTCTAGGACACCCATGGCTCATTCAACACAACCCCCGAGTGGACTGGATACATAGATCTGTGCTGGAGTGGAGTCAGGAATGTCATAGGTCTTGTCTCGTGTCTGCTTGTTCGTCTGTACCTGTTTCTGTGTTTCAGGAGGAAGCAGGGGATTTGTCTAACGTGCCCGCGGAGTATCTGGACCTGAAGGAAGTGTTCAGTAGGTCTCGTGCTGCTTCTCTCCCTCCGCATCGTCCATACGACTGTGCAATAGATTTACTCCCAGGTAAGTCTCCGCCTAAGGGCAAGTTATATTCGCTTTCGATTCCTGAAAGAGAGGCTATGGAGAAATATATTTCTGATTCTCTAGCAACCAAGTTCATTCGCCCTTCCTCTTCTCCAGCGGGGGCGGGGTTCTTTTTTGTGGGGAAAAAGGATGGTTCTCTGCGACCTTGCATTGATTACCGAGGGCTGAATAACATCACGGTAAAGAATACTTATCCTTTGCCGTTGATGTCTTCAGCCTTCGAGAGGTTGCAGGGAGCATCCATCTTCACCAAATTGGACTTACGTAACGCTTATCATTTGGTCCGCATCAGGGAGGGTGATGAGTGGAAAACTGCGTTTAACACCCCTAGGGGGCACTTTGAATATTTGGTCATGCCGTTTGGGCTGTCCAACTCCCCAGCAGTTTTCCAGGCACTGGTCAATGACGTGTTGCGAGATATGATCGATCAATTCATATATGTCTACCTGGATGACATATTGATTTTTTCTGCATCTCTCCAGGAGCATGTGCAGCACGTCCGACGAGTGCTTCAGAGGTTGCTAGAGAATGGGCTTTTTGTCAAGGCGGAGAAATGCGATTTTCATGCACAGTCTGTTCCTTTTTTAGGATACATCGTGTCGTCTGAGGGGATGCGGATGGACCCTGAGAAGATTAAGGCTGTGGTGGATTGGCCAAGTCCAGATTCCCGCAAGGCCCTGCAGAGGTTTCTGGGGTTCGCCGATTTCTACCGGCGATTCATTCGCAACTTCAGCCAGCTGGTCGCGCCTCTGACTGCCTTGACCTCCCCCAGAACTGCGTTCAGGTGGTCCGACACAGCCGAGACTGTGTTCAAGAAACTCAAAGGCCGCTTTGTTTCAGCCCCCATTCTAATTACCCCTGATTCATCACGTCAGTTCGTGGTGGAGGTCGACGCATCAGAGGTGGGAGTAGGGGCGGTGTTATCTCAGCGTTCACCTGTAGACGACAAGATGCATCCTTGCGCGTTTTTGTCCCATCGTTTATCTCCAGCCGAACGTAATTACGACATTGGTAATAGAGAGTTGTTGGCAGTCAAGTTAGCGTTGGAGGAGTGGCGTCACTGGTTAGAAGGGTCGGGGGTACCTTTTATCGTCTGGACTGATCATAAGAACCTCGAATATATCAGAACTGCTAAAAGATTGAACTCCAGGCAGGCTCGGTGGGCACTTTTTTCCGGTCGTTTTGATTTTTCTCTCCAATATCGTCCGGGTTCTAAGAACATCAAACCCGACTCACTTTCTCGTATATTTGATTTTTCCGGTCGCCCGTCCACTCCCGAGTGTATTTTACCCGAAACCGTATTTGTTTCAACACTCACATGGGAGGTCGAAGCGAAGGTCAAAGAGGCCTTGGAAGGGGTAACGCCTCCGCCCGGGTGTCCATCGAACCGATTATTTGTGCCGGAGGGCTTACGGTCTGACGTTATCCAGTGGGGTCACACCTCCAACGTAGCTTGTCATCCAGGAATTAATCGCACTGGATTTCTAGTCAAGCAACGATTCTGGTGGCCACTTATGGCTCGTGACATTCGCGATTTTGTTTTGGCTTGCTCTGTTTGTGCCACGGGTAAGTCTTCCAATCAACCTCCAGATGGGCTACTTCAACCGCTGCCGGTGCCTTCGAGACCCTGGTCCCATATCGCTCTAGATTTTATTACCGCCCTCCCACCCTCCCAGGGTAACACAGTAGTTTTAACTGTGGTGGACCGATTCTCGAAGGCAGCACATTTCATTCCCTTACCCAAATTACCTTCAGCTAAGGAGACAGCGGCTACGGTCGTAGATCATGTCTTTCGGTTACATGGCCTCCCGATAGACGTGGTCTCCGACCGGGGACCCCAGTTTGTGTCCAAATTTTGGCAAGAATTTTGTAGATTACTGGGGGCGACGGTTAGTCTGTCATCTGGGTTTCATCCCCAGAGCAATGGTCAAACAGAGAGAGCCAACCAAGATTTGGAGAGAATGTTCCGATGTTTGGTTTCCAGAAATCCTTCGTCTTGGAGTCAACAACTGTCTATGGTGGAGTACGCACACAACACGTTGCCAGTGTCAGCGACGGGCCTATCTCCGTTTGAGTGTAGTGTAGGTTACCAGCCACCAATTTTTCCCAGTCTGGAATCCGAGGTTGCGGTTCCCTCCGCTCACGCCTTTGTCCAGAGGTGTCACCGCACCTGGACTAGAGCCCGGGAGACTCTACTCCAGGTGGGGGCGCGCACCAAGGCCAAGGCCGATCGCCACCGGTCAAAGCCTCCCGTATACGTCGTCGGTCAAAAAGTGTGGCTTTCAACTAAGAACATTCCTCTTCGCACCGTTTCTAATAAACTTGCTCCCAAATTTATTGGCCCGTTTCCTGTCACCAAGATTATTAGTCCGGTGGCAGTCCGCCTCAAACTACCTCCTGCGTACAGGAGGGTTCATTCCGTGTTCCATGTATCTAAAATCAAGCCCGTTTTTCATTCTCACATTAATCCGCCTGTCCCGGTTCCTCCCCCACCGCGGCTCGTAGATGGGGAGACCACATATTCGGTCAACCGTATTCTGGACTCTAGGCGGAGGGGACGCGGATTTCAGTACTTGGTGGACTGGGAAGGTTACGGTCCGGAGGAGAGAAGTTGGGTTCCTGCTAGGGACATCCTGGATCACTCCCTTATCGATGATTACAATCGGCAGGTAAGGGAGTCTGAGAACGCCAGGAGGCGTTCTTAGGAGGAGGGGTACTGTCACGGTAGATGTATTCGCTGGTTCCTTCTAGTCTTGTGTTTATGTTGTTGTATGAGTGCACGTGTGCAAGGGGCGTGTCTGTATGTCATTACCTGATCCACTCCAGCTGTTCATCATTACAATCACCAGCTGCAGTTCATCTCACCACGCTTCTTAAACTCACCGCTGTTCTCTCACCTTTGTCAGATCGTTGTTTGATGTTCCCCTGTCTTCTGGTTCGTGTTCCTGCCTGGTGTTTCCTGTTCGTCGTCTTCCGTGTGGATTTGGATCGTCTCACCGTTTGTCTGCACGTCACCGGTATTGACCATCGAAGTCCCTGCGTCACCTATCTCCACCTGGCTCACTGCACCCTGGACTTGTGTGTTTTGTGCTTCAAATAAATATTGTATTATACTCGCGATTGCTTCCTGTGTTTCTGCCTAACATGACAACTAACCCTAGCCCCTTATTCTACTAATCCTACCCTTACCCCTAACAGATACTAATACTAGATACTAGACAGTACTAATACTAATACTAGACAGATACTAACGCGAACTCTATAATAGTGATTTGGGTGTTGTTTCATGTATCCCAGATGCTGCACTCGCCTGGGATTATTTTAAATCTATATTTTTATCCATATGTGATAAGCATTCTCCAATCAAAAGGTTTCGAATAAGTGGTAAAAATAACCCTTGGTTTAAAGATACTCTTTCCACTTCTATAAAACTGAGGAATGCTGCTTGGGCTAAGGCAAAGAAATCAAACAATTCTCTAGATTGGACCTCTTATAGAGCTTAACGAAATGAATGCACAAAATTAATCAAAAGTGCAAAACGTGATTATTATCTGTGTATAAATGAAAATTTAAATAATCCTACAAAGTTTTGGAAAGTAGTCAAGTCTACTACAGTACCAAATCAGTCATCTAAATTCCCTGATAATCTAAATGTTAATCAGACTTTAGTTAAGGGCAGAAAAGTTATTGCAGATACTTTTAATAAATATTTTATTTCCGTTGGCTCCACCTCCGAGGCTATTCATTCTGGTGCTAATACCTTAATTGCTGAACCTACTCAGTATTGTCCGTCAGAATCTTTTAATTTCGTTCCCATAACCACTGCACAGGTTCATAACGCCCTAACGAAACTAGATACAAAAAAAAGGGCTGGAATTGATAAAATTGAGCCCTATTTTCTAAAATTGGCAGCAGATCTTGTAGCAGAGCCTATAGCCTCTATATTTAACTTAAGCATCGTCTCAAATGTCATACCAAAAATGTGGAAATCAGCAATGGTTACTCCATTACTAAAAGGCGGAGATCCCTCGGATCCAAATAATTACCGTCCTATTTCTAGATTGCCAGTTATAGCGAAAGTTTTTGAATCACTGATAAATGACCAATTAAAACAATTTCTGTCGGTTAATAACATCCTTCACGATTATCAGTCAGGCTTTAGAACAGGACACTCTACCATTACAGCAGCTATGTTAATCTCAAATGATATTATAACCTCTTTAGACAAAAAAAAGTCATGTGCTGCGCTATTCGTTGATCTATCAAAGGCTTTCGATTCTGTAGATCACACATTACTGTTACAGAGACTCAAGTTTATAGGCCTTAGTGAAGCGGCTCTAAATTGGTTTGAAAACTACCTCAAAGAAACGCACTCAGTGCATGTCAGTGGAAAATTATAATTCACCTTTCCTTCAAGTAAATATCGGGGTTCCTCAAGGTTCTGTTTTAGCCCCTCTTTTATTTTCTATTTTTATCAATGATTTAGGTCATGGAATAGATTCAGCTAAATTACACTTATATGCAGACGATACAATTATTTACACAACAGCATCTTCTTTAAAGACCCACTCCGATGAAAATAATGTTTTTCTAGGTGTTAACATGTTCTTGTGGCATTTTTCTGATGTTAGAGGACATACCTTGAGAAAAATATGCTCAAAGTTGTATTCCTGAGTATTTCTACATTCAAATGGCTGTGAATCAGTAGCAGACGCTAAAATGCCGGCTAAAATCGACTGGAGTTGTGACGTAGTAACTCCACTGGGCGTCTCCACACGCGACGTCTTGGAGTGAAATAATGATCGGTGATCGGTGATAACTTTGATTAACTTCGGATAATAATAATTAACGTGTATATAATACTGTTGCCCCATCGGTATTGGGGGTGTAAGCTAGCGGGAGAGACAGAGCTCTCAGCAACGGGCAGGGGGAGGGTCGTCTCCATGCCAACGGCTCCGCCCACAACGCAGAGGCGAATTGCTAATGAGCTACTGCCGCTCTGCTGAAGCGAAGTCCCAGAAAACGGCACAGGTTTTGTGATTTTGGCTAAAAATGGCATAATCATAATTTAAAGACCACTGGGAAGGTTTAAAAATAGCTCAAAATATGATCGGAGTGGGACTTTAAATCAAGCTTTGCAGCAATTGCAGAATGCTTTTCAAGTACTGCAGCGCTCATTGTCGCAGTTAAAATTAGTCTTAAACTCAAAAAAGACAAAATACATAATTTTTAGTCAAGGTCGTTCTAAGGAAACTGAAATGTCAGTTAAAACTTTAAATGGTACACTTTTAGAAAGAGTTAGTGCCTACAAGTACCTAGGCGTATGGTTGGACGAAAGATTAGCATTTGACATACATATTGATAGGTTGTTGAAGAAGCTTAGGCCAAGATTAGGTTTCTTCTATCGCTTAAAAATTATTGTTTTCCATATGAGGCCCGAAAGAAAATGGTGGAGAGTATATTTTTATCTGTTATTGATTACGGTGATCCTTTATACATGCACGCAGCTACTTCACTACTTAGGAAATTAGACACTGTGTATCATGCTGCTTTACGCTTTGTTGCTGGTGCAGAGTCACGGACACATCATTGTATTTTGTATGATACTTTAGCTTGGTCATCTTTGCATCAAAGGAGAAAGCTACATATGTATTTATTTATTGTAAAAGCTCTTTCAGGTAAATTACCTTCTTATATATCAAGTCTTTTAATTTATTATACAACTAGTTACCACACCAGGTCTGGCTCTTATATTCGGCTAAAAGTCCCAAGGGTATTGTCAGAATCTGGCAAAGGTGCTTTTTCTTTTTATGCTCCTTGGGCTTGGAATGAGTTGCAAAATGTACTTAAGTTAGATGCACTTCCAACTCTGACCACGTTTAAACGTCTCTTGCATACTGCTTTGAAGGAGACTTGTAATTGTCTTTCTTGATTCGGTTTTATCTGCTTTGTTCAGAAACATGTTAAATGTGGAATTGTTATACTGTGATTCTGTGTGAAACTAAATGTGCTGCCGTCTTGACCAGGTCTCTCTGGAAAAAGAGATAGTGATATCTCAATGTGATTCTCCTGGATAAATAAAGGAAATAATAACTCAACGAACACTAATGAAAGTTAGTTGACATGCAGGTGCAACGTTACATAAAGTCGACAGAATGTCTAAAGTAACCAATAAAATAACCATTGTATGTGCTGTTGTTTTACAGCTTTGAATCACATAGGATCTAGTTTGCCTTTTTGACAGTGTTCAACAGAAAATGATTCTTTCATGCCAACTTGGGAACATTTTTACAAAGTTATTAAGCACAAAATAATTGTGCAAAATGCATTTGTCTTATTTTTAGTTCATGGATTTCAATAGAACCAGCCACACCCACAGGAGGTTGAACTTGAATTGGAATGGCAGGAAGTGGAGTTTATTGAACTGCTACTTAAAGAAATTCATTAAGTAATTGCATTAAAAATATATTATACTTATTTTTATACCTGTTGAATTCAAATTAAGTTCAAATTCAGAAATTGTTTTGAAAAGTTTTCAAGTCAGTTTTTAGTAAACATCCTTCAACTTTGCACACCCAACCATTGTAGTTTTTCCGCATTCTTCTTTTCAAAACTGCTCAATCTCAGTCAGGTGATCATGAGTGGAAGTCCACCCATAAATGCTTGGGCCACTCCAGGCCACTAAAACTTAGTTTTTTTTTTTTTTTTTTTAAGTCCCTTTGACTTTATGCTTCGGGTCATTGTCTTGCTGGAAAACAAATCTTCTCCTGCAGGTGTTTTGCAGACCCCATCAGGTTTTCCTCCAGGACTTCTGTGTGTTTTGCTGCATTCATTTTACCCTCACAAGCCTTCCAGGACCTGCCGCAGAGAAGCGATATGCCCCTCAGCGTGATGCTGCCACCACCATGATTCACAGTGGGGATGATGAGTTTCTGCTGATGCTCAGTGTCTAGCTTACGCCAGACGTGGCGTTTATTTTAATGGCCAAAAAGCTCAATTTTAGTCTCATCAGATCAGAGATCCTTATTCCAGCTGGCTTCAAAGTCTCCCACATGCCTTCTGTATAGCCGAGATGTCATATTTTAGCAGTGGCTTTCTCTTTGCCACTCTCCTATAAAGCTCTGACTGGCGAAGAACAGTTGTCGATTGACTTTCCAATCTGAGGTACTGACGCTTGTAACCTTTTTCAGTATTTCCTTCATGCAAAATCTCTCATTGTTTGAGGACATCCTCCTCTTGGTAGATTTACAGCTGGGCCACTCTCTTTCCATTTCTTAATTGTTTATTTTAACTGTACTCCAGGGGACATCGAAAGTCTTCTTTTAATCATCCCCTGCTTTGTGCTTTTCAATTACTTTTTGCTTTGCGTGTTGTAATGGTGTAAGTTATGCCACATTGACTCAATGTTACACCTTACAGATGGATGGGTATTTATACCACAGACAATTTAAAAAACCCTGACCACACACAGATGATTTTTATTGAACTATTTATGTACAGTGACTTCAAAAACCAGTTAACTATGTCAGTGATTATTTAAGTATTGAATATATTGAATACATAATTAGTAATTTTGGATTTTATATTCTGACTTATTTTAGATCACTATTTTTCACCTAAAATCACCTATTTTTGAATAGGTGTTCATTCATTCATTCATTCATTCATTCACTTATTTAGTGTGTATCACATTAAAGATATTGAATACTTATGAAATTATATTCTGGATTATTTTAGATTACATTGATTACATCTTGTTGCAACACCAGCACAGTAGCATTCAAAACCTGAAGACCAATGCTGTTTATCCCAGCAGAATAGTGGTACCCCAGTGCCAGTAACTGCTAATTTTTAAGTAATCAGTTATGCGTTATGCTATGAATAGGCAGCTGTGACGAAAACCTTGCAACTAGCAACTATCAATTATCCTTAACCGCATATTGCGTGTTTTGAATTTTGAAGTGGCTCGTTTGAAAGAGCCTGAATGCTAATCACTCTGTTGATCCCCTGCCTTTTGTTTTCATGAAATAAGAAAAGGAAATCTTTCCTATTAAACCCATTTATCAATGTCAGCTTACATATTCTGCTGACATTTAAATATGCAACTGAGTGTGACGTGCATGAGTAAGCCAGAAGGACAGGCTTTTCAGACAATCGCTCATAGTGTGCATGCGGACAGGAGACGAAAGACAAGACACACTCTTTCACATCAACTTTGTGACTTATAAAAGTCTGAATTCAGAAAGGGAGGGGAGGAGAGATAAAACAGCGCCTGTATTCATCTTGCCAAACTTCCGGAGGGAAATCACCAACTGAGGCCCCATGAATAATTTGCTTTTCCCTCGCCTTCACACACATACACGCGCGCACGCTTGGGAACATGTTGATGGATTGGATTTAACCGAGCACAAAAAATCTGATCAACAACTAAAATGTGGAAGGTGAAGATGTGTTCTGCTTGATTTTTATATGCCATAATGGACTTCATGTTCAGATGCTTTGGGAAGCACT
This sequence comes from Rhinichthys klamathensis goyatoka, assembly GCF_029890125.1. NCBI lineage: Eukaryota > Metazoa > Chordata > Actinopteri > Cypriniformes > Leuciscidae > Rhinichthys > Rhinichthys klamathensis. Next base: position 470,041 of record NW_026606580.1, read on the forward strand.
TTTCTTGGTGGCATTTTCCCCCCAAAGTGTTGGATGCTAGGTTTTGTTTGAATGTTGCACCTTTTATTTGTGTCTAAGGTGAAAAGAGCCACTTGTTTGTTAGCTTCATATTCAAAGGCATTTAATTACAAAGAGTCCCTCTGTTCAAATATCTACTGGACCATTAAATTGCCTGTTACACTGGCTGAGATTATCTGTTGACAGAAGCCTCCTTATTAGCTAAATAAGCCTTTGGAAGGTAATGAAACTAATATAATGTGTGTGACAGAAAGTGCATCACAAAGCTAGTATGAGCATCAGATTCACAAACACCAAAACATTAAAGGGGTCATATCGTGCAGAATCGAGTTTTCCTTTTAATGTATAGAGTTTTTGTTTTGTTTTGTTTTTTAAAGAAGCACATTTCAGAAACTCAAAATGTATGAAGTAATATTGATTACTAATAATATTTGAAATGAAAAATAATACTGTTTAGTGTTTTACAGTTGTGTAGTTATTTCAAACGAGTCTGGTATTCTAAATTATATTTTGTTCATTTTTATTTACATAATATTTATATTAAATATGGTAATAAAATATGGTATAAAAATTATATTTGAGTTTTTTGTAGTTAGTCTAATATTAAATACATGGTAATTATATTAAATATTATGTTTTTTTTGTTGTTTTTTTAAGTCCAGTTAATGTTGCATAATGTATGAAATAATAACCCAACACGTGACCACTATTTTTGGTTTCAGCCAAGAATGTTCATTTGGGTGCATCACTAGACGTCACGCAGAATGCGGCAACATGATCTTCTTCTTTCGAAAGTTAATTATGGATATTGGGTGAAAATTGATTCACAGACTTTGATGATACATTTCCACAGTTATTACCATTGCAATCTAGACAAGTATTTTTATATTTTAAATTTTTTTTTTTAAACATGTATGTACATTTATAACACTATATACGTTGTATTATATGACCTGGCATTAAATTACAGAAATCTATTTAATGCTGCTGTGTGAGTGTTTCTAACACAACGGCTGAGGGATTGACTGCAAATTTGATCTTTCTCCCTTCTGACCACCGTAATCAATCTCTCAATATTTTTTTTTTTCCTCGAAAGTCACAGAAACGCTATCATGATTTTTTTTTTTTTTTTGGAGCCAATGGTAAAACAAAGATGATATTTGTTATAGTTTCCATTCACCACTATAGGTATTAGGTATACATTTACCCAACTAATGACTTATGAGAACCCCGTAAATGTGAAAAGAGTAGTAGCATTAAAATCGTTTATTTCTAAGGTCCAATGAGAAGGTGAAAATGGTTATGACCCCTTTAACATTTATACATATTAATTTTTTTTTTTTTTTTTTTTTTTTTTGGGTAAGATTTTTGTAAAAACCAACTAATAGTTACTCACTTGACCAAGTGATTGATAATATCAGGGTCCCGAGCTGACACCGTGCCAAGTGAGCTGCCGGCCGGGGTGTCTTCGTCCACCTCAAAAATGTACAGAGCCCGACTGAAGAGCGGAGGTTCGTCCACATCCGTGACTGTGATTCGGACCATCGCCGTGTCGCTGAAAGGCCCCAGGTGCTCAAAGCGTCGATCTATATGCGTGTTGGTCACCTGTACCCGTAGTGAGTATAACCTCTTACTCTCGTAATCTAGTTTCTGAATGGGAGAAAGGTTACAAGAAGAAAGATAAGATGTTAGGCCAGTCTTCATGACCTGTCTGAATAAAGGAAGGCTTATACTTCTCTGATCTGTTTCAGCTCAGTTCTATTCGGTCACAGATTTACGACATTCTCTAGCAATGTCCTAAACTTTTCCAAATCTAATGCTCGTTTTTGGAAGCGTTCATTGAAGTGTGCTTATCACTATCCCCTTTCTTTAACGTTGAATGTCTTTTTTTATAAAGGCAGGGTATCGTGCTTTAATGCAGCCTTTTAATTATGAAACGATTAAAGACTCAAGGTGCGATCTTTTACCTTTCGCCCATTCAGGTCTTCTTCCGTAGCTATCTTTTATTCTAGTTTAAGCAATAAGATTTGCATAATTGCCTGAGCCTCGTCAAAGCCTGACCTGACAGAGAGTGGAAATAAGCTATAGGCAGATTTCAGCAGGCAAATAGATCCCTGCGCCACACAAAAGGAAAAAAGGGACTTTTTGGGGCTGTGAATAGAATTAAGCACCTTTGTAAAGTTGATAGGACACGAAGGCTTCGATTTAGGGGATTACTTTCTAAGCACTTTGCTTCGTATGGGCGCGTGCACGCGTATGAAAGAATGAGAAAATGAGAATGAGGGAAAGACCGTGGCATGGTGCAGACTTTATTTCTAACTGGCGACTTACAGTGTCATGTTTAAAACTTTAGATATAGGGCCTGTTTACCTTCTTTACTGTGATCACTCCTTCCTGGCTGGTGCCGTCTGTGATGATATTGAACACATCTTGCCCGTCGCCATCCAGGATGGTGAACCACATCTCGGCGTTCTCCCCCACATCTGCGTCGTACGCTTTGATTCGGCCCACCGATGATCCGATTTCGGCCGACTCTGGAGTGGAGAGATGGTAGGTACCTGGAAAAGGAGAGCAAAATAAATCAATTGAGTAAACAGTCAGGTGTTTGTACGAACTCTTTGTTCTCGAGAGGGGTGCTTCAGCGTGCATTTGTCTATTTGTTTATCCTTCTCTCGGGGGGGGGGGGGGGGGGGGGGGGGGGCAGTTCTGCCTCTCAGTGGTTCTTCTTTAATAGAATTTCAGCTCCGATGAGCCATTGGAGAAGGTTCTTTTTAAACCCAGTTTGTGGAAACTGTTTCTGATGTGGCTCTTGTATTGGATTTGAGACTGGCGAAGAGAGAGAGAGGGATTATCACCCCAAATGAAGCTCCCGCTGTGCTCTCTCTCTCTCTCTACATCTCTCTGTCTTCTAGTTTCTATCCTTCTATCCACCCCCGTCCAAACCCCCCCCCCCCAACCCCCCACCCATCCACCCTTCTCTCTCTCACTCTAAAAGCCTCTCTCTGTGGAGATTTTGTTCTGGGTTCACATTGTGACTCATCCTGGTCAGTTGGAGAAATTAGCCCCAAGCATTTCCATGATAATTCAACTGAACCACAACGTACATGCTTGCGGTTCTTATGAAATATCACTTGCGGAGGAATGTGAAACATGAACAGTTCATTTCATATGCTGATTTTTGTTGAAGTCTATTTGCAAGTCCAAGCGCAATTATGCTCGTAAACGCTCTGATAATCTAGACTGCATCAATTATTAATTGTTGACTGGCAATCAAACTCTTGTTAATTTGATATGAACCTGCTGGGCTTGTTCTATGCCTTTTGTTCTAGACATTTCAGTAGCATTTTTCTTTCAAATTCCATATAATAATAAATTCAAGGTAATTTGCATCAAAATGAGTCATAATTTAGTTTCATTCGCCCCAAAAATGGTCTGTTTTTGCTATTGTTTGCTTTATTTGCAGTTTATCTCTTGTGGATTGAGCAGAAAGCTTTGCATTTTGTGTTAGATTATTGCCACTTAGTACATGAAACTCTTTTATTTAAAGGATTAGAGCAAGGGGAATGTATTCCTGTAGATCAAAAAGTCGAAGTGATGGATTGATTGATTTATTGATTGATTGATTGATTGATAGATAGAGTGGATATTTTGTGTTCTTACTGTGTGGGAATCGAGGAGGACTGTTGTTGACATCCATAAGTGTGATGTTGACTGTAGCGGTCCCGGAGAGACCACCCATCTGTCCAGCCATGTCCTTGGCCTGAATCACCACCTGATAGTGCTCCCGGTTCTCTCGAATCATGTTCGGAAGCGCCGTCTTTATGATGCCTGACAGAATGGATGGACACAGGTTTTAGGTGCTATCTAATGAGCTTCTCTGACTTCATTATGTATATGTTAATGTCACGCTAAAAAAAAAGGAGTGGAACCATGGAAATTAATTCCCAGCCTTGGGGTATTTTAAAGAGCGAGTTTTAATTGAGTAGGATGTCAATCTTCAAATTATGTTGTGATAAGGTTTTTAGAACATGAGAACAGAATGAATGTGTTTTTTTTAATAAAAGCAACACACTTCAATACCAAAATTAGTAAAGCAGATAGAAAACTATAATTGTATTTTTTACTTTAATACATCAAAATACTGTATACAGTAATCAGAGTCATAATTTGAAGTAATGAGAATAGTAAAATTTCAAGACAAATTGCAGTAAATAGTTGCAATTGGGTGGTAAAATGTTGTTAATTTTCAAAAAAAAAAAAAAAATCTCAATGTCGTAAATGTTGTGTTCGTTTTCTTATTGCAAAATATAATTCCTTTGTTGTAGAAATATTCTGATTTAGGGTGAAATATGACCTGGGCATTTTCTTGACAGGCTTTATGCGATTCACCGACAACATGTAAGAAACTACACTCACCGGCCACTTTATTAGGTACCCCATGCTAGTAACGGGTTGGACCCCCTTTTGCCTTCAGAACTGCCTCAATTCTTCGTGGCATAGATTCAACAAGGTGCTGGAAGCATTCCTCAGGGATTTTGGTCCATATTGACATGATGGCATCACACAGTTGCCGCAGATTTGTCGGCTGCACATCCATGATGCGAATCTCCCGTTCCACCACATCCCAAAGATGCTCTATTGGGTTGAGATCTGGTGACTGTGGAGGCCATTTTAGTACAGTGAACTCATTGTCATGTTCAAGAAACCAATTTGAAATGATTAGAGCTTTGTGACATGGTGGAAGTAGCCATCAGAGGATGGGTACATGGTGGCCATAAAGGGATGGATATGGTCAGAAACAATGCTCAGGTAGGCCGTGGCATTTAAACGATGCCCAATTGGCACTAAGGGGCCTAAAGTGTGCCAGGAAAACATCCCCCACACCATTACACCACCACCACCAGCCTGCACAGTGGTAACAAGGCATGATGGTTCCATGTTCTCATTCTGTTTACGCCAAATTCTGACTCTAACATCTGAATGTCTCAACAGAAATCGAGACTCATCAGACCAGGCAACATTTTTCCAGTCTTCAACTGTTCAATTTTGGTGAGCTCTTGCAAATTGTAGCCTCTTTTTCCTATTTGTAGTGGAGATGAGTGGTACCCGGTGGAGTCTTCTGCTGTTGTAGCCCATCCGCCTCAAGGTTGTGTGTGTTGTGGCTTCACAAATGCTTTGCTGCATACCTCGGTTGTAACGAGTGGTTATTTCAGTCACTGTTGCCCTTCTATCAGCTCGAACCAGTCTGGCCATTCTCCTCTGACCTCTGGCATCAACAAGGCATTTCCGCCCACAGAACTGCCGCTCACTGGATGTTTTTTCTTTTTCGGACCATTCTCTGTAAACCCTAGAGATGGTTGTGCGTGAAAATCCCAGTAGATTAGCAGTTTCTGAAATACTCAGACCAGCCCTTCTGGCACCAACAATCATGCCACGTTCAAAGTCACTCAAATCAACTTTCTTCCCCATACTGATGCTCGGTTTGAACTGCAGGAGATTGTCTTGACCATGTCTACATGCCTAAATGCACTGAGTTGCCGCCATGTGATTGGCTGCTTAGAAATTAAGTGTTAACGAGCAGTTGGACAGGTGTACCTAATAAAGTGGCCGGTGAGTGTATGTTAGCAAATGCTGTATCACCTTAATAGTATTGTACCCCATCTTTTAATCATTTCAAATGATACTTGTTCTCTCATTTTTGCTCAACTTACCCGTTTCAGGTTCAACTGAGAAATATGGCTGGCCCTGCAGTATGCTGTAAACCAGCTTGGCACTGTTTCCATATGCTTCATCATCTGCATCTGTGGCTGTAACTCTCATTACAAATGCACCTTGAGAGAGAGGGCAAAAGAGAATTATAGAGCGAGGTATTTCAGCTCCAAAGAGCCCTAACATGAGTGTAAAACATGATCCCCACATCCAGTATTAAAACCTCAACCATGATCAAAGCAGTGCATCCTAAAGGTGCACCATGAACGACAAATTCCAAGTTGTAAAACTCGCTAATATCCTATATGAAGAGACCCACACCCTCCCAGCGCAAGCAATGATCAAGGCGAATGCATGATCACTCGTTCTTTCATCTTCTTTATCTCAGTGTATTTCTTATCTAAATCCTAGTCTCATAATTACTCCAGCTGCACGGTGAGATGGACATATCTTTAATTGTAGTTTTTCTTTCGCTTGCTCTCACTGGGTCATCCCATTCATTTTCCGCTCTGATGGAATCTGCTGTATGTTGCTGGGAAACGTCAGACTAATAATCTGCTCAAAGAAACATTATAATTACACCAATTAGTCTAGAAGTAACATGATTTTAGGGGGTTCGTTTTCAGCTTGATATGGCTTTGGACAGATGTGGGAGGGGGAAAAAATAGTCTCTGATATGAAAAGCTGTTCAAAAATGTGACCATGGCCATGGTGTACAGTAATAGAAAAAAAAACTCATTTCAAACCCATTTGGCTGCTTAAATTTGGCTATAGTGTGCTATTAGGGCAGTATATTATATTTTTACAATGATTTTGAAGGCAATTCACAATATATCACAAGTAATTTTGCAATCTTTTACTATTCGCTTGTATGAAAGTATTAAAACAGAGAGGTACGAGTAGCTGATTTAAACTTAAAATTGGTAAGTTTGATTTATTTCTGTGAATCAATTCAAAGTTGCATTTTTTATTATGTACAGTATTTATTTTTTTATAATAATATATGGGGATCAATATTTTCTATTTTATGTAATATGGGAAATGATTGTGTTAGTGAATATATATATTTTTGTACTTCTTTATTAGAGCGTATGCAGATAAATATTGCTGTGATGTTATATTGGTACTTATACATGAAAATGATTTTATTCCTATAGTGGACCAAAATTCATTGACTCTCTGGCCATTTCAGATCAAGCAGACCTTCAAAAACTATTTTGAATATCATCAAAAGACTCGGAAATATCACGATTTTTCTCTCTCTTTTTTTTGTAGCTATATTGCCGAGCCCTTTGTGCTACTGAAAGTCTTGTAATGTTTTCACAAGTGTAGTACACCATTACCCACAATAAAATCTGATCTTGGCCTGAAATCAGATATAACTAGCGACAACAACTTTTGTCCTGCCACGTGAAGGGCAAAATCACTCCTCATTCGTAGTTGCCAACAGCCACGCTTTCCATTACAGTCACGGCTTCCTGTGAGTAGTTTCCTATGAGGTTTCGCCTTTCTCATTTGTGTACTTCTGACATCTTACAGTTCTTTCTTCTGAATAGACTTTAGAGGTGACTTCGCGGCTTCTCAGTCTCACCTCTGAAGGTGGACCGAATGCACATGTTGTTTCTGCCATGGATCAGCGGCGTCCCTGGCATCAACAAGACCTCCGCCGAGTGCCATTCGCTCTCTGGATGGCTCTGAGAATACTAATGAATGCGGAAACATCTGTCGCCCTCCAATCCCATTCCGATAACACGGAGGGAAACAGAGTCTCAGACTTCATGGATGGCCAGATCTGATTAACGGCAGGCACGCTCGCAACACATGGGCGGTTTGTTCAGCTTAAACGCGAGTGCCACCGTGACCTCATGGTTTGGCAAGCAGAGCCGCTCGTGAATTCGTACACAGGCGGGAGAAAGGAAGAGCTCAAGCGAAGTGTCAAACGAGCATGGTGTCCCATTTACGTTACGGAGTGCCGGGGATGATGTAACTTTCAACCCCATGGAGAAATAAATAAATGAAAGGGAGAATGAGCCTGCCGGAAAGAGAAGCGGAAAAAAGAAAGGTTGAGCTTCGGTTTCAAGCGCAAAAGCCTTGGGGGAAAAGACTGTGGTCCATTTTCAAGGCTGTTGTTACCAGATTTCGTGTTGAGTAAATAACTTTGCCCACAGTTGAACAGCTGTAACGTGACGTGGTTTTAAATTTGTGAGGGAAATAAATATCAGTATTGACAGCAAAGCTGACATGTATCATGTTCTGAAGCAGCTGAATAAAACAACATTGCATGTTCTCAGCTTGTAAAACACAGGTGCTTTGAGACTCTCGACGGCAGAGACATAAAGGAGATGTAATGCAAGAATCCAACTGAGAGTCCCTGGAGTGGGTCTTGCATTTGTCTGAAAGGATGACTGGTAGTGTTTCACGCCTCAGGGATCCATCTTTCAACAAACACGGCTGCATTAAGATACTCTCCGATGAGACATTCAGAACTTAACAGAAATTTGAATACCTATACACTTTAATAACACATTTCATTTCATGTTGCATTGAAAATGTCACGACAAGGATGTGACAATAGTGTTGATTGGCCGATGGCACTTCAAGAATGAATGCAGTCCCAAACCCTTCACTGGTGACTTTCCTGAGCTGTGACTTAAAAGGCAGCAGACAGGGAAAAATATTAGTCAATTTCATGCTTCAAAAAATATTGGGCACTGGTGAAGCATCTTCTATAATATAATGACATTTTTGTGATTTGTGACAGTATGTTGGTCGCTAACTTTTTCATTAAAATTTCATCAGACTACACGGCTACTTCTGAATGCTCACTGCAGAAAGATGTTTTACTTGTCCAGATTGTGTATAGTTATGGCATCTACCAGCAAGAGCTAACTAGCTTGTGCTAACCAACTAACTAAACCTTGAAACTTCTGTTGAACTGTTCAGGTGATGTGAGTTTGAATCAAACTCATGTTCTAGTCTTCCATTTTTCTGCTGTAGGGGAGAGTGGGGTAAGCTGTGACACCTTTTCTTAAGTTGTCTTTAACAAAATGTGAATAAATAATAGGATAACTAATATTCCGAATTGTATGCTATTTCTAATATATCATCAGCAATTATAAGGAAGTATCTACAACATAAAGCCACAGAATGATGACCTCTCAAAGAAAGTTGGGAAAACAGTGTCATGTCAAGGGGTTTGTTGAATCCTGGGGATTTATTGGTTGATTGATTGATTGGTAGGTTGGTTGGTAGGTTGGTTGGTTGGTTGATTGGTTGGTTGGTTAATTGATTGATTGATTGATTGATTGATTGATTGATTGATCGATTGCTTGATTGCTTGCTTGATTGATTGATTTATTGATTGAAACCACATGCATCAATCACAGGCATCTTTATATGATGGGCCATTTCTAAGGGGGCTTTCACACGGGGACGTTTGCTGTGGTTCGAGTCCAAGTGCGACTATTCCCGGTGCCCCCCGCAGCGTTGGTCTTGTTTCACATTCAACTTCATTCAGTCGAACCCTGGTGCATTTGCGTCTATCTTACACTATCTCAAACATGCACAGCGCATGATAGAAAACGGGTGATAGGCGCGGGTCAATATATCGCCTGAAGCTCGCTTTCTGCTGCTTTAACTTAATAATTCATTAAAAAGGAATGTATACTTGTATGGTATTACATTGTAGCCACATTGAAACAACAGTTAGGGAAATAGATGGATGGATGATTGAGCTGCAGACACCATCTTCTGGTCAGATGTGGGAATTAATTTGGTATTCTCTAGCCATTGAGCATACATTGGTTGTACACTCGTTATTGCGTAATACTAATATTGTGATGCATTGTGGCATTGAATGAGTGCACTTGATAACGTCCACTATGGTTTCGGTCACCACTAAAAATGGCTGTCCCCTCAAATAGATTTCGGACACAGCCTTAGTTTTGGCTTCAGTACCCCGGTGCGCTCCCGCGTCCGCATGACAGCTTTCACATTGCAAATTTTTCATGCAAACCGTGACCCATTTCGAACTAAACTGTCAGTGTGAAAGCACCCTAAATAGATAGTGGCATGATGAAGATTTTGCTCTAGAGGGCAATACATCTCATCCACCGACACACTTTACCCCACTCTCCTCTAATTATGTTAATAATGTGTCAAAAATGGCAAAAGTCAAAATGCAAAAAGATTTAATACCTGTTTGGTAACCTTTGACACACACATTGTGTCAAGCGTTCTCAAACAGTGCTTTATGAATTGACAAACACAAATAGGTACACCAGGACCACTTCAAGCTTAATTTCCTCATTTCCTAGTGATTAATCTTTGATTCATTTGCCGGGTCACAATGATTAAGATCCACAATGATTATCTTATCATAGCACAAAATCTTTAATCAAAAACGGCTGCCTTGTTTTTGTCGGAACTGCAAATGAGTTTTGATTCATTCAAGATAAACCTGCGGGTTAATTTGTTGCTTCGTGAAGAGTAATTGATTTCAGCTTGCAGCATCCCGTTCATTTACTTTGATTCTCTCTGCTGCTCTTAATGGGTTTAAAATCACTGATAATTGAACGAATTCAGACGGGATATTGTAAGATCTTTATCCCCCCTCAAATCACATGAAGTTAAATGTTTGTCATAGTTTTAAATCAGCGTTGATTAAGTGGCTGAAAGAAAGTTGGATACAGTTTTGACAGCTCTGTAAGCACGTATATTGTTTTTAAGCCTGTTTTTTTTTTTTTTTTTTTTTTTTTTTTTTAAGTGTTCACAGCTACTTCGTTTTCCATGGGACATGTATATGGAGGCTCTTTGGCATAAACAAGATTCTTGTGTGGGTAAGTGTACGATTGCCTTTAATGATGTAGAAAATCACTTGCGCTTGGATGTAAAAATCTGGATAAAATCACTGCTCTTATAATAGTCGTCATTTGACGTATTGATGAGTTTTGTATGTAAAGTGTGATTTACATTTGTCTAGACATGTATCGGGATCATTGTATGGACAGCTTCTGGTTTTCATTTATAAATTGATTTGCCATTTGGAAACAGTTTTGAATAACATATCTCCACAATGTACTGATAAATGGATTGCAAGTATATAATTGCAATTCCAGTCCCAACCTGAGGGGGTACTAAAGTACTAAAGTAAACTAATGTTACTAAAGTAAAAAAAAAATACATTGTAGATGCTATCAATATGTTAATTCTGTACATTTCAGTGTCTTTAGAAAAATACGAAAATATATGAGCATTGTGTATTTGAGCAAAGGGTTAAAGGGTTAGTTCTCCCAAAAAATGAAACTTATCCCATCATTTACTCACAATCAGAGTTATATAAAATAAACATATGGCTCTTCAAGCTTTTTAATGAGAGTGAACAGTACCTGATTTTTTGATGCCCAAAAAAGCGCATCCATCCATCATAAAAGTAATCCATACGGCTCCAGGGGGTTAATAAAGTCCTTCTGAAGCCAAATTATGAATTATATCATTTTTATGTATGGGATAATTTTAATTTTTGGGTGAACTAACCCTTTAAAGCTTGAGCCAGCAACTCACCAACATTCGACATCTCTGATACACTTGCCACGTAGGTTTCCTTGGCAAACTTTGGCTCGTTGTCATTGATGTCATGGATTTTGATGATGAATTCCGAGGCCCTCTCCAGATCCTGTCCAGAGGTTTTGTTGACGGCTTTTGCGCTTAGGGTGTACGACGCTCTTTCTTCCCTGTCAAGCCTCCTGGTGGCATGGATATCACCCGAGTTCTCATCGATCTCGAAAACAGTTCCGGCCCCGTCTCCGGTTAGGACGTACTTCACATGCCCATCTTCCGTGTCTATGTCTGAGTGAAGCTTAAAAGAGCAAAGAGAGTTTTGTTGGAATTAACAGTTCCCGAATTAACCGTTTTCTTAGTGTGCGACTGGCAAATTGTTTGCAAATATACTCAGTCTGTCAAGACAAAATGTTCAGGCGATGGCCCTAAACCTTGTGCAAATGGAAACAGAAATTAAACGTTTTTCTAAACGCAGTTTAAGCCCCTTTCTGGCCGAAGTCAGAATGTGTTTCTTGAGCAATGTTTTTAAATGAGTCATGAATATGTGAATGGGAATTTTCTCAAAGGCCCCGGTCGGTTTAATTTTCTTTGTGGGTAAAGCTCCGAAATGTCTACTTAAATATTTAATTCACTTCAGTATCAGTAATAGTTTCAGAATTCTTCTTTTCCTTTTCAATAGCAAACACAGAGCGACGAATGGCGATCTGGTCATTATCTGCAGGAGTGCAGAACTTACTGCGTAGAAAGCTCTGTGTCTGACGGCATATGGCAGATATCTCAGAAAACTGTCAATAGACTCACACTGTGGAGGAAAGATATGACCTGTTTTTGTTCAGAACAGTCACAATTACACAAAACGCTCCTTCAGAGCAGAACTTTCATTTTACACCTGTCTCTTAGCAACAAGAGGAAGCCCGGCAGTCCTCTCCATTTGATTGCAGTTCCACTTTTCCTGATTAGGATTTTACCTGGAGAGGCCAGCCATACAGTCCTGGATAAAATATCCAATCAGCATAGGTCCCATAAAATGTTTCATATTTATTAAATGATCAATCAACACCCGGAAGAGGCTGCAAAAACAGTCCTTTGTTTGTGTAAGCAGCAAATAAAAAAGAACCAAAAAAAACATCTTCCATTATAAGAGCGGCATTCTAAGCATTGCACCCTACAATTTCATAATATGTCCACTTACAGCTAAATGTACACTATAATTGGAAACGATTTTAGAGTCTTTTCTAACCACTGTTATCAGGATGTAGATAATTTGACACGCAGCAATTAAAACCTCAATTTGGAGGTTGCGTCATTGTGAAACAAGTGTTCCTCTCCGTCCTGAAACTGAATTAGGTATCCATTACACACACAATTGCATTAACAGCACACTAGAAAGCTGCTCAGATAAATGGCTATCTTTTTTAGTAGTTTTATGTCCTGGCATATAGGCAATTGTAAGGGGAAAATCTTTGTGAATGTGATTTTGCTTCATGTTTACTGCAAACAGCAGTTGCAATAAGGCATACAATAGTTATTTCGGTAACACTTTATGGTAACACTTTATTTTACAGTGTCTTTGTTACATATGTTACATGTACTTACCATAGTAATAACAGTAAATGATGCATAATTACATGTAACTACCCTCAAACAAATCCTAATCCTACCCTAACCCTTAAGTAAGTACATGTAGTTAATTAATATTACTCAGTACTTAAATGTATAATTACACTCTAATTGCATTACATTATACAAATGTATAGTTAAATAAAGTGTCCTTGTTACACATGGTACATACTATATTTACTTAAACCAATTGCAAGCAACTAACCCTAAACTGAACTGCAATCTTAATCCTAACCCGTACATGTAGTTAATTGGCATTACTTAATTGTATAATTACACTGTAACAAGGACACCTTAAAATAAAATGTAACCATTATTTAATGCTAAATCCTCCCATAGCAGTTAAAAATGTTTAAAGTTCATTACATTAAGTCTGGTGAAGTCACAAAGTAAACTGCAACAAAATGCAAAGATGTTACAAATGTTACAAAGATACTCACCCTCATGTCAGTACAAACCCTTATGCTCTTTTTTCTGGACCTCAAGAGAAGGAACATGTTGGTCTTCTTTCATTCATTTACCTATAAGTACCAACAAACCACCATAACCGTGGTCCATTTGATTTGTGCACTATATGTTCCAAGTCTTCAGAAGGCATATGATAGCTTTGGGTGGATAACAAGCTGCATTTTGCTGAATTTCACTGATATTTTTCTCTTCCAGTGAACTTTTAAGTTTGTGGACTGAATCAACTGATTCAACCAGGAGATGTGACTCAATAGGACGATTAATTTGCTAATTGAAGATGTCAAGATTTTTAGAGTTAAAGTGTCCCTATTATGCTATTTTAAAGTTTCCTAATGTTGTTTTGCAGTCTCCTACAACAGGTTTACATGCATCAAAGGAAATTTTTTTTTGTATTTTTCTCATAATATACATTTGCACAACACCACATTTTGAATGATTCTCAAACGACTCGTCCGATTAATCAATCTTTCTAAATCCCTCCTTTCCGCGAGCTACTCTGCTCTGATTGGCCAGACAGCTTAGTCTGTTGTGATTGGTCTACCGCGTACAGCGCGTCGAAATCAAAAACGCCCATTGCCATAACAACGACAGCTCTGCTTGTCCTGAGGCTTCCTACTTCTTAAACTAAACATAGTAACGAAAGATGACGTTGATTTTACCATATCAATCCGAGTGCAAGTGCGATGATGAAACATTGGAAGAACTATTCATTCAACCCGAACCTCCATCGCAAGGACGACTCGAGCAGGACGTTTCTCAGTGATACACTACTCAGTTTGAGGTACATTGTGAGATGTTGCAACTGTAATTCCTCAGCATCAGCATTAACAAGTGCATGTCCAACAAAACCGATTATTTTACATGTTTGACTTATTTTACGGTGAACATGGAAACTGTATCAATAACAGTGCATACATTAGCCGAGCTCTAGCGTGAATGACTGATGTAACTTAAACGTTGGTAAAACAAATCTTGCTCCATGCTTATTCTTTCCTCAAAGTTGTGAGAACGACAGACGATCTGCATTAATAGACACAGTTTTAGGTAATAGTGGCCCACAGCTGATTAGCAGAAGTATTTCAGTAAGACAGTAATAATGTGAGTTAACCAGTTAGCAGAAGACCTACAAAATATAAAACTCAAAACGAAGTATGAGTACTTTCAGCAAGCGGTTCTCGAATCCTGCATTGAACTCCGAGATTTGAGAAGCAGTCGTCAGTAAAATAAAGGGAACACAGCAAAAGTTTAGGATTATACTGTTTTGATATCGTGGTAAAGATTCATTTTAACCACTGATTCTTCTCATGCTCGTCCTCAGGCAGTGAAAAGAAACTGGATTTACCTTCACATTATAGAGCACATGCAGCGTCTTCTCGACATGATGCTATCCAGTATCCACAGGAATCAGCTGCAGTGTTTGAGGTTCAAGGTTTCCCTAGTGTGTGCGTGTATAGTGTGTGAGTCAAATGGACTTCATTTATGATTTATTTAGCATTTTTTGCCGTTTTTTAGATAGAAGGCTGAGCTCCACATTTATTTTATTTGTATGGAAAATTACCAAATGAGTGAATGATGATCCCTTTTTTACTTAATTACTTTATTAGGGGTTGAGCTTCCCTTATATTAAAAACATATGTGTGTTGTGTGTGGAATATGAACCATTTTCTTTCTCTTTTTTCAACTAAAAGCTTTTTCATTAAAATGTTGTGTTTGGAGTTTTCTTGCCTCCCCAGTGGCTTTCTGATTGGTTCTTTTCAATTCACATCAGCATGCTGATGAGTCAATTATACAAATTTTTATTTGTATACCTACTGAGTTTTCTTTTCTTTTTTCATTTCATTATAACACAAACAGAAAACAGAGAGGGTCATGTATTTCATTTCATTTTTGATCCTCATATTTTCATCCCCATTTTCCAGTTTTCGGCCTGGTAAATGAACCCTTTGAGATTTTTTAATGCTTTTGAAAGAAGAGTCTAACGTTCCCCAAGGCTGCATTTATTTGATCAAAATTCAATAAAAACAGTAATATTGTGAAATATTATTACAATTTAAAATAACTTTTTTGATTTTAATATATATATATCGAAATGTAATTTATTCATGTGATGGCAAAAACTGAACTTTCCGCAGTCATTCATTCAGTCTTCAGTGTCACATGATCCTTCAGAAATCATTCTAATATGCTGATTTGGGACCGGAAATGGTTGTGCTGTTTAATGAAGATAGTTTAACAGAACAAGAAAAACACAAAACTATAATAGTCCACATTTCACTTAATTGATAAAACTGTAATTTTAGATGATATATTGATTTCTGGATTAGAAATGCCCATGGATTGTATTCCAAACATCTGTTCATTTTATGCAAGTGTATCTACAGAAAGATTTTTTCAGAATTGGCTGTCTAGAGGTGACACACGTAACACAAGTTTGATTACTTTTGTAAACTCCAGTCTCAGAGTTGACTCACACTCTATTGATCGTTCGGATTCTCCTGGGATTATGCTGTCACCGCTGACACAGTGAGAGAAGAGAAACATACACCGCTCCCTCACAAAAGTCATCTGATAGGTTGACGTCAGCCATTATGGAGCATGTCAGTTATCCATATTTACAGCATAACCACACAGTTTAAATTACAATAATTGTTGATGACACTTCAAATATCAGTGCATGAAGAACAAAAATTAAATATCTTGCAGCATTTAAATACGTGTATAAAACAACAGTTTTGGCAACATGTGACAGCGTCAACATGTGTAGACCCAGATGGTACACACACACTGTTGTAGTGCTATTAAAAGCTTGTTTAAGACTTTAAAAAAAATGGTATTCAGCTGAAATCTAATAAATCTTGAAGAGCCTGTACTTGACACCTGACAAATGTACTATATTAGCAGATGCACAATGGATAATGTTTTTTTTTCTCCCTAGTGGTTAGAAAAGACATATGGCTCCAGCGTTAGAAAGTTGAGAGAAAGTAATGTCAATGCTTTTTTGTTAAATTATAGTCAAATGATGTGGACAATTAAGACACGTTCCCATTTTACTCTGGATTTTAAACGCACGACAATATGCAGGTTTGTTTGGAGAGCAAGAAAAGGTATGAAATATTCTCTTTTTAAAATACAGAATCTACTGAAATGCTTCAATGGACATTACATTTGCAGTCCAATCAGTGGTTGTTATGACATGGCGATGGCAAATCTCATGAATATTAATTTGGCCGCGCTGACGTTGCTTGGTAACCTTTCTAGACTGCCCAGTCATGCAAATGATTAATATTCATGAGGCAAACCTTCACCATAGTACATCTCATAGTTCATATCCATTGCTTGAGTTCTGGCCTTTGGGGTTCAGAATCAAACCATATTTGATAAAGCAAGGATGCATTAGATTGATCAAAAGAGACAGTACATATTTTTAGATTGTTACAAAAGGTTTCTATTTTAAATCAATGATGTGCTTCATCAAATATTCCTGAAAAAAAAAAAAAAATTCTTGAACACCAAATCAGCATTTTAGTGTGATTTCTGAGGGATCATGTAAGACTGAAGCAATACATGTATTCCTAACAGTTATTTTAAATGGTAAAAATATATTTTACAATTACTGTTTTACTGTATTTTGTACAGATTTTTTGGAGAGAATAAGATATTTATTTTCAAAAACATTAACAAATCTGACCCCAAACTTGTGCTTTTTTTAATGCAACAGCAGTGTATACTAATACAATCTACAAATACAATACTGAATGTATTGATTTGGAAACCACATTTATAGCAGAATATTTAATCTTCTACATGATGGCAAAACTGTAATATTGACAATTTAACATTAAATTAGGATTGACAACGCAATGTTCAAAATCGTTTAGACAATTAACAATAGCTCAGATCATTAGCCCAATTTAACATTTGACAAGCAATTTTATTTGTGAGCTTATTCATTAGCCTGCACTCTTAAAAATAAACGTGCCAAGAAGAACCAAAAATGGGTTTTTAGAAGAACAATATGTGGTTCCCTCAAGATCCTTTCTTTGGGGAGGTAGTATGAATAACCGTTTTTTTTCCACTACAACCTTTAGTGCAACGGGAAGGTTTAATGGATGAACCTTTATTTTTAAGAGTGAAATTAAAATAAAATGCTGCCTTGGTATGTTAGATGAGTGCAGATGTAGTACCGTATGCTTTCTAATTTCCCCATCTTGTAAATACAGTGTGCTGTCATTCATTTGTGACTACCAGACACTGCAGACTCTGTCGCTCCAGGGGTTTTGTGGGTCAGTGGATATATGCACACATCAAACGTCTGTATTTCTTTTTTTTTTTCTTTCTCAGTGTAGGGGCATAAAAGGCTTTTTTTATATAAATAGTAGTGCACTTTGGTTGAGTGAGCTGTTAAGTCCAGCTCTAGAAAAAAATCCATCAATACAGACAGACAGACACAATGCAATATGAAATGTTTAGGAATATGACATTTGCATGCTTTTTCTCAAGTGTCCTACTTGATTTCCATGAACCCGTGTTGTAATCAACCTTCTGCGACATAATGACAAACCTCAATGTTTACAGTCACCGACAAGAACGACAGAAAAGTCCAAATAAATAAATCCAGAATTTGTCAGGCAGAGTAAGCGAAGGGTGAGAACGTCTCTGCTTTCAGCTCCAAGCCAGTAATCTATGCAAACATTAGCATGCGATCATTAGCATGTGGTTAATGAAATGTCTGTGCGCTCTATCTCACGGGTCCACATTCTCCTGAGTGAGAGAGAGAGTGAGGGACACAGCATGCAGGAAAGCCAAAGCAGATATAAATAACTTGAGATAAGATCTAATTATTTTCAACATATTTACAGCCAGCAACTCTACACCCAAGTGTGATGGTGGTTGAACCAATTTTTGGGAAGAAATGACATCTCAAGATGCATTTATTTATTTATTTTTTCTGATGGAAATGTCAAATATGAAGAATGTTTTTTTTAAAGGTACACTATGTCACTTGTTTTTTTGTTTAAGTGTTTATGATTTAGACCTGACAGGATGGTTTTCATAGGAAATTGCATACACACTCGCCCGTCTCATCAAATCCATAAAAAGAGAAAAGTTGCTCCGGCTACTTTGATGGTGTGGGAGTGGCATAGGTTAGTTGTCACAACGATGATAGAAAGGTTGACACGGAGCTGCTAAATCAATCGTTAAAAAAGCTGAGTCTGCTAGCAGAAAGAGAACGCGACAGAGCTTGTAATAAAACATGAATCAACATTGGTTTGGCTTTTTGGAGATAGCGATGAAATGTTTTTTTTATTTTTTTATTATTAATCAGGTGATTAAAGGGGTTCTATTATGCCCTTTTACGAAGTCTTGATTTTGTTTTTGGGGTGTAATCAAATGTTTTCATGCTTGATGGTTCCAAAACGCATTATGTTTCACATATTTTACATTGTTACAGCTCCTCTCTCCCCAGTCTGGTTGAATGCTTCGTGAACCTCTCTAAGTTTGTCAGCCTTAGACTTTTTCCGGGTTGTAAAAAACAGTGACAACTCCTCTTCCTCTTCTCTAAAGCAGCCAAACATGGCCTCACCCCCTTTGTTGTGTGTTCCCAGAGGCAGGGTTTATGTCAATTTTAGGGTTCGTAATGTCACCAACCAGGGAAGAAGCTCGTTGTAGTCCCTACCAGCCGTTTGTTGTAGTCCTTAAAAAGCGATTTCTGTAAAAGAAAATATCTCCCTTTGCTTTGAACTTTGAGCATTTGCACAACCTTTGCAGATGTTGTTTATGCTCAAACAGCAACATTACACACTGACTAAAGTTAAAAAAAGTGAAATCATAATCAAGGACCCCTTTAAGGTATTATTATTGAACAAATAAATTGCTATATGTAGCTCTCTAACATATAGTTCATTGTAAAGCATTATATATTGTGAATGGTAGAGCTACAGTATAGGCCACAGCTACAGTAAAGTTATAGTTACAGTAACGTCTTCAGCTGATCAGCTTTCCTATCCATCTAAACTGGTTATATATCTTAAACCTAGTAGTGATTTATTTATGAGCAGTAGGATAACCATATTCATCCGCCGTCACGCAGAGCCGGAGCACAACCAAAACAATGTTCTTCCGCAAAATGCATGCAATTTGTTTTTTAACGGCTGGAGAGTTACAGTGTACCTTTAATGTAGCAGCTATGATGATCTGCAAATGATCATAATGATTCACTTTTTTAACCATTGGATTCAAAATCATTAAATTTTAGGTATAAAGTGATGGATTAAATAACAGTTTCCAAGAACTCACTAGTCTTAAAGGAGATATTGAACTTCTAATCATTGTTCGTAAATGTTGATAGTGAACAACATGGTTTCAGACATGAGCGTGTCCTCTCAATGCTCAAACATTTGCCACGGTTTAGGGCAGAGTTAACATTTAATCCAGACAGAAAAGCATGACAGATCACATCAGCTACAGTCTGAAATCTACCCTTGTGCAACCTTGATGTTTTTAAATGAACGTCTGAAGGCCTTTAAGTCGTATGTCAATGTATGCTACACCTCAGACACTTATCATACTTTCTATTTGTGATTCATATTTTAATTCTCTTTCATTAATTTCAGAACAAAGCGCGTTGTACCTCCAGAGAGTATTTTCTGGAAAAGGACTTTCATGCTAGTTGTAACCAGAGGAAGACGATATGAAGATGTAGATTCCATTTTCATCTCCGCTATGTATAAAATCCCTTGACAGCACCATAATTAGTCTCTCTATGTCCTTTATTGTGAAGAAATCCTCCAGCGCTGCCATGGCCCACACAGACGTGAGTTTGAAATCCATAAAAAGACATCTGAGACAAAGACATGCAATGAAAGCAGACAACCGCATAAAGCCAATACAAACCCCAGCTTCTCAGGGCTAATTGGTGTTTGTCAAGCGAGCGTCTACTCCCGCTTTAAAGGGTGTACATAAAACATTGCATTAATCTCTGAGGTAAACACACGCTTGAACGACAACAACAGGCTTCATTAGGTCATTAATTTGAGGTGGACCGTGGTCGAGCCTGAAAATCCCTGCAGGAATGAAGGCGATGTGTGAAAGATGTTTTTGGCCCCGCTTTAGCAAAGACGTAATGCGTCTCATAACAACCTGTCTTGTTCTATAAAGTGCTGCTGGTGAGTCTTTAGCCTTTGCATATTATTTCAGCAGTCGGAGAACAGGAAATATTCTACGGCGAGAATGAAGAGCCTGAATAAACATTGACGGTGTTTACAAGCAGTAATTTACAAGTCTCAGTGCTTTTTAAGTCGTTAACACAAAGTGCTTCATTCTAAATATAACGCATTTGAAAAGTTGCCACTAGGGCTGTGCGTGTTTCTTCTTGCTCAGTGCAAACAAATTCAGTCAGACCTGTAAAATTCTAAATGGACCCATGAGGGCAGTGGGTTGAGATCAACAAACAGTAAATTACACAGCAAAAAAAAAAATAAAAAAAAATAGAGAGATTTCTTGAAGAAGACATTCTTGAATCAAATTTAATATACTTGAGAAGCAAACCGACTTATGAAATTAGGTGTTGTTTTTCTCTTGGGGGGGGGGTCAAGTATCAAAATTAAGTGTTTATACTTTACAATTTTCTATGTAAGAACAAAACAAGATTAATTTTTGTACCCCACTGCCATATATTTTTGTTTTATGCTAAAAACACCTTATTTATTTATTTTCAGAAAACAAGGTAAGGTAAGGTAAAACTTTATTATCCCACAGGGGAAAATTTGTCTTGGGCCATCAGCCATCCTGCAGTCAGTACACAAATAACACACAATAATCAACAAATAAGACAATAATAGAACCAGAAGTAGCGATTTACAATTACAGCTCCATACCGCCACTATTTAACATCATTACAGACACCGCAATGACTAAATATCCAGCCCATTCTCATCCTTTGGCGTCATACATGTGATGCTTTGGACATTTCGTCGAAATCTTACGCACATGGCATCCTTTAGCTTCAAAATGAAACGCAGAACCTGGGGTAGGGTAGGGTAGGGTACGGTCTGGGGTAGGGTACGGTTATGACGCCTTGGGATCTGCGTCTCATATTCACGCTAAACGATGCCATGTGCGTCGGATTTAGACGAGCGTCACCTGTATGACACCTTGGGTTCTGCGTCTCATATTGATGCTAAAGGATGCCATGTGCGTAAGATTTCGACTTAGGATGTCGACAAAGGATGAGAACGGGCTGAAATATCTCATGTATTTTGCCTCTCAAGTAAATAAATGCATCCTGATTTAAGAGTATTTAGATATTTGTACTGGAATATAATATTTTTGCAGTGTAGAGTTAAATTAGCATGGTGCTTCACACAAACATTTCGTTTAGCCTAAAAGTATAAGTTTATGTTTGCTCTATGTGTTGTTTACGCTGCTTTGGACAAAAATCATTGCCTATCATGAACACTCGGCACATGTACGATTGCTATAGCTGCAGGCACCTTAGTAACTTGCCTAATTGATTGTAAACCCCATTTATTTATTTATTTTCCAACAGGTCTATATCGCAATACACCAGATGTTTCGTTTCCACAGTGTAGCCAATGTTTTCCATTTGGCTGCACACTGGAAGACTAGGGGTGTCCTAATTACTGCCAGCTCAAAAAAAAAAAAAAAAAAAAAAACAGCTAAAAAAAGGAAAGCGGCAATGCACCTCTGGGCTGCTGGGAACAAATTAAAATACATTTCAGAATAAGGTGTATGTCGGCCATGTGGCGGCCTTTCGCAGTGACTCGTGAAAAATATGAGCGATTTGATTCGGCCTCATAGATCCTGATTCAACCCTAACCACAATCCCTCTGTTCATTTCAAATGCACTACAGGGAGAGTGCCGCATGGCACTGAATACTGATCACTTGCTCATTTGCTCTGGGAGCACTTTTTGGCACAACACTGGGCTCTCTATGGCACCGGCAATCCTGAACAGATACCCTTTGTTTATTGGCAGGAATATGTCTCCGGCGTGAGGTTGCCTAAATAATCTCTGCCAGTCAAAAATCCGACCGTGTCCCCAAAGAGGCAACATGGAGAAACACATGGAGAGTGCCAGCATTCCAAGCGAATGTGTGCTTTTTCCATTATTTTTTGAAGGATGTTCTTGATTATAATGAGCTGACAGTTGAATATGAAGTAAAGGCAGCGCGGATTTATCCCGGCCTTGCTTTCATTTGCCTGTGCTAATTCGCGTAGCACAAAATTAGCCTTTGACTCGGAGCAGCTTTAGGAATTAAATCCCCTGCACACACACAGAGGGATTGTCAGTCGAGCACGGGAGAAATCATTGACAATTCTTGTCAGGTCGGTGGTGAACACTTGCTTAGTACTGCAGAGAGGAGATTGTGAAAATGAGAGCCTGGGCCCAGAACGGATATAGAATAATTATGTACCCCCCCCCCCCCCCCCCCCCCCCTTTTTTTCTTTCTTTGTGTATATCTTGAGCTCAGTCAGAGTAGGACCGAGTCACATTCAAGTTGACTAACTCGACACAAACACTGCAGTGCAATCTCTTTCTCGCTGCCTCGTCCCACCCCGGTCGCCCCTTTTGTGGTTTCAATGTTAGGCGTTAATCATAAGGCCATGCGGTTCGGTCTGTAGTTTTTACACTTTTTTTTTTTCTGTCACTCGCGGAGGTTTACAACAGATTTCATCGCATGCAGACTCTCTGAGGAGTTGAAAAGCGCATGAACCCAAACTCAGCGAAGCTGTCTCTCTCTCTCTTCTAATCTCCTCTGCTGGCTGTGGACTCTGCTGGTTCATTTGAGTGGATAAGGACACGCACTGCAACTACTTAGATAGCTGGAGGTTCCTGTGAGGCTTGACTTTGCTGTGACAGAAAGTGGGGTGGGGGGGGGGATCTGCAAGATCTCTATCAGGTTTTGTCCAGCCTGGTCATTGTGCTTCATAGCAGATTTTTGTATTTTTTACATTGTTTGCATTATTTTTAAAACGACCCCTGAGTGTTCAGAATACGCAAAATCAACAAAGCGGTCCTTGGTGGACGTATAATGAGACCGGGACTACACTAGTGCAAAAGCCATCAACATGTAAATAACTGAAAAGAATTGAAATTTTCTCTATGTTTGCTTTGACTATTAATGCTGTCACTGAGGCTGTATTTATATGAATAGTTAAATAATTATTATTATTATTACTACTACTACTAATAGTATTTTACTATAAAAAAATATGGTGTTACACAGATATTGGTACTTGTAATATTTCTAAAGAGTAACAAGTCAAGTTAAATAAAAAAATAAGAACAAGAACAAGGAAATAAAAGGAGTATAGAACAAAAAGTACAATTGCAGTAGAAGTACAGTGAGTGGATTTCTAATTTTATATTATTATTAATATAAAAAAACTATGGTGCTGGATATTGATACAGTTGTAATATTTTAGTTAAGGAGTGACAGGTCACAAGTTCATATCTGAAAATAAAAAAAACTGTACTATAAAAACAATTAATGTGAAAATGCAGTAGAAGTACAGTAAATGGATATATAAAAAATAGTGCTGTCAAATCGATTAATCGTGATTAATTGCATCTAACATGAAAGTGTGTTGTGTTTATGTTATGAATGTTCGGTAAGAATGTCGTTTAATGAGAAATAGATGAGATTTATATACATGTGTCTGAATTATGTTATCATGTAATTATGTTACAACATGTAATATTTAGAATTGCTGTAATACATCACATAATTACTTGCAATAGTGCTACAACTGTCAGATTATCACGCAGTTGAGTTTCCCCTCTATCGCTTCATGATGTGGTTTTGCACGCTCAGATGAGTTTTTAATCCTGACAAGTCCTAATGAACCTGTGCTAAATATTTAAACATTTAAATGTGAGCCATCACTGCCTTCTCGTTATTAATGCTTTCAAAAATGATCAAAATCGTGGCGTTCTATTTTTTTTTCTTTCTTTGTTTTATTAAAGCGCCGAGTATTTACGTGAAGAGGATCAAAAGGGTTAGGTAGACAGAAGAAGAGAGCTCACCGGGAAAACGGGAAAGGGTTTATTTGCACAATGCATTATGGAGCTTGGAGAAGGTTAATAGGATTTTGTTCACATCAATAGCGCTGATGGCACGCCATGTGAGCCGCTGCCCCCACATCAAACTCATGACACAAAAGCGGCAAAATGCATGGCGGGCTTCAGCACTTCTGAGCTTCTTTCTGCACAACAGGGCCACGACGCCTGGGCGGTCATAATGACCACTGGATGGCCAGAAGGATGTTTCTGGTTTGTGAGTTTTCTCTTTTATACACATATTTGTATGTGCTGTTAAAATGTGAAAGATTTCTCAGTAGTTTTAAGCTTGAGTCATCACAAAATTACATTTAGAAAACTGCATCTTTAATCCTGTTTATTTTACATTTCTGCCTGATGCGGCTTCATATTAATTCAAGGCAGTAGCTGTTTTCACATATCATGGACTAACTGAATTATAAATTACAGTATACTTGCTCTGTGGAGCATTAGTGCTAATATTGAATCTCTCACTTTAATATTCATCCTGGTTGCAGTGTTGGTTGTGTGCGGATTATACAGTGACTTTTAGGGGTGTGTGTGAGGTAACATAATATTTGGCTCATTATTTCTGTTTGTATAAATGGTCTTTTTTGGTTTTATTTGTGGTTTGTTGTTTGTAAATGTATATTTTTCTCATTGCTTTATGCCATATAAAGCAATGATTTCGGGGCTCAGACTCACTCTCCCAGTTTAAATCTAGATTAAAGATGCATCTCTTTAGCCTAGCATTCATATAATGCATCTTCTTAGATCAGATCAAATGCACATGATCATTCTTGCTTAACGTTATGAACAGCAGCTACGCTAATTATTTTATATTTGCTTCTCTCTTTTTTCTCAGGATGCCCATCCTGAGGTAACTAGAGAGTGTGTTAGCTCCAGTTTGGATCCAGCCTATTATGAAGATTTCAGATGCCCAACACCTATGAAGAGACGGCGCCAACTCATGCGAAGACTTCAGATGACGCAAACTCTGAATCAACATGCACCAATGCTACATTTTTCTAAATGTCATAACTATAGTTTTTGTTTGTATCTTGTCGTGTAGCTAACTTCTTTTAAAACTACTGTTGAACTAACTGTAGCTTGTACTGTTTAGTTGTACCATATAGATGTTTCTTGTGAAACACATTAAATGGCTAAGACCTCTGAAGCAAGCGATGACAGGGCTGTTGCTTTATTGGAAATATTCTTCCCATTTTATGGATTATTTCTGGCTCCACACTGGAAAATAAATCCTCTTTTAGGGCTTGTCTGTGTCGGGGCGGCCAGTGGAGGCCTTGGTTGGATAGAAATAAATATGGTATCCCACAAGGCTCCGAAAAGGTTGCTGAATTATCTTTATGAGGAGAACCATCAATGGCTTTGATGGCTTCTCACTGGGGCTCTAAGTACCCATCTATTGGACTACACAAGATCTAATACGTCACCCACACACACACTAGTAAGAAATGGTGGGAAATGGATGGAATGGATGATCAAGTCGCTCCACAGTGATCTCCCTGAACCAGTATGTGGGTGTTTCGTTCTCCCTCGCCCTCCTACAGTATTTATGGGAGCCCTGTGTCTTTTTGGCACTTTAATTGGGAACGAGACTGGACGGTAGATGAGAAGCAGGCCAAAACCATGTGATTGCTGTCAAGCCAGAGAAACGCAGCAGCCAGGAAAAGAGGGAGAGATAGAAGGAGAAAGAGCTAGAGAAAAGAGAGAAGCATCAAAGCTCTGGGAAAGAGGCCAGGACACTGCTGAGTCTGACACTTCCTCATCCGATGGACTCTTCCCAGTCAGTGCTGTTTTGTTGCCTTGTCACGTAAAATGCAACTCTATGAGGGCGGAATCTCATTCTCGTTTTTGATTGATTTATTGTTTTCTCCTCACCCACTCTTGCTTGCTCGCCTTTCTTTTTCAGTGCGCTTGCGTGTTTCTTTTCTTGCAGTATTCTCAACAAAAACAACCCTTAACCATAAGAGGAGAGATGTTGATCTGTCTGTGTTACCACTCATCTCTCCAACCAAAGCATCCCATTTACTTGCAGACAGTGAATGCGATGATGAAAGCTGAAGTCTTTGACGTAAAATTGTCCGTCAACAGGCTGCGTCGACCCCCTCATCGCATGCACGGGGGTTGTAACTGCTGCTGTCTCTGCTGTCTGATGCCGGTGGCTTGACAAGCGTTGCACTCTGATCTGACGGCAGACGAGTTGCATTTGATTTTAACCGAATCATGTTGCACTGGTAGGCCCACCTTTCAACAACTGGCACGTCTAGGTTTGACTCTCAACTGTTTCATGTCCTGAGTTGATCTTCGCTAAAATGCATCTTTCGTGCATGTTGAAAGCCAGGACATCAGCTGTTATTATCAGGTCATGGTTATATTGTAAGCCATTGAGTTAATCCCACACAATAATTTCTGTTTTGGAACGTCAGGATGTGGTCATTAATATAAAGAGGGTTATTATGGCTCTTTGTATCCCACACATCGATTCATCGTAATAGCCTACATTCTCATTGATTTTCTTCTAATACATCATTAGCTATCATGCTGAAAGCATCATCCGCTAGGTATGAGTTCAGTTGATGTTCGTGAGTCATGTTCATAACTGACATTTTGTGCTTGTTTGTGTTGTGTGTTAATGGTCAGACTGACTGAATCTGCTCATATTTTATACTTTAATTCCCATGATGCTAGCAACTCCACAGTCACAGGTCCGATTCCCATTTTTGAATCTGGCAGTTGCTTTAATCCATTGCATTAAATGTATAGCCTACATTGTATAAGTTAATGCATTCCCTAAGAATTGATTCCAGGACCTTGGTGTTGTTAGCACAATGCTCTACTGTTTGAACTACTAAAGGAAACACACACATGGCTTGAAATATAATCACTTTATAAGTACACTCACAAAATACACTTTATACGTTTTTGTTGTGCTAACAGCCTAAAATGGCGCTTCGAAAAAGTAGCATGATAAAGATGGTAAAAACATGTTAATTTAGTGGTACTGTTTGATTATATTCCGTTTAAATTGCATTGTAAGGCATTTGAAAGACAACCATGGTATTATCATCATGGTACTATGTCCATTGTAATACCAAGGTACTTTTTCATAGGGGGTAAAAAAAAAAAAAAACTTTGCTTATATATAATACCTGTTCCCAACATTTGCAGCTCCTTCATTCCTAAGAGTAACAGCCCTTACCTTTCCAACATACTGTTTTCCAGTTCCTGTCCACTCCTCTAAGAGAAAGAAACTATTCCACATCCATCCTCGTTTAGTGCGGTGTAGAGTCCGTCCATCCCGATCCAACGTGCTAATTCCAGGCACCGGCCGGATCAGTGCACTGCTCCAGCCCAGCAAGCAGGACAACAGGAGGAAAGTAACTTGATTGATTATCATTGTATCCGATCACTCCTGGAGAGTCCTTGACAAGGAATCAATTAAGAAACAGAGCTCTGTGTTGAAGATACTGCTGAATAGTGGGACCGACGAAATGGGGCATCGTATCCTTAATTCTCTTCAATTATGTCTTCTTGGGGCCTGTGATGGAGAGAAAAGATCTTTAAGAAAACATTTAATTTGCAAAAATTACCTCTGGGACGAGTGTCACATACAACAACACTCTGTAAATGTATGTTAGCTGACTAAAAATCATGTTGGCTAACTAGAAAACAAATCATTAATATTGATTGATCACAAAAGATGAAGTGATTTTTGCACACAGCAGTCACTTGGTGGTCTCTAATTGATGAACTTCTCGAGCTTGAACATCTCTAAACATTTACTTTCCTCACTCGGCATAGATTTGCGGTTACCGCCAAAACGCAGCAAGTCGATAGCAAACTCAAACTGCTGAAAAATGCACTTCTATAACACAAACTAGCGTAAAAGAAGCACAGGCAGCGGCTCACAGAAGCGCTCTCTCCTCTAGGACTAGTTCTGATAGGTAATTTGGAGGATGTATGCATAATTTATTGGCTTTTGGAAGTTAATCCTAATAAATCTTTCTTCCCTCGTTTGACGAAAGCCCATTTTCCAGGAGTCTGCAGGAAAAGGCCAAGGAGCCAGGTTAGCCTGACAGGCATTCATTACGGCAAATGTCTCCAGGGGTCTCGCAAGCAAACGAGGAGCAGATTCATAATGTTGTGGCGTTTTTGTTTAACGATCTGAATCAAAGAAAAGAAAAGAAGGGGAGGCTAGGCAAAGGGGGGAGAAAAAGAAAGAGAAATAAAACACACACGGTGTCAACGGGGCCATCTCAGCGAACAAAGCCATTCCTTTCTTTGTCTAAGAGCAAATTAGGGCTCTGGTTCTATTTGATGTGACTGAAGTTATGCATGTAAATGAACATTGTCTTGTGAATACGAATCCAATAATTTACTTAATGAGATATGGATGAAGTTAGGAATTATTCACTAGGCAGCGTTTGAAAGTGTGCAGACTACTTGTAATTTGTGGAATCACTGGCTTCGCTAATGCGAGTAATGAATTTTGTCAGCCCCAGCAGAGGAGGTCTTTTGTGGCCCAATCTTCCATTCAGACATATGTTTCAATGCAGCTCAAGGTTAGCTAGTAGGGCAGAACTTTGACACTAGGAAGGTCTGCAGAGGTCTTTATGAATTAAACATGATTTTTCTGAGCCTTTCACATCCGGTATATGAATCACACTTTGGCACAAACTGAGACGGTCTGTGTCTATGTAGGGAAAGTGCCACCCACATTTGATTTTGGAGTAAGGGTCTTAGAGAAGCATCTAATCAGCAGCTGGCATAGAAAAACCTGCTCAAGTCTCTGGCGTGACCTTGACGGACAGATAAATATCCATCTGTCAGTGTCATGGTCCACAACCGACTTGATTGATTTAACGGTTTCTATGACACGTTTTCCATCCGTGGTCTTAGCTCAAGGGCGAGCGTGGACAAAAGAGTAATAAAAATGAGTTCTGATTTATGCATGTTTATTGCAATGCTCTTTCAAAACCTGATGAAGTCTGCTTATTGGCAGACTCCTCCTCATAGCACTGATGGATTTAATTCAGTTCTCAGTGATGTGTCATTTATCTATCAATTTCATCTCTATTTTCTCAATTTCTCTCTTTTTTTCTAAAATTGCTTAGGAAAAATAAAATTAGCACAAATTGTTTGCATTCAGTAAGAGAGTATAGCTACAAAATGAATGTGGATATAGCAGCACAATCAGTTTAGTCTATTGCAGACTTCTGAGAACCAGAAGACATTTATTACTATTTATCAGCCCATTCTCATCCCTAGGCGTCATGAAACTGACGCCTTGGGAATCATTTTGACCATGCTTCAATATTCGACGCTTTAGGCACCCTTTAGCGTCAGTTACATGACGCGATCCTTATTGTATGTACTTTATTGCATGTATTTTCCTGAAGTCTGCTGAAATGTATTGCGGATCCAAATTCATGAGCGCTGTTTAAGAACTGACATTCATGCAGTCAGAGGTTGCCCTTTTATAGCTAAGGAGATTTAACAGAGTTCTCACTCGTGTCTCATTCAAGTATCTTTGTTTTTTCTATCAGATGATTGTCCTAAAAATCCATTAAAATACATAAATTGCCACAAAATAGACAATTTTCCACATACAGTAAGAGTATAGAGTTATAAAATGAATGTGGAAAGCAGCACAGATAATTAATAACAATTTGGTATCTTAATGTTTTTCACAAAAGAAAAGTCTGAGAAATAGTAGACACATTCTTATTATTTATGTATTCTATGTATTTGTTTATTTTTTATTATTTAAGTTTCCTGAAGTTTGCTGAAATTAATTGTGACTCCAATCTCTGAATGCTGTTTTAGAATTTACATTCTTCTCCTTTAATAGAGTTCTCAGTTGTCTCATTCAAGTAGGATATATATATATATATATATATATATATATATATATTTGTCTCAGATGATTCTCCTAAAATCCCTGAGAAGAAATTAATAGCCAAAATAGACAATTATTGACATAGCGTGAGCAAACCAGAACCATTTGTTCTTGGAAGAATGTGATTTTTTTTTTTTTTTGCAGATGTTGGTGTATTGCCAAATGTGAGCACAGTGTGAGACTTTTTTTTAAATATGTTTTAGACATTTGTGGTTGGAATTGTTGAACTGATGTATTGATGTTCCCTTAATGTTCAGAGGTTGCTCATTCATACCTCAGATTTAATGTTAGAGTTCTCAATAGAGTTATGTCTCAATCCCCAATTTTGTTTATCTTAAAATATATTAGTAAAGCTTTAAATGAGGATAGCATAGCACAGATACTTTCATTTTGGAAGAATTTGATGAGACTTTTTTATTGGAGACTTTGGTATGCTGGCAAGATTAAGCACAGTTTAAGATGCTGCTGAGATTACAACATGGGATTACTAAAAAATCTGAGAAATGAGATTTAAACCATTGCAAATTCTTATCCACACATATGTTTACTGCACAAATGACTTGTGGTTCTCATTGTTCACAAGTGTTGTTTAATAATTGACGTGTACCTCCTCGGGCTGCTTTTGTTTTCATTAGCCATGGCGAGTTGAGTTATCAAATCACACGCTGTACAAGGTTTTTTGGAAGTTTACACAACATATAATAATGGAGTGAGAAGTGCCGTTTATATCCAGCTCTGCTGGGGAGATGGTAACACTTGTAAAAATGCCCAGACAGGAAATTGTGTGTTTCTATGATGGGACAGGCTTACAGAAAATAAAAATAATAATTTAGTTTAGCCCTTCCTCTGCAATGTCAAGAACGTTCTGGGAAAAAAATGCCCGCAATTGTGTGCACCAATTTATGCGTGGTGATTCTCATGATTGCATTTTCTAATTATCATTCAAGGCTGTCCTTGAGGTTTAATAGCATTCTGGATATTAATCTTTGATACAGCATGCCTATTAAGCATTAGGCCAGTGAATCTTTTTTTTATTATTATTATTTTGCCTGTTACCATACAACAAAGAAAAAAAAAATCTCTTGGCAGATGTTTAGGACTGTCACTTAATTATCTCACTTTGAATGGTGCATTGAAAACTTGTTTAAGAGCGGCTGTAAGGGAGGATCCGTGATAAGGGGAGGAACGAAGGATGCGCGAGGGAGTCGAGAGAGGAGGAAGAATCTTCTCACTTGTCCTATTAAGAGCGTCTAATTAGTGTGTATATGTGAATTTAGGCGTGTGTGGATATGCTAGTCGAGGCATAATGAGGTAATGCTATATAATTATGAATTAATTGGCAGAGAGGATGGCGCGTTCTGAAAACTGCACACGGATGACCCAGTTGATCTGTGTGACACACAAAACATTTTGTGCCCGTGCAGAGCAGTATTTTGCAGGCGTACAGCAAAGTTGAGGTTTTGTAATTTGCAGGCCTGATTGACAGTGATACACCACTAAAGTCTGCAGGATCAGACCGCTACCGCAAACACAGACCCATAGTCTATGTAATTGCCGTTGTCCTGTCTGCAAGGTACTGCTATATTTCTCCCGAGGTTTATAAAAGCAGTCTGGGGCAGCGTTGTCTTTGGGGAATACATCTGCCAGAGTTCAACACGGCTTCGTTCACTCATGATATCTGCCTCCAAACACCCTCCCCTCTTTCTCTCCCTAGAATATTCCCCCTAAGACCATATCAGACACGGATCATTTAGGGAAACTGGGTTATTTCCGTCCACACCTGACTGTGTTCTGATGGATGTCTGGAGCCATATGTGGGATACGGCAGCTTGTGTCTGTGCATTTGTCGTGCTTATTATTGCTCGGGGAAAGTTTTTTGGTGCTTCTTTTTCTCTTGACCTTGAGATTCTCAAGCTTTAAATGATAGAGACTTCATGCAGCTCATAAGTTTGACGGGAGAACTTCTGGGAACAGGATGAACTAATCGCTTAACAATATATAGATTGTATGCGGTGTAAAAGATTGAAATATTGCCCGAGGCCTGTCTGATATCTCACAATCGAAGCAGCCTCCTGGTCTGTCTAGATTACTTGCAGGGCATCAATCTATCTGCCATGGTCAGATAAAGATGGAGGCTAAGTCTGTTTTGTTTAAACATTTAATATGGCAGAGCCCTTCCATCACTTTAAATGTAGGGTCGGGGCTTGTGGCAGCAGGATTTTTAGGGTTTTAAATGTTTGTTTGTGAAAGTAAAGTCATGATGGCTTAAAAAGTTTCAAGATCAACATGATGAAGACTGATCTTCATTGCTGCTTAGCACAGAATTTTGAGCCACTTGGTGGAGCTAACTCTCTCTCTCAGATAACACTGAAAGTTCTGTATCTGTGTCTCGCTCTGTTTCCTTGTGTATATCATATGTCTTCAGTCTAAAAGGGTAAAAATAAATACTAATGATTTTGTACTGAAGGCATAATGATAGGCTTTTTTTTTTAGCAAAAAAATCAATTTTATGTTCATTTTAGGACAGATTTTTTTTAGAAAGTGAAAATACTTTATGAATCACCTTTGGCATCCAGTCAAAATATACACTCTTAGAGAAAAAGGTTCTTGTGTGGATCCATGGGTTCTTGGCTCAATTTTAAAGAACACTTTATGCCAAAAACACACATGTAAGGTTCTATGTAAGGAGACATGTCTTAAATAATTTCATAATACTTTAATGTTTAACAGGTAATAAAAAAAATTAAGAGCTCGCGAGCTGCTTAATTAATACATTTTATAAAAAAATGCATTAAAACACAAATAAATAATTGAACTAAATCCATAAAATGATCCCATAAAATGTGTTATGAAGCACCTCTAAAGTTATTGATGTGATAGAATGAAGCTCTACAATTATTGTCAATAGCTCAGAATTTCACAAGTTCATATCTAAATTTCTGACTTTGAAATCTCGCAAATCATGAGCAAAGTTTGAGACATTGTTGAGATATCTTCCATGAGAGACTATTAGGAAGTTTTTCTCAGAGGGGTACAAATCTGAGAAGCAGGAGGTCTCCATTTGCATTCACCTTTAATCTCATGGAGAAAATACAGAGATATTAAATGGATCTTATAATAAAGTGTATATTTTCCAGAAAGAAGAATCTTTATAAAACAGATAAAAGGAGTAATTTAAGCCTGTAAATTTATCCCTAGACATTTGCCTCCTAAATGTGTATGCTGTCAGTGACAGATCTTCTATTCACAGGCTTTTGTGTGTGTTTCCAAGTGAATCGTTTTGCATTGAAAGAGAAGCTATTAGTGTGGCTAATTTAGAACGCAGAAATGCAACAAGCACTTTAGAGGTTAATTTGTGTTGGACAATAATGATCATTCACTAATGACCTCCAATACCGAGATCCAGTTGATCGGCTGTATTTAACAGCAGCATACCCTAATGTGTGTGTGTGTGTGTGTGTGTGTGTGTGTGTAAGGAACAGTGAGTGAGTGAGTGATTAGGCATGAGCAGTGGGGCAGACTCTTGCTGTGTCCAATGCAATACATATTTATGAAATATTTCAGCACATCTCTCACTCTCTCTCTTGCACACACACACACACACACACATTCACATTAACGCACATCGTTTATCTTCAAACTGAGGCTGCCTGTAAAATAGCTGCCAGATGACACACGGGTCAAAGCAATAATCTGCTTATCAGAATCAAGCAAAAGCATTTGTGTAATTGCAGGATTCATAACAGAGCAATTGTCAAATAAAATTACTGCAGAGCAGTGCAGCCAGCCCGCATGAAGTTTTTTAGACACATCTTTTGCTGTATGTTTTATTTTTTAATGCACCTTTAACAACCTTATCTGGGTGTATAGAAATACAGTTTTATTTAAAAATAACAAAAAATGATCATATAAGCAATAATGAAAAAAGCATTTTGATCTAAAATGACATAATTTTGCCCCCGTATTGGCAAACAAGAATATTAAAAATCTTTTGAAAGTAGAATCAACGCAGTGTTTAGAGATGCGATTCAACAGCACAGCACAAAAACAGTTTTAACAGTTTCTAGCCAGGAATTGTTCTACAATATGAACCCAATAAGCCTCAATAAATCCTGTAAAGTTCTTGACTGTAAATATGGCATTGAGACATTTCAAAAGCGACCAATCTATCTTTTTAGAGCCTACGCACATTATTTGAAACCACCTGCAAAAGAAACTAATCAGCCGTCTACTCACACTCTCTTTTTGCGTTTGCCACGTCTTTCTCAGTTGCTTTAAATCCGACTAAGCCACTCTTTAATCAAATAGTTCCTCCAGTGTAAAACGATCTCCACGGCAACCACTCTGCAGGGCACATCTGTCTTAATGATAACCTTTAGATTCAGCGAGCGAGAGAGAAAATTACGTACATGACTGCTCTCTTTCCGGACTCTTCTCATCCGTCTGAGCGAGAGTGGGGGACCGAGAGAGAGCACAAGAGCAACAGAGCCGGAGAGGGAGAGGGAGGGAGGGAGGGACGGATGAGAGAGACACACAGAGAGAGAGAGACAGAGAGAGAGAGAGAGACAGAGAGAGAGAGAGAGAGAGGCAGAGAGAGTTTTACCTTCCTTGCCTATACTCCATTGTTTTCTGCTGTGTTTTCAGGCAACTTCTATATCTCCTTAGCATAAGCTCCACGCTTGTCACCTTCCCTCTTAGTTTTCTCTGTAAGACTGAACATTGTCCTGAAGCTTACTGTGTGCGAGAGAAAGAGCTGTGTGACTGTTCTCTCTTTTCTTATTCTAGTCCCGTTGTCTTAAATTTTCCCAATGCTTTTTGATTTCTACTTGTCTTTTTACCTCCTTTTTTTGTCTGTCGGTGTATTCTTTTTCCTTTCATCTGCTTCCCCCAGCCCCCCCCCCCCCCCCCCCCCCTCCCCCCCCTCCCCCCCCCTCCCCCCCCCCCCCCCCCCCCCTCCCTCTCTCTCTCTCTCTCTCTCTCTCTCTTTCTCTCTTTTTGAGTGTCAGGGAGATTGTGGCAGCAGGATTGAGCTCATGATTGGCTGCCACTCAGTCGTCGCCGATAAAAGACAGCAGAAAAAAGAAGGGTAGAGAGAGAAGAAGAGGCTTTACTCCCCTGGAGCTGCGGTTTTGACTTCGCTTGCCACAGATTGTGGGGGGGGTGGGGGTTAGGAAGATACCAACGACCGAAAGAGATATAAAGGGAGAGGGAAGAGGTCAAGGATATGAGGGCCATGGGCTTAGAACCGCAGGCAATAGATGGCGGTAGCGATCCACAGCTAATGGAAGTCGCGTGATAGATGGACTCATCGATGCTAACTGTCCAAAGCGATCCGAGCTTGATCTAATCAGGGTTCAATGACAGTGGAATGAAGGAGAAAGAGCCCATAATAAGTAAATCAACACCAGGAGAGAGGCAAAAGTGAGGTAGGAGATGGGGGCGGGGTGGACCATGTCCAGGCACTCAGCGGGAGTGTCATTACCAGCTCTCTCCTCCGGTTCATATCAGTCCATCACCTCACATAAAACGAACCGATGGAGAAAAGCTGGATTTTTTTTAATGCCACAAAGACAAACTTAAGATATTACCTGAGCATTTGACAGAGAGAGTTAAAAGTCATGAAAGACTGACATATATTGACCCGTACCAAAGTTGTAGATCCGTCTTGAATCAATGTGAAAATGTACGGCTCAAACATGAACAAATTTTCATAAATTTCTCACCCTCATGTCGTTTCATCTTTGATACACAAATGATGATATTTTTACATGAAAGTTGAGAGATTTCTGTCCCTCCATTGACAGCTACGCAACTACCACTTTTTCGCATCAAACTGTTCAGAGAGATCGTAAAATTAATCCATATGAATCCAGCTGTTTAGTCCAGATTGAGATTGAACAGACTGAATTTAGGCTTTTATTCACAAATAAACATATGCTCAACCGTACTTGCTTGACACACCTCATTGGTTCTTGCGGAATCTGAAACGTGCAGCGTAACAAGAGAATGAACCGCATTAGTTCTTACGGAAGCACAAATTTAAATCTCCTCATTCTTTGTGCAAGGCTCCTCATAATGATATGGCCTGATAGCACCTAATAGAGCCATTATGGGAGGGTCTTTGTCTTTCTCAGGTGTGAAATGCATACATATTAATGAGAGATCATGCCCCTTCGCATAAAGCTTTCTGACACAAAACACGTCATTAAAAATTTAAAAATTCTTTATTGTCTTATCTGAATGAGTAGTCAGGATAATTCTCACATAGTTTTGGAGCAAATATTCTAGGCTACGTGATACAATTTTCAAAAGTCTTGTGAAGAAATAATCAATATGTGTTTTGTGGCCTTATTTCAGAAACTTTAATTTTTAGTTTTTTCAATAACCATGCATAAACAATATTCTCTCAAAAATACAAATATGTAGATACATGTTGCTCACATATTATGGTAGCCCTGTTTGTGCTAAATAGAGTGTAATTACACCTGTGCCATTAATATGTTTATAAGCAACTGAAAAAAGCACAAATGTCAGGGCATGTCAAAACATCTCAAGGACCCCAAAAACACCTTGGACCCAAGAGGGTTAATGCGTAACACGAGAATTAACTCATTGGTTCTTGCAAAAAGCTCAAGCGTGCTCCGTAACACAAGAATGAATCTCATTGGTTCTTACGGAAGCTCAAACGTGCTGCTTAACACGAGAATGAACCTCATTGGTTCTTGCGAAAGCTCAAACACGTTGCGTAACACGAGAAGGAACCTCATTGGTTCTTGCGAAAGCTCAAACGCGATGCGTAACACGAGAATGAACCTCATTGGTTCTCGCTGAAGCTCAAATGTGCTCTGTAACATGATGAACCTCATTGGTTCTCGTACAAAAAGATTTCTTCAATAAGATCTTCATTTGTGTTTCGAAGATGAATGAAATTTTTTTTGGTTTGGAATTACAGGGTTGATGACAGTAAATGATGATAGAAAATTCATTTTTGGGTGAACTATCCCTTTAAACATTCTAATCATCAAAGAATGAACATTTTCAAAGAATGAATATAAGATCATGACACTGAAGACTCAGTGAATATTCAGCTTTGCCATCACAGGAATAAATGACTTTCTTTTAAAATCTCTTAAAATAGGATAGTTATTTTAAATTGTAATAATATTTCACAGTATTACTCTTTTTTTTTTATGTATTTTTGTTCAAATAAATGCAGCCTCTGTTAGCATTTGTGCACTGTTAGAGACCTCTATCAAAAAATATCATCATAAATCAATTATTAATACTTACTATACTTAAAACAATATATACAATATACATAAAACGTTGAAAACAAATCCGGCAGTAGTTGTGCGGCAGTATCACACTTAGTTAGGACTGACAAATTACTCATTGCTGGAACCCTAGGACTTTTAAATGCGTCTAAAAAGAAAGAAAGGTTCGTCTGAGAGCAGTGATGGGCTCAATTAACACAGTCTGTGTGCCGTAACACTGCTTTGTTGTGGTGCCAAGTCCTCATCTTCTGTAATTTAAACAGAATTTGTGTATGCACTTATGTTGTTTATGAACACATAGCTGTGATACAAGGGAAAGACAGACCCTTTTGGAAGTATTTTACAGAGATACTGTAAACATAAGGTTTATTTTCATCCTGAGAGGAATGCTGGGAGACCTGCACAGCTCTGGAGATTACTTGTGCCAAAAAAATAAAAAAAAAATTCTATGTTTAATACATGAGTTTGTATGTCTTGGCTTCAAGCCGTTTTTATGAGGAACGAATTTGCTTGATTAGGCTCAAAACTGTTATATATTTGAAATTTTTTAACTAATGAATATCTCTTTGTATTCGGTGGAATAAATCACCACATGGGGCACTGCTGCTGTTTGACACGCTGTTTGTCATTTTGCATTGTGATTTTTCTAAATAGCCAAAAGTAGATCTCAGAGCTTTAACAGACTCTCATTTTCTTGTTCCAGTTCATCTCATCACTGCTGATGTTCAAGTGTAAGAAGTTTAGTCTGTGGTTGGGTACAGTCATTGTGTGTATTGTCTCCAGTTGGGGGCAGTATTGGGCCAAAGTTTTTTTAGAATGTCATAAATTCACTCTCTCTGTCTAATGACACGTTATTGGGCCTTAAATACAATACAAAATAAACCATTAAAAACAGAGCTACCATGTGGCCAGCACAGTTATGGAGATGTGCATGAGAAATTGAGACCACATGAATTGCATGACCATGACTGATGAAGTAGAGGAGCGCTAATGCAGAGTTCATATGAAAATATAAACACTTTCACACACACGCAGAGATACTTACACTTATTACTACATTTTCCCAATTACATTTACTCTACCTTTATGCTTATTACTGGACACTGCAGGAGCACCATTAACTTCCCCTCACATAAACACACATTTATTTTCATCAACAAACAGAAATGTCAGAGACAGAGAGTAGGTTTGAGTCGTCAGGCTGGTAAACACTGCAGGCTGGATACCGCAGTGCTTTCAGCTGTTTTATATTCTCTTATTTATATTTTATTTATTTTATTTTCTCTGAAGTGGCTACCAAAGATGAGCATTATTGATCACTCTCACAATACAGTGATGCGAATTGAGTGAAACTGATACATTCTTATGTCAAAGACACTGCACCATCAAAAACAGCAAAATGGCATTGACAGTTTCTTTCTTTGGATTGCACCGCTCTCTGATGAATAAAGCAAGTGCATATGAGTCATATAAAGTTTGTGAACTTCTGTGTATGTCACCTGCTGTCAGTTCTCGTTCACTTTAAACTAATTTTTTAGTCAGAACACAGGAGAGTCTGCAGGCACAAAACGAATGTGACAGACCTCGTAATAAAATGAGAATCAATGGCTCTTCGGAGATGGTTTCGAAATGTTGTAAAAGCGACACGGAGATGTTGTTTTTATTACTCAACAGGCGAGTAAGGTATTTTATAGAACAGATAAGTTGCCATATGTCTAATCATATTCATAAACACAGTCACGCAGAGCCGAAACAAAACCAAAACAATGTTCTTCCGCAAAATGCTTGCAGTTTGTTTTTTTAACTACTAGAAGGCCAAAAATTACATGGTGTACCCTTAAAGGAAATATCATCAAATTATTCACGAATGTCTACATTAGGATGAAATGCTGCACTAAAATACTCGGACTGTGGTTCCTGCATTGCTCAGCCGTGCCGCTACTGAATCGACAACGCCACGGCAAAATAAATTGTTTTAGCTGAGTTGTGCTTGCAGTCTGAATTGGATGTAATGAAAGAGAATCACTGGGAGCCTCAGAATAATACAGAGACAATAAATAGACAACACATATTTCTATTGAGCTGTCCTCACAGCCCCGAGGGGGCCAAACTATGGAAGCAGAATAGTCTCAATTATAATTCACGCAAGAAACATGATTCACACGTGCGTAGACAATTGCACATGTGTGAAACCTAATTCACGTACACACAAAAAAAATTCACGTGCGTGAAAAAAAATTATATTCACAAAAAGCAATTCACATGCGCAAAATAAAAAACATTTCACAAATGCAAAACACAATTCGTAGATATACAACTGTGCACAAAAACCTTTGAATGTTTAAAATGTACGAGAATGTCCTTGAATTTGAATGTGCAAATCGTCATTCACATACGAATCGCCGTGGATGTGTGCGTGTGTATTTTTGAGACTTTCCTGGCAGCGCTTACTCGTAAAACAGAGCAGTCTGCAGTCATACTCGTAACACAGAGCAGTCGTACTCTTCAGCCAATCAGATTTAAGCTTATCAATCGGCCAATCAGTATCACGTGAGGGCTGGCCTATCTGCATGTCACGTCATCAGCTTTCGACTAGTTCATGGCTGAGCAGAGGTAAGTGCAGTTACTCGTTCATTTCTGTGTTAACTGAAGTTAAAGAAGCTTGAGATCAGTTGATGCAATAGTTTATTAACTGCTGTTTAGTCCACATGTGAACATAAACATTTATTTTTAGTATTGATGGATTTTCATGTCCTGTCCACCACACATTCAACTGATGACAATGTATGTAATGACGTGCATATATTGGAGACAGGTTTTGTTTTAAGCATCATATATTATGTAGATTTATTGTTTCAGATTTCCGAGACAGATGATGTATGAAGTTGCAGACAACCAGTACTGTGATCTTACCATTTCTACTGTAATTCTATAAAAACAGTTATGTTGCAAGCCATCCATTTTGACAGTTGTTTCAACAAGAGGTTATGCATTGTTACTGTATCCGTTTGTCTCTCTCATTTGACTATATGTACACGCTCTAGGAATACAGCCCCGCTATGCATGCATTATTAAATGTTCTTGTCAGAATTAAAAGATTCAAAGACATGGTTCAATTTGATGTACACGTTTTATTAATTTGAAAGTACCTCACGTGATACTGATTGGTCGATTGATAAGCTTAAATCTGATTGGCAGATTCACTCTGATTATGTGTTGTTGTCGTTAACTAAAATGAAAACTATTCAAATAAAATATAGGCTATTCAAATAAAATGAAAATAAGTGGGGGGGAAAATTTTAAGTTTCCTTGGCCACTACATAAATGTAAAAAAAAAAAAAAATGTTGAAGAACTAAAATTACTGAAACTAAAAATGAAATTAAAAATGAAAAAGAAATTAAGAAAAACTTATAAAAATGACAAAAGCACATTTCTACTAAAATGAAAATATAAAAATAAAAGCTAATTCAAATATTCAAATATTAATATTATAATAGTAAATAATAATAGAAAAAAAATGTAAACAAACAAATAAATAAACACATACATGCATACAATGAAGGTACAATTAAGAGGTGGTTTGCAAACATGATTTCAACTTGAACTTAAAATTCCTTATTCACAACCTTGTCCTGAACACAGTATAAGTGGCCGGTTATGAGCCATCATCAATCACAAACTGTTTTATAATGAATCATGTCAGCCTTCAATGTCAAAATATTCCACGATAACTTTTTATTTGGCCTTTTTCTTGAGAGAAGACAGGATATAGGGGACAGGATCAAGAGATGTTGAAAGCCCGAGCACCACCGCTCATTGTGTCGGGACTAATGTGTGTTAACCGCTAGGCCATTTTCAAAATTGGTTTTAATAAATCTGCACACTGTAAATCTGTTAGGGGAAAATCATCTGTGAATCTGCGGTTAGCTCTTTAACCTTTGGTTAGATCAGCTTGTGTGGATTAATAGAGAGGATTGCCTCCATGTGAGTAAACCAACCCAGATGCTGAGATAATCCTGGAAAGACATGGTTGGCATGGCGATAGACCCTAAAGCACATCCACTGTCTTTGTTGGCTACTGGGAGATTTCTGGAGCGTCGTCACCAGATGCTTCCGTGGCTGTCAAGTGCTCCAGGGGATTTCTGGGATCGGAAATAAGTTATGAATGTCTCAGGCTTAAAATAAGATATGTCAAAAAGACACCTTTTAGCATATGTTAGTATGTATGTATGTATAGGCCTATACAGGCCCTATAAGGGCAATACACTACCATTCAGTTTCAGTGTGGGTGTCACGATTTGGTCTTGTCTGTCACGGTTTGGATTGTTCATGTCATGTTCCATGTCTGTCATGTGATTCCCTGTTTGTCATGTGATCCTGCCATGTGTCTTGTCATTGGTTAATCGTCTGTTCATTGTTTACCGATGTCCCTTGTCATTAGTCTGTGTACATAAGCCCTCATGTTTGCCATGTGTCCTTGTCAAGTTTTGTTTCTAGTAATCTCTGTCGGTAAGCGTCATGTCATGGTTTTTGCGTCATGCTTTTGCTTCATGCCACACCATGTTTTTACTTTGTTTAATTGATAAATAAACTGCACTTGGGTTCAGTGGATCTTTACAGAGTATACTGTAAAAAAAAAAAAAGTTATGCTCAATAAGTCATGGCAACATGACTTTTACATGACTTTAAATCATAAAAATAAGTTTAGCAATTTCAACCTTTTTTTAATAAGTTAAATGAGAAGTCAGTTTAATTTAATTTAGTTAAAAAGGCTTATACAGCAAAGTTGATTGTATTTCAAAATGTAAGGCACCAACTGAACGTTATTTTAGTCCGTTTTTTTAATAAATTAATACTTTTAGGACTCTTTAATTTCGTCAAAACGACAGAAAATACATTTATAAAGTTATATAAGATTTATATTTCAAATAAATGGTATACTTTTAAACTTTCTATTTTTTAGAATCTGATGATGAAAATTCAGCTTTGCCACTGCAGGAATATATCACATTAATAAATTGTAAAATATAATAAAACAGCTTTTGATCACTTTGATAAAATACAGTCTTGGCAAACATAAGTGAATTTATTTCAAAAACATTTAAAAAAACCTCAATGACCTCAAACTTTTGAATGTTACTGGAATGCGTGTGTATGTGTGTGTATATATATATTAGTAAAAAGAAAAAAATACGTGTTTTAATAAATACCAAATTTTCTATATATTGTTGTGTTCACAACTTGTAATAATTACTTAAAATAATTCATGATGTTTGCTAACTGCATGGTTTGTATTATCTTAGAACTGACATTCACCTCTGTTATCAAACCACTCTAAATTGTAATGTAGACACATGCATTTTTCGTAAAGCTGCTTTGAAACGATATTGTGAAAAGCGCTATGTAAAATGTGAATTGAACTGAATTGAATGTTGCTATGAGTTGAGACAGTCTTTGTTTCTCAGTGAAACTCTAACTTTCGCAATAATAATAAATCCTTATCCTATAGATAAATTTAAAACTTAAAGTTGTTAGAAG
The DNA here is from genome assembly GCF_029890125.1 of Rhinichthys klamathensis goyatoka. Lineage (NCBI taxonomy): Eukaryota > Metazoa > Chordata > Actinopteri > Cypriniformes > Leuciscidae > Rhinichthys > Rhinichthys klamathensis. The sequence continues at coordinate 513,213 of NW_026606580.1, forward strand.
ATGTGCAAGTCATGACAGATGATTTCTTTAAATGGCTTGTCCTTCAATTGAATCACTTGCGTCAGACTCAGTGAAAATCAGACAATCAATCTTACAGGTCGATTCAAACAATGTTGCAGATGTCCACACAAAAACACACCTTTCAGACATCACATGCTCAAGTGTTTCGCTTACAAGGCTGCCCTCGTTAACTTTACCAGAGCCATGTTTTGGTGTACAGCACATCACTGCAGTGATCATGTGACACCAGGAGAGAATCAGCCCCTCTCATGGAGATTATGCCTGACTAATGTCTGCTCTCCTCAAGTTTTGCAGAAGAAACATTAGGACAAGCGCTGCTGGAATAATGAATGGCGCTCTGGTGTCTCTGCGTGTTTCTCTGAGCTCCTCACCTCTCATCTCCAGCACCGTCAGCGGCGGTGAGGCGTGTTTCATTTCAACCTTCCTTCAGCTGTCAATTCACATTCACATGAGGACAATGACTGAAAGGGGCCGCCACACACCTCAACTGTAAATTAGACCTGACTGCGTAATTAGTCAGACCAGCTTTTTTGTAGAGATCAGACACATTTGAAGGGAAGATGGCAGAGTGGACCAAAAAAAAGAAGTATTTTTAGTCTTTTAAAAGCTTTTGCAACTAGCAATTACAAAAAAAAATCACAAGAATAATTATATATTTATTGACTTGTTTGACACTGCTGAGCAACTGGTGGGCCTGACAAGATAAATGCCCCTTACAAAAAGCGATTAGAGATGGTAAAACTATGGTACTTTGAAAAATACCATGGTATTGTTTGAGTGTCAAATAAATATAATATCGAAGATATTATCACAGCAAACAGGGAATGTTCTCAGAACTTTGGCTAAAATTTTGAAAAGGTTGTCCCAAATTATATTAAAAAAAAAACATTATTGCAGTAACATTAATAAAATGTTCGTTCAAAATGATCTGGGCCCGTATTCATAAAGAATCTTAATGCAAAGAGTAGCTCCTAGTGACAAAATTCTAAGAACATTCTTAGAAATGTGGGCGTTTACTCTTAAAATTAAATAAAAAATCCTAGTAAAGAAAAAAGTAATTCAGAAAGTATCTTAACCCTTAAAAGAGGTCTTAAGGTCAAAGTTGTTAGGAGTACGGACGAGGACTTTTAAGAGGCTTAAGAGTTTCTTTAGCAAAGGAGAAAATGGCAGAAAGACGAAGAGTGAGAAGAAACGTTGCAGACAATGGATGACAGTGAGTTAATAAGATGCTATAGATTTACACCCGGCCCGAATTTTCCTTTAAGGATGGCCTTGTGTTCATCCACTAACTGGGCTAACAGTAAACACTGTTCCTCTGTCCATTCGTGCTTCTTGGTTATGATTCCATGTTTGTTACATTAAAACCAATATTCAAACCACCACTTAAATAGACATGCCAGCAATCAGTGTAATTGGAAAGAGTGGAACAATTGTTATCATTCTAAGCCAATCAAATACCTTTTAGGAAATTAACAGCATGGTAAATTAAAAAAAAGGATTTATATACACATATATAATGTGTGTGTGTGTGTGTGAGAACGGTCAAATAGGAAAAAATACGCATGTAATTTCAAAGTGAAGGCTTAGAATAGACCCTATTCTTAAAATCACTCTTTTTTTCCTTCTTGGACAACCAACCAATCACAGTCTTCAAAAGATTGTGTCATACATAGCAACGGGGTCAGCCCCGCCTCCTCACTAAGATGAAAGTTGTTGTCTTTTCCTTACTCAGATTTGCTCTCAGATCGGTCCCGAATCGCTCTTAAGCTAAGACTCCTACATACCAGTTTTTAAGCTAAATTAAGAGTTTTCTGAGAGGATTCTTGGAATCTTTATGAATACGGGCCCAGGTCTTTAATAATGTTCTCGTAACATAACGTTTTCTGACACATTTTAGCTGGACATCCGTCTAACATTTAGAAATTTTTACTACTTGTATAGAATGGTTAGAGAACATAACATTTCCATAATGATTGACAAAAAAATAATAAAATGAATTGTTCCGTAAAATTTCGCATATCCAATAAATGTTTGTAAAACAATAAACAAATTTGGACATTTTGAACGTTCAGAGGACATTAGCAAAACTAACATATATATTTTTTTGTTTGCTGATGGTATTGACATCCTATATGTCCATAGAAAACAAATATTATCTTGGCGCAATGTCATGGTCATTCTGTGCATGATAGAGGTTTGTTTTTGTATGAGGTTGACTGTTGTGATTATCTGTAAGAAAAATGTTCATTCATATTGTCATTGTGAACACTGGGCTGTGAACAGCAACACTCACCATTATAGCCACAAATCAACAATCCTGATAACAGCTGTTGTCTCAGAACTGTCTTTATTACAAAGGGCTCCTCATCTGAGTTTCCACACTGTGCAGGAAAAAGACAAAGTGCGGTAAAGACAGGAGGAACATATTGTCGGCAGTATTTTTAAATTTTCACTGTGGATCAAGACTGTGTTCCTAGCACACCACATTTGTTACGGTTATAGCTGACTGGAATATGTGGATTTTTGTGGTTTGTTTTATTTTGGTGCGCCTCGTTTTTTACTGTCATAGCTGACAGGACAATGTGAATCTGGAGGAGGTGATCTATCATAATGTGGAATAGAGTCGTAAGTGTGTGAGATGGAACTCATATATCACTGCCATGTTTACCTGTAAATAACCCGGTTTGAGGCTTCTCATCATTTTGCCACACGCGCAGACAGAGAGCTACTGTGAGTGTTACTGAATCTGTGAGTGTGAGTGTAAAGTCTTTCACACTGTATCTGTTTTAGGAAACCACACATTCACACAACCTTTATTTGTTTTCAAGCTTGCATTGTATTGTGCAGAACTGGTGATGTCTTTCATTCATTTTTATATGCAACAAGTGGGGATTTTTCAGTGAAAAAATATCCACTATATGGCGACAAGAGTTGTCTTTGTAAGTGAGTCATTGAATCATTGCTTAACCGGTTTGTTAAAAACGGACTGATCCATTCTGGAACAAAACAAGTGACTTTTATTATGTAATAATTTACTCAACTGACTCCTTCAAAATCATTGGTTCATTAAGGCATGAACACATGACAGTTTTAAACTAAATCGTTCAATCAACAAATTATAAAAAAAAAAAAAAATAGGTGTATTTCATCAAAGTGCTCTAAACACTCTCGCGGTACATTCATGTCAAAAACCGATCAGTCTGCGCAGGGCCGCTTCAAGTCGAAGGCTCGTTTGAGATGAGCAAAATCTGCACAGAACCGATCACCACGAAATGCATGCCGGTTATAAATGTGTCCGAGTGTGGCCCGCCTTGCTCTGATGTCATGCTGACTTTTGTGACGGTTCTGCAGTCAGGCACAGATGCTCTCCTCTGACTGCGCTGATCAAAAGCACGATGGGTAACGACTTGCTGACAACACAGCTTAACCTTTTCACAGTTTGACCCCCCAGCGTGAGTTTTTCAAGGTGATCGTTATTTAGAACCTGTCACTTTATTGTTTCCGTGGTGACGCGTCATTGCTTGTCACGTGACACACCGCAACCACGACAGCGCTAAATGAATGATGATCTGCTTTTATGTAATTTTTCCTTTTTTATTCACAAATTTATTAGCTATTGCATGAAATATCGGATATTCTGATTGTCAAATATGTGCAAATGGATGTGTTTTGTTGTTTAAACACCTTTATAACGATCGCGTTAGTTGAGCTGTATGCACGATGGGCGCCGCCATGTTAGTTTGTGCCACAGTTCAGAGAATCAGATCTGTTGGATTTACAACGACAATGTCAATTCATCCACTTCTCAATTCATCCACATATTGTGTATCTGATATGAATAAAACGTGTCGTCTAATTATAATGGAAAGGATTATTATTGCTGCTTCCATAGACATCAGTGTGTATTTTACAAACCCAAATTCATTGCTTTGCTAGTACTTATGTGATTTTAAATGTCTGAAACCTAAAATAAATATTATGTGGTCTAAAACACTGAATAGTTATGATATATGACAAGTGCTGAGCACGTCCATCTCTGGCTCAGCGCCAGCCAACGCGCGAAACCAAGTTTGAATTTAGCAATTGATCACGTATGCACTGACCGTTCCAATGACACCGGTGTGATTGTGCGCTCCAGGGACCAGCCAAGAATAATCACACGTGATCGTACGTACGAAAGGCAGGGGCGGACTGGCCATCTGTGTGATCTGAAGTATCACAGAACGGCCGGTACTTCAGGACGGCCGGCGGGCCGGCCCACCACCCGCCACACACGCAGTCATCACCTGTTTTTTTCCCCCCACTAATCTGTTTCACACTCCAGTACTGTAGGTGGCAGCAATGCACCTTTAAGTTGGATGCCAGCGCGGAGCATTATCAGCTCGGCCCAAAAAAACTGCGATCGCGGCCGAAGCAGCTGTGCGGACTGATCTCGATCACGCGAACATTATTACACAGAGTTGCGCGATCCACTGAGAAGCATTTCAATTCAGTGCAGAATTCTCTATCTCTATTATAAACCCACAGATGGCTGTGATTTAAGCTAGTTAAAAGCCAGATTAAACAGCGCTGATATTCTCAACGTCTTGACGCAAAAAAAACAGGTGAAACATTGTTCCAAGAACAAACCAGTTAGAAGACATTTCACTCCACAACTTATGAATTAACTGTAACTTAGTAAAACAATTTTTTTTGGCAGAAATGTGCCTGTATTCATATTAAAAATGCTGTTATATTAATAGTCATGTAGGCCTATAAATGTAGGCTATTAAATGTAATGCAGTAATGTTTTTGTTTAGAAGTTATGGCAGTTTATTTATTTATTTTGCATTAAATATTTATACTAAATGTTTATGCTACAGTAGGTTTTTAGAGAATAATATATATATATATTACAATTTTTTCAGGAATTGTTGAACCAGAATATCAAGATATTTTATTATTTCGCATATGATGGTGAAAAGTAAAAAAGTTAAAGTTAAAAGTAAAGGTAAAGGTAAGGTAAAAAAAACACCACCATGTTATATGTATAATAAATATTTTTGAGTATAGCCCTTATAGATTATTTTATCTCTTTAGCCCTCGCACACAAAAAGGTTGGAGACCCCTGGTATATAGTAACTATATGTTTTATAATTACAAGTTTGTGTAATTAGGGTTTCTGTATTTTATTTTCAGTGCAGATGTAATGGCATTGTACATTTTGTTGTTTTTATTTGAAGACTGAGGCTTCATTAATAAACAAAACCCCAATTGTCATCATTGTTTTTGAGATATTACTTGCTGTGAATACCTTGTCTGATATAGGTCACAGTATTGTGGCATAGTATCAGGACATCCTAGTGGCTAGGGGGGAATGGCTGGATGATGGGCCTATTTGGGAGAAAGTCCAGGGCTGTTTTTTAGCCCCAGTCCGTCCCTGGCGAAAGGGTTAAAGGTAGGGTAGGCAATTTTCGTAGTGGTTAGCAATAGCAAGCTAGCTTTGAAAATGTGAGATCCCACCCTCCCTCCAGAGCATCTCCAAAGCCACTCCTCCTCCAAAACACATGAACGTACGCTGAGTCTGCAAAGCATCCCGAGATGAGAGACGGCGTCAAACTACCTAATGTGTAAAAGCACGTAACATTACATTAATAATGAACATTAACAGAGCACTGACCTGTACTACCTGACTGATTCAGATGATTCATTGATAGTGTTACCATTGAAACGCACACATTCGAGACATGGACTGCTCCGATTATAACCTCACTGGATTCCATCCCTTCCAAATTGCAATAGTTATGGCGTGAATGCAGCATAAGCTAGTGTTTTGGTTCAGGAGGAACTGTAAAAGGTGGATGCTGTTTCGATTGCGGTGCTCGGTGACTGACATCTGTCTAGCATGAAACACGCTGATGACGTGTGATGTCTACGCAAGCAGGGTGTGCGGAGATATGGAAATACATACGTTGAAAGGCAGGTAGGCCATCCTATCATTACATTCGCTCCTCCCTTCACTGCAGCCGTCTACTCTCGCCTAAATTTCAGGCGAAGTGAGGCACATCTCAAACGAGCCTATTGATTTATGCACTTGTTTTTATGAGTGAGTCATTGAATCATTCATTCAAACTATTAGTTCAAAATTAGTTCAGATTAGTTCCTCATCCCCTCGATTTTGACAGAGAGAGCGAGTGTACTCTGCCTGTAATGTAGACTGGCTTAACTGCAGTGTGTGATATATTAATTACTTTGAGAATTAATTGCATAATAGTGTATAATAGCTATATTAATTATGTTGAGATTTAATCACATAATACTTGTAGCTACCTTATGTTCACAGTCAAAGTTAATACAGTATTTAGGCTACTATTGATATTATTTTTTAGTTTGTGGAATTTTATTTTTCTCCAACAGCTCATATATGCTATATGATTTTATATATTTTCTCCAACAACTTGCATATAGAATTGTGCATAAAACAAATTCATAAGTAAAAAAAAACTTTAACCCTGTTTTTGGGGTCCTTGAGATGTTTTGACATGCCCTGACATTTGTGCTTTTTTCAGTTGCTTATAAACATATTAATGGCAAAGGTGTCATTACACTCTATTTAGCACAAACAGGGCTACCATAATATGTGAGCAACATGCATGTACATGTTTGTATTTTTGAGAGAATATTGTTTAACCATGGTTGTTGAAAAAAATACACTGTAACATGTGTATTATTACACGATAATACATTTATAATTACACTGTGATAAATGTATAATAACACTAATAAATGTGTATTTACACTGTAATTAATGTATTAATGCGTTGTTACAAATGTATAATTAAAATGTAATAAATGTATAATAACACTGTAAAATATGTATAATTACACTAACAAATTTATATTTAAAATCTGGAAAATAATCGCTACATATATTAAAAAGAATCGCTACATTTCTTCAAAAGAATCGCTACATTTCTCAAAAAGAATCGATACATTTCTTAAAAAGAATCACTACTTTTCTCCAAATGAATCTCTACATTGCTTTAAAGAATTCGAAACATTTCTTAAAAAGAATCTATACATTTTTAGAAAATAATCGCTCCATTTCTAGAAAAAAAATTGCTACATTTCTTTAAATGAATGAGACACTTATTGAAAATAATTGCTACATTTATTCAAATGATTTGCTACATTTAATAAAAAGAATCGCTTCATTTATTTTAAAAGAATTGCTACATTTATTAAAAAGAATGTTTCTTTACAAAAAAATAATTTGAAGCAATGGGTATTATACACAGCGGAAATAGCCTGTATTTCTAGAATTTCCAGAATATTCAGCAAGTTGACTGCTTAATCAACTTGCTTAATCGCTTAAAAAGAATCGCTTCATTTCTTCAAAATAATCGCTACATATCTGAAAAGTATCAATACATTTCTTTAAAAGAATCAATACATTTCTTTAAAAGAATCGCTTCTTATTGCACTGTAACAAGGGTATAATTACACTGTAAGAAATGTATAATTACACTGTAAAATAAATAATTACACTAACACATTTGTCATTACACAGTAACAAATGTATAGTTACACTGTAACAAATGTGTTAATACATTGTAACAAACGTATAATTACAATCTCAAAAAGAATCGCTACATTTCTCATAAAGAATCGCTACATTTCTTAATTAGAATCAATACATTTCATAACAATTTGGAGTGGAACGCAGTGGTTCTGAGATGATTTAAATTGATTTGTGGAGCAAAAAATGGACAAAGCAATGCACAATATTTCGTTTTTAATGTAAGTTACTCTATACACTTATTTACAACAAGCAATGTCAAATTCTTTCAGTTGTGATTTTTTTTTCTGTCAGAGCTTTTTTTTTTTTTGATTGCGCCTTTATAGAGTTTCACATTGACTGATCAGCATAAGGATTGGTAATCGAGAATGTCTAGGTTACAACTGTACCCTCTCTTCACTGAGAACAAGGCCCTATACTGTACAAAAGAATCAGATTAGTTAATTCCTTACCATAGTCAGTAAGAATGACTAACATCTCTTAGGTTAGGTTAGATGGTCAGAAAAACAAATCTATTTTCATTGACTCTGTCAGCCACTATTAGTCTGCTGTGACAGAGCGTATCAACAACAGTCCAACCAGCCTCGGGAAAATGACATGGCTTTATGATGACATGTGTCTCATGGAAATTGTCATGTTGGACATTTTGGCAGTAGCTTGTCCAGAATGTTCTCTTCAGGGTATAAGAGAATAATGATTGATAATTCATATCAACACATCTACTGCATCAGCAAGCATGTCTATCACCTTGGGATAAACTGTAGTCTTGAGTAGTCAAACTTTTGATTGCATATGTAAGTCCCGTAAACCAAGTTGAGTTGCTTTTTTTAAACATACCTGCCATATGAAAACTTACAATCATTAGCTTCCAATTTGCACACCAATGAGGAGAAAATGAAGAGAATGCTGAAGTAATGAGATCTAATTGGATGGGTTCCAGTCATCTACTCAGCTTCAATTAGCTACCAATTTACTTCAATCTTGACCAGAATGTAGATTATTTGTCATTACGATGCATAATGTTAGACTTGATGCTTTTCCAAATGGCCCTTAAACCCAGTATGAGTGTTATTTCATTTGAAGGATGGAGAACAGCAACAATTAACCATATCTTTTGGACAAATTCTTGCTTTTCAAGCATGCTGGATTTATATAGATTTTTTAAGGCACTTGTGATTTCCCAGAAAACCTGTTTAGGTCCGTGCTTCATTTACTGGCATTTCATAAAAAATTATTTTCAGCATGTTAATTCCTTCATGTTAGAGCTGCACAATTCTGGATATTGAACTAATTGAGAATCACAATATTTTGATTTAGATGATATATTATTTAAACATGGCGGAGGGGGGAACGATTGCTGCTGTGCATAGAATTTTTTTCTACAACAGCTATCTCCTTGCCTTTTTGTTAAAGTAGTGCAAATTTACATATATGAAAAACATTTGATGCATAGTGTATTATACACAGCGGAAATATCCTGTATTTGACCGAAATCCCAGAATCGTGACTGTCTAGATAACCATATAACATGACTGTCAACGAATGGGACGCTACATATCATTTTGGCTTTAAAGGTCCCGTTCTTCGCGATTCCATTTTTCAAACTTTAGTCAGTGTGTAATGTTGTTGTTAGAGCATAAATAATACCTGTAAAATTCTAAAGCTCAAAGTTCAATGCCTAGCGAGATATTTTATTTAACAGAATTCCCCTTTCAAAGCATACAGCGAACGGCCGGTTTGGACTACATCCCTCTACTTCCTTTTTTAATGACGTAACTAGAACAGTTTTTTTACTCATCTCCGCCCACAGGAATACACAAAAAAAGGGGGCGTGGTCTTGTTGCGCTCCCACGGAGAAGAAGCACTTCAGCTGCGCATGCATCTCTAATTTATGGTAAAAGGCGTGACCTTTCCGGGCAACGTGCGATAAGCTGCTGTCCAATCACAACACAGGAACCGCGGGCACAATCAGAACTCGTTACGTATTTCTGAAGGAGGGACTTCATAGAACAAGGCCATCAGGCCGTTTTTTGGACAGTGAAAACAGCGGTATACAGATGTAGCCGGGTGGTATTTGAACTTATAAGAAAGAAAGCGAGTACTTCCCCTTTAAGAAAAGCGGTCCCTGTTGATGACGTGATAATAGCGCGATACAGAGAAAGACGGCTAAAGCAGTGCATGAGAGACGAGTTCAGTCGTGTGTCAAGTGATTATCATCCTTGATTTAATCGATGTTCTATGTGAGTAAAGATAATAATCATCATTTAATCTGGTGTAATAGGCTGTGTTCGTTTTATCCTGTGTATGTATAATGTGTATTTTGTGGTTAGAGTTCGAGATGACCGGATATATTTGATCGATGCACGTGACCAGCATTACGAAGTCTTTATAAAAGAGTTCGGTAAGTTGTTAATGTAGTGTGTATGTGCTAAACAAATGTGGATGAGGTGCATTATCATGTGTATGTTATATTAGATTTTCGTGAAATGGAGCTTGAATGCACATGATGAAAATGCTGACATGTGGTTTTGTGTTTGTGTAGGGTGCCACTACCGTGTTTGTCTGCTTTCAAAGTGTATTGTTTCACCCCGAAAGTGTGCCCTAACATTTGTAATAATCTGTAATTCAAGACATTGACACTTTATAAGGCTTTACTGGTATTTCAGTGTCAATGTATTTATTTTGTTAACTGGCAACAAAATTTGGTACCAGGAGTGGGGTAATTTTATAAATCGATTTGCCAGTGTCAGTTAAATGTTAGTGGCACACGGGTGAGCAAACACGGTAGTGGTGAAGAGAAGCGTCTTGCATAGGAGGAGCCAGCGATCACCGGACGGAGTGTTCGACGCAGAATAGTGACGGGTCGTGGGATTTGGCCAGGTCGTGACGGAGCAGACGGAGTGGTGACGTGCGTTTCCCTTGGATTTCTGAAGTAGGCACACCGGTCCCTTCTAGTTACCACGCTCAAGACTTTGACTTTCAACATGTCTGACCATTCAGATGGTGAAGAGGACGACATTCGCCTAAGGTTAAGAGAACTGAGTCAAAAGCACGATGAAGCAATGGCCACACTTGAGTCTTTGAAGGGTGGGCTTAATAAGACTTATGTGTATGTGCCTCGAGAACGTCACATCAGCCCATTCACAGGGGACATTGAAAAAGATGGGAGAACAGTAGATGAGTTTGTAGATGAGGTTGGGCGTGCTTTAAGAGCCAGAAACTTGACACCAAATGATGAGTGTGATTTTGTTATGTTGTTGCTGCGAGGTGCTGCATTAGAAGAGGTTCGACTGCGATGCGATGTAGACACAGATGCAGCCACTGATATGCTTACTTACCTTAGAGAGGCTTTCACTGATAGGCGTAGCAGTGCCCAGCTCCTCCAGGACTTTTATAGTCGTAAGCAGAAAAAGGGAGAGGATGTTCGTGATTTCTCTCATGCACTTGCCCAAACTCTCAGTCAGATTGCGAAGCGTGCACCAGAGTCTGTGGGAGATGAAAAGACGTTGTTAAGAGACCAGTTTGTAGAGGGCATCCGAGACCCCGCACTCAGGCGGGAACTTCGACGGTATGTAAGAGACAAGCCTGGGTCTTCTATGGTGGAAGTGAGGGAGGAAGCTTATCTATGGGGCTGGGAGGAGCAGTCTGGGAGGGTTCGGACCACTAAAAGTCGAAGTGGTACTTATGGCTCCTACAGTGAGAGTGCACACTGTGCAGAAGTGAAAGCCATGGGCCACAACCCAGTCACTTTATCCAAAGTAATGAATGTAGTCACTGAACAGGGCAGGCAGATCCTTGAGCTTACACAGGCCGTTAATAGTTTGATGACACAACAACAGGGGGCTGGGGGCCTGCGGCATAACACACGAACCCAGTTACGATTCACTGAGGATGGTAAGCCCATATGCCTGAAATGTCAACAAGCCGGACATATTGCGAGAAATTGTCCCCAGAAACAAAACTCTAAGAAACCTGCATCCCGTTCCATTGAGTCGGGAAATGTGACGCCCGGGTTGCTGTGAGTCAAGCAATCCGGGGCCAACCTGTAGACTCAAGTCAAGAAGAACTGTTGAAGCGGGCAGTGGGGACATGTCCTCAAGTAGATATTAAGGTTCTGGGCGTAGAAGTATCCTGTCTCCTGGACACAGGCAGCCAAGTGAGTACGATATCTGAAAGTTTCTTTCGACAGCATTTGGGGGGTGATGATGAAGACATGCTTTCGACTGCTGGATGGCTCAAGCTTACTGCCGCAAACGGGCTGGACATCCCGTACTTAGGATATCTCGAGTTAGAGGTAGAGACGATGGGCAGGAAAATTCCAAATTGCGGTTTCTTAGTAGTAAAGGATCCTCCGCTCTCCTCAAAAGCGGTTTCCTGTATTGTGGGGATGAACATCATTAGTCAGTGCCGGCAGATAGTGCAGTCTGAATTCGAGGCTCCATTGGAAGGGGGGCTAGAGACTGATTGGAGGAACGTGTTCCAGCAAGCACAGACCTGTGATGTTCCTAAGAGTCGGCTGGCCCGGGTAGCAGGGAAAAGTGTGGTGCATGTGCCAGCGGGCTCTATATCGACAGTGACGGAAAAAGGGTGGTCGGTGAATGCGAAAGGTGAAAGTGAGTGGCTGTTAGAGCCAGCACATTTAGCGTTGCCAGGAGGTGTGCTGGTTATGCCGGCTGTGTTAAGCTCACACCATCACGAGGGCTCAGTCCAAGTTATTAACCTGTCTGATGAAGATGTGTGGTTGCACCCTAGGACTCGCATTGGAGTTTTGTCGAAAGTGAAGTTGGTGGATAATGACCCAGGACACGAGGTAACATTCCAACGGATTTCTGCGAATGCAGAAGAGATCTCTATGGGGGCAAAATCACCATCAAGACAAGAGCAGAGGTCTAAAGTGATATCCCAGCTGGACATTGGAGGTACGGTGGAGCAGCAAGCCGAGTTGAAAGCATTACTCGCCGAATATGCCGATGTGTTTGCCATAGGGGATGAGGAGCTCGGATTTACAGACTGAGTACAACATGAGATTAACCTGGTGGATGATGTACCGATTAACCTGCCATATCGCCGAGTTCCGCCAAACCAGTACAAAGAGGTCAGGGAACACATAGCACAGCTGTTAAGAAAGGGTGTTATCCAGGAGAGTTCAAGCGCCTATGCATCTCCAGTGGTGCTGGTGAGAAAAACCGACGGCAGTATGAGGTTGTGCGTGGACTACCGCAAGCTAAATCTGAAAACCAAACGGGACGCTTTTCCACTGCCACGAGTGGATGAGAGTTTCGATGTGTTACGAGGTGCCCAGTTTTTCTCAAGCATCGACCTGGCCAGTGGTTATCACCAGGTAGCTGTTGCAGAAAAGGATCGGCCTAAGACAGCCTTTACCACACCATTTGGGCTGTACGAACATCTGAGAATGCCGATGGGGGTGTGCAATGGCCCCGCCACTTTCCAAAGATTAATGCAAACCACCATGAGTGATCTCATTTTTCAGATTATGCTCGTATATTTGGACGACATCTTGGTGTTCTCAAAAACGTTTCCAGAGCATTTGGAGAGGTTGCGGACTGTGTTGTTAAGGCTGCAGGAGACCGGACTTAAAGCCAAAGTAGGGAAATGTCACTTCCTACAGTCTACAGTGACGTTTTTGGGACATCAGATATCTGCTGAGGGTATAGCCACTGACCCTAACAAGATCTCTGCTGTGAAGCAGTGGGCGGTACCCACTACTCTGAAAGCTCTGAGGTCATTCCTCGGTTTCTGCGGGTACTATAGGAGATTTGTCCCGGGCTTCTCAAAAATCGCAGGGCCGCTGCATGATTTAGTCAACCAGTGTCTGAACGAGGGACCTCTGGCAAAAGTTAATCAAAAGGTTATCAATGGTTGGAGTCCTGAGTGTCAGGCATCCTTTGATGTTTTGAAGGAGAAACTAACTAGTGCGCCCGTGCTCGGATTTGCTGATTTCTCTGCCCCATTTATCCTTGAGACTGACGCAAGCAATCAGGGCTTAGGAGCCGTTCTTCTACAGCAGCAAGAGGGAAAGAAAAGAGTGATCTCTTATGCGAGCCGAAGATTGCGGAATGCTGAAAGGAATGACAAAAATTATAGCAGCATGAAGTTGGAGCTGCTGAGTCTCAAGTGGGCAGTAACGGATAAATTCAGGGGCTACTTGCTGGGTTCCAAATTTACCGTAATCACGGATAATAATCCACTATGTCACCTAAACACTGCCAAATTAGGATCCCTGGAACAGAGATGGGTGGCACAGTTAGCGGCATTTGACTTTGATGTCCAATACCGACCTGGTCGGTGTAATCAAGCCGCGGATGCATTGTCTAGGCAGCCCTTGGCAGGGGAGCCCGTGGTAGACAAGGAAGATGCCGAGTATGATGACTGTGTGACTATTTGTAGCCTGGCACAACGTGGGACTGCTCTGAATGTTGAATTGATTCAAGCTGGAATAGAGAGGTGCGAGGTCCGTCAAATGCGCGCCGTGGAAACGCGTGTGCTGGCGAGCACTGAGGAAAAGGGGAGTACTGCTATTTGGCCTGGTTATTCTAAAGAGCAGTTGGCCACGTTTCAGACTCAAGATCCAGTGCTGAAGGAGTTCAGGATCTTTTGGGACCAGAAACGTAAACCTGCAGGCTTGGAAGTTAAAACCCTATCAAAATCCGTACGATCATTGCTGAAGCAGTGGAGCCGACTAAGGGAAAAGGAGGGATTGTTGTACCGTGTTGTGGAGGATGTGCGTCATGGAGAGTGCTTCCAACTGTTAGTCCCCACCTGCTTGAAAACCCAGGTGCTTGAGACCGTGCATGCTGGTATGGGGCATCAGGGAATTGAAAGGACACTGCAACTGCTGAGGCCAAGATGTTACTGGGTGGGAATGTATGGGGATGTTGAGCAGTGGATAAAGAACTGTCAGCGCTGTGTTCTCACTAAAATGCCTCAGCCTAAAGTACACCCGCCCATGAAATCATTCCTTGCTAGCCGACCTTTAGAGGTGGTGGCCGTAGATTTCACTTTACTGGAGCCAGCCACTGATGGAAGGGAGAACGTCTTAGTTGTCACTGATGTGTTCACGAAGTTCACGCAAGCTTTCGTAACGCGGGACCAGAAAGCTGACACCACAGCTAAAGTTCTCTTGAGGGAGTGGTTCATGAAATTCGGAGTCCCAGAACGGCTACATGCAGACCAGGGGCGCAATTTTGAAAGTGAGGTAATCGCAGAATTGTGCAAGCTGTATGGGGTTAAGAAAAGCCGTACCACTCCCTATCATCCGACCGGAAACGCCCAGTGCGAGCGTTTTAATCGCACTCTACATGAGCTGCTACGAACACTTCCTCCCGAGACCAAAAGACGGTGGCCTGAACATCTTGCCGAGCTGGTCTATGCGTACAACGTTACCCCGCATTCTACAACAGGGTATTCTCCTTTCTATCTGTTGTTCGGCGTGGACCCTCATTTGCCTGTGGATGCACTGTTGGGACGAGAATCGGGGGCTAAACCGACTCATGACTGGTTAGTGGTGCATCAGAGACGGCTGAAGGAGGCTCATGAACGTGCCAGGGTCTATGCTGAGAAAAAAGCAGCAGAGCGAATTGAGCATTCTCAGGATAAAGTGTTTTGTCCATCCATTGAGGTTGGCCAGATCGTATACCTGAGGAATCGACCACTGGGAAGGAATAAAATCCAGGACGCTTGGCATTCGACCCAATACCGGGTGATAGAGATTCAAGGGACCACTCATACGGTGGAGCCTGTGGAGGGAGGGCCCATCAAAAGATTGAATCGGGTGGATCTCAGACCTTGTGTGCATGTCTCTACTCCAGTGGCCCGCAAGGGGAATGTTGAGCCTAATGTGGAAGTGGATGAGGCTTCAACAGGGGATGTGGATGATGAGAGTTTAGAGGAGGGTGTAGTGCTCGTGGAATGTACTGGCCCAAGTGTGGTTGAAAGTCGTGTAAGGACTGAAACTGAAGCTGAAAACGAGATGGAAGCTCCAGAGGTGTCTCCTTGTGATCCCGAGGTTCCGGCTGGAATAGAACTTGGGGGAGGGTTTCAGGAGGAAGATGGGGTTTCTAGTTTGCCCACACTTCGAAGGAGTACCAGATCTAATGTGGATCAACATTCAAATCCACACCATGAGCCTAGATCAGCCCTAAATCATAATGCTGTTTCTCAAATGATAGCTAATCTGGGTACCGTATTCTTCCGAGAAGCAGTTAAAGAGCTGAGAAACTCTTACGCTGTCACCGAGGGCGTTGACATGTCAGCAGGGGAGAATGTAGCCGGGTGGTATTTGAACTTATAAGAAAGAAAGCGAGTACTTCCCCTTTAAGAAAAGCGGTCCCTGTTGATGACGTGATAATAGCGCGATACAGAGAAAGACGGCTAAAGCAGTGCATGAGAGACGAGTTCAGTCGTGTGTCAAGTGATTATCATCCTTGATTTAATCGATGTTCTATGTGAGTAAAGATAATAATCATCATTTAATCTGGTGTAATAGGCTGTGTTCGTTTTATCCTGTGTATGTATAATGTGTATTTTGTGGTTAGAGTTCGAGATGACCGGATATATTTGATCGATGCACGTGACCAGCATTACGAAGTCTTTATAAAAGAGTTCGGTAAGTTGTTAATGTAGTGTGTATGTGCTAAACAAATGTGGATGAGGTGCATTATCATGTGTATGTTATATTAGATTTTCGTGAAATGGAGCTTGAATGCACATGATGAAAATGCTGACATGTGGTTTTGTGTTTGTGTAGGGTGCCACTACCGTGTTTGTCTGCTTTCAAAGTGTATTGTTTCACCCCGAAAGTGTGCCCTAACATTTGTAATAATCTGTAATTCAAGACATTGACACTTTATAAGGCTTTACTGGTATTTCAGTGTCAATGTATTTATTTTGTTAACTGGCAACACAGATAAGTAAATTGTGTGAAAAATACTGTGTTTTTTTACACGCGAAACATGAACACATGTTATATTGCACACTGTAAACACAATCAAAGCTTCAAAAAAACATGAAGAACGGGACCTTTAATACGATTTCCCCAATAAATAGGCGTGAATAAACCCGATGTCCTCCATGTTTCCTGTTCTTTCTGACAACAAAACACTTGAATGCAACGAGCTTGTAATCATGACTTCAGAAGTGGGAAGTAAAAAAAATTCCGATAGCACCTGAAGGCAGCATTAATAAAGGATTTTTCTCAGGCAATATTAAGTAAGTAAGCTCTAAGTAAGTAAGTAGTAAGTAAGTAGTAGTAGTAAGTGTTGCCATTGGCTTGGCTTCCTCACGGTTTACTCCAGAGCGGCTATATATATATATATATATATATATATATGTAAATTAACTAAATTTATAACTTATTTAAAACAAAGATGAAACATCACTGAACTTACTTAAGCTGGACTGTGATGCTATTTTCTTCTGGAAACAATTTTCTTTGCATTATTTTTCTCTTATCTCCGTAAAGCTGCTTTGAAACAATCTGTATTGTAAAAAAGCGCTATATAAATAAATGTGACTTGA
Organism: Rhinichthys klamathensis goyatoka; assembly: GCF_029890125.1. NCBI lineage: Eukaryota > Metazoa > Chordata > Actinopteri > Cypriniformes > Leuciscidae > Rhinichthys > Rhinichthys klamathensis. The sequence goes on from NW_026606580.1 coordinate 530,329, forward strand.
CTTGACTTGACTTAGCTGCATCAACACGATGGCCCCGCATTTGTAAACTTGTTCCGTCACCTCATTCTTACAAACAACAAATCTTTAGATTGCTTATCATAGTACATACTTCAGAAATACATCCCTTACTCACAGTTGCAGAGAAAGAGAGCGAGGGAAAGAAATGACAAGAGATTAAGCCTCAAGACAAAATGGCATCATCTGCAATGAGCTGAAACAGCACCATTAGTGTTCATAGAGGGAACCGGAAAGGATTGCTCAAGATTAGGCTACCAGATACTGAAAACTGTGTGCTTGCTGACATAATGGGCACTAGTCAGGATTTTTTACAGCTCTACATACTGCAGGACATGATCATGTTTAGTGTGAGTATTCATGGCCTCTGACAGCTAGTGAAGTTTAAGTCCCATCAGTATTCCAGTAGAGCATGATGGGAAGGTCATTACTGAATGCAGATAAATGTTACAAGAGATAAAGCACTGACCTCAGATCAGATTTGGAGAATGAAGAAAGGTCAAATTTACATTTTAGTCTCTCTTTCTCTCCTTTCTCTCTCTCGCTTTCTCTATCCTCTAAAATGGGATGCAATCAGAGGATTGCATTGGAAAATAATTGACACTTATGGCAAGGTTATGACTGGTGGATGTATGTTTACTGTATCCTTTGATTAAGTAAAAGCCAGAGATCATGCTTGTAATGTAGTGCACAATTATAATGGACCACTTTTGTGGTGCATTTTTGAATATTCTTTAAAAAAAAACACAAAAGACAGAATCATACAGATTTTGAGCAACATGAATGTGAATAAATGATGAAATAATTTCCTCTGAACTGGCACTATAGCAACATTTAAATACTGTGGAGCTTCAGGAGAAAAATCACTAAAGTTTTGTTTCTTTATGAGATTGCATTGCCCTCTCTTTCTCTCACATCCTTAGTTAAACGCACAGTAGTGAGGTGTGTGGAGTCTTTGATTAGAAAACGCATCATTTCAAGACTAAGGGTTTTTCCTCCTTTATTACTACCTGTAACCTTCACTGTGACTAGATTATTTCCCTTGTTGCTGCTTATGATGAAAATACTACTTCGCAATCTGTGTAGGACTGATGGAAGAGAGGAAAAAGAAAGGGAGGTATAGGGAAGCTGTAAGTGAATGTTGACATCCAATCCGCATGTCCGCATTTGTGGATGTAGAGTTCCTGTATGTACAGGAAGGAAGAGGATTAGGTTATCACGTTTTCCCATTGTGACCCACAATGTCATGAGTGAACATGAGATGTTGATCATCAAGCTGATTGATCCTTGACATAAATGGTATTGGATATCCCAGATAACAGCATCAATTGCAATCAATGCAATGAAAAAAAAATGAATTATTCATTTTCATTCCTTATCTGATGTACCCGAAAACCACAGAGGTGAGAGAATTCCCAACAGGGCCTGACATCATAACTACAACAAAGCACAGAAGTGTGGGATTTCGAGTCCCCCCTTCACACAGAAACACTGGATTTGCCCCTAAATAAAAGATGCACTGAAAACAATAAGCAGGTTTGTGTTCTGAGGTGGATCGCTTATCATGTATTGATATCTGTGGTCTGCTAAAAAGGATAGCGGAGGTAATTCAGTCAACTCCAGTTGTGTCGAAAGGTAGAAAGAGTGTATTTAGAAGTCTAAGCTTGTGTTGTTGGTAGTTTGGTCTTTAAATTGAGCTGTTATCAGTCAGCACGGTTGGAAAAATTGAGTTCAGTTTTTTTTTTTTTAGATTGGAAGTTCGGATTGAAGTGATTTTCATGGTGTTTGGCTCCATAAACAGGTCTCAAACATCTGCATTCTTCCATGTCATGTTGTCTTTGCTGCCATAGCGTTCCAATCGATGCTAGTGCATTCTGTTTTATGACATTTTATTTTTTAATAAACCATTCAAGACCGACTAATCGATTTTGATTTTAAAAACGAATCATCTTATTGTATCAAACAGAATCTATGAACTCGTTCACTGAAATGAAAAGGACATCCCAAAATTATTTGTGGACAATTCAGAAGATTGTGTTTTATCATTGACTCGGTTTGCACGGCTGAATGGTTGTGTGCGCAACACTCATAAACAATACTTATAAAAGTTACTGAAAAACGACTCTATTTTGAACGCTGAGCTACTGTCACGCTATTTAAAAATGGATCTCATTATTTCTTAGCGTGGATAAATTGGGCACCATATGGATTACAGTGGTTAATTTCGAAAATCCGAACTAATTAATCACTTAATTAACATTTTTCATAATGTTGGACAGACTGGATCATGGGAATGAAAATTCCACAAGTTGTTATTAAACCAACACTGAGCACAAAAACAGATGTGTGATATAATATTCCATAATTTTTATTTTATTTTTTTCAGGGTGAATAGCATAAAATATCCCTTTCTCATCTGCAACAGCCCTATTCAATCTGTAAACATCATAAAGTCAGGGTAGCAGCCCATGCTTGTTTAGTAAAAAACATCCGAGTTCACTCACAGCACCTTCTAAATCAACACCTAGACTAATGATCTCTGTGTTTCTAAACACTGTCTGTGAACTGTGCTTCTCTATATGAATACAGATATGAAATACTAAATGCTAAATTGCTCTTTAAATGCAAAGAAATTCTTATTGTTGGTGTTCCTACTTTCTCCTTCACCCCCAAAAGCTTGCTTTTGGTTTGGTTTACATCAAATCATTTCCATAGTTAATCATGTTTCCTATATCTTCACTTTAAACAAATATGCAGAGTCCTGTTAGAAGGTAATAACTTCCTAGGCACAATGAAGGCCAAATATAGAGAGCAGAATATGAATGGATAAATTACCTGCAGTTATAACTTCACAACTGTGCAATATTTCTCGAACAGACAAAGTGATAATTTAACTTCCAGACTGCTGCAGTGTTTTATAATGTAGACACCCATTCTTTCATGGCCCATTGTAAAAGCTGGTATCTACTGCAGAGCTACACAAAATAAGGCAATAATACGTTAAGGGGCTTTATGTTGAATAATAGAGAAAATTAATTCACTAAATTCAATAATCACATTAAAACTCGCATTTCCTGGACCACTGAAAAGCTTTCCAAATTAAGGCTATTATGACCATTTCAAAGTTATTCTGTGAATGACATTGTGATTTGCTTTGTATCAACCACCTTAGTTTTGGAACTCTAAAATGACATTTTGAGGGATAGTGGAAGAACAATGTTCCTAAAAGCGTTGTTTTTTATCGATCTTAATGTTGGTGTTTATTATAACTTGTATAAATGTATACACCTGATAAACCATTTTCATATCAACACACACATTTTGAAATCATATATTTTAAAAAATATTTAAAATATGTTTTTTGTATTTTCTAAAGGAAACATAGACTTAATTCTGCATTGATCTGCTTTAGTTTGAGTAGCTTTTAGTTCACCTAAAAATGTTAATTATATCATTAACTATCCCTTTAAGTACTTGGGAATAGTATACTAGCGAATAGCGAACTTAAATAGAATAATTTCCGAATGAATTTGGCATACAGTACATTTAATTTAAATTTGTTTTATGCAAAATGTTTGTGTTTTTTCCTTGGGATCAAACCCATGATCTTGGTGTTGCCAGGCTCTTCTAGTTGAACTACATTGAACAAAATTATAAACGCAAAACTTTTGTTTTTGCCCCCATTTTTCATGAGCTGAACTCAAAGATCTAGGACTTTTTCTATACACAAAAGACTTATTTTTCTCAAATATTGTGTTTAACTCTAAATCTGTGTTAGTGAGCACAGGTGTGGCATATCAAGATGCTTATTAGACAGCATGATTATTGCACAGGTGTGCCTTAGGCTGGCCACAATAAAAGGCTACTCTAAAATGTGCAGTTTTATCACACAGCACAATGCCACAGATGTCGCAAGTTTTGAGGGAGCGTGCAGTTGGCATGCTGACTGCAGGAATGTCCACCAGAGCTGTTGCCCGTGACTTGAATGGTCATTTCTCTACCATAAGCCGTCTCCAAAGGCGTTTCAGAGAATTTGGCAGTACATCCAACTGGCCTCACAACCGCAGACCACGTGTAACCACACCAGCCCAGGACCTCCACATCCAGCATCTTCACCTCCAAGATCGTCTGAGACCAGCCACCCGGACAGCTGCTGCAACAATCGGTTTGCATAACCAAAGAATTTCTGCATAAACCGTCTAAGGAAGGCTCATCTGAATGCTCTTCATCCTCATCGGGGTCTCGACCTGACTGCAGTTCGTCATCGTAACCGACTTGAGTGGGCAAATGCTCACATTCGATGGTGTCTGGCACTTTGGAGAGGTGTTCTCTTCACGGATGAATCCCGGTTTTCACTGTACAGGGCAGATGGCAGATAGCGTGTATGGCGTCGTGTGGGTGAGCGGTTTGCTGATGTCAACATTGTGGATCGAGTGGCCCATGGTGGCGGTGGGGTTATGGCATGGGCAGGAGTATGTCATGGACAACGAAAACAGGTGCATTTTATTGAGGCCATTTTAAATGCACAGAGATACCGTGACGAGATCCTGAGGCCCACTGTTGTGCCATTCATCCACGACCATCAGCTCATGTTGCAGCATGATAATGCACGGCCCCATGTTGCAAGGATCTGTACACAATTCCTGGAAGCTGAAAACATCCCAGTTCTTGCATGGCCAGCATACTCACCGGACATGTCACCCATTGAGCATGTTTGGGATTCTCTGGATCGGCGTATACAAAAGCGTGTTCCAGGTCCTGCCAATATCCAGCAACTTTGCACAGCCATTGAAGAGGAGTGGACCAACATTTCACAGGCCACAATCAACAACCTAATCAACTCTATGCGAAGGTGATGTGTTGCACTGCGTGAGGCAAATGGTGGTCACACCAGATACTGACTGGTTTTCGGACCCCCCCAATACAGTAAAACTGCACATTTTAGAGTAGCCTTTTATTGTGGCCAGCCTAACGCACACCTGTGCAATAATCATGTTGTCTAATCAGCATCTTGATATGCCACAAATGTGAGGTGGATGGATTATCTCAGCAAAGGAGAAGTACTCACTAACAGATTTAGACAGATTTGTGAACAATATTTGAGAAAAATAGGCCTTTTGTGTACATAGAAAAAGTCTTAGATCTTTGAGTTCAGCTCATGAAAAATGGGGGCAAAAACAAAAGTGTTGCGTTTATAATTTTGTTCAGTAACAATCACATATCCATTATCTTATAATGGGTATTTTAGTCTAATGTTGACTGGTAGTCTAATGTTGTCCTACTAATAAGTAATTTTCTTCAAGAGAGTAATGAGCTACGGTTGTTTATTTCAATAGGCATTTTGTCTTTATACAAGAGCGCAATTCAGAGATATGATAGGGAGTGAACTCAGATCATCTGCATCCAACAATTTTAAGCACATGTACCATTTCTGATCAATTTGTGCATTGTTTTATCATACTTAAAAAGATACACCTGTAGAGTTTAGCATATTGTAGAATCAATGGACCTTAGATTTGTTGCAGAGACACTGAACATGCAAGGACAGAGTATTTGCTTTGCCTATTATTTTTGACTTTATCTGAAATGAGTAGTTGTAGGACATCCTTATTAACCAGTCCTGCACTGGTTTTGGCAGACATCCACGACTGACTTTGGCTGTGTGCCTCGCTTGGCAGGATTATTAATCATAATTAACTTAACGGTAAGGTGTACAGGTCTTCCAGTGCCCTAATGATAATTAAATGAGATGGAGGTCTGTGAGAGAATATATGTTAGTAATGAGGTGGCCTTTCCTGAACGACAATGTTAGTGTATCATTAGTACAGTTCTCCATATGTACCATAATTTCCATATTGTGTAGTGTTTTTGGTTTACTAACTGTAAATGATGGCAAACATTGCAAGCATTGTATGCCATTTTATAAAAACTGTTAAAAAAAAATCTGTAATTTCCATTGCATTTTAGTAAGCAGCTATTGTGTGGAGCCATAAGCAGGCAGATATTAGCTCAGAGAAAGAGGGACCTGCAAATCAAAAAAATATCAGGTTTATATCCAGCGCTCCACATGCACACGCACACCCACACACACTCACACCCATGAAGTATGACACTGTTGCTATGGGACATGAACTGCCCACTCGGGGACTAAACCAGGCATATCAAGTTCTAGAGGTCCTTGTTAGCATAGCCTGAAAGCATACCACAATATCATATTCCACAAAAGAGTCAAGACCCGCACATTACATTTAGATTCTATTACACTAGCGACTGAGCGAGGCCTATGGTTGTGTATCGCTTGCGTCGCTACATTACTTCAGAACAATAAGAAATCTACTTTACCAGACCACAAAGAACTGTTCCTGCAGCTTTTGCAATAGGATAGTGTTATGGATCAGTTCAGTGTGTTGTCTAATGTCATAAAATGCATGTAGTGTGTTGGCATGATTTGAGAACATCAAGCTGGACAATATATACACCATTCAAAAGTTTGGCATCAGCAAGATTTATGCATTGAATTGATCAAAAGTGACGGTAAACAATTTTACGTTCTTACAAAAAAAAAAAAAAAAAATCAAACAAATGCTGTTCTTTTGCATGTTCTTGTAACGAAGTTCATTGTTGTGGGAAGAAGGCAGGAACTGGCCCCTCACAGTCGACTGCCACCACACATCATAAAACAAAACAGCAAATAAAAAAAAAGTCCAGGCCTGGTCCTCTCTCGATCTTCACTGCCGTCGCTCCTCCTTTTATGCTTCCGCTCCTCCGCGAGAGATACAAGACCAGTACGTCGCTCTTCATTAATCACGCCACCGGCCTTGTGCCGTTCTCTCACGGCCCTCGTCCTGCTCGCCAGTTCTATTTATCAAAGAATCCTAAAAAACAATAATGATCACTATGTCCACAAAATATTAAGCCAAACTGTTTTCAGCATATGGTAATAGGAAATGTTTCTTCAGCACCAAATCGGCATATTAGAATGATTTCTGAAGGATCATTTGACACTGAAGACTGGAGTAATGACACTGAAAATTTAGCTTTGCCATCAAGGAATAAATAAAACAATTAAAATAGAAAATGGTCATTTTAAATTGTAATAATATTTTATAGTATTGCTGTTTTTTCCCCCTATTAATTAAATAAACGCGTCCTTGGTGAACATACAGTAAGAGACTTAGAAAATCATTAAAAAAATATCAAGCACAAACTATTGAACAGTAGTTTATATTAAAGATTTTTTTTAATATAAATGTATAAACATCAGCATATGCTAAGAAAAACTCCTAAATTAAGTTAAGACATTACTGTGGCATATACTATTGTGGCAGACAAGCTTTGAATCGACAAAGATGCCTTTAGAGGTCAATATACAATAAATACCACTAGCCTAATAGCCTAATAGTAAATTTTTCAATCACGTTTGACAATATGTATATTTCAACGCATTCTCATCCCAAGGCGTCATCTTATTCACACTTTTGACCATGCTTCAAAATCCGACGCACATGGCACCCTTTAGCGTCAGGTAGATGCCGCTCATCCTCGGGCTTCCGTCAGTTACATGACGCTTCCGTTATGGGTAGGTTTAGGTCTGGGGTAGGGTTAGCGTGTCATATTGACGCTAAAGGGTGCCATGTGCGTCGGATGTTGAAGCATGGTCAAAAGCGTCAGTTAGATGACGCCTTGGGATGAGAACGGGCTGTATATTTTGTCATGACTTTCAGGTCAGAAAAATAAAAAGTTTTTTACATGCAGTTCAATTCAAAAAAGTCTAATTGGATGTTCAAAGCAGGTTTCATTATGACAACATGCCACACAGCTGGATAAAATGAGCTTGATGTGATCCTTGGCTGTCAAACTTTCAGTTGTTTAAAAAAAGTGAGTTTCTCAGCTGGTAATGTGGCTATTGAGGCAATCACACCTGTGTCTTTAGAGCGGTGCTCAATCAAGGTTGCTGAACGACATCCCAGATAGCTCAGCGAATAGTCCTCCATTATTGTGCCAGTAATGGCTTCATGCGTAGCATCTTAATTTATACCCAATTTCTCTCTGAAAATAGAAACACACACACAACATAAAATGCACCAACATAGAAAAGAAAGACAAAATAGTAAATCTCAGTATCTAAATGTCCTATGGGTGCAGTTCTATAGTTGTATGTGTCTAAATCCAAGTTCTACCAGAAAGACTCGGGAGGCAAAATAACGTAACAAGTATGCATTTATTAACAGCCCAGCAAGCAAGTATTATGATATAAAGTTCTTTGGCGTAGGCCCCATCCGTAGCTTGCAATCCAAGGGTACGGAATCTGCATTTCCTGCCTGAAGAAGAAGGCAGGGGCGCAGCCGACCCCCTGGGAGGTATGGGAAGGGACCATCCTGGTGGGGGTGGGGAGGATGGAGGTGAATGTAGGCGTCAGCATCTGTAAACTCAGACATGTGTAAGTACCGATCTTTTATACTACAAGTCAGTGGCGTAGGTTTGATTTTGAAATTGGTGGGGACGGGGACATCAATATTTAAATATATTTTAAGTTTTGATCGAAATTATTGCTAGGGATACCGGTATATAACGTTAAGTGTCACTGGATATTGGTAGGGACACGTCCCTAGCGTCCCTACTAAATTCTACGCCCCTGCTACAAGTATTAGAACACGATTGGATAGATGAGAAGGTAATAAGTGACGTAACAATTGAGTCTTCCCGGGAGAAATTACGCTTAAACTTTTTTTTTCACTACAGGATTTTAAGCCTGATTTAAGCCTGATTTGCCCGTCAACAAGCTCGCCGGCGAGTCGGGCTGTGATAGGGGGCAAATCAGCGGGTTATCAGCGCTCGCCAATCTTTATTTACATTTAATCATTTAGCAGACGCTTTTATTCAAAGCGACTTACACATTAATAGAGCAATAGAAGCAATTAAAGTAACAATAGGACAACAATATACTGTACAGATGCTGTGACCCTTCCCAGTTTAGTCTAACGCAGTAAACGTACATTTATTTATTTTTTTACGTGTGAATTACTCAACACTTCAAAGAGGCTCGCCGACGCCTCACTGACAAAGAGCCTCACTGACAGCAGACAAATATCTAGCATTTTAAATATCTGGAGCTATGGGCCAACTTGACTTGGTGTCAAGTGTCGTGACGAGCTACAGCCAATGAGAGAGCAAGGCATGGGTTGACGTCACCGGAACAAAAACAGCAGCAGCAACATGCGAAACCACAACACGAGCAGGCAGCTACTTTTTCATTACAAACATGTTTTACTCACCTCCAACTCTTTCTGTAGCACAGACAATCCCGCTCGGGTTGAGCTGATCCAATCTTTCACCCATATTCTTCGTTTTTTATGGGTTTTTCAAAACAGATCATCCCGCAAACAGCTTGCAGCGCTAATTTCTTCCCCACGTCCATTTTCAAATAAACAACTCCAGTTTCGTGCGTTGATTCGCATCATTTCCCATTCCACTTCTCGTGTGTGTTTTTGTGACAAAATGTGGTTTGGGGTCTGGATAGAGTCGTTAGGTGACAGCTAGTGTAGTGTGTGACCCCCTGTTTCGATTCATTTATGCAGTGTCACTTAGTGTGAAGACCACAATGACTTCAAGACTCCAGATTACAGACAGCAAGTCATGTAGTCTGAACAGCACAGCGATCTGCCGACGTTTAAAGTTGTGTAGCCTGAACTAGGCATAAGATGTGTCTTCAGCAGTTTCTTGAAAATGGCTAAAGACTCTGCAGCTCGGGTCAGCCAGGTCATTCCACCAGCTTGGAACAGTCAAAGCAAAACTCTGTGAAAGTGATTTTGTGCCTCTTTGCGATGACACCACAAGGCACCATTCACTTGCAGAACTCAAGCGTCTTGAGGGCGCATAGGTCTGAAGTAGTGAGTTTAGGTATAGGGGAGCAGAGCCAGTGGTTGTTCTGTAGGCAAACATCATTGTTTGAATTTGATGTAAGCGGCAGTTGGCAACCAGTGCAATTTTATGAGGAGAGATGTGACGTGAGCTCTCTTTGGCTCGTTAAAGACCACTCTAGCTGCAGCATTCTGGATCAGTTGTAGAGGTTTGACAGTGCAAGCTGGAAGGCCTGCCAAGAGAGCATTACAATACTCCAGTCTGGATAGAACAAGAGCTCGGACAAGGAGTTGTGTAGCATGCTCTGATAGGAAAGTCCTGATCCTCCTAATGTTGTATAAGGCAAATCTGCAGGACCGGGCAGTTCAAGCAATGTGGTCTGTGAAGTTTAACTGATCATCAGTCACAACTCCAAGGTTCCTGGCTGTCCTGGATGAAGTTATGTTTGTCGAACCTAGCTGAATGAAGAAGTTGTGATGAAGTGTTGGATTGGCTAAGACCACAAGCAGTGAACTATTGGAGTGCAGTTCCTGAGATGCCCTTCATCATGAGGGTTGACATAGTGGTTGACTGTCAAAAACAGCAGTCAGATCCAGTAAGATGAGAACTTACATCTTAAACAGGAAAACGCATCTCTAAAACATTAAACAACACACACACACATCTGACAGTAGGGGAAGCAATGTAGGTTTATGATTTAGTTTGAAGCACTTAATATAAAACAGGTCTCGTGTTTAAGGCAACTTGGATTATGCACTTACCTGGCAGCATCTCACTCTGTGTCCTTCGTTATTTTGTGATGTATTCCACACATACAGCGGTTAAAACAACAATGTATTTGTTCGGTATACATGCAAAAATGTTCTGTACGAATACGTGTTTTGTTACACACCTATATATGTCCTATAGCCCATTTGTCATTAGTCCTTCATTTTCGTCCCACCACTGCTGATCGTTTCATTATGTATTTGTTCAGTTCTGTTGGTGTGCGTGTTAGGTCCCTGTGGTTGTGCGTGGCCGTCTCTCTCTCTCTCTGACATTTTCTTAGGCTCGCTCCACCTCTGGTCTGCTGTTGGCTTGGAGGGCTGTCAGTTTCTATTAATGGTGTGACGTCACCTCCACCACAGCCAATCGAGTTTCAAAAAAGTTTCAAAGTTGACAGGTTAATGTCACGTGACTTACACAAAACAACACCTAGGTAACTCGATGTATATATACCCCAGGTAAGAAAGTGAATGCCACCCTCTGTATGTTTTGTATTTGTTAGTTAGAGCAAATCTTCAGCATCAAACGCCCTAACTTAATTAATGTCTTTACTTTTCTTTTCTTTTCTTTTATTAGTTAGATTAGAGGTTTAATTACAAGTTAGAATGAGTTTTGTTTTTTTCTTTTCATTTCTTTGGCTTCACTAATTGCGTCCCTTTTTTCTCTTGGGTTATTTATTTATCTGATAACTTTTTGGTCTGTAAATATTTTGCTTATTTTTACTTGCTTATATTCACCATTATTATTATTACTATTATCCATCTTTTTGTATAATTATTTCAGTTATTGATAATAAATTATCTTTCTTTCGCATTACTTCGTTACGTGTTGTCTCTTGCCACCTCAATCACACCAAATTTTACCTCAATGTTACCTCTTCTGACTCTAGATCATAAGAGTTCGTAACAGTGTGTGTATGTGTGTGTGTGTGTCAGTGTCTGTCTTCTCTGAGTGAAGCAGCACTTTCTGACATCCATTTTCTTGCTGCTTCCTCTTCTGACCTCCATAAACTCCACCATGAGATTATTAGTACAATTTGCCACCATTAGCAGCAGTTATATTAAATAATAGGTCTGTGTTCCATCTTTAAATCAAAGCTAATTATACCCAGGAAAGGGGACCCATTGCCAGAGGACAGGTTGTCCTCATCCTTGAACAGGCACTGCCTTATTGGCCCCAATCAGAGCGCAAAACACAGAGCAGCTCCAGTAATGCTACAGTAAGCTGCCCCCCATTACACTGTTACCCCATAAGGGCAGATTTGATAAATAAAACACACTCTTACTGGCCCTGAATAGATTAGGACCAAAAAACTTCTTACCTAACCTCTTTAGCTTATCGGCTCATACAATTTGTCATTCATATTTTAAATCAATATTTTGTTACAGGAATTTGTTTTTAACAACGTATGCACACTAATAATATTTTTTGCATGTAATAATGGAGGTTCTTTTTTTACTGTTATATACTGTAGAAATGGCATACAACTTGCTTTTCCAGACTTAGTCCTTAAACCCGTATAATTTTCTTTATTCTGTAGAACAAAAAATAAGATATTTTAAGTCAAGGTCCGACGCCTGAAGAAGGATCCGATTACGCATGCGAAACGTGGAAGCTAACGGACGGCGAACACTGTCCGGAGGATAAACGTATTCCACCAACGATGTCTCCGGCGGATTCTCAAGATCTGGTACATCGACCCCATCACCAAACGAAGAAGTCTTACGGCGGAGAAATTCCAGCAGCCTTCAAGTCACAATCACGCAAAGACGACTCATATTCTATGAATGCATACTCATACTCATATTCTATGAATGCAACGACATTGCATTCCCCGGGTGGCAATGCACTGGAGGCCCCCGGGTGCCAAGTGTGTCCCGGGGCCGACCCCACACCACTTGTCGCAGAACCTTCATCAGCGATCTCAAGCTTGCCGTTGTATTCTGAGACGAAGCTGAAGTACTGGAAGAAGACCGGAAATGGTGGAGAGACCTTGTCGCTCGATGTGCTCAACAGCATGGGAGGATCTACAGTAAGTAATATATATATATATATAATTTTTTTATCATTAATATAGCAACATCGACTGGCCAAGTCTTTTATATATTGATAATATAAGAGGCTCTATACATGTAATCCTTTAGCGTTCCTGTAAAATTGCCCTAAAATGCCTAAAAAAGGCACACCCAAAATAAATTGAATGCTGTTCTAGAACCATTTTGAGTATATGCACGGTTTTGGTTTCTTTTGAAAGGGGACACTTTGAGGTTTGTTCCTAAACAGTCAGAATCACTGTAAGTCTTACTGGTATTGAGTAAAAGAACTTTGAACACACTAAAAAAAGGGGGGAAAAAACTTTCTTTGAATGCCTGCAGATAACTATAGCTGGGAGCTATTAGCTGGAAAACACAATGGGATGTACAGTCATAATTTAGTGCTCTAATAAAAGGTTACACCTAGAGCTATTCTATTCCTTATCCTGAACACGCGCACACACACACACACACACACACACACACACACACACACACACACACACACACACACACACACAAACATATAAACCCGTGCATAAACACACACAAGGACACAGACGCCTAACACCAAACACACATACAGTCGCGCATGAGCGAAGCAAAAACACTTAAGTGAGCAGGGAAATCTCAAAACACAAACGCATACCTCAGTATACAAAGTAAAATATGTTATATAATATAATAAAACACTTACTTGTCGAGAGTGATGTCAACCCATCCAAAAACATCTCTCCGAGAGTCACATATGCCATGTTATGTACATTACATAATCTTGCACCAGTCTATCTTGGTGAGTTGGTGCATTCACACAACTCTTCGCGACCACTCAGGGGTGCGTTTCCCGAAAGCATCGTTATCCAACTATGATCGCAATTTCCATTGAACTCTATTGGTAACGACGGAACTTGCGACCATAGTTGGCTTTGGGAAACGCACCCCAGATCGGGACATTTAGGAATGCTGTCCATCCCTAGGTTCAGATTGAAACACCGTGGTGATCGAGCTTTTTCTATTGCTGGTCCAACACTCTGGAACAAGCTCCCTGTAGCCATCCGAACAACCATCTCTTTCTGTTTTTAAATCTATGCTCAGAACCTATTTTCTTGAACAGATGTTGTTAGTCTAAAATATGTTATGTAGTTGTATTTGATCCCTTTGAAAAAAAAAAATATGTACAGCACTTTGGTCAACCCATGTTGTTTTTTTTAAATGTGCTTTATAAATAAAGAAAAGAAAGAAAGAAAAGTATGTACGCTTTACGCTCGACGCACGGGTCACCATAAAACGTTGTGCTCGCACTTCTGTGGTTGATAAGTTTAGTCCCACTAAAACTGCATATCATTATTTTCAGAAGTTCATTGGCTATCAGATAAGCCAGTCATTTGCAAACTCTGATGCAACTGGATCGACCGACTGTCCCTCTATTCCCTATATTCAATATAAATAAATACACATTGAGATGAATTCAATATGGCAGTAGGGCAGGGTGGTTTGATGGGACAAATATTTCATCCCCTAGAAATTTTGCTAGAAGTTGAGAAATTGTTAGGAATATGAGAATATAAGACTTGCATAAGCTTGTGATTATAATAATGTGGCTTTGAAGAATGATGAAAAAAATGTCAAAATGAGTGGAAACACTTTTTTAGCATTTGAGCGGAATTTTAATACAATATTTCAACTGATGCAACATGAATTAATTTGTCAAGTGAATAGCGATTTTGCTTTTTAATCTTTTTTAAATGTTTCAATTTCGCTTGTTGTGTTAGTCTTTTTCAATGCATCACTGACTGCAGAGAGCAGCTGCAGTTATGAAATGAAAATGAGCGGAAAGCGATGAGGAGAGTGTGTGATTTATTGTGGCGATAGAGTGACCATTTGATTACACTTCCCATAAAAGATGAGAGTGAGTTACAGCCCAAGCTGCACAATTACAAGCTAATAGCGTCCAGCCATCATTACTCATACGTTCAAGCCAGCCAGGGGAACACTGAATTAAGCACTAAAGTATTTTGTGCCTTCCATACATTTTGGAAAAATCTAATGTTGGACCGCAAAAGACCATTGACACACTGAATATGGCAGGGTGACTTATATCTGTAATTTAAAGGATTAGTTCACTCCAGAATTAAAATTTCCTGATAATTTACTCACTCCCATGTCATCCAAGATGGTCATGTCTTTCTTTCTTCAGTCGAAAAGGAATTACGGTTTTTGATGGAATTTTTCTCCATATAGTGGACTTCAACGGGGACCAACGGGTTGAAGGTCCAAATTGCAGTATCAATGCCGCTTCAAAGGGTTCTACACAATCCCGATGAAGTCATGGACGTGCATCGCAGAGCTAGTGCAAGACAAGCATATGCGGTTAAAAAGTAAATAAATTATTTGTTTTTGAAAATGGCCGATCGTTTCGCTAGGTAAGATCCTTATTCCTCGTCTGGGATCGAGTAGAGCCATTTGAAGCTGCATTGAAACTGCAATTTGGACCTTCAACCCGTTGGTCCCCGTTGAAGTCCAATACATAGAGAAAAAATCCTGGAATGTTTTCCTCAAAAATCTTAATTTCTTTTCGACGGAAGAAAGAAAGACATGAACATCTTGGATGACATGGGAGTGAGTAAATAATCAGGAAATTTTAATTATGGAGTGAACTGATCCTTTAAAACATGATTTTGCTGTTGAGATGTTACTAAATAACAGACGATGAACAGGCTTCTTTTCAAGCATGCACATGCTGTGTGGTCATAGTTAAGTGCATTAGTCCTTCATGAAGGAAATCACCTCAAGGTCAAGTGCGAGGGATTGTCGGTTAATTACAGTTGTTGATATCGGATGAAATCAAGATGTAAGTGCCAACGCATTCTCATCCCAAGACGTCACTAAAATAACAATTTTGACCATGCTTCAATATTCGCAGTCATTAAATGCTTATAATGGTTTTAAATGGGCAGACAAAAAGAGTATGGTAATTTACTAGTTCAAGTGCTTTGCTGGTTTAGTACTTGACTTTGTGTGAAAAAAAACAAATCTTATTTAGTTGACGATGCAAGTCAAAAGTGAAATATGATGGCCTGTAATGAAGTTACAAAGGCATATTCATTGAGTTCTTTGAGATGAGCTCTTTTCAATAAAACGAGGGGAAAATGCGGCAACAGCGCTGATAGAATTGTTGAACTGAGCCGGAGGAGAAAGCCGAACCAGAATGTCATGATCTTCCAATAAATCAAGTTAAACTCAACCTTAAACAACTGAGGAATTTGACCCCAGTCTCTATGTAGGACTAAGGGAGAGTGACAGGGAGATGAATAAAATAAGAAAAAAAATGCTTAATCTTCCCACTTGTGGATAAAAATGCCAGAAGTGTGGCGTCTATTGAACAGAAAAACTGTGTGCCTGTAGGTACGATCACTCTTCCTCAGAGACCTTGCCTGAGGCAACCATCCAACTCCTCGGGGAGAATCATCTCCCACAGAGGTTCCTGGCTGCACTATCGACAAAAAAAGTTGTCAGGACTGCAGCTTTCATTCTTCATTCACAGTCTAGTCCTCACTGCAGATATGACGAAACACAAATAACCCGCCCGCATCCCCTGCATGCCGCCGAAGATGCGCAGAGCTCTAAAACTTTAATTAGACTTCATTGAGAATAGGTTTCTTTGAAGACTGCAGGGATTGTCGGCCTATTGCTACTGTACTATCCACCAGTGTAAAAACTTCAAAACATTGCAGCTTTAATAGGCAGGGATTCCTGTGATGTATTCGTTGTCATCGTGTCTTATTCCATCATTATATTTCTGTGCTGTTTGTGGCCACAATGCAGGGAAGTTCCTACCTGTTTAACTGAAAGTAATTGTGCTGAAGGCTGAAAAGGTGAGTCTTTCAGCCCACCTAAGCTCATAGCTAATCATTATATGCATTGAAAACTGTGAAGGCTCTTTCGGTTGGAGGCCGAGGGCCCGGTCAGCTTGTCCTCGACTGTTTGAGTGAAATTTGATTAGGAGTCTAATTTTGTCCAGCAGAAAAATGAGGGTGGAGGTTGTTTCATAGTTTAGCTTGTTCTTGTTCTAGACATACAGTTTATATTTTGTCTGTAATGAAGATGGAATCAGTGCTAAAAAGTGTAGATGATGTCCTTCTTACCATATAATCTTGGACAATCAGCAGGTCAGAGTGTAGTTATTAATTGTCTTGCAGAAGCTATTGACCTGTACAATAGCAAAGAGAAGGAAATGATTTTGATTGCGCTTTTGTCTGTCTCAAGGTTCTCCTGATTGCAGGCTGGTGAAAGGTTATTAAGCTGCCCTTTACACATCTTTACCAGACGCAAATAAGTTTCCAGTGACAAGCATTTTGCCTGTCCACAATTGAATGGGAAATTATAAATGTTATTATATTAATTTATATTATATTAATTTATTATTAATCTTCATTCATTATTCATTTATTTATAGAATTATTATTATGTTCCTGTTCAGTATAGACAGCGCTTTAATACACATTTTATTGTGTTTTATATTTGTTCGCCTTTTTACATTAAAAAATACGTGTTTATTTGTATTTTTATACTATTCAATTCAATTCACCTTTATTTGTATAGCACTTTTCACAAAACACATCATTTCAATGTGCATTTGCAATAAATTGTTAAATTTTCTATTATTATTATTATTACAAACCTTAAAGAATGACTCTATAGCAACACCAAAGGTTTGATACATAAGGAGTGCAAGAAAATATATAGCTTGATTCAGTGTCACTTCACTTTGGATAAAAGCATCTGCCAAATGCTTAAATGTAAAACAATATATATTTTTTTAAAAAGTGCTATTGTTTATTGCCTGGTGGTCTGTTTTACACCAAAGCTTCAGCATGGATAAAACCGACACTTTCAGTAAATGAAATAAAATCAAGTCTGTTTGGGACTGTTATTGTCTGGTGGTGGTCAAAAGGTCGTGTAGTCCAGACAGGGTCATCATCTCCACTCCCTGACTGACAGCAGCCTTGTCACTGCTATGATCCAGTGCAAGGAAATCTAGTTAGTGCAGGAGGCTTTTTAATAATAGCTTGCTGAGCTGTGATCAGGTGTTGGTGGAAACGTTCTCCCTGTCCAATTTAAGAGGGCACAGGACAGCCTTTCACATAGTTTCTCTGCCCATCACTTTTGTCTGGGGAGAACTGGACAGTCATTTCAGACTATTGATTTGTGGTTTTATATAAGATTTTTCATTTAGTTATTTTTTTTGTAGCTTTTGAATCAGTGGCCCTGGCTGTGAAATCCATATTGTTGTACTTTTTTCTATGTCAGGTTATTTCCAAATTATGAAAGTGTTATTATTTAAAGTTGATGCAGGTGCAGGTATTTATTTATGTATTTATTAATTGTTTAATTCTTTCCACTTAAACACCGTGGTGCTATTAGCCAGCCAGTGGTTTAATCAATAAGCAGGACTATATGTTTGACCGACCAATGGCAGACAATGTGTCGAGAAACTTGTCTGCCTTTGACCGACCAATGGCAGACAATGTGTTGAGAAACTTGTCTGGAACCAGTCATTGTTTTTCCAATTTGGCTTAGTGATCGTATGGAGCAAAAATGATATTGGCATCAGTTAACAACTAATATTAATTTTTCATGTGGCGATTATGTCTGATATTGGGTTTAAAATTGTGCTATTTTTACATTTACATTTTTACATCTAACACTCAAAGTTAATCTTAAAACAATCACTATATAATAACACTATTAAATGTAATCTTTAGCAAATCTCAAATAAAATACCTATTTTTTCATACTGTACAGTGTACATTAAAAAGATGTGATGCCTAAATTCATTTGTAGCATTTAAAATGATTGATTTTAGTGTTTAATGTTCTATACTGTGGACTTCTATTCAGATTTCAAATTGTTGCATTGATAAAATGGCATTGAGTGGACACAAGCTTCTACATTATCGCGGAGATATGACTTATTTGAATGTGTTTGTCTCACAAAACTTTCAAATTGCTTCAGTTGACTTATAGTGCACAAGTGATATAGTGCACAAGTCGTATGGGGCGTGTGTGTGTGTGAGTATTTTCTTAAAGAAGTCACTGTGTCTGTTTGTATGGAAAACGTCTCGGGTTACGACTGTAACCCTTGTTCCCCGAGAAGGGAACGAGACACTGCGTCATCGTTGTGACACTTTGGGGAACGCCCCCAGCGTAGCGCATCTGAAGCATGAATGAAATCTGTCCAATCCTGATTGGTGCTGCGTCATGACGTAGTAGATGACGGCATAACCGGAAGATACAAAGGTACGCTTGGCAAACACAACACTAGCTCTTCGCGATGAAGCTAGCGCTCTGCCTGTGATAGGTGTGGCGACGAGACGCAGTGTCTCGTTCCCTTCTCGGGGAACAAGGGTTACAGTCGTAACCCGAGACGTTCCCCTTCGAGGGAACTCGAACTGCGTCATCGTTGTGACACTTTGGGGAACGAAATACCCACTATGCCACACCGTAATCACGCCCGCCCCTAGTGTGAAGCTGGAAGACCAGGCACACTTAGGACGCGAGCACTCTGGTGCCAGGCGTCACGGGGAGTTGCAGACTGTAAAAACGTATGAAGGTGTGCGGGGTGGCCCACCCGGCCGCCTCGCAGATCTCCTGAAGCGAGACGCCAGAAAGGAGGGCCCACCGAGGAGGCCATGCTTCTGGTGGAATGTGCCCTCACGGCCATAGGTGAAGGCAAATTGCGCACCTGATAAGCCGTGGCTATAGCCTGGACAATCCAATTACTAATTGTCTGTTTATATGCAGGCAGCCCTTTCTTGGGTGAACCAAAGCACACCAACAACTGGTCTGACTTCCTCCACTGAGAAGACTTCTCCAAGTAAACCCTTAGGGCTCTGACTGGGCAGAGCAGGTGAAGTCTCCCCTCTTCCGCCGTCCCATGAGGTGGAGGATGGAAGGCCTGAAGAACCACTGACCGTGCCACACTAGACGGCACCTTGGGCACATAGCCCGGTCTAGGATGTAAGATGGCCTTAACTCCGCCAGGGGCAAACTCCAGGCAAGTTGGCGACATAGCCAAGGCCTGGAGATCCCCCACTCTCCTCAGAGAAGTGATGGCAAGGAGAAAGGCCACCTTGAAGGTCAGGTTCTTTGCCTCAGCCGACTCCAGTGGTTCAAAGGGGGCCTCAGCCAACCCTTCAAGAACCACCGCCAGGTCCCAAGTTGGGACTCTGGAGCGAGCCGCAGGCCTAATCCACCGAGCCCCACGGAGGAAACGTACAACCATATGGTGCCTTCCCAAAGGCCCAGCACCTATAGGTGAGTGGAAAGCCGCAATGGCAGCCACATACACCTTAAGTGTGGATGGGGAAAGACCGGCGGAGAAACGATCTTGGAGGAACTCCAGCACTGAAGCCACTGGGCAGTTAACTGGGTCCACCTCACGCTCTCTACACCAAGTGGAAAACACATTCCACTTTAGGCTGTACAGTCTCCTAGTGGAAGGAGCCCTGGAGCTAAGTAGGGTCTCGACAACACCTGCTGACAGACCAGCCTCTAAGTACCGAGCCCCCTCAGAGGCCAGACCCAGAGGTTCCACAGCTCTGGCCGGGGGTGAAATATTGTGCCCCCTGCCTGAGACAGCAGATCCCTCCTCAGAGGGACCTGCCATGGGAGGCCGTCTAGCAGTGCTACAATGTCCGAGAACCATATATGGGTCGGCCAGCGGGTTTCTACTAAAAGTAGGCTGATCCCTTCCCGGCGGACCCGCTCCAAGACTCCCGGGAGCAGAGCGATCGGGGGAAATGCGTACAGACGCAGCCTCGGCCACGTCTGTGTCATAGCGTCCAGCCCCAACGGAGCTGGATACCTGAGAGAGAACCACAGTGGACAGTGGGACGTCTCTCGAGACGCGAACAGATCCACTTCCACTGGGCCGAATCTCACGCACATGGCCTCCACCACCTCGGGGTGGAGTCGCCACTCCCCGGGCCTCAGCCCCTGCCTCGACAGGACGTCTGCTCCCTGATTTTGGTCCCCGGGGATATACATCGCTCTGAGAGACGACAGTTTCCCCTGGGACCACAGAAGGATCTGGTGTGCCAGTCTGCATAGAGGGCGCGACCTCAGACCTCCCTGGTGATTCAGATACGCGACTACGGACATGTTGTCCGAGCGTATCAGGACATGGTGGCCGCAGAGGTCCGGGAAAAAACTCCTCAGAGCTTTGTAGACCGCCAGCATTTCCAGGCAATTGATGTGCCAGGAAGAATGCCGGGTCTCCCACAGACCTCTCGCAAAGCGGCCGTTCATGACCGCGCCCCAACCAGTGAGGGAGGCATCTGTTGAAACGGCTTTCCGGCAACATTATGCTCCCAGCACCGGTCCCTGGGACAGGAACCAAGGTTTCCTCCATATGACGAGGGAACGAAGGCATCTGCGCGTTACCCTGATCATACGGAACGGATTTCCATTCTCGGGGAAAATCCCTTGGTTCTCAACCACCACTGTAGGGGTCTCATGTGTAGCAGGCCAAAAGGTATAACACTGGACGCTGCTGCCATGAACCCCAGCAGTCTCTGAAACTGCTTCACAGTGAGGTTGTGGCCTAGCTTCGCTCTGGAGACCATCGCCCGTATGGACTCCATGCGTGCGGGAGACATTTGTGCCCGCATCGTCGTGGAGTCCCATACAACTCCCAGGAACGTAGTCCTCTGGGAGGGCGTCAACACACTCTTCTTTGTCTGAACAAAAGGAAGCTGGAGCGCTGCGGGTATCCCTTGTATCCTCTGGTGCTCTTGGAAGGGTTGAATGTTCGTAAAGTTTGGAAGAAAAATCCAAGTCCAGGCACTCAGTGGGTTACAAAAGTAAAAAAGCCTTTATTATTATTAAAGCGAGGGCTAAACCATTAAAAAAAAACAACGCGTATCGGCCCACTGGCCTTCATCAGGGTGTTGGTAACAAACAGACAAGATCAAGCAATACTTATAGTTGCATTGGTTTCAGGTGTGCCACTCTGGCACTTGCAACACAAATTTTGGCCACTAGAGGCAATGGTTCAGGTCATGTCTAATACCAGAAATAAAAACATGCAAGTGCAAAGCAAGATAAGAGATCTCACAGTGGAAAGATAGGAGTGACACCACTAAAAAATCTAGTGTACTTCACACAATACGTACCAAATGTCAATAAATGTGAAATAGGCTAGTTACCCATCATAATTATAATTTCATAGTCAAGATGGTTCTAAAACAACATTGACAGAAAATGGTATTGCATTCAAAGATAAGTCAAAATACTGTACCCATTGAAACACAACAATTACAAAAAAGGTGAAAGGTCAAAATCTCCATTGACGCCGCTGCATATCCATAGACTGATTTTGGAAATCCTGATCTCAATGAAGATTTTGACCTTTCACCTTTTTTGTAATTGTTGTGTTTCAATGGGTACAGTATTTTGACTTATCTTTGAATGCAATACCATTTTCTGTCAATGTTGTTTTAGAACCATCTTGACTATGAAATTATAATTATGATGGGTAACTAGCCTATTTCACATTTATTGACATTTGGTACGTATTGTGTGAAGTACACTAGATTTTTTAGTGGTGTCACTCCTATCTTTCCACTGTGAGATCTCTTATCTTGCTTTGCACTTGCATGTTTTTATTTCTGGTATTAGACATGACCTGAACCATTGCCTCTAGTGGCCAAAATTTGTGTTGCAAGTGCCAGAGTGGCACACCTGAAACCAATGCAACTATAAGTATTGCTTGATCTTGTCTGTTTGTTACCAACACCCTGATGAAGGCCAGTGGGCCGATACGCGTTGGTGTTTTTTAATGGTTTAGCCCTCGCTTTAATAATAATAAAGGCTTTTTTACTTT
The DNA here is from genome assembly GCF_029890125.1 of Rhinichthys klamathensis goyatoka. Taxonomy (NCBI): domain Eukaryota; kingdom Metazoa; phylum Chordata; class Actinopteri; order Cypriniformes; family Leuciscidae; genus Rhinichthys; species Rhinichthys klamathensis. Next base: position 552,888 of record NW_026606580.1, read on the forward strand.
TGTAACCCACTGAGTGCCTGGACTTGGATTTTTCTTCCAAACTTTACGAACATTCAACCCTTCCAAGAGCACCAGAGGATACAAGGGATACCCGCAGCGCTCCAGCTTCCTTTTGTTCAGTCTTATAAGGATCATTTTGGGTGACCCTGGACAGGAGCAGCTCCGTTCTATTTTTTGAACGTTGAGGACCCGCTACAACATCAATATGGCCACAACTAGATCTTTCTCCTACACTGAGGACGAGGGCAAAGCCATCATTGTAGAAGACACTCTTCTGGAAGTGGATTTTGATCAGGAACATGCACAGAGGACAGACACACGTAAACTGCACATTGATCTACAAAAACTTTCTGAAAAAGAGGTAAAGCTGAATCTTCACATTATTACCTTATCTGACTACTGGAGGCAGGACATGATCCCAAGAGGGTTGAGATTGAATAAATTTCCCTCATTTGGTTATGATAATGTGGATTTTAAGGATAAATGGGAAGCAATACTTAATAAATGCTCCCTAGACTTAATCCTCTTGTTAATTGAAGAAGCCAGAAAGCAGAAGTCAGCTCTACAATCCCAGATTGAGGATTTAAAATCTGAGCTCACTCAGACAGAATCAGAGGAACATAGGTTGCCTTTTGAAAACAAATTAAAAGAAGACCTGGATAAACTGTCAACAAAACGTCCCGGGTTACGTATGTAACCCTAGTTCCCCGAAGGGACGGACGCTGCGTGTAATCGCAGTGGGAACGCCATCAGCGTGACGCGTCTGAAGCATGAATGAAATCAGTCAATGGAGAGAATGAGCGTACGGCGAGTGACGTCATCGACCAGGAAGCTATAAATATCCCCTGAGTACACAATACGCCAGCTTAAAAGTTACTGAAGCAGCGACCCAAGGGGATGCCGAGAGTATGGCAGGACACGCAGCGTCCGTCCCTTCGGGGAACTAGGGTTACATACGTAACCCGGGACGTTCCCCTTCAGGGACTACCGCTGCGTGTAATCGCAGTGGGAACGCAATACCCACATCCCCATACGACCAAATCCCCGTCGTGTGTGATTAGGAGACACAAACCGACGAGAGAACCTGAGCCCCGGGAGTGGAGCTAAGATCGAGGGAATAAAATCTAACAAAAGTGTGCGGTGAGGACCAGCCTGCCGCATCACAAACGTCCTGAAGAGAAGCTCCTGAAAGAAGAGCTGTAGAAGCAGCCATACTCCGGGTGGAATGAGCCCTTACAGCCAAAGGTGAAGGCTGATGGGCCGAACCATAAGCAAGTGAGATGGCCTCGACCACCCACTTGCTCATCCTTTGCCTAGATGCAGGACACCCTTTCTTAGGTGACCCAAACAGACGAACAGTTGTTCCGATCTCCTCCACAGGGCAGCTCTGTGGACGTAAGCATCTAAAACCCAAACTGGGCACAGCAAATTAATTTTCTCCTGGTCTGACGTCAGAAAAGGCGGAGGACAGAGAAAACCTGCAGAGCTATAGGTCTAACAGAAACAGTTGGAACCTTAGGAACATAACCTGGTCTCGGAAAGAGAAAGGCCTTAACCAACCAGGAGCAAATTCCAGGCACGAGGGAGCCACCGAAAGTGCTCGAATATCTCCAATTCTTTTTAGAGATGAGATAGCGAGAAGAAGGATAGTCTTTAGAGTAAGAAACTTTTCCGAAACTTCCTCGATGGGCTCGAAAGGAGCAAGGGAGAGACCTTCTAAGATGATGGCCAGATCCCAAGCTGGTACCCTCGTGCGAACTGCAGGCCTCAGCCTCAAGGTGCCACGAAGGAAGCGAGACATAAGTGGGTGTTTCCCGAGGAAACCTCCACTTGAAGGGGTGTGGTAAGCAGCTAAGGCCGCCACATACACCTTCAGTGTGGAGTGGGATAACCCTGTGGAGAGACGGTCCTGCAGGAAATCCAGCACTGTACCAACCGGGCAGTTAACTGGGTCCCGCTGGCGCTCTCCACACCAAGAGGTGAAAAGTTTCCACCTCGCGGCATATAACTTCCTCGTGGACGGAGCTCTGGATCGGAGGATGGTCTCAACGACCTCAGCCGAGAGACCAGAATCTATGAGCTGGGCCCCCTCAGAGGCCAAGCCCACAGCCTCCATAGCTCTAGACGGGGGTGAAGGATCGACCCACTCGCCTGAGAGAGCAGATCTCTCCTGATCGGTATCTCTGGGGGAGAGCCGTCGAGGAGAGACACTAGGTCCGCAAACCATACCCGGGCCGACCAGAACGGGGCTATTAGCAGGAGACTGAGCCCGTCCCGGCGAACCCTCTCCAGAACTCCTGGGAGCAGAGCGATCGGGGAAAATGCGTACAAGCGTGACCTCGGCCACGGATGTACCATCGCATCCAACCCCAGCGGGGCTGGATGGCTGAGAGAGAACCACAGCGGGCAGTGTGACGTTTCTCGAGAAGCAAATAGGTCTACCTCGGCAAGACCGAAATGTTTCCATAGGAGTTCCACCACCTCGGGGTGAAGACTCCATTCCCCGGGCCTCGGCCCCTGTCTTGACAGGATGTCTGCCCCCTGATTTAAATACCCCGGGAGATAAATAGCTCTCAGAGAAAGAATTTTCCCCTGGGACCATAGAAGGATCTGACGTGCCAGTTTGTAAAGCGGGCGAGAACGCAAACCCCCCTGATGGTTGATATAAGAAACCACCGATGTGTTGTCTGTCCGGACAAGAACATGGTGGCCCCTTAGGTCTGGGAGGAAGTGTTTCAGAGCCTGAAACACCGCCAACATCTCTAGGCAGTTTATGTGCCACAGACGATGATGGTCCTCCCACAGACCCTGAGCCGGGCGACCATCCATGATCGCCCCCCCAACCCGTGAGAGAAGCATCTGTCGTTAGCATAACGCGACGACAAGGAGCTCCTAACACAGGGCCTTGGGACAGAAACCAAGGATCTTTCCACATGATCAGGGCGTGATGACACCGTCGCGAACTCACGATCATGCGAAGCGGATTTCCCCTCGGGGAGAATCCTTTGGTCCTGAGCCACCACTGTAACAGTCTCATGTGCAAGAGGCCAAGAGGTATCACGTTGGACGCAGCTGCCATGAGACCTAACAGTGTCTGGAACTGTTTTACAGTGGATGACTGGCCTAGCTTGACCTGATCTACTACGGCGAGAATCAAAGCAATACGAGCAGGTGACAATCGTGCCTGCATCGTCGTTGAATCCCACACTACACCTAGAAAAGTGGTTCTCTGTAATGGAGAAAGAACAGTCTTTTTGGCGTTGAGCCTCAGCCCCAGTCACTTGATATGAGCAAGAACGACATCTCGGTGCCGAACCGCCTGTTGTTCCGATTGAGCTAGAATCAAGCAATCGTCTAAATAGTACAGAAAGCGGATGCCCTGTAACCTCAGCGGGGCTATAGCAGCATCCATACACTTCGTGAATGTTCGGGGTGACAGTGCTAGGCCGAACGGAAGAACCCGATATTGGTACGCTTCGCCCCCGAAAGCGAACCTCAGGAACTTCCTGTGTTGAGGGAGGATAGATACATGGAAGTAAACGTCCTTTAGATCTATCATGACAAACCAGTCCTCGGATCTGATTTGAACATCCCCAGTGACAGACACAGCGCCCTGTAACGTACTGGCAGGGAACAGCTGGCCTGGGCACTCCACAACCCTCCTCGGAGGGGGCGAGCGTCCCTCGGGAAATCGCTCGCCGAGTCTCTCTACGCCCTGTGAAGGCAGGGTTAGCAGAGCAGAACCCTGAGGGCATCAGAAAAGACAGGGCACCGTGTTCTTGTGCAGTGAACTCAGGTCTTTCACGATAGGGACCACCCTCAGAGTCCTGACGTTCAGCACGTCAGGATTTTTCTTTTTCCCGATGAAGTAGTATCCTAACTCCCTGCTGGGTGGGGGACCCATTCCGCCAGGAACTCTACTAAGGGAACCAGCCTCTCGAGGCTGGCCTCTGGATGAACATCCCGAGTGACAGACACAGCGCCCTGTAACATACTGGCAGGAAACAGCTGGTCTGAGCACTCCACAACCCTCCTTGGAGGGGGCGAGCGTCCCTCGGGAAATCGCTCGCCGAGTCTCTCTACGCCCTGTATAGGCAGGGTTAGTAGAACAGACCCCTGAGGGCATCGAGAAAGACAGGGCACCGTGTTTTTGTGCGGTGAACTCAAGTTTTTCCCGATGGGGACCACCCTCAGAGTCCTGACGTTCAGCCCGTCAGGACTTTTTCGACGCGGCCTTTCTGGCGACAATGACTGTCCTCAGATCAGTCCTGCCCCGAGAAGGCCGCGCCGGAGAGCGCCCGCCTCGTCCCTCCAGTTTCTGTGCAGGGGGGCACGAGACGTGACACTCCGCTTCTGCTGTGCTCTTTTGGAAGACGAACTCGACGAAAAAACTTTGCTCTGGTTGAACATTCTGCGTGACAGACACAGTGCCCTGTAACGGCGCACCAGCAGGGAACGACTGGTCTGAACACACTAGAACCCTACTTAGAGGCGGCGAGCGTCCCTCGGGAAAGCACTCGCGAGACCCTTCTACGCCCTGTTTCGGCAGGGTTAGTAGGACGGGCCCCTGAGGGCGCCGGGAGAGACAGGGCACCCTTAAGGGAGGTGAACGCAAGTCTCTCTCGGCGGGGACCCCCCTCAGATTTTCCTTTGAGCAGGTCGGCCTGAAAAGCCTGCATAAAAGTCTTTTTATTTCTTTTATTTTTTTTTCGTATGCAAACATGCAGCCGCCTGCCCAGCCACCGAGTAAGCCTTCCCCACCAGCACAGAGGTATATATATTTATTTATTTATTTTTTGGTGGAAGAGCCGGTGCTTTAAGTGAAGACGATGAAGCAGGAGAGAGATAGCTCGCGAGCGTCTCCTCCGCCTACAGTATCGTCACATAACCAGCAGATTTAGCACCAACAATGTTACCATAAGCATTGGACTGATTTGTGTAAATTCTGCTTGAAACCGGTCTAACCCAGGTCTTTGAAACCTCAGCATGAAGATCTGGGAAGAACGGTAAGCACCGGTGAGAAGGTTGAAGTCGTGCAGACAGAAATCTATCATCTAGATTGCTTTTAATTCTAGAAACCTGTCTATCAGCTGGCCACTCGATACTGTTTTTTTTTTTTTTTTCAGCTTTTCAACAGCCCGAGATAACACATCCATCAAACCTTCTTCATTTGCAGTATAATGTGATAAACTAGTTTTCTCTGATGCAAAACTTTCGACATCCAGCTCCTCAGAACTGGAAAATCTCAATTCAACATCATCATGTGCCTCCACCCGGGCAGAAGTAACCGCCGCAGCGCGTGCTTCCAGAGCCGGGTGAGAGGCACTAGATCTCGGCGGAGATAGCTGAGATAGGGCGGAGCCCGTCTCAACGTCGCCAGCGAGATCCATCTGCGAGCCCCAAGACAAGCGCCGCCGCTCTGCCTCAACAGAAGCGGGACCCGAGCCTCGGGGAGCTCGCAGCAAATCACTCTCCTCGAAGAGCGATCGCCGCGAGCGCAGAGTTCTCAAGGGAAAACGCTCGCAATGCTGACAATCGACTCCCTCGAGAGCCGACTGGGCATTGCTGCACTCCCAACACACTTCTTATACTGCTCGCTCATATTGGTTTTTTTATATAAAATATATATAGTGAAAACTCCTGACAAAACAGACAAACACAATCGACAGATTCAGACACACACAGAGCTGCTGAAGTAACTAAAAGCTGGCGTATTGTGTACTCAGGGGATATTTATAGCTTCCTGGTCGATGACTTCACTCGCCGTACGCTCATTCTCTCCATTGACTGATTTCATTCATGCTTCAGACGCGTCACGCTGAGGGCGTTCCCACTGCGATTACACGCAGCGGTAGTCCCTGAAGGGGAACTGAAACAAGGCAAATTAATAAAATTTAAGCGAGACCGTAATGACTACAGTAAGGGTTTTATATACGGCTGGGGCAAGAAGGGACACGTGACAAAAAGAAGAGTGTCTTTTAATCTTCCAAGCACTGATGATGAGAACTATGATGAAGGTGATGGTCCTAATGTCCGTGACAAGAGGGATGGGAATTTCCAAATTACTGATGTGTATGACAGAAATGCTTTTTTGGAATCTCGCCCGAGACAGCACAACCAACCTCACAAAAGAGGGAAAGGAAAACGCGGAGGGGTGGAAAGCGGCGGAACTCACTCTCAGGAACCACCAATCACAAGCAGCCGGTTGAAGCATCGGTAGTAATCAATATCTCAGACCTCCCCCTCTCCGATGACTGCGTCTCTGTCTTGTCCAAGGGTCTCTCATTTTCTCCTACAAACTCAGGTAGACCATTTGACACCAAAGTGGATCTCTATCGATTCTATAGGAGTTTACATTTGAAGGCCTGGTACTCCCAGAACGCACAGGATACAGCTACCTACTCAACCATTACGGTAAACTCTTCTTTTCGGCCTAAGTCTACCTTTTCACCTTGTACTACAAATCCTGTACTGACTACTTTCACCAAAAAGGTGTCCTATGAAGTAGACAAGCTTTACAGTAAACAAAAAAAGATCACACAGCATAATCTCACAAACAATGAATCTCAAGCACTTAAATGGCTTTCGGAGAGAGATGACATAGTTATAAAAAGTGCTGATAAGGGGGGTGCTGTCTGTGTGTGGGACAAGAAGAAGTATATTAATGAAGCTCTTCGCCAACTAGATAATACTCAGTACTACTCAAAGCCCTCATCCAATCCAATGGACACTATGAGAAGAGAGCTTGAGCAATTGCTTAATGAGGCAAAATCACATAATTGGATTACCAAGAAAGAATATGAGTTTTTACTCTGTCAACACCCACGTTATTCTTCTTTTTATATGCTCCCCAAAGTCCACAAGGATTTGGAAAATCCACCTGGTAGACCGATAATCAGCGGGAATGATTCAATAACAGAACCTGCTTCCAAGTTTGTGGATTATTTCATCAAGCCATTTGTTACAGATTTGCCTTCTTATATTCAAGATACCACACAAGTTTTGAGGAAAATTGAGCAAATAGGGAACATAGGCTCTTGTATTATGGCCACAATGGATGTGGAGTCTTTATATAGTAATATTGTACATGACGAGGGTCTAGAGGCTTTGAAACACTATCTCTCATCCAGACCTGAACATCTTATGCCTCCCAGTGACTTTATAGTACAACTGACTGAGTGGATTTTAAAGAATAACATCTTTCTCTTTCAAGACAAATTGTACAGACAGGAAAAGGGGACTGCAATGGGCGCTTGTTTTGCTCCCAATTATGCTAATCTGTTTTTAGGCTTGTGGGAGGAGCATTATATATTTTCTCAAGATAACCCCTTCAAAGATAAAATCTTGTGGTGGGGTAGATATATTGATGATGTGATTCTGATGTTCTCAGGCTTAGAACAAGAACTTGTAGACTTTCATGTTTATGTAAACAATCTAAATGAGAACCTTAAATTTAGTCTGGACTACGACTCACACGCCATAAACTTTCTGGATCTACGGATCTCAAAGGATGATGAGGGATTCTTGCATACATCTATTTTCAGAAAAGCAACAGATCGTAATACCTTACTGCATGCAAATAGTTTTCATCCCCCATGGCTTATTGATAACATACCCTTTGGACAGATCCAGAGACTAGGCGTATATGTGATTCAGATCAGGATTTCCAAAATCAGTCTATGGATATGCAGCGGCGTTTTCGACAAAGAGGTTATCAAACACAAACTCTCATTCAAGCTCATAATAGAGCTCAATCACTCGAAAGGAAGAGCCTGCTTCAGTCTAGACCCAAAATTTTGTCAACTCAGAAACCCTACTTTGTCACTAATTATAGTAAGGAGGCTATCCAGATCAAACACATTATAAAGAAAAACTGGAACATTATTGAATGTGACCCGACTCTACGGGAAGTATTCACGGAACCACCTGGGATCAGTTTTAAGAGGGCCCCCACAATTAAGGACAAGTTAGTAAGAAGTTACCTCCCTGCTCCTAAACGTGAAATTTGGCTTCGTCAACCTTAGGGAAATTTTCCTTGTGGTAACTGTAATTATTGTGAGAATATGGCTAAAACTGATACATTTATGGATGTTTCCAGTAATAAGACCTACACTGTTAACAGTTTTATAAATTGCAATACCACCCATGTTGTTTATCGATTAGAGTGCACTTGTGGCTGTTTTTATGTAGGCCTCACTAAAAGGAGATTGAGAGACAGGGTAGCTGAGCATAGGTATGCCATCCGGACTGGAAACATCAATTATCCAATGGCCAAACATTATATAGACGCTAAACATGGAAGGGATTCAACCTTACGAGTAGTGGGCATTGAGGCTGTTCGCCTTGATGCCAGAGGCGGGGATATAATCAAACGCCTTAAACAAAGGGAGACATATTGGATCTATTCTTTGAGGGCCACTAGTTATCCAGGTCTCAATGAAGATTTTGACCTTTCACCTTTTTTGTAATTGTTGTGTTTCAATGGGTACAGTATTTTGACTTATCTTTGAATGCAATACCATTTTCTGTCAATGTTGTTTTAGAACCATCTTGACTATGAAATTATAATTATGATGGGTAACTAGCCTATTTCACATTTATTGACATTTGGTACGTATTGTGTGAAGTACACTAGATTTTTTAGTGGTGTCACTCCTATCTTTCCACTGTGAGATCTCTTATCTTGCTTTGCACTTGCATGTTTTTATTTCTGGTATTAGACATGACCTGAACCATTGCCTCTAGTGGCCAAAATTTGTGTTGCAAGTGCCAGAGTGGCACACCTGAAACCAATGCAACTATAAGTATTGCTTGATCTTGTCTGTTTGTTACCAACACCCTGATGAAGGCCAGTGGGCCGATACGCGTTGTTTTTTTTTAATGGTTTAGCCCTCGCTTTAATAATAATAAAGGCTTTTTTACTTTTGTAACCCACTGAGTGCCTGGACTTGGATTTTTCTTCCAAACTTTACGAACACTCTTCTTTGTGTTGAGTCTCAACCCCAGGCTCTGGATGTGGGCGAGGACGACATCTCGATGCCGAATCGCCAGCTCTCGCGACTGGGCCAGTATCAGCCAGTCGTCGATGTAGTTGAGCACCCTGACGCCCTCGAGCCTCAGGGGTGCTAGAGCTGCATCCATGCATTTTGTAAAAGTGCGAGGGGAGAGAGCTAGGCCGACCGGAAGAACCCGATATTGGTACGCTTCGCCCCCGAAAGCGAACCTCAGGAACTTCCTGTGACATGGAAGGATGGAAATATGGAAGTATGCGTCCTTCAGATCTATCGTGACGAACCAGTCCTCGAACTGGATCTGACTCACGATGGCTGGAATTGTGAGCATTTTGAACCTGAATCTCCTCAGAGACCGATTCAAGTGCCTGAGATCTATTATTGGACGCAACCCCCCATCCTTCTTGGGAACTATGAAGTACCGGCTGTAGAACCCGGACTCCCTGTCTGGCAGAGGAACACGTTCTATGGCCTCCTTGACCAACAGGGATTGAACTTCCTGTTCCATAACCCGAACCTGCTCTGGGCCAACCACAGTCCAGACCACCCCGTTGAACCTCGGGGGAGGGCAACTGAACTGCAGCCTGTAACCCAGTTCTACAGTACGCAGGACCCACGCAGAAATATTCGGAAGGCATGACCATGCGCCGAGATAATCTACTAAGGGAACCAGCCTCTCGAGGCTGGCCTCGGGTGTTATTCGAGACTCGTTCCCGACCCCCTGAAGCGGCTGGCCGGCAGGGAGCGGTCGACAACGGTTTTCGGTGGGCGGACGCGTTCGCTGCCCAGCCGCAAGTCTTAATAGAGGCGGCTGGAGCGGCGTGAATGATTTCCCAAGAGCTCCGGGATGGAAGCGACCTCGATCGCTCCACCCCGGGGGGGACAGCTCTGAGGAGTGCGGCATCTAGGACCGCTTAGAGGAAGCCTTCTTTGCCTGAAGGACGGTCCTCAAATCGACCTTAGGCTCAGAAGGCTTGCCGCGAGAGCGCCGTCTCCTTTGCCAGGCTCCCTCGGGAGGGGCGTGGGAGGCGACACTCTCTTTTTGCACGTACCGGTGCGAGGAGCTGGCAGGCGGCCGAGGCTGCCCTTTAGAGACAGCCTTCCTCGAGGAGCCAGAACGGCGAGGGAGGTATTGCTGGAAGGCCGCCGACTGTTTTTTCACCTCCTGAAACCTCCCGACTACGGTATCAACCGCGCCGCTGAAGAGGCCAGACGGTGAAATCGGGGAGTCTGGGAGAAAGTGTTTTTCTCTCTCCTTCATCCCCGACAAATTAAGCCATAAATGTCTCTCCACACACACCAAGCCAGCCATGGAGCGGCCGATGGCACGGGCCGTCTCCTTGGTGATGCGGAGAGACAAGTCGGTGGCCTTCCTTAACTCCGTGATGTCACTTGGAGAAGGACCCTCACCCTCATCAAGCTCCTTGAGGAGGTCGGCCTGGTAGGCCTGCAACACCCCCATAGTGTGCAGGCAGCTGCCAGCCCGCCCAGCCGCCATGTAAGCCCTGCCCACCAGCGCAGATGTATCGCGGCAAGGCTTAGTGGGCAGCACCGGGGCCTTAAGGGACGAAGCGGCCTCGGGAGAAAGATAACTCGCGAGAGCCTCCTCTACCCGAGGCAACGTCCCATAACCACACTCAGCCGCCCCCAGCACATTCGAAAAATCAAGCACTGGGGGGTTTGAGAGCCTGGCTGAATACGGTTTCTCCCATGACTTACATAACCCGTTATGTAAGTCAGGAAAAAACGGAAGGCCCCGGCGTGGAGGCTGAGACCTGCGCTTGAAAAATCTTTCATCCAGCCTGCTTGGTGGCTGGATTTTTAATTCCTCCTGTGGCCAATCAATTTTTAGTTTGGCCACAGCGCGGGTCAAAACCTCCACCAGCTCCTCTTGAGCAGGTGGATGAGGTGGCTGATCGATTTCCACCTCACCCACCTCGATGCTAGAATTATCTGACTCCTCAGAGCCAGACAAATGCAGCATCGTGTCCTCCACCTCGCGGGAAGAAGCCGGTTCACGGTCTTCCACACGAGGCGGGAGAACATCTGAATCCTCAGACGAGGACTGGGAAGATGCCGTAGCAGTCCCATGTCCCCCTGAGAGATCCATCTGTGAACCCCACGATCTGCGGCGGCGCGTTGCCTCGACAACGGCGGGCCCAGAACCGCGGGGCTCGCGAGCCTGGCCGTGCTCATCAAACACAGCCAACCGTGAGCGCAAAACCCTGAGCGGCAGCTTATCACACTCGCTGCAAGCGGCTCCCTCGAGAGCCGCTCTAGCGTGCTGCACGCTGAGGCAATGAACACACAGCTGGTGTGTGTCCGCGCCCGTAATGTAACGCGGACACGGATGCACACACAATTTAAACTGCTCGCTTGCCATTTGGATTGTTTGAGAACTGAACAGGGACAGACAACAATAAATAGGACTGACAATTCACACAGAGCGCTTTAGCTGAAGAGCGAAAAAGCTAGTGTTGTGTTTGCCAAGCGTACCTTTGTATCTTCCGGTTATGCCGTCATCTACTACGTCATGACGCAGCACCAATCAGGATTGGACAGATTTCATTCATGCTTCAGATGCGCTACGCTGGGGGCGTTCCCCAAAGTGTCACAACGATGACGCAGTTCGAGTTCCCTCGAAGGGGAACTGCTGCATACATTCGTAGAGGTTTAAGGCCCGTGCACCAACCATAACAATAAAAATCATTCTAAGAGGAACAATATCATTGGAATCCCTTTCAGAATGATTTTTTTTGCAGCTGATAAATGCTAAAAACATTGACAGCCAAACAGAATCCATCTTGCTTTAAAGAGCTTGAGTATTTAAAGCGGCAGACGACAAAACTGCAGTGTGTGCTTATAATAAACAGAAGGTTTTTGTGCTTGGTGTAGATGCTAATATAGTTATCGATGTATTTATTATTGGTGTGAACTGTGAACGAGCCTTTAGAATGACTGGCAGGTGAGTACATAATGACATAATTCTCTACAGATTTTTTTTATTTTTTATTTTTATTAATTGATTGATATACCTAAAACAATATATTAATCATTGACACATGTTTTCAGAAGTCTTCTAGTTTGAAGGAAGTAAAAAACCCTCAGATTTATTTCTAATCATCATAAGGCAGTGGTGGGCGGGATGACATTTCAAACGGTAATTTATATGATAAGCACCTACGCAAAAAGTGAGATGACCTTGTGAGTGACACTTGAATTGGCTATGGTGATGATCTGATTGGTGAGCTTTTGTTAAGAAACCCAAGATTGTAGAGGTTTACTGAGGACTGCAATAATGAGGGGTCAGCTGCTGGTAAAACTCAAATTATTCATAGACGCGAGCATAGCTCATATGCCAAACTGATGCTTACATAAATAATTAGTTTTGCTTTATTCTTTAGTCCTATATGACAAAATAATTCACATCTGCTTGAAATATTGTCAACAATAAAAACAGATAAGACAGGCGGGTGTCACATTTAAATGAATGCATTTGTCAGATACATTTATCCAAAGTAACTTTCGGTACATTTAAAGGGGTCCTATTATGCTTTTCCACTTTTTCAACTTTAGTTAGTGAGTAATGTTGCTGTTTGAGCATACGAAAAGATCTGGAAGGTTACACAGTTTAGATATTTTATTTAACAGAATCCACTTTTCAAGAAATGAAAGCTTTAGCATAAGTTCTGCCGGGAAGACTCAATTACGTCACGTATTACCTTCTCATCTATCCAATCGTGTTCTAATACTTGTAGTATAAAAGATCGGTATTTACACATATCTGAGTTCGCAGATGCTGACGCCACATTCACCTCCATCCTTCGTCTTCAGGCAGGAAATGCAGATTCCGTACTCTCGGATTGTGAGCTACGGACGGGGCCTACGCCAAAGAACTTTATATTTGCTTGCTGGGCTGTTAATAAATGTACTGCACTGTAAAAAAAAAAAAAAACGTTAAATTTACAGGAAAACCCTGGCAGCTGTGGTTACCAGAGTTTTCCTGTTAAAAATACGGTAGCAACGTTTTAGGTTTTACAACTTTTAACCGTATATAATTTTACAGCAATAAACCGTATGTCATTATCTAATATAATGTTAATATACTGATCTTTTGAAGTATTAATATCTGTTTTTTTCCATTGTAATACACTGACAGCCAACAATCACAGCAGTGATGAGAGTCAAATGGTCAATCAAAGCTCATCATAAGCAGCTCTTCCACAAGAAAGTTAATACTAATATACAGAAGCTGCACAGTGTCATTCACACAAACATTAAACACCATCATAGTAACATGTTGAAATTTAAAAAATGCAATAAGCATTAATTTAACAACATTAAATGTAACATAAAACCCTAATGTAAATAACTGATTAGAAAAAAACTAAGAAAATTATGAAGAAACAGTTATTTAAAAACAAAATACATCAAATGTGAAGTGTCACGCAGGGAATTGTGGGAATGTCAATTTACATTTTTTCACTTTAAATTATACAATGACTTGTTCTTTTTCACTTCCAAAAACTGTAAATTTAACGATATTTTACAGTAAAATTAAATTAAATGTACCATTTAATATATATCACAGTTAATTACCGTATATAGTAAGGAAACTTTCTGTTAACCAATTAACCGTTTTTCACTGTAGCATTTTTACAGTGTTTTACCGTTAAAATCACGATCCTTTTTTACAGTGTGTATACTTGTAACGGTATTTTGCCTCCCGAGTCTTTCTGGTAGAACTAAAACGAACGGCTCGTTTGGACTACAACGCAACGTAATTTTTACGGATCTTATGAAGTCACAATGGTACTCATTTAAATAATCCCTGCCCACGGAATACGTAAAAAAAAGGGTGAAGAGGCCTGATTGAGCTGTGCTAGAGAAGATAAAGAGTGTTGCTGCTATGTCGAAGAAATGCTTCTTTTTTTTTCCCCACGCCGGTTCCAAAACCCCTTAGTTTGGCCTTCTTAAGGCAAAGTTAATTTATTTTGCGCTACACATTTTATGGAGAACAGCTTGATTTCTGTTGATTTGTAAGCTCTCGCTTTTGTAAGACAGTTCACTCCTCCTTAGGAAAATATTTACACTAGAGCATTTCCCAAACACACGCTATGCGGTGTCAATCACGAAACACTGGGCCCACTAACCAATCACACAGCACATGTCATAATTCGGAGGGAGGGGCTTCATCGAAACGGGACCTAGACGGCACGTTTGAGACAGACTGGGGAGAGAGGTGCTATAATAATGTAAAATACGTTTTTTTAACAATCATGCATGAAAACTTTCTAGTACACCCCAAGAACAAAATCAAAACTTTGTAAAAGGGCATAAGAGGACCTCTTTAAGAGATTTCTATCAATACTTGCATTTCCTTGTAGCCTGGTTAAAACCAGACCATTCTCAGTTGTAACTGAGTTATGGTCCGGCAAAGCGTCATAGACAAATCATTTCCAGAGGGGCGTCACCAACGGACGTCGCGGATAGACCTAAACCCAATCAGAGCGATGAAGGAGATGACGTATGCAGAGCGGCGGAGACTCTCTGAGTGTTGTTCTTTGCTCGGTTTTTAACAAAAAGGAAACGCTCAAATCGCTTAAAACAGACGCGATAGCTGATTCGAACGAGTGATGTTCGACGGCGGCATCCATCTTTGTAATGTAGGCTACAAAATCTGCTTCAAAATCCCAGCGCTGTCGTCATCGTGTAAAGCCCGCCCCAACGTTTCTGATTGGTGCCGCGATTTCGACGGATTGGAAATGGGCTTGAATGAGCTCTTTGCCAGACTAACTTTCAGAGCAAATCTAAATTTGCCGGAAGTTGTCTGGGAATGAAACCTACAACCTTGGCATTGCTAGCACATTGTTGAGAGCATGCTTTTCAAGATTTAGTTGCTATATCTTTTTATTGTTTGACAGGAAGAACGTACTCGGTTACTAACGTAACCTCAGTTCTCTCTAGAAGAGGGAACGAGTACTGCGTAATATCTTACGCTAGGAGAAAACCTCTTTTCCTCGAGATATTGAAGCCAAAGAATTATCCTTAATTATCCTTAATTTTGAATTATTGCAAAACGCGTTGCAGCAGCATACATACATAGGCAGGCGGCTCAGCGTGCCTATTGGCTGTCCTGTGGCAACTGCAAAAGCCTATCGAGAGCGGCCCTTTGGTGACGGTCCAATGGGGGTGCTTCGCGCCCATCGTGTCACGCTCGCGCCCAAAGGGGCGTGGTCTAGCCCTATAAAGATAGCTCGATGGGCTGATCTCACTTATTTTTCATCTCTTCAGCGAAGCTCTGCATCGCTGGATCCTGAGTGAAGAAGCCGCGCCGTTGAAAAAGCCTTCTGCAGGACGAGCCATCTTCTGAACTCGCTGGCCTCATCTCGCCGCCTTCAGTCGCCGCTTCCTGCTACGCTATCCGGCGTCAATATATCCTTTTACACTCTGCTCACTGTGTGTTCGCCCCCGCGACTCACTTATTAAAAGAGCTGCGTCTTTTTAAAGATGCCATCCTCATGCGGCTCGTGCCGAGCCGCACTCAGCGACGGGGACCGCCTCATCTGCGTTTCCTGCCTGAGAGAGGATCATGTAGCACTCACGCTCGCTGACGGCGGCTGCCCTCACTGCGAGCTATTGCCTATGGTGACTCTGAGGACTCGCCTGGCATATTTCTCTGAGTCTGCACTCCCGCCCGCTGTAGTGCTGCGCCGTAAAGCGCTGAGTACGGCGCTTTACGGCGCAGCACTACAGCGGGTCCCCGAGCCTTCTCCAGCCCGTGAAAGCTCGCCAGTTCGCCCGCGAGTTTCACCAGCTTCACTCCAATCGTTCACTGACGGACAACGGCCGCAGTGCGCCGCCGTTTTCGCCATTTGTGACGAAGAGATAGCTGCATCTGTTGAGAAGGCCCGTTGAGCGGCTAGCTTTCTTTACTTTATAAGAAAGCTACCCCGCCCCCACCCCCCCGTGGGCATGCGTCACCGGCGAAATAGGGAAAGAGTGTGTTTTAGTCCCGCCGAGGCCGGACAATCTCCATTTCTCAAACATTTCCCAGCTCCTCTTAGTTGAGCGGCTGAAAATGTCAATATTGCAACAATGCAGTTGTATAACATTTTATGTTTTAATATTTTATATTTTATTATAACATTGTTGTTCTAACAGTCAGGAGACTTAAAGTTCTCATTTACTGTATGTTTCATGTGTTTAACACACAGATCAAGTGTATACAGCTATCAAATGAATGTGGATTGGTCCTAGAAGAACTAAATGAGAAATGTTGAAATATAAGCACACAGTTTGAGATATTTTCTGCAACTCTTAAAGAGACACCTGTGAGACAAGAGCAAACATTCAAGAATTAAAGAGATTGCATTTTTGATGTTACTTACCTATGGAAATAGACTGATAGTTTGCCTTAAAGGTATATTTTTTGTATTATTATTTATTATTATTATGTTTGACCTAACTTATTAACTTAAAATCTAAGGGCTTACTTTAAGTAAATATATTAAGGCAAAGAGTTTCAGCTGAAAAGAAAGTAGTCGATTCCCTGCATTGCATGTAAATATGATATTATGTCAATTTTTAATGTGTTTTAAAGACAATAGCCTTCAATAGTCAGGAATACATGGTCAAATGATAATTAATGTGTTCATCAGGAGCTGATTTGATATGCAACGTTGCAATGATGGGTAAATCCAGTGATCAAATGCTGTGTGGGTCTCAGTTTTCAGTGATAGGCTCATGCCTGGCTGGTCTGTGTGTGTAATTCCACAAACCTGAAAGACTCTCTGAACGAATGTGTAAGCAGTAAACTTTTAAAGAAAGAAAAATTGAAAATATAAAAAGAAGTAGAATCACTGAATTATGAATAATTCACTGCCATTGTGAGAAAAACATGTAATGTAATCAATGTAAAAGTAACTGTATTACAAGTATTTTAAAATGTAATATAATCTAATTACAAGTAGGCCTACTTAATTTTTGGAATCTGATAATGTAATCCAGATTACATGCAATCATGTAATACCCAGCACTGTATAGGCTACACATATTTTTTTCTGACCAGTAAAGCCTTCTAGCCCAATCTTAAAATTGAACTTTTTCCACAGCGAGTTGAGAATAAATTTTGACACTAATGTAAAAATCCAATCTCAGCCAACTGCCAGTGGATATTAGTCGCTGATGGAGTTTTGTATCACCTGTTTAATGAAAGAACCTGTTTTGACTGGACTGTTGATCTATATTTTGCTAGATGTCACGCACAGATTTGGACGTGTTCCATCAATTTTACTTTGCAGTGGTGTGTTAATACAGAATTTGAATAGCTTCCTTGGCAAATGGAACAGACTCGATAAGGCCAATTTTATTATGCACAATGTAAATTGTATGTGCAGGTAAAATAACCCTGACGGTTGGACTGGGGGGGTTGTCCTCTGCCCTCCTCATTGTGGGTGAGCTTGACATACTAATAGCTTTACAATTGGAGTTTTATTGTTTTGCTTTTAACAATAATGTATTTGTTAAACCTTTTACATCATTTTTTTTGTTTGTTTGTTTTTTTTTGCTCAAATTGTATTGCTCAGTTTTCACACTTCTAAGGTTGGTGTCTGAGTGTAGTTTTCTCTGTTTGACTTAAAGTTATACATTTTGACCAATCCTAAAATTAGTATTTGCATTAACATTCAGTCAAGAAAACATGTATTTATTGATAAAGTGAATGGTGAGACTATATATATATGGTAATAATGGTCGGCTATCCAATAAATAAACAAATAACATTTGCAGCACATGAATTAGTTTACTCAAATTAATCATTGATTATGTCAAATTGATTGTGATAATTAAGCAAATTAATTAAATCACAGTACCCATTTAGATAAGACTTTTTATGTACTGAGATATTTAAAGAGAATATCACGCTGTTTATGATTCAAAACATTTTTTATTTACAGATATAAAAAAAAAAAAAAAGTTTGTTAAGGATATACATGTTTATTTATTTATTTAGTTTGGCTATATTGCTCTGTATCTTGCAAAATAGTCTCAAAAACCAACATGAAAACGAATCGTGATCTTGCCTGGAAAAAAAAAATATATGTACATTTGTGCCGTACCACCCACCCCTAGTTTGATCCTTGTGAAAATGAAGTTCAGTTGGTTAATGCATATAGTAATACAAAGAGATCTTTATATATATCTATATACTCAGGTTTGATTGACTGGTACAAACACAAAAGAGAAGCGAACAGAACAGACATATTCGATATAAGAAAAGTTAGTTGAGAGGTAGTTTAGAGAGAACATGCTGATACCCTTTTGTCCGTAACCAGACCATTCTCAATAGGAAATGGTTCAGTGCAAAGTGCAAACTGTTTAAAAATGGGGTTTGCTGCAATGGTGCAGGAGGTCTGTGCTGGTGTTCGTTCACAGTAACAGATGTGATGTTCTTGGCCCATTTGAGATCTTTTGGGTAGTACTCAAGCCCAGTAATTTGCATGATGTGTTGTGTCCATGTTTACAACCGAGCCGAGGGGAGGTGGAAGGAACATTTCCTGATGTCTTGTGCCAGCCTCACAGTGTCAGGATAATATTCATTTCCAAGTTGTTTCCATGGCACCTGGACACCAGTTGTTCTGCATCCCTCTGTGCATGGACTCACCACACTTGGAGGTAATTTATGGCAGTTATGCTCTTGGTTTGGTTATTTGCTGTTACCATAGATTTACAAAGTCCGTTGTCGTCTTTTTTCTAGCTTGCCTCAACAGAGCATATAAACCCAGCCAAAGACTGCAACAGTGCTTTTTAAATCATCTCAAGCATCCGATTCATCTGTTGGTTTGATTGCTAATTAATATGTAAAGGATTATACATTTGTGTAAATGGAGAACCTGTGCAATGCTCACAGGGCCGTATTCATTGAAGCATTTAATGCATTTCTAAGTTTTCAGTACGTGCAATTTCAGAGAAATGAACAGCGTGATGGGAATAGCTCCAACAAAAATAAAAATTCTCTCATTATAAACAAAGCCTCGAATGGTGAAAGGTGAGAGCCTGAGAGGTTCATTGCACCTATGCTGAGTGATTTTTCAAAAACATAGTATTTAATTTATGTGACAAGCATTTCCCATTCAGGACATTATTGTTCACAATTGTAGGATTCAAATACAGAAAAAAAGTATCCCAAAGAGTGTGTGGTCTGCTGGATTTCGACGTTTTTGACAGTTCGGCTCTTTCCAGAGCCAGAGATATTGTTGAGTGTACAGCGGGCGGAGAAGATTGCCAAGCTCAGACATTTTTCTCTTTTAAATATATTATCATTTTGAGAGTTTCGACCTGCCCTTGCGAAGTTATTGACAGAGCAGATTTTTTTTTTTTTTTTTGCCAAGCCATGAAAACTCAGCATATGAATATGTATCCACGTGTACCTTGGAAATAAGCTATTACAAAAAAGAAAAACTTACTTCAAATTCTGTTCGACCTCATAAGCTGTGGGTTACGGTACTGATTAGGCCTTGAAGGCAAGGCTGGCAAAATCATAATACTGGATAATCAACTGCACAAGGTTTTTTTGGCCTAGCCAGATTCTCTTTATATATATATATATTCCTGTCATAGATGCAGACAGTGAGATAGGTCAAGTATTTTGTATGATGAAACGGATGTTGCTTCCCATTCAACAAATTTAATCTCAAACCCTCCTGAATAGCCTTGCAAGTCTTTGGAGGATTTTCCAAACAAAATAGAAGTAGGAAGGGGAGCACACTGTCCCTCCATCCTTGGCAGCCATGATGAACCTCGTCTTAAGTAAAATTTTCCTCCCACTTTTGTGCCAGATGCACTTGACTCTTAATCAAAAGTGAAAGCCGGTATCAAAGAAGCTCCACTCTGTTCAAGGCTGTTTCATTCTTCTCAGATGAGAAAAGAAACAAAACCAAGGAAATTAAATAAAATAAAAATCTCCGTTCAGCTCGCATGCCATTAAAAAAATTAAATAAAAAATAAACAACAATGCTGAGAACGTTTGCAAGCATGATGGCCTTACTTTACATATTAGCTATCAGTGTTAAGGGAGTGACTTTTTAAAACTGTAGCTCGTTAAGTTCAATTTAATTTAATTTAATTTAAAAAACAAGCTAAAAGCAGCCTACCAAACTGAAAAAGGAGATAGATCTTAAAGTCAATGACTACGTTTACATGCAGCCAAATTTCGGGTTATGGTCGGGTTAAGGTCACTATTCGGGTTTCTGAAACATTAGGGATAACCCGTTTACATGCGTGAGCAGAGAGAGTTACTCCTGTATACATGGAATTGCAATATCCCGATGTAAACGCGACGCGCGGTTAGCGTCTGGACGTACGGACAACCTTAAGACGCAATATGCGTCATTTCCGATTCTTCTTCCTGTATCCAAAGACAACAACAACAGCAGCACGCGGATAATGAATAGTTCGGGGCAGATAGCGATCGCCTTTGTTTGCGCTTTGGTGCTGGTAACGTTACTGACCTCGCTCCAAAAGTATGCTGTGCTGCGTCTCGCCATGTTTACTTCCGGTATACTGCACGCGGGGTTTTGTATGCGCCGAGAAGTTTCTCTACTCAAAAGACCAAGATTCCTTGCGAATAGAACATGCGCAGAACACACATCACTATGGGGATATGCCGATGCGCGTTTACATGACCAAAAATTCGGGTTAGAAAAGGGGTACCCCAGGTATAATATCCCGGTTTTTAAAATCCGGGATATGAGCATATTCGGGTTTTTGCAGGTGTTTACATGGCCGTGCGCGACCGGGTTATTGCTAATATCCCGGTTTTGAACGGGTTATTGGCTGCATGTAAACGTAGTCAATGACACATACAATTAACGTTTACATTTAGAGAAACATTTATCTGGCACTAAAACAATGAAGATTAACAACGCAGGTAGGCAGACAGCAATACATAAAGAGAAACATCCCAATGTTTATATCACGGTGAACAGCAGCATTCAAATACCAAAATGCAAATGTAAAATATCTACACATATACAAATTTAATGAAAAACGAACACTTCATTGGGATTCAGTTTCAGGATTATTAGCACTTCACTTGTCGTTTGCACATATGATATGGGTCAGTTATTTAAGAAAAATATTAAGAAATTAAAGTTTAGTAGTATTTTGAAATCTTTTAGGAGCCACATTGTAGAGACCAAAATTTGAACTTTTCTATTGATATCCCACATCTGATCTTCACTCTTGAAAATCACAATTCGCTTTAGTGTCTTGGCATGAATTTTGGGGTTCTTTCAGATATTATGCTTATGAGCCGAGACCTATAATGATCAGAAACATAGAGTCTTAACTTCAGCCTGAGATCCTTTGCATCAGGGCAATTCACTCTAAAACAGCAATATCCACAGGAGAGGACAGTGAAATACTAGTAATATAAAACCATTCATGTGTGTGATAGCTTCATTAATGAATCGTTGAGAGAAGTTTCCCCCAGACAGAAGAGTGCCTGAATCTGCTCTTATTTCTCACGACGCATCAACTGTGACAGTCAAATGAGATTTGTTGTAAATCATTTGCTCGTGGCAGTGTGGAGTCTGGCAGACTTCAGAATGCACATGTAAGCTAAAGCATCTTACATGAAATATATGAAAATTATTCTCATTTCCAGTACTTTCCAAGCACAGCTTGAAGTGTGTTTGAAATAACACAATTCCACTGGTTTTTATAAATTTGGTTATTGTTGTACAGTAAAGTAGGCTATCACTTTCAGAAATATTATATGGTCAATCTCAGGCCCCACTAATTTTTTGAACTCGAATACCAAATGTAAAGAGATATTTATACAAACTATCTATGTAACTCTTTGTTTCAATCACATTTAATAAAATCTGACAATAGCATCATAAAATCATGAACAATTTGATGTTTCACCTACTGATATTTGTGCTACTGTTGTGACCAAAAATGATGTCACTTCCTGAAGGATGATGTCTTTAAGAAAATGCCTTTTAATAGTTAAAAGGATTAAAATAATAATAATAATAATAATAAACTAACAGGGCTAACAATAAAAGTGACTTGAGAAAACTCGCTTGAGAAAAAGTTTTGTACGGAGCCCTGCATATGACATTCAGGGAAAAGAATATGTATTTCGTGGTCATGAATTAACAAATCTTTCCCGTGAATAACTAATACATAAGTATGTTTTACTAATTCATTCCCTGGTTTTGAGTAAATCATGTGCACAGTATAATAATTTGTTATAGTATAAACAAATTAGAATAAACATCTAAAAATATTTAAAATATATACATTTAATGACTTATTTGTGATAAAAAACAAACAAATATGGTTTGCATCTTTAAATATTTTATCCAATATATCAAGACATGTATTTAATATGAATTGAATGTACGATGAAGACATGAAAATGTAGTACATAGGAAAGACCAAGTTGATTTCTGCAGCTTGATTGTTGTTTTGATCTATTTTTAGAGGCGAAATGATATCCAACATATGTACTCCTGTACCTTTAATACCGTCAGATCTATGTTGGACTTGATGTATGACAGT
Source organism: Rhinichthys klamathensis goyatoka (assembly GCF_029890125.1). Taxonomy (NCBI): domain Eukaryota; kingdom Metazoa; phylum Chordata; class Actinopteri; order Cypriniformes; family Leuciscidae; genus Rhinichthys; species Rhinichthys klamathensis. The sequence continues at coordinate 575,471 of NW_026606580.1, forward strand.
TCTTCACCCAGGGACATTGTTTTTACAGCACAATATAACCTATAAAAGCAAGGCCAGGAAAGCTCTAAATATAGCTCTGTGAATGTTGAGAAGGTCTCCCTTTGTTCTCTCTCTCTCTCTCTGTGCATTTTCAAAATAAAGAGAAACTTTTAGAGGAGATTCAAAGATATTACATTTGCCCCCAGCCTAGCTTGTTTAAATCTGACATAGCGCATATACAGAGACACTACGCAAAAGAAACTACAAAGAGAAATGGAATATGTAAGCTGACAGCGAGAGTTTCAAAACCCTCCAAATTGATTAAAAATATACATGGATATATAAATGTGAACATCATAGATACAAACTGTGAAAGTTGCTGAAGATTTTATGTAACTGATGTAAAAATTCAATTTTCTTTTTTTATCAGACATCGGCCTTCTCATCTGTGAAATGTATGCACTTGTAAGAACTGTACCACCCAGCGGTCCCTAGAAGGAATAATGACTTCCCGAGAGATCAGCTGGGTCTTGAATCTGCTCCAGTTATATGATCCCATCCTCCTGTAGAACGTCTATCCTTTACTGACCCCAAAAATTAGCACAGACTTCCATATCCAGCTGCGGAGGAGATCCGAAGGAGCATATTGTCAGGGGTGAGAAACCAAGTAGGACAGGCATTACTTTTCTTTTTTTTTTTTTGCAAAGAAACAAACACTAAGGCTGTGGGACGTTCAGCCAAGCTTCAAAGTCAGGAGGAAAATGCTCCACAAAGGCCAAACACAAAGAGAGACTCACCTCAAAGACTCAAAGGCAGACCAAAGAGAAAAAAGAATCAAAAAGAAGCTGAAGGGCCTGATATTGAATATAGCACAGTATCATAATATCATATCTCAATAAAAGTGCACAAGGAGAGGATGTAAATCGAGTTATTGATTGAGTCATGTTGGATTGTTATAGTTCCAGCTTGACATTTTAAACAGTTTTTAAAGCATAAATAAGTATAAATATTGGTCAACAAATTGCAGAAAAATGCCATATTTTAGTCTTAGTTTTATTGAATATATTTATCTTGTTTTGAAAATGTTTAGATGTAAACTTGAACAGCAAAATTGTATTAACTGGGAATGAATGAACTGCCAGTGGCAAATAGTTTTATATTTTCTTGTTGTTTTAAGTATACAGCACACTAAATGTTGTTGGATTACTGATTAAAACAAGAGAAAAAAATGCCAATGGTCTATGAAAAACAAACTTGCTGTAGGGATGTTTAGATATTTTTTAAAAGGAAAACAAGATGAAAATACTCATTGAGAGAATATATAATAAAGGAAATAACAGTTTGCTAATTCTGGTCTCCCAAACTGTGAAAAAGTGATAAATTGCCTAAACATTTTCTAAACAAGATGAAGAACATATTTTGGACGGGTTTTTCCTTGTACTTTTAAAATAAACGAGATTCAGGCATAATTTTGCCGTCACAAGCAATGCAATTCTCCCTCTCCAGTCCCCTCAGATCTATAGAAGCTTATGGTTAGCAATATTCAATTTGAAATGTAACATGCAAAATGGAAATTCAATATATAAAATAGGAATAATTCGTTTGGGAATGAATTATTTCTGTATTTAAATAATTTTCAATACCATATGTGCAACGTTTGGAGCAAAATTATAATTAAAATTAAATATAATTGACAATGTTTTACTATGTCCTACATTATTTTGCATTTATATTAGCTATTTTAAAGCTGCAATCCATAACTTTTTTGGGTTAAAAATGACCCAAAATACTTTTGAGCAAGTATAACCAGCCAGTGTTCAAAACTATCTGCGTGTCTTAGCTCGATTCAAAACGGTAAGCTTGTAATAATGTTTTTAATTCCAGTTTACATCACATCTGTACACATAAAGAAGTGTCTCGGCTAGTAGACTATATTGAGTCATTACGTCACATCTGTACACATAAAGAAGAGTCTCGGCTAGTAGGCTATATTGAGTCATTACGTCACATCTGTACACATAAAGAAGAGTCTCGGCTAGTAGACTATATTGAGTCATTACGTCACATCTGTACACATAAAGAAGAGTCTCGGCTAGTAGACTATATTGAGTCATTACGTCACATCTGTACACATAAAGAAGAGTCTCGACTAGTAGGCTATATTGAGTCATTACGTCACATCTGTACACATAAAGAAGAGTCTCGGCTAGTAGGCTATATTGAGTCATTACGTCACATCTGTACACATAAAGAAGAGTCTCGGCTAGTAGACTATATTGAGTCATTACGTCACATCTGTACACATAAAGAAGAGTCTCGGCTAGTAGGCTATATTGAGTCATTACGTCACATCTGTACACATAAAGAAGGAGTCTCGGCTAGTAGACTATATTGAGTCATTACGGCACATCTGTACACATAAAGAAGAGTCTCGGCTAGTAGACTATATTGAGTCATTACGTCACATCTGTACACATAAAGAAGAGTCTCGGCTAATAGGCTATATTGAGTCATTACGTCACATCTGTACACATAAAGAAGAGTCTCGGCTAGTAGACTATATTGAGTCATTACGTCACATCTGTACACATAAAGAAGAGTCTCGGCTAGTAGACTATATTGAGTCATTGCGTCACATCTGTACACATAAAGAAGAGTCTCGGCTAGTAGGCTATATTGAGTCATTACGTCACATCTGTACACATAAAGAAGAGTCTCGGCTAGTAGACTATATTGAGTCATTACGTCACATCTGTACACATAAAGAAGAGTCTCGGCTAGTAGACTATATTGAGTCATTACGTCACATCTGTACACATAAAGAAGAGTCTCGGCTAGTAGACTATATTGAGTCATTACGTCACATCTGTACACATAAAGAAGAGTCTCGGCTAGTAGACTATATTGAGTCATTACGTCACATCTGTACACATAAAGAAGAGTCTCGGCTAGTAGACTATATTGATTAATTACGTCACATCTGTACACATAAAGAAGAGTCTCGACTAGTAGGCTATATTGAGTCATTACGTCACATCTGTACACATAAAGAAGAGTCTCGGCTAGTAGACTATATTGAGTCATTACGTCACATCTGTACACATAAAGAAGAGTCTCGGCTAGTAGGCTATATTGAGTCATTACGTCACATCTGTACACATAAAGAAGAGTCTCGGCTAGTAGAGTATATTGAGTCATTACGTCACATCTGTACACATAAAGAAGAGTCTCGGCTAGTAGACTATATTGAGTCATTACGTCACATCTGTACACATAAAGAAGAGTCTCGGCTAGTAGACTATATTGAGTCATTACGTCACATATGTACACATAAAGAAGAGTCTCGGCTAGTAGACTATATTGAGTCATTACGTCACATCTGTACACATAAAGAAGAGTCTCGGCTAGTAGACTATATTGAGTCATTACGTCACATCTGTACACATAAAGAAGAGTCTCGGCTAGTAGGCTATATTGAGTCATTACGTCACATCTGTACACATAAAGAAGAGTCTCGGCTAGTAGTCTATATTGAGTCATTACGTCACATCTGTACACATAAAGAAGAGTCTCGGCTAGTAGACTATATTGAGTCATTACGTCACATCTGTACACATAAAGAAGAGTCTCGGCTAGTAGACTATATTGAGTCATTACGTCACATCTGTACACATAAAGAAGAGTCTCGGCTAGTAGACTATATTGAGTCATTACATCACATCTGTACATATAAAGAAGAGTCTCGGCTAGTAGGCTATATTGAGTCATTACGTCACATCTGTACACATAAAGAAGAGTGTCGGCTAGTAGACTATATTGAGTCATTACGTCACATCTGTACACATAAAGAAGAGTGTCGGCTAGTAGACTATATTGAGTCATTACATCACATCTGTACATATAAAGAAGAGTCTCGGCTAGTAGGCTATATTGAGTCATTACGTCACATCTGTACACATAAAGAAGAGTCTCGGCTAGTAGGCTATATTGAGTCATTACGTCACATCTGTACACATAAAGAAGAGTCTCGGCTAGTAGGCTATATTGAGTCATTACGTCACATCTGTACACATAAAGAAGAGTCTCGGCTAGTAGGCTATATTGAGTCATTACGTCACATCTGTACACATAAAGAAGAGTCTCGGCTAGTAGACTATTTTGAGTCATTACGTCACATCTGTACACATAGAGAAGGAGTCTCGGCTAGTAGGCTATATTGAGTCATTACGTCACATCTGTACACATAAAGAAGAGTCTCGACTAGTAGACTATATTGAGTCATTACGTCACATCTGTACACATAAAGAAGAGTCTCGGCTAGTAGGCTATATTGAGTCATTACGTCACATCTGTACACATAAAGAAGAGTCTCGGCTAGTAGACTATATTGAGTCATTACGTCACATCTGTACACATAAAGAAGAGTCTCGGCTAGTAGGCTATATTGAGTCATTACGTCACATCTGTACACATAAAGAAGAGTCTCGGCTAGTAGACTATATTGAGTCATTATGTCACATCTGTACACATAAAGAAGGAGTCTCGCCTAGTAGACTATATTGAGTCATTACGTCACATCTGTACACATAAAGAAGAGTCTCGGCTAGTAGACTATTTTGAGTCATTACGTCACATCTGTACACATAAAGAAGGAGTCTCGGCTAGTAGGCTATATTGAGTCATTACGTCACATCTGTACACATAAAGAAGAGTCTCGACTAGTAGGCTATATTGAGTCATTACGTCACATCTGTACACATAAAGAAGAGTCTCGGCTAGTAGGCTATATTGAGTCATTACGTCACATCTGTACACAAAGAAGGAGTCTCGGCTAGTAGGCTATATTGAGTCATTACGTCACATCTGTACACATAAAGAAGAGTCTCGGTTAGTAGTCTATATTGAGTCATTACGTCACATCTGTACACACAAAGAAGGAGTCTCGGCTAGTAGACTATATTGAGTCATTACGTCACATCTGTACACATAAAGAAGAGTTTCGGCTAGTAGACTATATTGAGTCATTACGTCACATCTGTACACATAAAGAAGAGTCTCGGCTAGTAGGCTATATTGAGTCATTACATCACATCTGTACACATAAAGAAGAGTTTCGGCTAGTAGACTATATTGAGTCATTACATCACATCTGCACACATAAAGAAGAGTTTCGGCTAGTAGGCTATATTGAGTCATTACATCACATCTGTACACATAAAGAAGAGTCTCGGCTAGTAGGCTATATTGAGTCATTACGTCACATTGGTACACATAAAGAAGAGTCTCGGCTAGTAGACTATATTGAGTCATTACATCACATCTGTACACATAAAGAAGAGTCTCGGCTAGTAGACTATATTGAGTCATTACGTCACATCTGTACACATAAAGAAGGAGTCTCGGCTAGTAGACTATATTGAGTCATTACGTCACATCTGTACACATAAAGAAGAGTCTCGGCTAGTAGGCTATATTGAGTCATTACGTCACATCTGTACACATAAAGAAGAGTCTCGGCTAGTAGGCTATTTTGAGTCATTACGTCACATCTGTACACATAAAGAAGAGTCTCGGCTAGTAGACTATATTGAGTCATTACGTCACATCTGTACACATAAAGAAGAGTCTCGGCTAGTAGACTATATTGAGTCATTACGTCACATCTGTACACATAAAGAAGAGTCTCGGCTAGTAGACTATATTGAGTCATTACATCACATCTGTACACATAAAGAAGAGTCTCGGCTAGTAGGCTATATTGAGTCATTACGTCACATCTGTACACATAAAGAAGAGTCGCGGCTAGTAGGCTATTTTGAGTCATTACGTCACATCTGTACACATAAAGAAGGAGTCTCGGCTAGTAGGCTATATTGAGTCATTACGTCACATCTGTACACATAAAAAAGAGTCTCGACTAGTAGGCTATATTGAGTCATTACGTCACATCTGTACACATAAAGAAGAGTCTCGGCTAGTAGGCTATATTGAGTCATTACGTCACATCTGTACACATAAAGAAGAGTCTCGACTAGTAGGCTATATTGAGTCATTACGTCACATCTGTACACATAAAGAAGAGTCTCGACTAGTAGGCTATATTGAGTCATTACGTCACATCTGTACACATAAAGAAGAGTCTCGGCTAGTAGGCTATATTGAGTCATTACGTCACATCTGTACACATAAAGAAGAGTCTCGACTAGTAGGCTATATTGAGTCAATTCGTCACATCTGTACACATAAAGAAGAGTCTCGGCTAGTAGGCTATATTGAGTCATTACGTCACATCTGTACACATAAAGAAGAGTCTCGACTAGTAGACTATATTGAGTCATTACGTCACATCTGTACACATAAAGAAGAGTCTCGGCTAGTAGGCTATATTGAGTCATTACGTCACATCTGTACAGATAAAGAAGGAGTCTCGGCTAGTAGGCTATATTGAGTCATTACGTCACATCTGTACACATAAAGAAGAGTCTCGGCTAGTAGTCTATATTGAGTCATTACGTCACATCTGTACACACAAAGAAGGAGTCTCGGCTAGTAGACTATATTGAGTCATTACGTCACATCTGTACACACAAAGAAGAGTCTCGGCTAGTAGTTTATATTGAGTCATGACGTCACATCTGTACACACAAAGAAGGAGTCTCGGCTAGTAGGCTATATTGTGTGTGAGGATGTTGGAGGTGGAGATTTATAGCCTTTTCTCACAGCACTTGATATAATTAAACTTATCAGTTTGATGGCGGATCAAGAAAGGTTCAAACGACAATCACGAGTGACAACTGGAGATTCACCTGTTGTAAAATACAAAAGACTTCGGACTTCGGAGTGGTTACAGAAAAAAAGAGACTGCAACCGGGCCATGCAAAAACAAGGATAAATATGCATCTGATTACAGATACGCGTGTTTGTACCAATCCTAATGAACATTCATTTGTTGGTATGACAATTAGAAATTAGACTGCACAGAAATGGAAACTGAACTACAGGTAGCCCTAATACACATTAAATGCAGTCACGCTGTAAGAAGCTGTCCTTTGTGGGGATTGAACCCTGGTCTCTGGTGCTCTAAGTGTGAGTGGTTACACACTGAGCTAACTGAGTCTTCAAAAAATAAATGTAATCTTTACTAGAGAAACAAAAGATACAAAATACAAATAAACTAGGAGAGCCGAGCTTCCATAAAACAGTGAAAACAAAAACAGACACGAGGGTCCAAAATATTCAACAAGAGATTTACTTAACTCAAAGACAGGCATTAGGATACACGGGATAAATGGCTCAAGACTGAACACAGTGGCAGGGAACAAACAGACTTATCAAACACAGGTCAAACACAGGTGTGGGAAATCAGGATTGATGAGAAGGATACGGGCTGCGTCCCAATTCGCCTACTTATACTACGCACTACTCTTTTTGTGAAGAAAAAGTACATAGTTTTGAGTGTATATCAAAAGAGTAGGCAAGCTTTGGGACATACTACTTCGTCATCTTTAACGGACAGCTCTGTCGCGTGCATCCTATCACCGTAAACTGCCCTGTCAATCATCTCGTCACAGTTAAAATCCTCCATTCAATCTAATATAATTTGTTACCATTTCGGAGAGAAATGTTGTAGCACGTTTATCTGCCAGTCGTGGGTCTTTCATGCGGAGACTCTCCTCGTGTGTTTGCAATTTGAATGCAATGATGCATTTAAAAGTTAATGGCTAAACGTATCTTTGCAAAAGTTCAATGCTGCTGCAGATGCAATATAATGTAGCCAACATTGAATAAATAAATTGTCAGGTTAGATACTGATAATTAATCACTTAAACCCCTTTATCTAAACCTCTCTACACAACCGCCAGACTCGCACGTCCTCCATGTCTGTAGTTGTTTAACACTTTTCACTCGTGTTTGTAGTTCTAACCGAATCCTCGTCCAACGCGCGATGGGTTGTGGGCAATATCAGCCGTTAGAGTGTGCAACGATCTGCACTTCGGATTCTGACCGGATATAGTAGACCATCTGGGTCTCTTTGGAACACTTATTTCAACATACTACGATTTGGGACGTACTAATTCTATTTTCGAATACTATTTAGGATGGATAGTATCCGAATTGGGACGCAGCATTAGTTAGAACATGGTTAGAGGTAACTCCTTCAGGAGTGGAGAGTCTAGCGTTCATGATACAAGCGCCATCCACAGTTCTGGAGGGAGCATGATATGAAGAGCTCAAGGAGAGCAACCCCTACTGGCCAGGATGAAAATAGCGCTCTGGAGACAAGACCATTACACATGCTGATGTTGTTAACATTAACAATTTGAGAACAAAGTATAATTTGCACGGTTTTACGTGATATGATAAGAAACAAAAGTGGATGTTACTCACTTGTTCAGAGGACATTTTCCGGTGAAAATTCTTATGTTGGTCATACTTCCAAAAAGTATAATCTGTGATTCCAAATGACAGTATCCACACCGGCGCGGCGACTGGCAGCCGCACACTCTCCTCAAATTTATAGTCATAATCTATTATTACCCATCTTTTTTTTTTTTTGAATGTAGGAAATATTAAATGGTATCAAAAATTTAAATTTAAATACAGAAATACATTTCCATTTTACATATTGCATTGCCATTTTGCATATTACATTTCAAATTGAATATTGCTACCCATAAGCTTCCACACAGATCAATTTTGGATCGTATGCTTCAAATACGGGCATTCAGAAACCCCTAAGGAATCATAAGCACATTAACATATGGCTGGCCATGATCATACTTATTTACATATATTCAGCAACTTAACATGCCCTGATGAATAAGAGTGTGCATTATACATGCAACACAAAAAGCATAGAAATGTACAATTAATTGTACATGCTCAGCTGTGAACCGTCTATATGTTGCATACTCAGTGTACAGTTAGTTAGTTCCAGATTCCAGTAGATGATCTGAATCTGTTTTGGCAAACCATTTTCCTTACTTAGCTTAAACACACTACTTGATTTGGATTTTTACCACACCATTTGTAATAAATAATTCTATAGTCCTTTATTCAGCTACAGGGGATGGAAAGTAAATTATTTAAACATGTGACAAGCAATGTGTTACTAGCATGATGATCCATTTGATTTCTTCAGACATATTTTAAAACATTTTAAGCAGCTGAGGTTTGATGCTGACATTTCCATGTGCCATGAAAACAAACATGATTCAGGACTTTCATTCACATAATTCACATATATTCACCTCTTATTGCTGAGTGTATGTCTGGTGATATTTGTGAATGGCTGTAAACACTACATCTTTCTGGTTAAAGCAATTAAATGATAACAAATATATGTGCAAAGCTGTCAATTTCAGGAAACATTTGAATTGATCTTCACTGAAATCAAGGGGCTGTGTTTGAAAACAGCTTTCTGTGGCAAAATTGGAAATATCGAGCTGCATTTAGCTAAACTACCCGCTAAACATTATGTTCATTTGTTGCACAAACAGCATTAAGAGTGAAAGTAATATTTGTGTTTGTAAGGACACATTTCTGCACATACACATATTTTACTGGCTATATTTAAAACAAACACTGTATATGCGTTAATATAAAAAGTGCATCATAAAGATTCAGTGTAGTAATATTGCAAGAATAAAAATCAAGGCAAACCATTCATGTAGTTGATTAATTATATTCTTTGAACTGTAAAATGCACATGTTTTGTCATTTCAAGTCACATCATTTCATAAATTATATTTTATATCATCATCCATTAGTTACACCATTACATTGTCTTTTATATTTATACATCTAGAACCACAGCTTGCTGCTTCCACGAGCAGTTGTTTATTAAACACTATTATTATTATAACCTCCATTATTTTGATTGCATATGTTTGGCCATCATCCAGTTCATTACTATGGGAAGTGACAGTTCACCCTCTATTAAGCAAAGGCTAATGTTGCTGTTTTATTCTCCATCATGGTGTGCTGCACTTTTATAGCTCAACCTGTTTATGTACTACACTGAACATAATTGCACACAAATTCAAAATGAGCTAAATCTAAAGTAGAATAGGTGCAACAATTCAAGCAACTACTGCTGGTCTTTTAGAAGGACCTCAACGTTCAAAGTACTAAAATTATCTACAGAGATATATTTAATATAAATAGCAATGTTAGATAATAATGATGGGAACCATTTCGATTCTCATATACGTTTTAGCTTAGTAAAATGAGGAGACAAATTATTATTTCGTGTGCACGATTTAGGAAAACGAGGGAACGAATTATTGTATTGAGCACGATTTACTTAAAACGAGGGAAAGTGGGAACGATTTAATTCATGGCCATGGTATACATATTTCTTCCTGCATGTCATGTGTGGAGCTCCTTAATTTACAATACATAATTGAGAATTTTTTATATATGTTGTAATCCGTGTAATATATTGTGCAATATATTTTGTTATAACTAGGCCATGACCTCCCCATATATATTATGTACTTCTGGCCTGTATGTTGTAGTTTTGAATATGAGCTAGATGTCATCAGTGATTGCATTCATCCTTGAAAAAGTGAAACAAGCATTTGAGCAAAGGTTGCTCTAGTTTGATATGCATATGCCATAATGTGCTGTCTACTAGACCATGATTGGTTTTAATTACAGCCCCTAGTACCCTCATCTGTGATTATTAGCAGAAGTCATTCTGAATTTCTTAGGTCAAGCACACAAACTCACTTACACACCGGTTTAAATTGCTCTTCATCCGCATTTTTTCTTTCTTAGTATTGGCTGCATGCAACGACCACAGCTTAGTTTTACAAATCTGTGTCAATGACTTTCATTGTTTTTATCCATCTGTCTCTTAGGACAACAAAGATTTCTTTCCTTCACAATCACCTGCAGCGCCCCTTAGCCACGGTACTAATTTGAAAAGTTAAGAAAGGTAACCCTCAATTTAATCAACCTTCTTTTGTCTCGTGAGATATGAAACCAGGTCTTTGCAGCACAGAGTTGTAAACCTAAGATTGCATTAATGGGGCTCAGAATGGGTTTTCCACCACAGCACCTGATCACCTGTATGTGCTGACTTCACAAATAAAGGCTATGTTATTGAAAAAAGTGAGACAGAGATTTCTCTCTGGGACTTCTGGATTCTATTAGCTGTGAAGGAAAAGTTATGAAGGAAACTATTCGTATTTTATTCTTCTTTTCCAGGGTGAGTGTATGGCAGTGTGTTCCTGCACTTTCTAGAAAGCATAACCTTTGACCCCTACCATGTCATTTGTTGTTGTTGTTTTGTTTCTGGTACCGCACTGAGCCATTTTGTGCATTCACCTACTCTGAGTACAGCATCATTATTTTCTCCAGATAGTTCAATGAAGATCTTAAAGTACATATGTGCTGCATCCAAAATTGAATACTTCCCAAACATATATATATATATATAATATGCAAAAAAACGTACACCAAAAGTAGTATGTCAGTTTTCGAAGAATACTAGAGAGAAAAGTCCCTGGATGACCTACTACGTCTGCATTGCGCATTGGACACTTTACTATCCCATGAGGCCACGGGACAGGATTTATGAATGACAGTGGAGCAACACATGTAGGTCACATGACAGCAACATGGCGGATGTAGTACATCCTAATTTCATTCTAGAATGTACACTTTTATCGGTTGCAAAGTACATTCAAATGTAGTACCTAGTCAGACAGTAGCCTATGTGATTTCGGATGGAGCGACGGACACATTCTGTCGTCTCAAAATTCTGTCATTATTCACATTATTTACCCTTAAAAAAAGAGATGATTTTTGCAGTATACAGTGACAATTCATAGTGACCATGTCTATCAAAGTCCAAAAAGGACCATACAAGTTTTTTTTTTCAAGGTTTTGGGACAGCATATGAGTTTGAAATGACATGGGTGAGTAAATAATTTAATTACAATTACATTAAACTCATATATTTTTTATCTTATAGAACAAATATATAATAATATAATTAAAATATTAAATAATATATGGGGTGACCTATTCATTTAACCTTATGTTCATGAACAACTAACAAAATGCACATTCAAGAACTTTTTGTAGAAATTAAGATATTCTGTCTTTAGTGAAGGGCAATCATGATATCAAAATCATAATCAAATCATAATCAAAATCCTGTCTCTCAAAGAATAAAATCACATTTGAACATTATGACCCAATCATGAGGCATTGAAACGTTTTCTTCAAGTGCTTGTTGTGCTATAGATAGACATTTATGATATTCAAATCATAGTGGGAGTTACACTTTTCCTAAGAGTCCTCATTTGTTAAAGCTCTTTTTATTCTCAGAGATTCTTAGATGTGCAACTCAAAGCTCCCTTTGAATGTAAAATATTCTTTTTTTTTGTCTGTGAGTGCTTAAAGAACCACAGCAGTGGGATTTCTCCTCTAATTACCAAAATGTTGATGATGAAAAATGACAAAAAATGCAAAAACTGCAAATAGATCCCAGACTGCCGCGCGGAACGGGAGCGTTTAACATTCTGTCAGAGCCGACGGTGCTGTTCGCCTGATGCATGTCAACATCCTCTTTTGATGAGAGCAGCCATTGAAATTCTTGCCGCACTCTCAGTGGAAAAGAGTGGCAAAGAGAAAAAAGGTGGCACTGGCGTGACAGCCACGCCACATTACTCAGCAGCTGCTGACTGATTGCATTTCACATGCAGCACTAGCAAATCTCAAATTGCTAACCTACTCTTTACACGCTCCCCATTGTGACACGAGGGGGACAAACCTGCTAGGACAGAAAAATTCCCGTTGTGTAGTTTATTTAGAATTGGCTATGTTTCGTTTGTTGTTGACCCTCTGGGATATGTACTTCTCAAGCTGGGATATTTTCAGTGGCACACGCCACAAGTGCTGTGTTTTTTGATGACTCACATCACGGTTAGGTGCGTTAGGATGTGTGCGAATGGGTTTTCAGCCTATTCTGATTTTGGGGTTTAATTGGCTAAAGCATTGCTGGCCTGTCTGCTTGTTTCATGCGTTACCCATTTTAGTTTAATTTATGCATTTGGCACGTTTATCCAAAGCAACATAGTGCATTCAAGAAACATTTTTTATCAGTATATGCATCCCCTGGGAATCAGACCAGGGGCGTTACAGGAAGGTTTCGTTTGGAGGTTCTAAATCAGTGAAGTGCAGAAAGAACTTATGAAAGACAGCTTGCCGAATGTAATGTGCCCTGAAGGTGGCATCTCCCTGAGTATACTGGAGTTTTATAAAAAGCTTTTTTTTTTGCATTCTTTTCAGCTGCAATTAGCTCTGGATTTGACCTCTGACCTCTCCTCCAATATATCCGTTCCTCGCACATTACTAAAATACTCAGGGTTCTAATGAAGTGTAAGCTGCATAATCACTATGTTTCTTGGTCACTGAAGTGCTACCTTCTGAGTTTATTTTGACAGTTTTTTTTGCCTTTAAATAAATTAAATAAATGCTTTGATTAAATAAATGCTTTGTTCATAATGAGGAGGATGTTTTAAGTTATGAAATTTGCAGGATGTTTTAATGGTACAAAAAACTTGTATATGTTGGCAAGGCAAATTCTGATTTCTCATGACATGACCCCTTTAAAGCCTTTTTGTATAATCCATTATAAAGGTATTCATAATGCATCATATTTTTTCATAAATAATAACCAAAGTTACAAATCATTATATTATTTGCAGATTCTTGTTCCATTTGAAAGTGAATGTTTATCTTAATGCATTATACTTTCTAAAGGTGTAACAATGAATCGATAACTATAGTGACAATTATTCATGAGATCATACAATGCATTATAAGATGCATTACAAGGCATAATTAATGCATTAAAATACTTTTATAATGCATTATACACTCACCTAAAGGATTATTAGGAACACCATACTAATACTGTGTTTGACCCCCTTTCGCCTTCAGAACTGCCTTATCTACGTGGCATTGATTCAACAAGGTGCTGAAAGCATTCTTTAGAAATGTTGGTCCATATTGATAGGATAGCATCTTGCAGTTGATGGAGATTTGTGGGATGCACATCCAGGGCACGAAGCTCCCGTTCCACCACATCCCAAAGATGCTCTATTGGGTTGAGATCTGGTGACTGTGGGGGCCATTTTAGTACAGTGAACTCATTGTCATGTTCAAGAAACCAATTTGAAATGATTCGAGCTTTGTGACATGGTGCATTATCCTGCTGGAAGTAGCCATCAGAGGATGGGTACATGGTGGCCATAAAGGGATGGACATGGTCAGAAACAATGCTCAGGTAGGTCGTGGCATTTAAACGATGCCCAATTGGCACTAAGGGGCCTAAAGTGTGCCAAGAAAACATCCCCCACACCATTACACCACCACCACCAGCCTGCACAGTGGTAACAAAGCATGATGGATCCATGTTCTCATTCTGTTTACGCCAAATTCTGACTCTACCATATGAACGTCTCAACAGAAATCGAGACTCATCAGACCAGGCAACATTTTTCCAGTCTTCAACTGTCCAATTTTGGTGAGCTCTTGCAAATTGTAGCCGCTTTTTCCTATTTGTAGTGGAGATGAGTGGTACCCGGTGGGGTCTTCTGCTGTTGTAGCCCATCCGTCTCAAGGTTGTGCGTGTTGTGGCTTCACAAATGCTTTGCTGCATACCTCGGTTGTAACGAGTGGTTATTTTAGTCAAAGTTGCTCTTCTATCAGCTTGAATCAGTCGGCCCATTCTCCTCTGACCTCTAGCATCAACAAGGCATTTTCGCCCACAGGACTGCCGCATACTGGATGTTTTTCCCTTTTCACACCATTCTTTGTAAACCCTAGAAATGGTTGTGCGTGAAAATCCCAGTAACTGAGCAGATTGTGAAATATTCAGACCGGCCCGTCTGGCACCAACAACCATGCCACGCTCAAAATTGCTTAAATCACCTTTCTTTCCCATTCTGACATTCAGTTTGGAGTTCAGGAGATTGTCTTGACCAGGACCACACCCCTAAATGCATTGAAGCAACTGCCATGTGATTGGTTGATTAGATAATTGCATTAATGAGAAATTGAACAGGTGTTCCTAATAATCCTTTAGGTGAGTGTATATAAAGGCTGTGTAAAGCGTTACAGAGTTTGCTTCAATAATCTTTTCAAGCTTTAACATATCAAATTGTCTCATTTCAATTACTAAAATGATCCGTAACGCGTTATCTTCCCTGGAGCACGAGCTTGAAGAATGACTCGACAGAATAAAAAAGTCATTCTGACTAGAAGAAAGTGTCTTTTTAGTTGCAAATGCCATCTTGAAGAGCCCAGTGGAACATGTCTTGAGAAAGAAGCTTGGCTCTTGTTAGAGGTGCGAGACCGCAGCTCGAGAACATAAGTCTGAAATCATTCAGTGAGAGCGAGTGATGAGCTGGTCTCTTTCTCAGATTATGTGTTAATTAGCGCTGCCTAACAAAAAGCTTTTCTCTCACACATATGCCCTTTGTTTCTTTCTTATTGCATCATCGGTGTGATGCCATGCTTTTTTTATGGGCTTGTTTATTAATGTATGTAAGTCTTTCTCTCTGATCACATCACAGAGAATACAAATAGCATGTCCTGCAAGAAAAAAAAACTGAATTCTTTAGATAGCTCCACCTTTGACCCAATACACCCTCTTTTCCTCTTTTTATGACATTTGGGAGAGCTCTCTCAGCTTGGGCCTGGATTTGACTTTCATCAGTCTAAGGTTATAGTTAGAGAGAGAGAGAGAAAAGGGAGAATGTTTGCCAATGAGAGCAGGAGAGAGAGAGAGAGAGAGAGAGAGAGAGAGAGAGAGAGACCGGGACTGAAAGAAAGGAAGAGGAAGAGAGAGCTAGATTCTTCCCAGATCCCTGGAGGATGAGAGTGAGTGAGTGAGGGAGGGTGGAAATAAGAACAACCTTGCACACAACTCTGCATCTGTCTCCTCTACTGGTGCATATCCAATCACCTGGTTTTCCTCAACTATGACCACCGGGGGAATTCAGCGCACTGTCTAATCTATGGAGCTTATCGTAAAACAGTCTGTAATAACCGCGTGCCTTTTTCTCCATGACTCCACAGGGTAATTCCTTTGGAGGAATTAGTTTACCCCAAAATTGACATTATTTACTCCCACGCATGTTGTTCCAAACCTATATGTTGGTATTCTATCTGAGGAACACATAATTTTTGAAGAATCTTCATGCTGCTTTTTGACCATGCAACCTACAAAAAGTGTGTGTGTGTGTAGTCCTGGTAAACCCTAGGTTGTGGGGACCAGTAATATCAGTAATTTTTGACCGTGTATGTGTGTGTGTGATTTAAACAAAATCTGAAACATAAAAAAAAATCATCCATACATTTATTGATGTCAAAAGCACTTTGAGTGTTCAGTATATGCAAAGCGCTATATAAATGCCTCATTCATTGTTACCATGATTGGGAAGGACGAAAATGTATTTGACAAACGGTAGCTTTTAAAAAAAAAAATCAAACCTTACATTTCATTCGAAACGAAAACATTAATTGTGTCACTTTTATGACTCTTTATTACCATGTGTATGTGTATAGTCCAAGAAATTATAACCATTCTGCTGCTGGGATCATGTATTTATCTTTATAGGCATCAAATGATATTCCATGTAATTGGTTTTACCAACAGTATATTTCTCAGCATGACAGTAAGTGAGATAATTATGAGCCTGTATCTAGTCAGCCTATCTGCATTGTCAACAGGATCCCAGCAGATGAATGACAGAAGTGAAGATGTTGAAATAGTACTATACTTTACTTTATGGTCAGAATATCATATCATAGCTGTTGTCGGTATCTTATAAATCAATAACTTGACCACAATAAATAATCATATTATTTTGTGGTAATTTGAATGGCTTATGGTGTTCATTGTGTGTCGGACATGCGTTTAATTGTGATATAATTAAGTATTTAATTAACCAATTTGTTTGAGTTCTTTTACACATGCTCAGTTACTCGCTCGTTCTCATCTCTCTTTTGCTCCAGGTCTGCTGCTTCTTTAAAAAATCCTGCCAGTTGTTTTCACATGGTGGATGTGTATTTGATTGAAGTGGTATATTTAAATTAAGGCTGGATATATGCCCAGTTATACTACTCGTCTCTATAATTTTATCACAATTTGATGGCAGCCGTAATCACTTGAAAATGAACACAATCGTCTCTTTTAAATCCAACTTGTTTACTGCCTGATTTTGGTAGGTGGCAATATTACAACGGTAATTGATCCAGGCAATTTGTACTGACTTTTGTGCACTCTATAATTAAGCTAATTTACACGGAAAGGAGGCATGTTTGTGCTAAAAAGAATGACAAATACTGTAGCACCTGCTTAATCTATATTGTGAATGAATTTGCAGGTTTTAGTAAATTCGCCCCATTGTGTCATCCTCTCTGCTAAATTTAAATGTGTTGATGCATTGTCTGAAATAGTTTGAGTAAGGTCATGCATAGCAGGATTTAAAATGTGCGCTTCTTGTTACAATAATCCATTCTGTACGGTCTACCAAACTACATTCCTGACACTGAAGCAAATTAATTTGTTTTTAAACTGCTTTATGGAAGAGCAGCCATAATGTAATTACCGTAAGAAACATGCTCATGTTGCAGGGATGAATGACCAGGAAGTGGATATTTACAGGTAACTTAATTACTCTCATGGGATGAAACCCATCTAGGGCAAAGAGACGAGGATTCTAGGCCATTAGGACATGGTTTAGAGTCCTATTCAAAATAAAAAATATGGACAAGGGGGAAAAAAACGACAAAAAAAAAACCCAGGGTATTATTTTGTGAGGAGGCTGCAAGGAAACCTATCTTTCCATTTTTTTATACCTGCAGTGTTGTATTGTTAGCGTGAACATCACGCTCTGCAGCAGGACATAATGAATGTAATTTTCACAAGAGGCTCGACAAGCGATCAGCCTGTCTACACAGCTGACTGACAGTAAAGCAACATGAATCAATATGGCAGACCGTCTTAGACGTTGCTGCTTTGTTGTTTGTAATAGGACAGAGAAACTGGTATTTATTGTCTCTCAAAGGAAAAACAATCCATTAAAACAGTGCTTCTCAAATCTGTCCTGGAGACAATACCACCACTGCACATTTTGGATGTCTCCCTCATCTAACACATTGATTCAACCCATCAGTTCATTAGCAGAGACTCCAAGACTCAAAATAGGTGTGTCCGAAAAAGGGAGACATCAAAAATATTTGGTGCACGAATCAAGGACAGGTTTGAGAAGCATTAAAAAGAAAATGTATATAAATACCAAGTTCTGACATGAATCTCTAGATGGCGCAGGCTGATAGGTCTTCTGGTGCATTCAAGTCCTAGGAAGTTTACGAGGTGGGAAGTCGTGTTTAAGACGGCAGGTGCGTTCAAGTCACTTTCGTCGGAGTAAGATGGCGCCGGTGTACTTTCTCTTAATTAATTCCACAAAAATACAGCAAGAAAATGAAGAATGAAGACATCAGGTGCATTGCTTTTTTTTGTTTTTAATTCATTTATGAAGCTACTGCAAACTTTATCATTGCATATTATACTGTTTATTCTGTGCAGGCAGTTAGCTTACTTCGCTGTAAATAGAAAAGCCTGACACTATCACTGCTAAATACCTTTAAGTATTGTGGTATTCCGCCATGTTTCTTACTGATACGCCCCCAACTCGTAAAGATCGGGGCTTAAAGAAAACCCAGAGCTTCCCACTCGTAGTTACAACATTGTGGTGGCGTTCATGTGCCTTCAACTCGTGAATCCGATCTTTACGAGATGACTTGAACGCACCATTTAACATTTCGTAGCAATCGCATCGTCGTCTACATCGCGCAGCTGATTGGTTGCTGATGCATCAGCGGCCAATGAGCTGTGGCTGAAAATTCAAATACTGGTAGTGTTGCTGTTAGCAGTCTGCAGTGCTTTCATATATGTATATATATTTTGCTGAAACAGTATCACATTGTCTTGGGCAATGGTCAAATATACAGTATATACTATTGATTAATATTTGACTGCTTAATGTTTCAACTGACCAATCACAATCAAGTGTTCCAGAGAGCTGTGTAATAAATTGATTTTTAATATAACTGACGTCTTGGGGCGTCTTTTGACCATACGTCAATATCCGCCTTTTTAGGGTACCCTTAAACGTCGGTTAGATGACGTTATCGGATCCTAACTCTACCCCAGACCTAAACCTACCCCTAAACCTACCCCGTCACCTAACTGACGTTAAAGGTAAAGCGTCAGTTGTATGACGTCCCAGGATCGTCATAAACCGACGTTTAAGGGTACCCTAAAAAGGCGGATATTGACGTATGGTCAAAAGACGTCCCAAGACGTCAGTTATATGACTTCTTGGGATGAGACTGTGTTAGTTTAAGCAATTCAAAGGAAGCGGTGCCTTTCAGTCCATTCATACCTCCATCTAGAAAGTGAAATTAGTTTTCTCAGACCATGACTTTGAGCTTCTATGAGGGCCAAGACAGGTAGAAGTAACATCTTTAAATAGGTCCAAAGTACAGTGAAAACAGACAAAGAGATTGTTCCAGAGAAACCCACACAGAGCACAATCGAAACACACACAGACAACACAAATAGTTCACAAAACCTCCATACACAAGAATCACCACAATGGCGTCCCTAATACAATGCAACATTATAGAAGAGTGTAATCTCCACAGCTCTATTGGTCTAATCTCTGTGCCTCAGCTTTATGCTTTCTGTCAGGTAGACAAAGTTGTCAGTCAGGTTGGCAAAGCCATTTTCGGTTGTCAATAGGACACAGGGGGAGTGCTGAGCGTCTCAATAGAAACGGAGAAATTACAGCGTGACTGAGCTCAGTTGAGACCCGTCCTACTGATGATGGATCGACATTCCAAGGAGCCTTCGCTCGTCTCTCTCACTGTCTCTCTTTCCACCCCATTTCTGCCATAGTGATTGAAAGACATTCAGGGGGCTACAGATAGATTGAAACAGAGAAATAGAGGGACTGTGAGAATGTAAGTAAAGGCTGATGAGAAGAATGGAGCTATTCAAACAGTGCTGTGAGCTACAGGTGAAAGGCTAATGTAGTTTTCAGGAGAAGAAAAAGGAGGGGAAAAACATCACTTTCTCCCATTTTCTAGGAAGGGCTTTGGATTATTGGATTGAGTAACACTGACACTGTACTGTTTCTGTTATGACCTAATCAGAAGGTGGTGAAGCAGAATTGACAGGCACTTCAAAGACCATTTTTAAGTTTATACTACAAAACATTGCACTTTTCTTTTTTTGTTTCTTCTTTTTTTTTTGGAACAAGGGGTATGAAACAGGGTTATTATCGCTAACTAAAGCCATTTAAAACATTTCAGTTCATAGCAATAAAGCTGAAATTAATAAAATAGAAATATTAGTTGAAAAACTTAAATTAATTAACTGGACTAAAGCATTAAAGCTATTACCTGGAAATAAATAAAAACTAAAAGTTAAATTAAACCTAAATAGCAATATAACGCTAAAAGTACACAATATAAAAAAGCTTATTATATAAACTAAAATAACACTGTTATAAACCAAAGACATTATCTGTATCTGTTATAATGACAAAATTATGTGTATATAAAAGGGATAATTTAGTCAATACTTTTTTGTGTGTTTTTATATTTTACCCATTTGCATTTCTTTTTCTTTTTAACATGTGCCAGCACATATCATACAGTTTATTGTATAGTAAAGTTAAACTCAAATATTTCCTTGCCTCTGCATGTCCATGTTAATAAGTTAAACTATCATATAGCAAAATGTAATAAAATCTGACAGAAAAAAAAAAAAAAAAAAAACTATTTTTAGGTAACCTTTTACATTTTTAACAAATGAACATCTAGCTTTATTAATCTGGGGTACTTCATTTTAGACTCACACTCAGGACCTTCGGGTCAAAAATGACCCGGAGGGCGGCATTAAGATACATTTTATTTGAGTAAAATTAATGAAATATATTTTTGTTCAATAATATTTTTTCTTTTCTTTTTTGGTGTTTTAAGATAATTTTATGATTTATAATTAATATTTATGCAATAATTAAGACCCATTTTTTCCCATTGAATATAATAGAAAATGTATATATATATATATATATATATATAATTATTATTATTTTTTTTATTAAAGCTGTATTTCATTTTAGAGTCAAGTCTAGGCCTCATGAAAGCAGTTTTTGAAATGAGATCGGAGCCATCTGGTGGACACACTGAGCATTTTTTATCACACAATAGCACATTTTCACCACTAGTGGATTTACAGCTCTCTGTAGAAACCTATGGTAGAAACACTCTAGTGATTTTTTCACATATTGTTTATTTTTTTTCAGGTTGTTGATTTGAATATATAATAACAGATTCTCAAAGACTTTTTTTGTCATTTTTTTTAATTTAAAAAAAATTATAATAATTTTGGTTGGTTTAAATGGTAATTTTAAGTGGCAGTTTTACTTTATAATACAGTCAAACCTGAACATTGCATTATAAAGAGAACAAATGGAAAATATTTTGTCACCCATTGTTTTAAGAGATTCACCCCTTCACTGTTGTGTGCTTTTTTTCTGCATCCTGGCTGTTTTGTAGATTGTATGCACAAAAAAACTCATTTTTGCCAATTTCCCATTAATTTCCTATGGGGGTCATTTTTGACCCGAAGGTCCTGAGTGTGACTATTTTTTTTACGACCACTTAGACTTTTCAAATCCTGTCCCCATTTTTTTTGGGTGTTCATATACCAAGTACCAAAAAAGTCACCAAGTTTCGGACCATTCCGATGAAGCTACAATTTTTAAAAAAAAATTTAAAAACGCTTCGGGACATTTTTGTCCCGAAGTACCCCAGAGGGTTAAGACTTAACTATATTAGGTTACACACACACACACACACACACACACACACACACACACACACACACACACACACACACACACACACACACACACACACACACACACACACAAATGTTAAGGGTCAAATCAAGGAAACTCTTTAAGGCAACAGGCTTTTCACATTTTACAATAAATACAGTATAACTGATGTTAATCTGCAGTGTCAATGAAGGGCAACAGAAAACTGGCCAATATCTTCAAATGACCCTGTAAAGAAATAGTTCAACAGTGTCCAAAGGTCAGATCAATTGCATTGGCAGACCATCACAATCAAAAGCTTTTTAAACTCCCAAAAATTGCAGAAGCAGCACATTGAATCAAAGACACCGTGTGATCTATTCATCTGCTGATAGGGGAGCACTCCACCACACTTGTGTTTCTGATCTACAGTTTAATGATCATGTCAGCATTTTAAGAGTCTTTCGTCCTATCAGATATATGCCATACCATCCTCTCTTCAATTCTTCCCACAGCCAAAACTTCATCTATCAATTAATTGAACAGCTTTGGGCTCCTGATATGCTGATGTGACTTGGAAAGCTCTTTTAGATCATTTTCAAGGACTTAAAAAAAAAAAAAAAAAAAAAGTATTAACACAATGTTTTAAAGTAAAATATGCATCTTTATTATCTTCACTTAGGACACATTCTCCTAAATGTGTTTCGCTTTATTCTGACAAACTGCAATGCATCAGGTTAAGTGTAACAGTTGAAACAGGCAAAGAAGAGGATCCACGTGCAGTTTGGTTTAATATTAATAATCCACAAGATAAACAAACATTGGGTAGCCAGATTAAACCAGGAAACAGGACAGGAACTTGTTCCAGCAACCAGAGACACACGAGGGTATTTATGCACAAGATAACAAGGGGGCTGACTAGGGACAGGTGCATGTAATTAGTTGTCATGGAAATTAACGATGGTGTCTATGGTAACAAACAATACAGGCAAACCAAGGGAAACAGGAACTGAATACACATAGAAACAATGGTAAAGGACACTTCAACTTAAAAGTCCAAAAACACAAGACAGGCCCGGCAAAAAACACCGGGATCATTACATATAGCTACTCTTAAAAATGAAGGTTCTCATTAGTTCGACAATGACCCATATTTTTATCAGAAACATTTTTACTCCAAGCTTATATGATTCTTGAGTTGGCTATATGGTTCTTCAGAGATTCAAAAATACTGTTGTTCTTCCTGAAAACTTCCAGTGAATTACTGTAATGCATGGCTATTACTGGTTTGCTTTGAACTCAACTCATCGATCCAGAATTTGAAGTCTGAACTCTAATAAGCTTTTCGTTTCAAACCACAGCATGTATTTTTACAAGTGTCCATTTGCATCACTTTCTTGCAAGGTCAAGATCCTTCACTGACCTTAAACTGCATCGGTTTTCCTGCATTATAGGAACATAAAAACGAGTGAATTACCCACATAATGCATTTTCTATTTATAGAAAATGCTGACGTTGGCTTATACAAGTGAAGCAACAGTGATTGAATTAATATAATATTTGCCACCCCCACATAATTTGACTTATCTTTCAGTTTTTCCCATGCTGTACTGTTTGTTTTCTCTTCCTGATGGTTAAATGTTCTGATTTCTCTAGGGAAATACAGTCCTTGCAATAAATTGATGGGTTTGGCCTTTATCTATTGTGAAAGATGAACAACAAAATACTTTTCCAAACTAAAACTGAATGCATTTGATTTATGAGAATAAAAATGTGAATATGCTCAAATCCCAAATGTAATTTCAGAAACATGGAAAAAGAGAATTTCTGCTGAAAGTTTGAAAGGTATTCCTGAATCAGCACTTTGTTTTGCATACTTCAAGCATCGGTATATAATATTTATGAGGGAAATCCATAAAGGCTTCATTTAGGAAGAAGGGCAATCAGGAATCCCAGTAAAGAATCTCTTCCGAGGCTATAAATCCCGGCATTAAAGAGGATCAATAGACAGTTTTTAAATGGCAGCCAATTACTGCTAGTTAATTACATACTTAACATACCCACGGCTTTTAAAGCTCATACACACATATTTGTCACTTCAAATTACCCTATCATCTCTAACTATTCTCCATTCATCCTCTCTCTCTCTCTCTAGCCCCTCACTTTTCCCTCATCTATTTTTTTTTTTTGATAAGCTTTACCGGTGACCTTGAGCATCTGCGCTGCTGCAGTCACAAGGGGCAAGAGCTCGATGATGATGAATCCATCAAGAACTCAGAGCCACAGTCTAAAGCTGTGATAACCACGACAAACACACACACACGATGAAACGTCAGTGTGAAGGGTCAGAATTATTGTGAGAAGTTAAGAGGGCCTTTCTGATTAAAAGTGGCATGAAAGAATTTGCTTCAGTGAATGTGAACACCATGTAGACCCCACATTTTTCCTATTATAAGACTTTCAAAAAGAGGCATTTTTCAGATTGCTCTAATTTGCTGTTGATTGATGGTTCTATTTGTATCTGGTAGATTAGATATGAGTGATATTCACACACTGGATTCATTTTACAACAACATCAATAACAATATATGTACGGAACCACTAAAGGGACATGGTGATGGAAAAAAAAAAAATCTGAGATGTGAGGAAAAAGATATGTCAATGATTTTGCGTTCTCTCGCAAATGTTTTGCGTTCCCCCATGCAACTTTGCGTTCGCTTGCAAAACTTTTGAGTCCTTTGCGGAACGAAAAACATTTGTAAGGGAACGCAAAAGCATTGAGATGTATTTTTTTCCATCACCACGTTCCTCTAGGCGCTCCTTAAAATGGAATATTGCAGTATTTATTATAAAAGATTTATCCGTGCACATCTTTTATGTTTTATTCGCGTGACCTCGTAATCTTTAATCAAAATAACTTCCCCTCCCTCTTTCTTCTCTTCTCTGATTACGTGTTTACTGGTGCGAGAGCGGGACAACCTGTCACTCACATGAGATCACAGCAGTAGCAAACCACAACCATCCAATCATCCAAACAATTCCCCAAAACTTGACAAAATCAAGTATATATAGATTTTTTCTTGTTCAAGAAGCCATTGAACTCGGCTATGCTGCAAAATAGGGAAGAAGTTAATCCCAACTTCTGTTTCATGCTGACTTTAACCTATATATAATTCCCTCTAAAATCTGTCCAGTGCATTGGATGCCTCTATGCTGTGTTTCAACCGTGCAGCTTCATGTCAGATAGGTTTGACCTTTGTTCTCTTCTTCCCCGCTTGTGTCCAGAAAAAGGTCTGCTTTCTGACTGATCTGTATAGAACTCCTCGGGCGATGACCATTTCAACAACAGATAGTGCAGGCAGTTCTCCCAAAGTACGTAACCCTTTCACTTTGTTGTTTTCTTTTTGTGTGCTTTAAATGTGCCTTGCCTTGGCATGATGCTTTACACCGCTTGTCGATAAATGCTTTCCTTGACATGCTGTGGGTTTTGCTTTGTTTTAGTGATCCAGATCTCTGAGAGTATTGCATTTCTTTAAAGAGATAAGCAGGTCTGTAAAGATTTGCATGAAATTGTCTAGCTGTGTGACCCCCATTCAGTCTGACATTTGGTCCCGGTGTACTTTCCACAAATAGAGTACAAAGTTGGGCCTGAATCTCTTAAACTAAAGGCCCCGATATACTTCAAGCAAAATCGAAGAACGAAGAACTGGTGTGAAAAAATCAGGCCAAAACGATATTTGTCTTGTAATTTGTTGGTTCAAACCAGCTTTCCGGAAAAGTTTGCTCTGGCTGGTAAACATCTTTGTACTTCCATTGGTCTCTGGCGATTATGTAATAGGTAGGTGTAAAATATGTCACTGTAAAGTTGTTCTACACTATTGTATAAAGTGCTAAATAAACGTGAAGTGAAGTGCCGAATTGCAGAGCTGGTGCAAACGTATCCACATCACTATGATAAGAAGCTTTCTTAACTACAGTTTAGTCACTGCTGTAATTTGTGTTTATTTCGTTATTGAGAGGAAAGCATTCAGCAAAAAAAAAAAAAAAATTCAACTTGGCCTTCAAAAAATGTCACAGGACAACAAATCCTGGAATACAGTTCATGTATTTGCCACCAACCGTCACGGTTCGGTGCATACAGTCAGACGACGAATACAGTCAGTCACAGGCGATCCACACTCCAATCCAGAAGGGGGCGTGCGTGGTAATGCAACACTGTTTGCACAGAAAGCACAGAAGAAGAAGAAACAGACGATCTAGGCATATGTTTACGTGTAATCTCTCATGCTGCGTCCCAATTCGCTAACTATCCGTCCTAAATAGTATTCGAAAATAGAATTAGTATGTCCCAAATCGTAGTATGTTGAAATGAGTGTTCCAAAGAGACCCGGATGGTCTACTATATCCGGTCAGAATCCGAAGAGAAGATCGTTGCACACTCTAACGGCTGATATTGCCCACAACCCATCGCGCGTTGGATGAGGATTCGGTTAGAACTACAAACACGAGTGAAAAGTGTTCAAAAACTACAGACATGGAGGACGCGCGAGTCTGGCGGTTGTGTAGAGAGGTTTAGATAAAGGCGTTTGAGTGATTACTTATCAGTATCTAACCTGACGAAAATTTATTTATTCAATGTTGTCCACATTATATTCCATCTGCAGCAGCATTGTGAACTTTTGCAAAGATACGTTTAGCCATTAACTTTTAAATGCATTATTATATTCAAATTGCAAACACACGAGGAGAGTCTCCGCATGAAAGACCCACGACTGGCAGATAAACGTGCTACAACATTTCTCTCCGAAATGTTAAGAAGTTATATTAGATTGAATGGAGGATTTTAACTGTGACGAGATGATTGACAGGGCAGTTTACGGTGACAGGATGCACGCGACAGATCTGTCCGTTAAAGATGACGAAGTAGTATGTCCCAAAGCTTGCCTACTCTTTTGCTACACACTCAAAAGTATGTACTTTTTCTTCACAAAAAGAGTACATACTTTTAGGGCGTAGTATAAGTAGGCGAATTGGGACGCAGCATCAGTGTTTCAAATGTGAAAAGACATTAATAAAACAGCTTCAGAATAATATCTCACGTAGCATTACATTTTACTCAAGCAAGTCATTTGTCACAGCGTGTTAGTTCACTATAGAAATTAACTCTAGAGGGGGCCATTTCACGAAATATATGCACTATATTAGCTTATATATTCATTATATTTGCTTTACCTGTTAGTAATGTCATAATTATTTTAATATATGTTTTAATAAATGTGTCATGGAAACAAGTTATGGCAGTAACTGTGTTAATGATTATATTAAAAAAATTAAGTTAATGCAAAAACATTCCTTAAGTTTTTTTTTTCTTTGAGTTTTGATTACAACAGTTTTTCTCCATTCATTTAACACATTTCTTGAAATTATGCCTCCTTTTCTCGAAACTCAAAAACAACTTCTCACCCAATTCCCCATACTTCCTATTTTCAGGTCAAAATGAAGCTTTACACTCAAAACCATTCAATCTTGCTGAAAACCAAACTTTCCCCTCAGACATCACACACAAGCCCTCAAAACACATACACTTCAACACAGTCTTAAACACTAGCGAGATCAATTCAAAACACTGTTACAAAAAACCTCCTTTTGTCAATCAGGTATCATGTTACTGCTCAATGTCTATTACAGTATACAACATAAATAGAGGGGTGCGGATACAGTGAAATTCAACAATAAGCTTTAAGAAAAGTTTATTTTCATTACACTATTGTAAAGATATCTTGCCGTAGATTACAAAAGGTGAAATACCAAAGAATTGAACATAAACTTGGAATTGCAATACAATACAGTAAAAAAAAAAAGAAAATTCTGCAACCTCAGCCAAATTGCATCTGCAGTACTGACATGACTATACTAGAGCAGTTAGTGTTCTGACAACAGACTTTCTCTCCATCCCCTAGGCAGTCATCTCTCATATTTCTGCAAAAATATGAAATGTAGGAAGTACTTGGCCACAAATCAATTTGACAATAACGAGTTTGAGGGTGTACAAGATGTGCTACAGAACTTGTTGTGCATAGAATAGTCAGCCCATTCTCATCCCTAGGCGTCATGAAACTGACGCCTTGGGAATCATTTTGACCATGCTTCAATATTCGACGCTTTAGGCACCCTTTAGCGTCATTTACATGACGCGATCCTAGGGCGTCATCTTGCTGACGCTTTACCTTTAACGTCAGTTAGATGACGCTATCTAATCCTAACCCTACCCCAGACCTAAACCTACCCACGTCATCTAACTGACGCTTAGGTAAAGCGTCAGTAAGATGACGCCCTAGGATCGCGTCATGTAACTGACGCTAAAGGGTGCCTAAAGCATCGAATATTGAAGCATGGTCAAAATTGTCATTTTAGTGACGCCTTGGGGTGAGAATGCGTTGGAATAGTGAAAGGTCTCTCATCTAAACTACAGCTACTGTGTACTGTAATTATACTGTATGTGTAAGTAATATAAAAACCCTGTAGACCAACTTCCCTCATCATTTGACCCCGTCCCCTTAATTTTTCTTTTCCTCTCCTCCTCCTCTTCCTCTTCCTCTTTGTAACCCACCACTATCATTCATCTTCCAAAGCACATAATCACCCATGGCCCTATTTATATTACCCTGAGATTCTGATTGGTGTTTCTGGATCTGTTTTGCTGTTTACACATGGATACATCTGTGCTATTTGAGTTCACAGTGTGACAAATGAAGTAATTATATTAAGTGTTTGTGTTTTCTGAATGAGAACATTGTTAAACCTGTGCAAAATGAGGGCATTTATGTGTAGAGTTTTGCCGAAAACATTGAGAGGATTGGAAAGTGTGTGAAAACAGGTGAAATGTGTAAAATGTTTTGAGAAACGTGTCTTTGTTTCTAGAACTGAATTAATGGTTTGGGAAATTGGGCCAACTGAACCAGTTATAGTGTTTTAGCAATGGAGAAAAACTGTATATCTAAAAATAAATAGCAACTGCATTTAATAGTTCGGGCTCTGTTGTTAATTGTAGTGTGTTGAAAGGGCTCCCTATATATAGTGTAAAACATTAGCTAGCTGAGATAGATTTGTTTTATCCTTAAGAAAATGATAATTATAATTGAATTTATTTAAAGAGAGAGACACAATTTGTTCAATAAACCACTGTTTAATAAAAAACGAAGAAAAAATAAGCAATTTTGTGTTCAGTTTACTCCCCCCAGCCGTACTTAACCATGACTTCAATAAAGAGGTTTGTATCGAACCGTCAAGTTTGTGTACCGTTACACCTCTACCAGTAAAGATTTTATCTCGTTCTCTGTAGTTTGTGTGAAGACAGTATAATACACTAGCTCTGCAGTCTTTGCAATGTAAGGTGAGAAACTTTCTTTGGTTGAGGTGTGAAAGAAATCATGAAAAGGATAGTAGTTTGCATTGGACACTGGAGTGTGTGTGTGTGTGTGTGTGTGTGTGTGTGTGTCCCAATCCAGTACAGACCATTCACACTGAAGGAAATTCACTGTAAAAGTTCACATATTGCTATAAAACCAATCAGTATTCATGTAGCAGCCTAAGGCCACTGTACTGCAGTTCCTTCCTTCCTTCCTTCCTTCCTTCCTTCCTTCCTTCCTTCCTTCCTTCCTTCCTTCCTTCCTTCCTTCCTTCCTTCCTTCCTTCCTTCCTTCCTTCCCTCCTTCCTTCCTTCCTTCCTTCCTTCCTTCCTTCCTTCCTTCCTTCCTTCCTTCCTTCCTTCCTTCCTTCCTTCGTTCCTTCCTTCCTTCCTTCCTTCCTTCCTTCCTTCCTTCCTTCCTTCCTTCCTTCCTTCCTTCCTTCCTTCCTTCCTTCCTTCCTTCCTTCCTTCCTTCCTTCCTTCCTTCCTTCCTTCCTTCCTTCCTTGTGTGCCGAATCACATTGAAGTCTAATTAAGTTTATTTATTTTTATAACATCTTTATTTTGCTTGAAAAACAATATCTACACTGATATTTGTCATTCTAATAAATTAAGCTTGAAAGACATTATCAAATGTTATAATGTAATCACCTTCTTTTGGACCATTAGTCAACAAATCCTTTACAAGTGTAATGATGGCTGTATAGACATGAAATGGGCACCTTGAGTTTAATCAAACTGGAGCTTGCTAAATACTGGCTCACTCACAGATTCAAGTCATTTCAAATTGGTGATTTTTGAGTGGGTGTGCCGTTTAATTTGTAATTAGTCCACCCATTTCCACAGTTTTAAGGCACATTTGTGGAGTGGTTGAGAACATTCAGCCAATCACAGCAAGATGGAGACACTGCCTCCCGTTGTGTGACTTTTTGGCAGTTTCCTTTCACATTCATGCCTCGGAATCTCAATGAGAACACAAAAAGCTCAAGAGAGACAGCTTTCCTCTTCAATTTTTAACATTTTATTCTAATGTTTGTTTTTGAGAAGGCACTGCCTCCATTGTCTCCTCAGAGAAAATAAAGTTGCTTATAAATTTAGGCTTCTTGCATCGCATAATACATTTTACCAGATTTAATTATTGTGATTATCTTGATTATCATGAGATTTGATTTGACAAGGAGCTGGATGACATCCAACTCAAAATAAATGATTTATACAGATGCGCATTGGCAAACTGTATGCACTCCACAGGCGCATGATTGTAATTAGATTTCCATTGCTATACTCGCGCATTAGATCATTTCTAAATGTCTTCAGATGAGTGACATAATGAAAAGTGATCCAAACAAATGCGTTCCACTCTTACTAATTAAGAGTGCAAAAAAGTGTTTTTTTTTTTCTTCCTCATGTTTGGGGAGCCATCAAGGATTAGATTTATTCCAAAAGATGAGCTTTAGTCAGAAACAGGTGGGTGGTTCGGATGAAAGGGATATGCGCTTAATCTTCTGCAAACAGCGTCTGCCGAGCACAACTTACTTTTAGACAGGTGTACAAAATGTATTAAGTTTAAGAAACATAAAATCTTGTCATGCTATTTATGCCATTTTTTTATTGTAGTTAAATCCCCCCCCAAAAAAAGAAAAAAAAAGAAAAAATGGCATCTATTTGTAAAATTCATAGATTTTAAGAAAGAATTTTGCAGTTGCCGGTAGCGTTTATTTGCAAATGTTTTGCAATATTTTTGTGATTTGATTTGATAGTGAATACTCGCTTTCAATCACAATCACAATCAAATTACAGTCTGCTCATCACATTAAACTAGGGATAGCTTTCGGTGGACATATCATTTCCTGCATAAGTCACATGGACTACTTTTATCATTTTTTTTTTTTTTTTTGACAGGTCATTATAGACATCAATGTACATTACCGGTTTCGCGTTTCTGCATTTGGTTTTGCAGAGAGTATTTGCAGCCCATGTGTTGTCAAACTAATGAAGATGTTTTCTTAATTTGCTGGTGTTCTTTCTATTTGCATGTTTTCTTCAGTTGTGGCGCATTGAGCTTTCTCGGCCATTGGCCTTTTTTAGCCTTAATTAATGTAGGACAGACAGGAAATCATGGGAGACAAGAGAGAGGAATTGGCCCGGGAAAGGACGTTGAGGTGAAATTCAAACTATGGGTTTGACATATTTCATATTTTAATGTAATTTATTCATGTGATGGCAAAGCTGATTTTAAAATATACTTTTGACCAGTATGAAACAAGTATGGAAGCTTGTTTCCGCAACGGAATAATAATAATAATAAAAATAAAAAAAACCACAAAAGCCATTTTTATCTTACAATTCTGACTTTTTTCTCGCAATTGCAAGTTTATATCCCACAATTCTGACTTTCTTTTCTCAGAATCGTGAGATATAAACTTGCAACAGTGAGTTGTAAAGTCCAGTTCTGAGAAAAAAAAGTCAGCTCACAATTCTGACATTTTCTCAGCAATTCTGATAATTGCAAAACTCGCAATTGCATGAAAAAAGTCAGCATTGTGAGAAAATTCTGAATTCTTTTGCATATAACAGGGAAAATAACAGCATAAAGATTTGGTATGACGAAAAATATGTGCTCAATACGACACACGACTGTTGAGTGAATTCCTCCATTAGAGTTTTAATTATAATAACAGCAGAGCCAATGTCTGTACTGTAAATGACGAGTACCTAGTCAGGGTTTTTAATCCCATAACCATGACCTTGTCCTCACATTCATCCCCTGCAAACAGTGAGGTGATTTTGGTGTATGTACCAATTTGCAATTCAAATGATGGATATTGACTTCAAACTGTGCCTACAGTGACCGTGAGTGGAGCAATATGTGTATCAGCCACAATTCCCCTGTCAGTCCTCCACAGGGCATTGTCCATGACTCTTAGATGGATAGAGAGTGTCAACATCTGTTTAGGTGGCAGAGTGGAAAAAAGGGAGAAAGAAGCAATTTGGGCAGGTTATTCTTCTGGGAATTTGGGAGTAACTCAATCTGATGAGTATCGCCTAAATGCATAAACACACACAGACACACACAACATTGTAACACACTAATATAGTCATCTGACATCAGCCTGTTTCATGGAAGCTCCCAGGTGTTAGTCCTTCATTATAACGTGACCGATAAATGAGTCGAGCTGCTTATGTGCCTTATGGAATATTAATAGTCTTTATAATGCAAGACCTGTCCCCCTGCTCGGTAAGAGACACCCACCCTGTTTCAGCTAAATGAGCCTGAATTATGAATTATTTAAACTTGTGTTATTTTAAACAAGACTAATAACTCCTTGAGGACATTAGCGCCAAGGTGATGTGTGCCGTTAACAAGAGCTTTACTAATGCTATTGGAGAGAAATCTCCCCAAAGAACATGCAAATAATGCATGTAGCTTCATCTTCAGACTGAACCAAGGCCATAGACATTGACACGATTTGACACATTTTCTAAGAAGACATATTCTCGATTATCAGACAGAAAAGACGAGCTTGAAGGAGCATGCTTTATGCTGTAGTATTGTCGAGCTTTTAAAGAGAGTAATTGTTGACATGAATCAATAAGTGACAATTACCTTCTTTTGTCAGTCTCAGTTGCCAATCTGTCTTTAAAAGTGAGGTGTCTGCTTTCAGCAAGAACAGTGATAGTGTTTGTCAGTCAGTGTCTGCTGACCGTAACTGTTACACACGGGAAACATGAGGTGTTAATGAAATAAAATAAAAGTTTTAATTAGGATCAGTAATATATATGTATATCCACTATACTCTAATGATTAAGCAGAATAACCATTTTTAACTATTAGTAATACAAAGAAATAATTATTGAGTACCAAATCAGCATATTAGAATGATTTCTTACGGATCATGACAGAAGACTGGAGAAATGGTCACTGAAAATGGCCAACTTGAATCGAACCAAACATCTCTGAGTCTTGATGTTAGCCATTGGGTGTCACTTGCTTGAAATTGCTGTATGTTAAAGGTGTCACAAGGTTGACATAAAGAGGCTTTGAAGTGGACACACTCCTTTCTCCATGGCTCCTTGATTAGCTTCATTGTGTGTCCTCATTTTTTGACATTACTATGAAACCCAGGAGATGTAGTTTTGGCTTTTCGACTGACCATAAATCTCAGGCTACATCAGCTGTTTGATGGTGGATGTTGCTGTAAAGCTCTGCACCCAATTTATAAAGAATGCACTATGGTGTTTTGCCCTGTTGCAAGTCTGCACTATAGGGTTTTCTGATGGTTTACAATAACATGGACCAGAGCACCAAGTACGGCCTACGACTGGTGGTATCAATCTCCAGTGAGAAGACATGTTATTTCTAGACATCCACCAGTAAAGAAATGTTTTATTCTCTGTAACCGGTTCTACTCGACCTGCTCCGAGTGGGACTCGAACCGCCGTCTCTGGCATGGGAGGCGGGCATGTTAACAAGGACACTAAAGACCACAGTCTCTATAGTAGGGATGAGTCGCGATATTCGAATAGTCGAATAGTCGAACTGCGTTTGAAATTCGATCATAAAATTGCTTATTCGAATATCGTTATATTTTCGCGCAATTCCAATGTGACATAATTGATGGCGCGCCTACTGTCCTAGATCGCGCAGCAGGGTATTTTCCTGTCAGGGACACAAGGTGCCACTAACATGAATGAAACCCCCTCCTGCGCGATCTAGGATACCAGTGTTTTATACATAGTGTAAACAAACAGAAGAAGAGCATTGTCGTGACCGTTAACTCTGCGCCCAACAGAGGTGGGTAGTAGACTAACCTTTACTGTCTATGGTAGTAACCGTCTATGGTAGTAACAAAGTAGGCTTCATTTACTTCACTACGTTGGGCGACGTTCCTCTCGTTACTTTATTTTAATGCAATACATGTTGTTAAATGCGTAGTTTATTCCAAGCGCGCTGTGTCTTTTTTATGGGCATGACTCTTTTGAGTCGATTCTGTTCAAAGACTTCATCAAACAAGTTGGCAGATCTGTCTAAATCGGTTCGCGAATCAGTTTGAATGATCTGTTCAGTTTCCTCACGCACTGAATCGTCTGAAGCGCTTTCAATTCACACTCGACACGGAGTCGTAGCAGGAAGATTTAAGAACATCAAGAGCGTTGGATGAAGTGGCCGTGGACCTACAGTTTAGTCTAGTGAAAGAAAATCTGCAAATGCATCATATTTTTGCCAGCGATGAAGATCTAGTTGAACATCTTCGTATGACGTCTGTGAATGAATGATTCCACAGGACGATACATTCTAGTTCATTTCATTCAGGTAATACATTTTACAACCAAACAGATTATTACTCGACGATAGCACTACAAGTATGATGACATTATCCGTTTTTTGGACATATACATTCATTTATAGGCTACATTAAATAAGCTACCATTGTCCACAGTTTATGAAATGAACACCCGCCATCCCGCGGTAATGTGTGTGTGTATTGCGCAGTGGCATCACACGAATAGTTTTGATTGAAACTAATTTGTTTAAAAAGTAGGCTTTTGCAGTAACAAGGCAGGTTTGCATAAAATCATTATGAGATAAATTTTTTTATCTAACGAGCATCTGGTTTGGCGATGCAAAAACGGACTATCGTGCTTATTGTTTTTTTCTTCTATGTTAACTACCGGTATGTTTAAAAAAACGACGAAAACATGTTAATTTTTCGAATAATAAACAGTTTGTTTGATGACAAATCGCTAAAGATGGAATTGGCCTCCCTTTCTGTCATTGTGAGTGTGCGTTTTTTTTTTCTTTCGATTTTCGAACGATAATCGACTTTTGCTCCTCGATTTTCGAATGTCATTTTTGGCAGAAATTCACATCCCTACTCTATAGCATTTGTCGCTGGTGCATCCTTGAGATCAGGGAAATTAGGTTTACCCGCACAAGTTGGCCTCCGTTACACTCACCCCCCTAAACCTCACTCCCCTCATCCGGGTCACGGCACCAATGTTACCAGTCCTCTTCAACCAACACAGTCTCATCCCAAGAAGTCATATAACTGACGTCTTGGGACGTCTTTTGACCATACGTCAATATCCGCCTTTTTATGGTACCCTTAAACGTTGGTTTATGACGATCCTGGGACGTCATACAACTGACGCTTTACCTTTAACGTCAGTTAGGTGACGGGGTAGGTTTAGGGGTAGGTTTAGGTCTGGGGTAGAGTTAGGATCCGATAACGTCATCTAACCGACGTTTAAGGGTACCCTAAAAAGGCGGATATTGACGTATGGTCAAAAGACGTCCCAAGACGTCAGTTATATGACGTCTTGGGATGAGACTGCGCTGCTTCAACCCACCCCAAGCGGGATTCAAACCGGCCACTCCAGTTTGGGAGCGCGATAACAAGGACACAGCTCTTACTAGCTGGCCTTCGTTACATCTCTATCTGGAAATTCATATCAGTATGTAAGTTTTGGCTATACTTTATTTTAGAGTGTCTTTGTTACACATTACATGTACTTACTATAGTAATAACAGAAAAGTATGCACAAGTACATGCAACTAACCCTAAACCAAACCCTAATCTTAACCTTAACCCTATAGTAAGTACATGTTGTTAATTAATAAAACCG
This sequence comes from Rhinichthys klamathensis goyatoka, assembly GCF_029890125.1. Classification (NCBI taxonomy): domain Eukaryota; kingdom Metazoa; phylum Chordata; class Actinopteri; order Cypriniformes; family Leuciscidae; genus Rhinichthys; species Rhinichthys klamathensis. The sequence goes on from NW_026606580.1 coordinate 611,405, forward strand.
TAATAAGGACACCTTCAAATAAAGTGTAACCATAGTTTTCTTTCTTTCTTTTTCGGCTGTAAATGTTTTCTTGTCCGTTAATATCCCATTTTAACTAACATTAGTCAGGTATCTAGATTTTTCAAGCCTGCCAAAAATTCATCAACACTCTGCTTGCAAATTCCATTTCCATGGTGACAGTGAGGTCTGATTTGTGGATTTCACTTCAAAATTGTCAGTAATGTATAGTATTTTGGGAACTGGATCTCTTTTAAAAATGAAACTGATTACAGAAGAATTTACTATTGCTTAGCAGCCTTGGAGCTCATGGTAGTTCTGTCTCAAAACAAAAAAAGTTTATACAATAACTACAAAAATCAATTATGGGTATTCTGAATGACATTTCTACATCCAGACCTTCACAGTCTATTCAAGTCCAAACGCAACGACCTCAGAAGCACTCCTGCACAAACATTTCCGAATACACAAACGCACACAGACGCCCTGAAGCAAAAACAGATGTACACACACACACACAGTTGACCACAAAGCCTGCCCCACTGTCAATACAATTATTACACTCAATTGTTTTGATGAATATTTCATTATGTGTGCATTTCTTGTTTAGCCGGAGCGTTCAGGGGTTCTGGCTCTGAGTTCAGATGAGAGACACACAATTACATTCAGTTGCTGAGAAAAGCAACTGCACTCTGTCCCCTTCTAAACTCCATTAATGAAGGAAATAATATTTCATATGGGAACCCCAGTGAGACATCGCTACTAAATTATTAATACATGGCTGTATGCGTGTGTTTAAGAGTGTGTGTATATTTTTCAACGTCTACTGAGACTAACAATGCGGCTTGAGGAGGATGTTAAACACTCTCTTTCTCTTCCTCCTTCCCCCTCTCTCTCTCTCTTTTGCACTCGTTTTTTGTCTGCTAGCATCATTTCTATGCAGACAGCGACATAAACACTCTCCCTCATAAACACACTATTAGATTATGGAAATGAGAGCGGGGAGCATCCATTCCAGCTTAATTCCTAAAGGAAGGCTTTTTATCTGAACTAATAAATATAAAACATCCCTGCATCAGGTGTTTTGTGAAGGCTATTGTGTAAATATAATGCAGAATATGGAATAATAAGCACAGGATCTAATGGGGAAACGCTAACATGCCTGACACAGTGCCTCATTAATGTTCTTCAGAGACTTTGTTTCTGATGATCAAAAGACTATCAACAGACTCACTGAGGCGACGCTATTACTGGAATTACAGAATACATCTGAGGTTATGATATACTGTCACAAACAATTGGTTGGGAATGCAGAAACCAGTTTCAAGAAGCTTGCACCAGTGAGTTATTGTGTAAGAGATGGAGAACTAAGTTATTCTTAGTTCTCTAGCTAGGGTGGGTTTTGCCTGGAGGTTCAGCGACTAACTTTTTCAAACGAGACCTGGAAAATTAGCATGTAGGAGTTATAATGAGTCATTTTGTATCACAGTAATCTGTATATATTACACACTTTCTTTGTTAAATTAATGAAAAATTGGTAGTGTCTATTTTTGGAAAATCAAGATAATTAAACACAAATTAATATTTTGTCCTTGTATTTGAAAATTAATGAGCAAAAAACAAACAAAAAAGATAGAGAAGAAAGGTAACACTTTATTTCAGTAGTTTACTTTAGACATTCTACTAACTATATGTAACATTAATTTGCAACTAGATGTCTCGTTAGATTATTTGTAGACTGTTAGGTTAGGGTTAGTAGAATAAGTTGACGTTACTTATAGTCAGTAAAAAGTCTTTTGGGGAGCATCAAAAAAGTGTTAGCAGATATTAAGCAGACTTACTCTTATAATATTCTTAGTATAACAATATTATTGATCTGCCTGCATTGACATGAGAATTGAACTAAGCTGGACAATGACACCACTGTTTTCTCCAGAGTGGCTCTCTCTCTCTATATATATATATGATCTAAATCATTAACTTTTTTACAACAAAAATGAACCATCACTGATCTTACTTAAGTTGGCCTATTTTCTTCTAAGATCTGCTGTACAGCCGAAACAAACTTTGTTGCATTATTTCCTGTCATCACTGTAAAGCTTGACTTGACTCTAATAACTGATATTTGACATGTAGTTGCAAAGTTACTTACTGTATAGTTATAATGTCTAAAGTGGACTATAGAAATAAAGTGAAACCAGAAGATTAACAAATTGCACATGAATATATCTGGAAGCAGGGCAAAAAGTTCCATTACATTTCTGATTGTTCTGATTGCATGTCATTTCTAAAGTCATTGTAAAAGCCAAGAAGTGCACACCTATGACTGCACTTTATTTGAATCCTATATTAATGCAAAACGTTCCATCTTCCCATATATGCATTGTACTGTTAGTATAATGGTCTGTCTTATGGTATTAAACGCCTGTGAAGAGACGACTCGACGCCTGTGAAGAGACGACTCAACGCCGGCGATATGTTATGCCCTAAATTAATACATGATTAACTAACTGTATTTTTTCTATGTACATTTCTGAAATGCACTTTCTGTAAAGATGCTTTGAAACCAGCCTGTTCTCACGTAGATGCGTCTCTATAGCACGCATTGTGTATTATCGTGCAATTTATACGCGAAAATGAGTTTTTACGTGCATATGATACGCAGTTTTCGCGTGCATTTGATACGCAGATCATTTGCGTTTAATACACACGCACCCCACACCACTAATTCTACCCAAACATATAATACACACGCACCCCACACCACTACTAAACCTACCCTAACCAACCCATGCGTATCCTATGCACGTAAAAACTCATTTTCGCGGATAAATTACACGATAAACACACTGCGTGCTATAGAGACGAATTTAGTGTGATCGGGTTGTTGAAACAATATGTATTGTGAAAAGCGCTATACAAATAAATTTGAATTGAATTGAATTGAGCTTTTTTCTTAACATAAGAGCAGCCGCTGCCATTGTAACTTGATTATTTATCGAGGCTTCGGGTCTCATCTACAAATCAGTTATTTTATGTGTGTTATGCTGCCTGATATTGCAAACTGTTATTTGTTATCATATTATTTTAATTTATTACTGTAATCATAAACTAAAATCATAAATATTTGACCGTTTACTGCATTTAGTTATTCTTCCAGTTTAGGCTATAGCAGCGAATGAATCGGAAGTGCCCAAACAATCACAAAAAATAGCTTACTTCTTTATTGCCAAGGTGAATATAAGCAGAATTATATCTTTGGTAATGTATAGTACTAGGATGCATTGTGCTTAATTACAATATGAGGCATTCATTGAATTTGTAACATTAAATGGTAATAATGAAATGGTCAGATCTTTTCAGAACCACTAAATAATAATGTGTTTTTATTTTCTTCTTGAAGCACATTATTAGTGAAATTGTGCTCACTGTATAAAGATAATACTTAAAACATGCGAATGAGATACAACCGAGGGCCTAACATGAACTGTTGCCAGCTGTTTAGAAATGTGTGGCAACTTTTTGGATGGGATGGATGAGATGGAGAGATCCAATGAGTTTAATGCATATAGAAAAATGTAATCAAAATGTTTACCAGCACCAGGAATCCTAACTTATGTTTATTAAATAATGGATTGAGGTTACACTTTAGGCGTCTTTACAAAGAAAACATGCTTTTCTGTTAAACTTTTATACAACACTTTGCTTCTCTTTATACATTCAAATCACATAGGTACTTCTTCTTTAAAACTTTGCTGCAGAAACGACATTAAATGCCAAGCTACAGAAGAGGAGCAGGAGAAAATAAATGGCGTTCTTTTGTCTAGTCTCCCACAGAACACACATGAACCCTAGACCTTCTGTCTGCTCTCTCTGCAATCAGAAACACTGGAGTAATTTCTGCGGCTCGGTCTTCACAGGAAACCAGGCCAGTGCGAGAGTGAAAGTCACATGAATTATGCAGCAGGGACACCTGTGTGTGTGTGTGTGTGTGTGTGTGTGTGTGTCTGCCGCTGGAAGAGTCCGGAATGAGAGATATTTTACATTATATCTGGATCAGTTTGTCAGGACAAGGTTTTATTCTGCATCTTTTTTCACCTTAACAGCAGGTGCATCACGATAGAAGTGCCGTGTTAACTTCCAACAACTTTGTAGCATTTGTATCTCCTTTGAATCTTATGTGCAAGTAAAAATAAAAACGCAGTTTTCTTTGCACATTGCACAAACACAGTTAATGTTTTATCTGAATTATTATAATGAAAGGGTGGTGATGGGGAGGGCAACTATCTATTTGGAACAAGTAATGTGATTATCAGAATAAATATATTCACAAATTTGAAAATGTTCATGAACAGTCTTTGCACTTGACATTTCATTTACACCTTCAATATTTGTAGTGTGAAAATAATTATATAAATGTTTCCAAAAGTCTTTCCCCACAGGTGTAATTTCCATCAAAATCAGCAATTTTGCTCTTAAAGGATTAGTTCACTTTTTAAAAAAAAAACTTTTGCTGATAATTTACTCACCCCCATGTCATCCAAGATGTCCATGTCTTTCTTTCTTCAGTCGAAAAGAAATGAAGGTTTTTGATGAAAACATTCCAGGTTTTTTCTCCATATAATGGACTTCAATGGGCACCAAACGGTTCAAGTTCCAAATGACCGTTTCAGTGCAGCTTCAAAGGGCTTTAAACGATACCAGACGATGAATGAGGGTCTTATCTAGCAAAACGATCTGTCATTTCAAAAATAAATAAAAAAGTAAAAGTTTTATAGGCACAAATGCTCGCCTTGCTCTGTTCTGTGATGCGCGTTCGTGACTCTCCTGTTCGAACTCGTTCATCAAAATGAACGAATCTTTTTTCGAGTCATTTCGTTCGTTCATTTCGTTGACCTTGGACCGTTTGGTACCCAATGAAGTCCATTATATGGAGAAAAATCCTAGAATGTTTTCATCAAAACCTTTAATTTCTTTTCGACTGAAGAAAGAAAGACATGGACATCTTGGATGGCATGGGGGTAAGTTAATTATCAGCAAAAGTTTTTTAAAAAGTGAACTACTGCTTTAACTTTTTCCCCGCCATTGATTATTTAAATTAAATGTCGAACGCACAAAGCTGTGCAAGCTTTAGGGGTGTTAAGCTTTTTGTTTAAAATGTTGCTTTTGTTTTTTAATGAAACCTACCCACAAGTGTTGATAGGAAAATAAGGCATTAAGAAGGAATACAATTGTTGTTTTGTTCTTGCTTTTGATATCATATGTTCAGATAGTCATACAACAAAATATTCTGAGGGCCATGAAAGTTTTGTGAAATTGATCAAAAATGCTGGTGCTGGCTAGCAACTTAAAAAAAAAATGCTAGTATGAAAAAAGTTAATAAAGAAAAAAAGTTAGTGTGCTTGTTTACTAAAGAAAACAACAGTGTCAGTGAAGAACATACGAAAAAAAGTATGATAAGAAAAATAATCAAGGTTAATATCACTTCTAAACAGAATGCTTTTTTTTTTTACTGTGCATCAATCTATAATTTTGTCAAAGTGCGGAAATATTTATTGTGTATTGCTAAAAATGCTAAGAATGAAATTAGCCTTATTTTATTGCAAAAATATGAAATATTCAAAATATAATTGTAATGCTAAACCCCAGTTAGAAATGTGGTGGAAATGTTCATGTTTCAGAAAACTTCTCCTGGATGCATGCAGTAGGTGTCATACTGTAGGCCTACACTGTTGAACAAATTGAACGAACTAGTGAGAGTGTAAAACATATTGCAAGAGTTACACTAAACAAAAGTGCCTATAGATGGAGAAACACCTGCATATATTACTGTTATTTAATAAACTGATATACCAAAATCTGTTCTGCTGGTTAAGGACAATTATACAAGAGTGACATACTGTACGTTTACGTGCAAGTTCTAAAATTAAATTATAGAAAAACAGATGTGTCTCCATACAAATAATAACCATCATAATCATTCTGTCCATTAAAGTGTGCACATCAAATGCGTCATGCATGAATCTGATAAGATACATATGGCTGCGTGACGGCCAGTAGAAGGAACTAAGTGCTGTATCTAATGGTTTTGTTATTCGCTACTTTGATGGATTACCCAAATGGCTCATATACCGGAAGAAATTTCTCTTCTCTTGTGCCATCATTACTTTCAAATTTGCATATTAACAATCTGGGCATGTGCAATCATGAAGTTCGGCATCTGACTAATACGTGAAAACTTTTTCTATTGATTTATTTTCCACTTCTTCTTTTTTAATTACTGCGGTTTTGTTTATATACCTCTGCCGCATGATTTTCTTCTTCTGGTTTGTTTTTCCTTTTATTAAAAATAATGAGGAGGACTACATCTGTTTTTACATCTGATTACAAGACTGGAGTAGCTGTGCATCAAAGATGTTTCAAATGACCTTCCGTGTGACTGAATCAAGGGAGAGAAATCAAAGCCATGCTAATACGGAATACAGTAGACCAGATTAAAACGCTGTGGTTTTATTTATGCTGGTTTATGTTTAGAAAGTACGTAATGGACTTTAATGTTCCAAGCGAAGATCTGAAGTAATGCTTAGCAGAACATAAACAACATCACATGCAATAAGCCACCAGAAACAGTGTGTTACCGTTGCATTGTTTTTCGTAATTGTCAGATTCAATGTGGGAGATACACATGTGTGTGTTTGAAAAGGACCAAAACAGTTAAAGAAAAACAATTCGTTATTCACGAAAGCAGTATTCTTCGGCTGTGAAGCTCAACATAGTATGCATTTCAAAACCCCCCATTGTTTTTTTCGTTCTTTCTGTTTTGCCACTTCCAAACTGAATCTCACTGTACTGATATGAAGCATTATTAATTAGCAGGACCGGCTGTAGCTGCAGCTGGTCTTGGTCTGTTTCATGTCTTAATGTGGAGCCTTTTGCTTTCCAAATCCGCAGAGATGAACTAGCATTGCTTGCACAAACAATGATTAATATCTGACTTCAAAGCTCCTTAGATTTCATCAATAAATTGTAATTGAGATTAATACTGAAAGGCAAAAAGCATGATGCATTCTAAACAGTTTCTTGCATCTAAATATGAAGCCAGACCATGTTAGTTCTAATATTCAAGGAGCTGCGATGTCAAATTAACGTCCAGTGGATATTTAGAAGAATAATACGCTGGATTGAGATTAGGTGTTTAATATTCACATACTGACACTTCCAAAAAGACGTCATGAAGAAGATGACAGATGTACTATGCAGCTCGCGGGTGGTATTTTCTGGCAATTAATTGCTGATTTTGGATTGTGACACTCCAAGAAATGGTCCTTGAATACACATTGAATTTCCTAATCTAAAGAGAATGACTCACACTCCTCACACACACACACGCGCGCGCACGTGGTCGTGATATTCTATGAACATCAATCCAAGATTTGGATTAGTATAAATCTCTCTGTTGGCTCTCGCACCATTTCAAACCCACCATCCTCTCACCCTCCACCCCTCTCCAAAGAAGAGAATTGGCAGTTTGATAACTGAATGACAAATGTTAGAGAAACAGTCCGAACCATGATCACATCCATAATCCTTCCAGGCTTGTCAGGGAGAGTGGAAAAAAGCCAGACACAATGAATATCCTGCTCAATAGACCCTAAAACAAAGGAAATAAAACGTTTCTTATGAAGACATGATTTGGTTTAATCTATTATTCTATTTACAGCGCTACTTTGCACTTACTTTGCAAAAGGAGTCCACAGCTGTAAAGATGATGGCGTTTCATTGGGTTATCATCATCTGATCATTTTGGTGTCATTGATAAAAATGTACAATATGAGGCTAAAACACTCTTGTTTTTGTTTTGATATGCGTGTAGTGAAAGATGATGCATTTATACAGATAACTGCATTATCACTCAATACGTTTTTATGAGACAACACAACACGGCGATTGATAACAATATTAAACAATTCGACAGAAATAAATCTGAATTATTAAGTCACTGTAGCTATAATATAATAACATTCATGGAACCATTTTTATAAATCAGTGTACAATGGATTATGAGCATACACATTTAACAGCAAATGCATGTAGTCTTCATGTGTCTATAAATATGTTTTTAGAATAGTAATACTTATAAATAAGTATACATGGGGCTTTAACTCATTATGAGCATGGGTTTCATAGAAAGTGTTACCGAAATGTTTTCAATTTTAATATATTTTAAAATATAGGGAAAAAAGTATATTTTAGCCCCATTATAAACAAGTGTTGTCAGTGACTGATAATTTGGCCACCCACTTATTACAAAATATATGGCATAAGCAAAGTGTGAACTGCATAATTTCATCTGTGTTTCAAGTTTGGTCCATGTAAGTAGATTATGCCTTAAATAATTCCCCTTATGACCCATATTATACATGCCATGGTTCTATATATTTCATGATAATTCATGTCCATGGGGGAGTTTTGAAATTAGTCATTACCCAGTTTTACCCCATTAAGTCTTTTTTTTTTTTGTTACAGTGAGTCAGCTATACATCATTAACAGTAATGGGCTCCACAGGGCACATCTAGCTTGAATCATATTAATAAAAAAACACCCTCATTGGCATATGCAATGGCACTGACAATTATACGACAAAAAAAGCTATTGACCGAAGTGACTTTCTGGCTATTAAACCTGCAGGTTATTGAGAAAAAAACATTTAGAAAGAAAGAAAGAGTAAAAGCTCCCAGCACTCATTTAGAGGAAATTATCTGTGGAACTTATTTTCATGGTGTTCCCAAAAAGCATGACCGGCTTGAACTTAAAGAGAGGAAGTGGTAATCCTTTAGGATACAGGGTTTATCTCCTGAAGGCTCTGCCATGGCTGCTAATAGCATATGATTCAGCAGCGTAAAAAACCTCGATTTCCCACCACCAAATGGCCTGTGAGAGGAAATGTTACCAAATCGAGTTTAAAATGACTTCCTGGGTTTTTTTTTTTTACCTCGACAGTTTTGTCACCTTTTTCTTGTTGCCCATCAGCGGAAATGAGGCATAAAATAATGGCTCTTCCCCGTCTGTTTTCCATCCTGACCCTCTCAACCCAAATGACTGCCACCGTTCACAGGCCAGTTCATCCCACCGCCCTCTTCTCTCGAAACACACGACTGTGAGCCTCTACTTCTCACCACATCACAGGGAAACCAGACTGACTGAATCCGGTGAGTCATTCGGCAAACTGTACACCTCAGTGGCTTCATCGTAAATGTTATTTATTTATCACTTTATGATATATTTATTGTACTATACTAGAGTGTGAGAGAAATGGAATGAGATAAATAATGCTTCAGGCATCTGGTTTATATTTATTTATATATTATGGTAAGACTTTACAATAAGGTTCATTAGTTAACATGCTAAATAAAAATAAAATAAAAAATAAATAAGATAAAATAAATAAGATAAAATAAAAATGCTGGGTTGTTTCAACCCAAATTTGGGTCAAATATGGACAAACCCAAATGTTGGGTTAAAAATGTAATTAAAAAAATTACAGTTGAAAGTGAAAGTTGAAGTTGGGTTAAAATTTTGAATTACATGTTTTTAACTCAACATTTGGGTTTGTCCATATTTGACCCACATTTGGGTTAAAACAACCCAGCATTGTCTGTATTAACTAACATTTGTTACAGTATTTATTCATGCTGTTCATTGTTTGTTCATGTTAGTTCATGTTAACCAGTACAACCTTTGATTTTGATAATGTATTAGTAAATGTTGAAATTAAAATTAATTAAGATGAATTAATGCTGTAGAAGAATTGTTCCTTAGTTCATGTTAACTAAGGTAGTTAACTAATGAACCATATTGTAAAGTGTTACCTACATTATTATTTATTCATATTTTGAATTGGCTTTTATTTTGATATTTTCAGTTTTCATTTTATTCTAAGTTTTATTAATGTATTTTTTTTTTAAATATCACTATTAGTATTTCATTTATTTTTATTTTTTAGTAATACATTTTGTACTTAAACTCAAACTTCCAAAGGCTTACCAAGGCAACATTTCATCATTTATTTTTAATCCAATATTTATATTTTATTGTATATTATTTCAGCCTTAATTCAATTAACAAAAACAATTTTGATAGATTTAGTTTTAGTTAACAATAACAACACTGGTCCTTGGCCATTTTTTATTTGTTTATAGTTTATTTACTCTAATCTCCAAATAAGAGCCCCTAAATGGACATGGTGATAGAAAAAAATTAATAATGAAATAATTTAGATGAGATGTCGAATGTCAATGCTTTTGCCTTCCCCCGAGAAACTTTGTTCTTTGTGTGCGAACGCTTTGCACAGGTGGCCAAGAGTATTGCAAGAGAGACCGCAAAACATTTGTGAGATAGAACGCAAGAGCATTTTTTTCACATCACCATGTCCCTTTAGGGGCTCTGTATGAAACAAATCAAAACCGATTGACTCTTTTTATTATCAAGAGCAGACTGTTAACTTTCAATTGGAGTCCTTGTAACTAAAATATGTCATTTACCTTGCATTTGGCGACTCTAGAGGTGCATAAATTACACACTTCTCTTTTAATTTACAATTTCCAGTGAAGTAACAACGCGTGCAATACATTAAGGACTCAAACTTCCCCACAGTTGCTTATTCTGTCCTGTTAAGCCCCTTCATCACCAGCTATTTATTTAAGACCGCATCTAGGAAATTGTTTGTGACAGCTCATATTGGAAAAACAGCGTGTTGATGAAGAGAAGTGTGCATAAGCATTCTAATGAAAATAGTGGGATTCTGTACGACTCCGTGTCTTGATTCATTGCTTAATGGAGACCCTCTCTCATCACCATGCTCCAGAATACCTATCACATATCTCAAAGAGATGCGCTACCCAAGGTGTAGTGCACTCTTATCTGAATCATCATTACACAAAGTAAAACTGTGCAGGATTGTTATGTTAGTGCTGTATAAATGATCGTTTTCATCATAACGAAGCCTGGAATCAAGCCTGGATACTGGAAACAAACGCTCCTGGCTTCTACAAACAGCAGTTTTGATCCAAGCATCGAGGTCCTTCAAAATGGATTGCGTCCAAACCTCTAGATTTGGGCATATAACATTAAACCCAGGAGTGACTTTGAATGTCGTAATGTTACTTCAGTTGCTTCAGGACTCAAATTTTACATTGGACATCAAATGGCAACCTAACACAATACTATACCATATAAAAGCAAACAATTAATAAGTGATATTGCTAAAAAGGTGTTGGTAATTATGGTAGTCTTGTGTTTTCTTCTACCTTACAATTCTGTTCAAAACTTTTGGGTCGTAAATGTTTTTTTAATTATTTCTCATGCTCACCAAGGCTGCATTTATTTGATCAGAAATGCAGAAAAACAAACAAACAGCAATACCGTGAAATAATATTGCAATTTAAAATAACAGTTTTGTCCATACTGGTAAGTCCATTTTGGTATCTTACATAACATCTACCATGGGCAGATGAATTTGATTCAAAAAGTTGAATTAGAAAACCTTTGATGTCAAATACAAAAGATATGCTAAGTGTTTTTCTTTTCTTTTAAAAGTTGACAAGCTTATTTGTAAGCTGTCCTGTACACTATATGGTTAGTTACAGTTTATGATGTGCATTTCGCTTTTGTTATTTTTTATTTATTTTTGGGGTCACAACCCACCGATTGACATTTACCTGTTCATAACAATTACTTAATGTCAAGGAATGAATTATCGGTGAGCGGGTTTGTTAAAAATCTACAGGAATAAAACAGGCATCATCTCTGATTGTGCTGAATGAGTTAACCTTTGCCAGTGCAATTCTGACCCCCCGACTGATTGCTTAGAGATTATCCCGAGATCAACAGAAAACAATTCATTAACTTCCCATAATATCGTTAATTAGACATTTTCACAACCTAACTGGCAGAGGAATAAAACTGCATAGAAATTGATTCATTACTGAGTAGGACCTTGATTTATAATTTGATGATTTCAATTATCTTGGCTGATGATGAGTACCTGCTCTGCAGACTCAGTCTGTCACAGGTGCTGCCGTCCAACTGGAGATCTAATCTGACAAAGTATGAGGCAAAACACTACAAAGAACGGAGCTATTTCAAGCTTCATAATGGACAAGGCTTAATTATAATTACTTTGTCTAAATAAGACTATTACCGGTTTCCAATTTATAACGTAATAGGCTCCGTTATCATCGGTACGGTTGTGTTAAGTAAACCTTTAGAGATGAACACTTTTGATATCTAATTTGATTGGTCTGGGATTATGTAAGTGAACAGTATATTAACTAACAGGCTCTCATGGATGATCAGAATCTATGGCAGCTGTGTTGTCAACAGGATGAAACTGCATGCAAAGTGATTCATTATAGATCTGCGTCTTAATTAATGTGTTTGACATTCAAATCAGGTATTTTGATTTAGAGTTCTCAAACACCACCGCTGCAATGGAAATTTACCATTAATTTTCTCAAATAACACATTTCAACATGCAAGGGTATTCACATGCTCCTGAAGAGAGCGCTGCACTCAAATACAGCAGTTCATGGATGAAAACTACTACATCCTTCCTTCTACATCTTTCATTCTGCACTAAATTAAGTTTCACCACCAATAGTACTTTTAAAGGTGAAGTATGTAATTTCTGGAATTAACAAAAGAGAGAGCAACAAGGTTGCTCAATCAATGGTTTGATTGCACATTTCAGGTGAATTTAAAACTCCAAAAGTTATATATATCTGAGATCGGAGTGTTTAAACCTTTAAAAAACATTACACGCATGAACTCAAACTTTCCGAACTTTCCTTAAAATAACAAATAAACACCTTTTTTGTTCAGTATAGCAGCACCAAACAGAATAGTACTGAAAACGAATGAATGAATGAATGGTCAACAGTATTTTTTGAAAGAAATTAATACTTTTATTTAGCAATGCAATAAATTAATCAAAAGTGACAGTTCATATTTATAATGTTACAAAATATTTCTATTTTTTTTTTGTTGAAAAATCAAAAATATTATAAGAATTATTAAGCAGCATACACTCTAAAAAATGCTGGGTTGCTTCAACCCAAATTTGGGTCAAATATGGACAAACCCAAATGTTGGGTTAAAAATGTAATTTAAAATTTTAACCCAACTTCAACTTTCACTTTCAACTGTAAATGTTTTAATTACATTTTTAACCCAACATTTGGGTTTGTCCATATTTGACCCAAATTTGGGTTGAAACAACCCAGCATTTTTTTAGAGTGTAGCTGTTTTAAACAGTGATAGACATAAACAATTATTTCAAATTGTGATAATATTTCACAACATTGCTGTTTTTACTTATTTTTGATCAAATACATGCAGCCTAGGTGATCAAAGACATTAAAAAAGACCCACCCATCCATCCAAAGTATAAATCTCTTTGTTGGCTGACGCTCAAATACAAAAGATATGCAAAGTGTTTTGATTAGGCTAAAAGTTGACACATGGACAAGGCAATCTCTGAATAAGTCAATTACTGATATATACTGGGAATTTCAATAAAACATACACACCTTTAACTCGCCATCCTCTCTGAATACTGACATTGTCCATCTGGATAGAGCTAATCTATCTTTGTAAAGTGGAGCTGCAGAGCCATGTATCATGAGCAGGTCTCTGTGGCGTTTCCCCATCATCCTTGTTTGTCTCCTGAAACAGCCTTGAATGGTGTTAGCAGAAGTGATACATGACTCCCCAGACTCCTCTCACAAAGGCCACACACCGGAACTGCAAACAACCATTTGCAGAGAGGAGAAAGAGAGAGAGAGGAGTGTGGTAGAAAAGTATTTATCGGTGGAGGTGATTAATGGATGGATGGAACCTGTGAGGACATATGAGGTGGAGAAATAGATGTCAACGACTCCAAACTCCATTCCGCCCCATTCTTTCAGTGCATCACTTGGTTTCCTTTCTCAGGCTATGCCCATATTTCTCATCTTATGTCTCTCTGTCTTAGACTTGAGGTGTGTTTTTCTCTTCAGCTGTCAAGATGAAAACCTTGTAAACCCCAAAGAGCAGCTTTTCAGGACAGGGAGGAAAAAAGGAATTCTGTTCTGTACAGCTCCGTCTTGTTCTTTAAAAGATGTTAACAGTGAAGGTGCATACTTGTGTATTTGTTCCTGTGCACCTGGAGGATACAGACGGCTGTCAGCTCTCAGCTTCAATCAAGTAGTGAAATCAAAATGATTGAGAAAAATCTCATCATGGGTTTTCTTTTCTCCATGATAACCTGGATGATTTATATGTGAAAGCACATCTGTAAAAATGACCTGGTAATATGAACTGCACCACGGACCATCTGGACCACCATCTGATAATGATTAAGAATATTTAATGAGCAATGCGTTTGGGTGGGCCTTCTTTATTACATCGACAAAACCCCTGACTGAAATATTTGTGGGGGAAAAAAAACTATTTAAAATAAAATAATAAATACAACGCTGTGGTATTTATGTTGATGCATAACTTCCATGACTTTTTGAAAATTGAAAAATCAGTATAACTACTTATGTATTTTATTATGACATATTTGAATTTATACATTTACACTTACAGTATATATGAAGTTATTCTACACTTAATCAGCTGAACCTGCATCTGAAGTAAGTGGTGATGATACTTTTTTGGTGTAATTTTCATTTGGAACTCAGTGGTACATGTTTTAATGTGTTGTTTTTGTAGAAGTACTGCTCTGCTGGCATGTTGTGTCAGGAACAGGGTTTTCTTTTTCATCTGGTCGATTAAAACAGAACCCAGTGTGCTGCTTTGGGCATGGAACACGGTTTACCAGCGGCTGCCTGAAGTATATTTGATGAAAGTTGATGCTGATGAGGTTTATATTTTAGTCAGCCAACCAAGAAAGAAAACTGTAATGAAACAAGACACTTCAGCAGAGCAGAACTTCTACAGAAAACATTATTAAAAGGGTCAGATTTTCTAACAGCTTGTGCCTGTTAGCAAACCCTCTTTTGGTGTAAAAATCTACCGTCAGGATTTACTAAAGACACCCAATAAAACATTTGTGCTGAAAAGGCGTGGACACATTTTTTTTTTTTTTTTTTTTTTTTGGCTGACCTTATTGCATATGCATTTGTGGGGGTTTCCCTTTCAGGGGGCTTTCACACTAGCACTTTTGGTGCGCACCCGGGTACGAATGACGTCAGAGTTCGGTTCGTTTGGATGATGTGAATGCTGTCTTCCGAACTCGGGTGCGTACCCGCGAACCGTACTCGGGTCCGCTTAAAAAGGTGGTCTGGGGTACGGTTCATGTGAACTCCGGTGAAGTACGGTTCGCTGCTGATATGAACGCAATCGAACCAAACCGCGGAAGTGAACCGCTATTGATGACGTATAATGTATAATGTGGTCGACAGGACAGTCGTCAGTGCGTGCGTGTGTGTGTGTGTGTACACTTACCTTGACGAAAAGCGGGATTGACGCACTGCAAGCAGAGAGATGATTTATGCTTGCCTCCGCAAAAATTGTCTTCGGCTGACAGCCAGCTGTCTTTGGAACGATTTTAGTACTTTTGCGGCAGACATACCCAAGTGTGTTTCTGTATCTTTTCTTTGAAAACAAAACCAAAGGTTAAAAAAAAGAAGAACAAATGTGAAGCGAGCAATTTTATCCATTTTGACGCCTTTTCATTCATAGCGGCGCCGGTTACCAAGCAACATGATTACGCGCCAGCTGCAGCTTGATGACGCAAGCGTACCGCGGTTCGGATACATATAATATTTGTGAACACAGTCTATCGGGGGCAGGGGGAGGGGGGAGCAATCGAACTCGGGTTCGGAACAGGCAATTGAACCAAGTGTGAAAGCGCCCTAAGATACAAAATTTATGGGAGGAGATTATTTAAATGAATCATGCAAGATGATTTACTAAGCTTTTGTCCTAGTCAATTTACTGGTATTTGCGCCATTATTTACCACCCCAAAACATCATGTCTTAAACCAGATGCTAATTTGCGCTGTTCTTGGTATATTGCGTTGGTCGTTGTGGAAATGATCCGGCTGTGTCTGTGTTCTTTGATTTGCAAGTCGTCAGTAGATCACGCGCATAAATTTACACTCCTATCAGCGCTTTTATAGAATTGCGCTCTCATGCTAATTTGCCCTGTTTAGTAAATCTGGCCCCATAACATTAACCATGTGAGTTAACAAATGATGCTAGTTAAAAAATTGAAAATTATACCCAAGCATACAGGTCCTTCTCAAAAAAATAGCTTATTGTGATAAAGTTCATTATTTTCCATAATGTAATGATAAAAATTAAACTTTCATATATTTTAGATTCATTGCACACCAACTGAAATATTTCAGGTCTTTTATTGTTTTAATACTGATGATTTTGGCATACAGCTCATGAAAACCCAAAATTCCTGTCTCAAAAAATTAGCATATCATGAAAAGGGTCTCTAAACGAGCTATTAACCTAATCATCTGAATCAACTAATTAACTCTAAACACCTGCAAAAGATTCCTGAGGCTTTTAAAAACTCCCAGCCTGTTTCATTACTCAAAACCGCAATCATGGGTAAGACTGCCGACCTGACTGCTGTCCAGAAGGCCATCATTGACACCCTCAAGCAAGAGGGTAAGACAGAAAGAAATTTCTGAACAAATAGGCTGTTCCCAGAGTGCTGTATCAAGGCACCTCAGTGGGAAGTCTGTGGGATGGAAAAAGTGTGGCAAAAAACGCTGCACAACGAGAAGAGGTGACCGGACCCTGAGGAAGATTGTGGAGAAGGACCGATTCCAGACCTTGGGGGACCTGCGGAAGCAGTGGACTGAGTCTGGAGTAGAAACATCCAGAGCCACCGTGCAAAGGCGTGTGCAGGAAATGGGCTACAGGTGCCGCATTCCCCAGGTCAAGCCACTTTTGAACCAGAAACAGCGGCAGAAGCACCTGACCTGGGCTGCAGAGAAGCAGCACTGGACTGTTGCTCAGTTTTGCATGTCATTCGGAAATCAAGGTGCCAGAGTCTGGAGGAAGACTGGGGAGAAGGAAATGCCAAAATGCCTGAAGTCCAGTGTCAAGTACCCACAGTCAGTGATGGTCTGGGGTGCCATGTCAGCTGCTGGTGTTGGTGCACTGTGTTTTTATCAAGGGCAGGGTCAATGCAGCTAGCTATCAGGAGATTTTGGAGCACTTCATGCTTCCATCTGCTGAAAAGCTTTATGGAGATGAAGATTTCATTTTTCAGCACGACCTGGCACCTGCTCACAGTGCCAAAACCACTGGTAAATGGTTTACTGACCATGGTATAACTGTGCTCAATTGGCCTGCCAACTCTCCTGACCTGAACCCCATAGAGAATCTGTGGGATATTGTGAAGAGAAAGTTGAGAGACGCAAGACCCAACACTCTGGATGAGCTTTAGGCCGCTATCGAAGCATCCTGGGCCTCCATAACACCTCAGCAGTGCCACAGGCTGATTGCCTCCATGCCACGCCGCATTGAAGCAGTCATTTCTGCAAAAGGATTCCCGACCAAGTATTGACTATTGAGTGCATAACTGAACATAATTATTTGAAGGTTGACTTTTTTTTTTGTATTAAAAACACTTCTTTTATTGGTCGGATGAAATATGCAAATTTTTTTAGACAGGAATTTGGGGTTTTCATGAGCTGTATGCTAAAATCATCAGTATTAAAACAATAAAAGACCTGAAATATTTCAGTTGGTGAGCAATGAATCTAAAATATATAAAAGTTTAATTTTTATCATTACATTATGGAAAATAATGAACTTTATCACAATATGCAAATTTTTTGAGAAGGACCTGTATATTCAGTGCTACTGTTTATATATACAGGAACGGCTGATTAAATGCATAGAATAAAATTAAATAATAATAAATTAAAAAATATAAATAAACATACATAATAACAAACATGAACATATTTTAGCGACCAAAATTATCAGGATATATTGAGAGATTTACTAAAAACAACTAATGCCATTACAAAGTTTTCTCATTGAAATGAGAAACAATATAAAGACACACATTTGCATCCATATTGTGATGTGCAAGGCTGTTATGACAGTATTTGGCACTTTGAGATTGAGGAACTAGGAAAAGTGGAAGGGAAAACTGTTGTTCATCTTTATTTTTTTTACTTTTTTTGCTGCCGACTTTAAAATTTTCCTTGACGTTAAACTCTCACAAAAACTAAACTGAAGCATTTAACCTGCAGAGAAGTCAGAACGAACTGTTCCCTTCTGTTTGTGAGACTCATTTGTCTTTCTCGAAAGATGGAGATGTTCTTTGAGAATACCAAGCTAAACTCAACGTTCTTTCCAGTGCTGGTGTTCACCCCATTAAACAGCCTCGGACCTTTAACTAACCCCAGCTGTACACACACACACACACGATGGTTTCCATGTTTTATGGGGACTTTACATAGACATAATGATTTTTATCCTGTACAAACTGCATATTCTATCCCACTCCACCACTAACCCTACCCCTAAACTCCATCACAGAAAACGTTCTGCATTTTTACATTTTCAAAACACTCAATTTAGTATGATTTATAAGCAGTTTTCCTCATGTAGACCAAAAAAAAAAAAAAAAAATATATATATATATATATATAATAATTTTAATTTAAAAAGATTACTGGACCTGGTATTACTATCCTTGTGGGGAAATTTGATCCCATAACATAGCGAATACCAGACAGACAGACAGACAGACAGACAGACACACACACACACACACACACACACACACACACACACACACACACACACACACACACACACACACACACACACACACACACACACACACACACACAAATTAATAATAATAATAATATAAAAATATATATTTTTTAAAATAAAATTAAAAAAAAAAATTAAATCTTGAGCTGTGTGGAAAAATAAGACAGAAAATGATTAAATGGATTACTGGACAACTAGGAAAATAGACACTATTTCGGGTACTTCTCTCTCATGATAGTGAATTGATTTTGCAGAAAAAGCATCAATGTGCAAATAGACTCAGAGTCAGTCAGACACACATGCAAAGATCCACACTCAACTGTGATTAGAGAGTGTTTTGGTCTGGGCTGAAGGCTGAATAAATGGGAGAGTGAGGCCTCCTGCAGCTCTTCAGAGTTATAATCACCCATCAGCAGGACTCAGGGAGAAATAAGGAGGGTGGAAATACGGGGCCGTTCTCACAAACTGTTTTAGAGTTAATTACCTCTGGATGCACTGACTGTTCTGAGATTTGAACACTTGAATACAAAATTTCCTGTGGGACTTGCTTTGGAGGTTTCATGGGCCCTTGTTCTATTTTTATTTATCTATTTGTTTATTTGTTTTTGGATGAAACTAGAAGTTCATGCACCATTAATTATAAAGCTGCAGTGAGTGTGATTATAAATGACCTTTAATAACCTTGTCTCTAGTATTTAATATTATTAGTAGCCTTTACGTACAGTTAAAGTTCTTAAGAGAACACTATAATTTTATCTTCTTTTAGATTGTTGTTCACTGCCTCAGTCCCAAATGTATTCCTGTTTTCTGTTCAGTGAATGTTTCAGAAACTTCACTCAGCACCCACTGTTGCGATCTCTGTGGATTTCTGGGTGGTGAAACATCATGCTTTAAGAACTACAATTGTTGAAGCACATTTGGAGGAGTTATGCACTGTATATAGCCAATAAATAAATATTAACACACACGCACACACACATGTTGGGTTTCGATGTTTTATGGGGACATTCCATAAACGTAATGGTTTTTATACTGTACAAACTGTATATTCTATCCCCTTACACTAACCCTACCCCTACACCTTAACCTACTCATCACAGAAACGTCCTGCATTTTTACATTTTCAAAAAAGATCATTATGTATAATTTATAAGCTTGTTTCCTCATGGGGACCAAAAAATGTCCCCAGAAGGTCCAAATTTACTGGTATTTCTATACTTGTGATGACATTTGGTCCCCATAATGTAGAGAATATGATGGGAAGTGTTTATTGACATAAAAAAAAATCATATTGACTCATTATACTCTTCACTGACATATTTGCTCTTTGAATAACAATATATTTTGAAAAAACGTTATCAGGGGCAAAATTGTTGGTTGTGATGTAAATTAAAGCTGCAAGCAGCATTTATCGGGGTTCAAGCGATGTAAGGCCTTTAAGCACATGCGTAAAAATATATTATGTTTTATTTAGCAAGCATGTAAACACTTAGAAAACTTAGGAAACCAAAAGTAATTTATAAAAGATCATATAAGAGATTCAGTCAAGAACAATTTTGTACAGACATATATAATGTATGTTGGATTGATGTTTATAAGGAAGTTCATTCTGATAATGCATCAGCATTTGGAAGATTATTTTACCCTTTGGTGGACAAACATGCACCAATGAAAAAATAAAAATAAAGTGAAGAATGTCAGGGCACCATTGATTGTTAATGAGTTGAAACACATTATGTTTGAGAGAGATGTGGCAGCATCAGAACTGGGAACAAGGAGGATTGGGACGTCTATTGCAAATTAAGCAATCAAGTAACTAAAATGAATAGGAAAAATAAAAGAATGTTTTCTTTGAAGACATTCAAAGTTGACATTCAAAGAAGACATCATTGCCAATGAAATGGATAGGAAATCAAGTCAAATTCCTTCTTTTATTGATACAGGTGACTCATTTTTAACTATTTTGAAACCATATGAAATTGGAAATTATTTTAATGATTTTTTCATAAATAAAGTTGATAAATTAAAAGAAGAAATGTTGTTTGGCAGAACCAGTTTGCCACATCTTTAATATCAGTATTGAAAAGGGGATTTTTCCTTTAGCTTGGAAAGATGTTATTCACAGAAAAATGCAGCACTGGGTTTTAATGGTCATAATAGTGACCAATAAGTTTGCTACCAGTTCTTAGCAAAGTATTGAAAATTATAGTTGAGTAAATTCAATTATTCTTTAAAGGAGCATTGCGTAAGTTCTGAAATTTCTAACCGTTACTGACACCAGTGGCCGTTAGAGAAACTGCAGCCAGTCTCATGCTCGTTCTCGGTGTTCTCGGTGCGCACGCTCGTATGAGCACGACCACAGCAACCACAGACGGCTCATCAAGATTCACCAGCATGTTTACAGAGGTAAGAAAAGTTACAGCGCTGACCGGAGCTCCCTCCAAGAATCAAATGTTGACTCTTGTCTTTGCCAGACGCCGGTCACTCTCTATTTTGGCCGCACTAGATTTTTTTTTTACTTACGAGGAGTTTCCGTGGGTGTCTGGATTGTGCTGGAGGCTGGTCGCTTCTTTCCGTCCGCAGAGTCCATTTGAAACACTAGTAAGCAGCAATCGCTAGGAGTAATGGTTGCCGTACGGATGTAAGCCCAAGTAGACGAGAACGCGCATGACGTCATATTTTGTGAATTTTCGCGCCAATTCGAACCCGAGTCACCTGACTCCTCCACACACAATTGAGCCTACAGGCTGATATAGGCAACCGTGGTGGACAGTCAAGGTGTCATTCCTTCTATTACATTATGGTTGGCTCATAAATGTACGAATGAAAACTCTATCTTAAAGATTTTTTTAAAGTAAAATCCTACACATAGCCCCTTTAAGGAGAATAATTTGCTCTCTAATTTTCAGCATGCATATTGAGAGAGCACAGATTGATGACAATAACTTAGTAGGAGCAGTCATGTTAGATTTTACCTGAGCTTTTGA
The DNA here is from genome assembly GCF_029890125.1 of Rhinichthys klamathensis goyatoka. Taxonomy (NCBI): domain Eukaryota; kingdom Metazoa; phylum Chordata; class Actinopteri; order Cypriniformes; family Leuciscidae; genus Rhinichthys; species Rhinichthys klamathensis. The sequence goes on from NW_026606580.1 coordinate 633,197, forward strand.
TGTACTGGATCATAAATTATTGTTGGATAAACTGAAATGTTACAAATTTACTTCTCATACTGTACATTTGTTTAAAAGTTAACTGTCTAATGGGACAATGTGTATGGAAGTTATTTAGATGTGAAAGAGTTGCAATGTGCTGTGCCTCAAGGACGTTAAGACCAATGATCATTCTCTTGTTTTAAAGTGTGCATGGACAGTCATGTATGCAGATGATAATACATTACATTTACCTGCAACATCAATTAAGCAGTTGTCTACTGCTTTGGATGAGGAAATACAATTGGTCATAAAGTAGGTGTGGAATAATAAGTTGGTTCTAAACCAAAAAAACCAAAAGCATTGTGTTTGCATCAAAAGTTAAAATTTGTCTGTAAAGAGTGTGCCTATATTGAACAGGTAGAGGAAATAAGACTTCTTGGAGTTATTAGACAGTAGGCTAAAGTGGTCAAACCAAGATATAAAATATGGTAACAGGTGGGAAGAGGTTTGTCAGTTATTAAGAGATGTGTACACTTTTTACCACAACACTGTATTTCTAAAATTGTGCAAACAATGGTTCTTGCTTAGATTATTGCCCAGTGATGTGGTCGAGTGCATCAAGTAAAGACAAAAAAAATAAGTAATTGAAAAATTACAATTAGTCCAGAACAGAGCGACATGACTCACTTTAAACTGTAATAGAAGGGCTAATATAATAAGAATGCACTGGTGAAGGATTGTCTCTCTGCTTTGATTTATAAGAAATATTTCTGTATGTTCCTAATGCCCTGTAACTTTTGTATAGTAGTACTAGTCATAATTTTAACACCAGGCATGAATAAAAGGGATTTACCGTTGATATTACATATTTTTTAACAAGAAAAATTAGTTTAAAAAATATTTAAAGGAACATTTAATGACACTAGTAAATTGTTGATTTTGATATTTGGAATGAATGTTGGGTAATGTTTCATTGACTTGACTTTTTATAGTTGTATGTATTTTTGTATTTTTTTACTTGTTGGGACCCCAGGAAGAGTAGCTAGCCCTTGCCTAGGTAGTGGCTAATGGGGATCTAAATAAACAAAAAAACTTAGATCATAGATGGAAAAGAGCATTTACAGCCAATACAGGAAATTTACTAAGGAAAAATATGTTTTTTAAAGTTTTTTTGACAGTTATAGTACCATGTCTTGCCTGATCTCCACCACTTTTATTAGGTGTCCTCAAAGTGTGCCCATACATATGTGTGTCAAATTTGTTGTAAATATCTCATTTGGTTTTGAAGATTAGACACTTATATTTATGAGAGCATAAAAATGATCCATGGGCGACATTGATTTGATTTTTTTGTCAGTTCCTATCATAATTTTGACATTTGGGTGTTATTTTTTAGCTATTGACCTATGTTTTCAAATTTCCTGTGGTGGTTTTGTCTCGATCGGACTAACGGTTTCGAAGATAATCAAGTTTTTTAACCGCTAAATGACACAGTAACACAAACCATAAGGCGAAACCTGGCATGTTTGGTATTGTTGGACTCGGCAAGGATTCAGGAGTCTAAGGAGGTCACTCCCGTGAAAAACGCTGGCTTGAAACATCTCAGGCTCCTTCAGGGCATTGTGCCGATCACGCATAGGCCTACTGAGTTTTTAGAGATAAGCCAATGTTCTCATAGACTATCATGGCACCGTGGACAAAGACACTGCATGCCAATTTTCATCGGACTAATGGTTGGGTGCGGTTATTGCCATTTTTATGATTTTTTTCCCTGTTATAGCACCAGCAAGTGGCCAATCGTCGCGATTTTTTCCATGTGACCTCAGATTGAGCTCATAAACATTTGTCCCGAGTTTAGCGAACATATCTCTTTCCGTTCACAAGTTATAGCCGTTTTAGTAAAAGTGGCCACTGTCACATCGGACATTTTGGTCCCCCATAGCGACCATGGATTGAAATTTTTAATTGTTTTGATGATTATTGATAGTCACTCTCCAGAGAATATTTCTGCAGTGGTTTGGTTCCGATCAGGCCAAAAACCTAGGAGTAGTTCACAAAAGTAGGTTTTTCAAAAAAATCAATTTACTCCAATGCATGCATTTTGTCTGCCTTGAGCCAAGGATTCCAACGATATAAGACACTTGGGCCTACGCCTAACGGTTTAGGAGTTATGGGCCATTTCATACTTTCGACCGCTGTAGCGCCCCCGTCAGGCCATTCGGGGCGCACCTTTGTAGGCGGTGTGAGTACTACCAGCCCTCAAAGCCCTCAAAGTTTCAAGTCTCTACGACTTTCGGTCTGCTCGATCAGTTTTGCTGCATCATGGGGAAATTAACAATAACAATAGGGTTTCAGCGCTACGCACTTGAACCCCTAATTACCCCACTGAGATATGACAGTGAAGAGCATGCTTGAGATTAAATGTGAGATAATTAAAGAAATATGACAAATATGAAAAATATTAAGGTAAATATAACTGGTGAATAGAATATTTTCACATTGTCAGATACGTTTGTCAGATCCAAAATGTGTGAAAATATTATTTTTCTGTGTGTATTTAGGACAAAAAAAAACTAGCTATGAAAATAGTCTTAGCAATAGAGTATTTTAGTGCATTTAGAAAATAAAAAACAATTGGTACAAAATGATAATCACAGAAGGCTTTCAAGCACAATACATATTTTGAAATGTGATGGAAATGACACTGGGTGGGAAACGTTCACGACTTTCACAACAAAATGACAAACAATTACAGAATTATCATTTGAGGCATGTCTGTCCACTGTTGGACATTATTAGTAGACAAATTAAATAAACTAGTCGGAGTGTGAAAGATTTGTCCGCAAGGCCAAAAGTGGCCATAGCTGAAGAAACACTCAATCTACAACCAGCAGATTTATGGGTGACAAATTGACAGGAAAACACTGTCCTGGTGTTTCACATTATGAGTGAAGAACTCCTCCAGTGGGAGAGTTTATGACTGTTCTCCATCGATCAGTGTCATAGAATGGAAAGCACTTAGAGGAACAGAGAGCATGAAGAGGGTGGACATGCTCTGCACCGATCTGCAGGGAGCTGGCCTACTAAAATACAGAAAGTAATTTAGTAACTGGATGTGAAAGGTGGTTCATTTGCTCATTTTTTGTCCTTCTGATAGGATGGAGGCACTGGTAAAACAATGTTTAGAGTTAAAAGGATATTTCACCCAAACATTTAAATTCTCTCATCATTTAGTCACCCTTTACCATCCCCGATGTTTATGACTTTCTTTCTTCAGTGAAACGAAAACTTCTTCAGGGGAAATTAAACAGCCGAAGCACTGGATGTGTTGGTTTCGTCCTCATCACTTATTATGAAACACCTGTGATTCAGCAACTACCTGCTAATGCACTCACATTCACCTAAAGTAGCCTTATTGACAAGTTTGTGTGAGTAAGTGCAATACACATAAGATATAGTGCATTCAATGCCCTGTAGATGTAAACTGTAACAAGTAATTACATTACTCATCACAAATGTATTGGAGTAAAGAGGACATCTGCTTGTTTTAAAATGTAGTCAAGTACAGAGTAAAAGTTCCTAATATCTTTGATACAGTAAAACTACAAAGTAGCCAAACATATAGTAACTAATTACATTTCCTCAAATACTTTAAACCACTGCAAGGAAGTACAAATGACCGTCACGTCTCGTATCACAACGTCCCTTTTATGAACGCTTGTATGACAGTTGACTGGAAGCAATGATTTATACTTTGAAATAAAGTTTAAAATATTAGTATTTTTCTAACACACACCTATCGTCTCACTTTATAAGACATTGATTCATCCACTGGTGTTGTATGGATTACTGTCACAATCTTTGAGTGTGGTTTTTCAAGCGTCAACCAAGCGGCACCCATTCACTTGCATTATATGGACTCACAGAGATTGATTATTTTCCGAAAAATCTTTGTGTTTATCTGAAGAAAGAAAGTCATACACATTGGGTATGGCAAGAGAGTGAGCAAATGAGAATTTTCATTTTTGCGTAAACTATCCTTTTAAGGTTAATGTTTATTTTTTTTTATGAAGAAACATTTATATATATATAAATAATCATATTATTTGAGTAGCATTTTTCTTCAAACCCTCAAATTTAATAAACCAGACTCTTTGAATACAGACTGTTTACAAAGAAACATCTCTGTCCATTTTCATAAATGTCATCCAAAGTTCAATGTCATTACATTTCAAATAAAACACTAAAACATTCTTCTCCACCACTGAATCATTACCATTAGTAGTTTTTGTTCTCTAACAAAGCTCTCTGAACATCCACAGGTTACGACTGTAAATATACAGTATGTGATGTATGGAAAGGTTCTGCAGTTGACACTGTGTATACATCTGTATTTATGAGAATGAAGAGGCCTTTATGGCCACAATAACACCTATTCATTTCCACATATAAAAAACTCTTCCCCATAATCTCAACATGCACGCACAGAGGTTCAGCTCACTTCGGAGAGGTCATTAACATTGTTATTGCGCCAGGTACACTCAGAGGGCTGAAACAATTATTGCAATAATATAGGATGACACATGTGAATGGGGACATGGAGAGAGACCACTAGACAGTAGAGAACACTAATTCAGCTACTGGAGGACAATACATAAAATAAGAGAGGGAGAAAGATGAATTAACTGTCAAAGGTAAGCTCCAACAAAGAACTCATACATCCTCAAAATAACACCTAATGGACCGAAACAGAGCGCGCGACATCCGAAAATCCACAACAAACATCATCCAGAGTGCAAAGACGAGTTACAACGGAGCCAATTATGCATATCAAACGTTATAGAAGGGACTTTCCCCTCAGTCATAATTCATCCAGCCCGGAGCAGATGGCCCTTTAATCATTGCAGACATTGGCACATGCTAGACACGAGGGTTTCAGCACCATGGACAGCAGCCAGTGGTTTGTTAAGCAGTTCAGCACCATGGACAGCGACCAAAAAGTTCCACTCGTATTTTTGGCAGCGCCGCAAAGCAAACCACACCACTCCACATCAAATCACCTGCTTTCTTTTCTTTCGTTTTTTTATCCACGTCCACTTCCTCTCTCACCCCCTATCCGTCCATCTTCCTTTTTATCTTTCTCTCTCTTCCTCTCTCCCAACCGTTCCCTCCCAGCGCCAGTTCCGATCCCCTCCCTGCCTTCCTCTGTGGGCTGTGAACAGCAGTGTCATGGACGAGACCTTTACCAGGTAATTGAGTCCTCTAGCTCACACCACTAATTTGCGAAGCTTGGGTCTCCCGAGCAGTTACCCGAGAGACAAAAACGGGAAGAAGGAGTGAAAGTGAGAAGGAGAAAATAACTGGACTGAGTACAATATGTTAATTGGTTTCCTGTAATTGACAGGTTTTGGAAAGGTCATTGAGTATTTCAGAGGAAAGCAAGAAGCATTTTACTCGGCGGGAACTGAAAGGGGACTGTAGCTAAAACCGTCAGTGAATGTCGGATTCACGCGTGGTAACGATCAATTACTGCTGTTTTTCCGCATAAGGAAGCACAGCAATGACTCACCAAGTTGGCGCTTATGTTTGAGAATAAATAAGCAAGAGTTCAAAGTGAGAGATAAGCCGTGAGCGCTCCTGCCACTCAAACCACATAACTGTTTACAAAAAATAAAATAAAATAAAATAACCATACATCACCTCAAGTCACATCTTCTCAAAAAAGTGCATGTTGATTGATCATTCTGCCGGCTCCTCATTCTGAATCTCAACAAAGACTCTACCATCATGCACCTCAACTAAACCTGCTATTTTTCACTTGGTTTTGTTATCCAACACACTGTGAATGCAGAGTAAATACCTTTGTGTGTACTCTGTCTCTGCCTGCAATGGTTCAAAGGGTTCTATACTAGTTTGGATTGGGCAAAAAACAAGAATAATGAGCATATATTATATTAGAACTGTTTTGTCTGAACTGTGGCCTACAGTAAATGGCAGCACATATGAAACAACTCATTGATCTGCAGTGCTCATATGGACAACACAGGTTCGAGTCTGGCTCTGAATATATTACTTAACTATAACCTTATGGAAGAACTTTCCACAGAAGAATAACAAAGTTCAGAGCTACTAAACTATTATTAGGTGTTCAAGCACGAAGTGCTGAAAACCTATTGTATTTGTACTGATTTTTATTATTATTATTATTATTATTATTCTTCTGCCGTAAAACGCATCGTGCAGAACAAACCGTAAGTGCTGGAGCTCTGAAACTTTGTCAGATGGTAGTACAAAAATCGAGGAGAGCCTCAGAAAGTATGACCCCGATTGGCCTATAGGTGGCGCTACAGCAATCAATTGCGCGAAACTGCTCATAACTCCTAAACCGTATGTCGTAGACTCAAGTGTCTTATATCATTGGAAAGCTGGAGGCCTGAAGAACAAAACGTATATCTCCGATTTCATTTCCGGTATGCAAATTTTTCCGCCATTTTGAATTTTGTCAAAAACCTACTTTTGCGAACTAGTCCCTGGTTTTTCGCCCGATCAAAACCAGACAAATGCATACATGTTCTCTGGAGTCTGAATATCAATAATCATTGAAAAAAAGTTGAATTTTCGATTCACGGTCGCTAGGGGGAGTAAAATGATCGTTGTGGGAGGAGCCTATTTTACTAATATGGCTATAACTCGAGAAGTAAATGAGATATCTTCACCAATCTTGGAACACATGTGTATGAGTTCAATCTGAGGTCACAGTAAAAAAATCGCGTCGACCTAACACTAGGTGGCGCTATAACACACAAAAAACCTAAATCGGGCTATGACCACCTGACCGTTAGTCCGATTGACTTAAAAATTGGTATGCAGTGTCTTGGTCCAAGGTGCCATGTATGTATATGAGGAAATTGGTGTAACTCAAAAAACATGGCCGCCATCGGCCAATGAATTTGAGCACCTATTACACGAGGTTAACGGAGGCCAATCGGAACGAAACTTGACGGACATGTTTGACTCATGGCCCAAGAGGTCTGTAAGAGTTTTGAAAGAAATTGGCCACTAGTTGGCGCTAACGAGTTTTACGGCTCTGTAATCACGTGGTGTTGCACACATCCCGAAAATATGCATATCATTTGATAGATCTCCTCAGGATGAACAACTTTGCCTCTAGAACCATTGCTGTCAATCAAATCGTTCATTAAATATTCACGAATATGTTAAAAACCTACTTTTGCGAACTAGTCCCTGGATTTTTGCCCGATCGGAACCAGACCAGTCTAGGACAATTCTCTGGACTCTCTAGATCAATAATCATTGAAAAAAAGTTGAACTTTTGCATTTTTCGTATGGCTATAACAGGGTCATTTAGAAAAGGGGCGTGTCAAATACACACAAAAGCCTATAAATCATAAATAAAAACTCAGAACTAAACAAAAATTGGTGAGCATATGTGTCATAACATGGTGAAGAAGCATGCAAAGTTTCATGGAGATCGGACCATAGTTGGCGCTATAACTGTCAAAAAGCTTTAAAACCATACATTTCCAATGGCAAATTGCCTGTATTGGCTGTAAATGCTGATCTCTTAAATGAATGCTCAGATCTTCTTTAAAAAAGGTCAAGAACATGTGTAATATCACTCTGTACGGCATTGAAAAATTTCAGACAAATCAGACAAAATTTGCCTCTATAATTAATTGTCACAGGAAGCCTCAAAACGAAAGTAAAACATTGGGCCACGCCCCCCCAAGCACGAATTCACTCATAACTCGAAAACGGATAGTCTCTGCCCGCTCAAATTTTGATGGTAAGGTCCTCTCGGGGATCTTGATCCAAATCTTTCGTCGCGGGGCTCGGGAGCGCCCCCCCGCGGATCGCTAATCTGTGAGAACCCCAACTTGAAACGGCTGTAACTCTTGATCCACACCATCTAGATCCTTGTGGAAGAGCTTGTTGGAAAGGGCTCGTCCTCATCTAGCTTCGATTCGAGTTTGGTGCGATTTGGCCTGGGCATTCCCGAGATATAAGCCCACAAAGATATGCATTTAAACGGACATTACTCCCGACAGCAATCACTCAGCAACACGGGGATGGTCTTGTTCAAGAGGGCTCCTCTAACCCTATCTAAGTTCTGAGTTTCAGATTTTTTCACTTTCTCGTTCCCGAGATATAAGTAAAAAAAAAAAACGAATTTCCTGTCATTCATTTCAACCGTTTATGTAGGCTGTAAAACCGCTGTTGTCCACTAGAGGGAGCAACAGCATTAGATATTTTTAATCTTTTTTAACCAGTTTTCAGCAATGGCTAACAAACAAATGCTTATAATATAATATTAAATAATGATTTATTAGAAAGTTTAATATTTTTACATCACAAATAAATATCTGAAATGCTTAAGGACCACAAAAAGAGATTTTCACAATATCATAACCCACAATTGTGTGTGTGTGTGTGTGTGTGTTTGTGTGTGTGTGTAAGCATGCATAATGGTATTCACATTGAAAGACTGGTTTGCTTTAGTGCACAATACTCAGGGTTTCTGCAGGGTTTAGTCAGTCAAATTTAAGACCTTTTAAGACCTTTTTATGACCAATATTATTTAAATTTATGACCTACTCGAATTACGAAAAATAACTTCCTTTCAAAAGTCTTTTTTTATTGACTTTCATTAAAAGTAATAAGTTTAATTATTTAAAGGTTCCATTTTCTTAAGAGTAACAAACTGAAGTCTCCCTTTTCCTAAGTATCAATAACACAGGAACAACACAACACTTATCACGATAATATCAGTCAATATCGATAATTATGACGATAAATGTCAATTCTTTATTTCTTTGAACTTTGAAGGCAGATTTTTGTTCCTAACTGAAAGTTGTAGAAACCAGAGCGTTAATTGTGGTTTTAAACTACTCTTTATTGTCAAAACATATCATGACAAACACTTGCCAAACAGGTGAACATTTCACAAATCTGAGGTAGAACATTCAAACATTTGTATTTTTTCCTTAACAAAAATAATATCTTTATTTCAAAATTAATTTCTTAGTTTCTGCATGTGCTAATGGGGGATATTGTTTCAAGTCTTGAAACAGGTTTGTGTTGCCTGGCTTTGATGGCACGTATCTTTATGAAATGTATGAAAAACAGTAGGCTATAGCCTAAATACATAAATACTGTAATTATATTCCATTAGTCCTTTAATACATTGTCTACATTAATAATATAATACAATTCAATATGTATCCCACATTTCATGGTGCAGTTAATATTACTAGGCTAACGTTACAGTAAAACCATGGTAAAGGATGTAAATGTGTAGATGGAAAAGCTTTCTGACTGTATAGTTGCGCACAGTGTTTCTCCTGTTCGTCAGCGCTGTTTCATCTGCCTTTAAACTGGTTTAAATCACTGAGACATTTGTGTTCTTCGCTGAATTCAAGTGCTTCTCACTGGATCTCGTGATCGAGACTGATCAAAGTTAACCATAGACAGTAAAAGAACGTGTCTGCTCTAGTGAGCTTGATCGCGCTACGCTGCCGTTTGGACTTTGAGCCGAGCGGATAAACGCTCCGTGAGGCGCGCGCGGTTCAAATGAGTTTCGTTCCGCTTTTGGCGCATAAACATGATCTAACATTTATCGAACTCTTGATATCGTTTTATAGAGAAAACATTATATCGCGATAATGAATGAATGAGCATATCAATTTAAGATGTGGCTAAATGTAATTTATGACCTTGTATGGAAAAGCCGGACGTTTTTATGACTTTTTATGACCCCGCGGAAACCCTGATACTGATTAAACCAAGTAGTTCAAAATAAAAGTGGTACTATAGCAATAAGTGGTCTTCTACTACCCTCTGCTGGACATTATACTTATTAATAGTCTTTTCACATGTGCTTTTGCATTCATATATTCAGACACTAAAAAATAACCTTATGTGACAATTACTATAATAACACAATCATATTTTGTCTTTCAATTCACTTTACTGTTCTGAAGCTTCACATAATTGCTAACAACGTGGTAAATCATAGTAAATCATGCTACAATCCTGCTGAATCATTCTAGAATGTGGTATATCATGATAAATTATTGTGTAACATTCGGTCACAACAAGGTAACATCAAGGTAAACTAAGACAAACCATGGTAAACTGACTATTGTAGTACATTGAGAAATATGAATCCTGAAGGACAATTGCAGTAAACATTTCTTTTTTCCATCACATAGTTCAAATATCTGTATCTACAACAGAATGTGTGTGTGTAGTCCTAGGTTTCTGAATAAATGCTGAATAATCTGATTAATAGCTTGCAAAGACATTAAATGCTTATAGACCATTAAAATATATTTATATAATGACTTTGTGTGTATGTGTGTGTGTGTGTGTGTGATCAAATGTCTACATATGAGTGTAAAAGCACCTGTGAAAACACTTTATTAATAAGTAGAATGGCCAGCAGAGGGCAGTAGAAGACCACTTATTGTCTCACTCTCATTTTGACACACTTGATTTTCAACAGTAAATCAAAGCACTAAAGCAAACCAGTTTTTCCATGTTAACTATTATAACACAATCATTTTTTGTCAGAGTTTATCACTTCATTTTTATTGGCCCTTCACATCAATGCAGCAATGTGGTAAATCATGGTAAATCACGATAGAAACATGGTAAATCATAGTAAAAAATACTATTACATGGTGGATCATGGCAAATCATGCTAGCAATGTGATGAATCATGGTAAATCATGCTACAATCCTGGTAAATCATTCTAGAATGTGGTATATCATGGTAAATCATCCTATAACATGGGAAATCATGGTAAACTGTGGTAAATCATGCTAGATTCATGGTAAATCATACTGGAACATGGTAGATCATGAAAAATCACACTAAATTTGGTATATCATGGTAAATCATGCTAAAACATGGTCTATTCCATCTATGATGTCAATGTTTAAATGCTTGCTACATAAAACTTAATGTCTTTTGATGCTTTTGTGCTTAACGGCCTTAAAGGCCTTAACTGCTTGAACACCGCTAAATGCTGCTAGCAGCTTTAATTATTATTATCATCGTCATCATTATTTTGATACGACACAGGAACTGCACCAGTGCTTGAACATCAGACTGGAATGTGATTTCGAGTGTTCTCCCCCACCCCCTATCCCAATATTATCATTATTATTAGTTCAAGTAGAAATAGTAGTTGTGGTAATATATATACAGTATATATGTTTGTTAAAAAGGGATACAAAAGGAATGGGGTTAAATTGAGACTGAATTCTGGATTATCATCTTCATCTATCCAATAAAAAGCATTATTCTCTGTTTGTTTTTTGCTGTAAGGAGCCTGAATCCCAGTTTATAATGTGCAACAAGTTGTTTAATGTTTCTTCCTTCTCTGCCCATTATGAACAACCAGATAAGAATCTATTCAGTTTGAGTGACAATAACAGTGCCATCGCTAGTGTGAACTGCATCAAGGGTAAGTGGTTACAGTGTCATTTCAGTGCTTTGTGCAAGTAACACTGCAGCCAAAGCTCATTGCATCAGTCAGAGCTGAGATAATGAAGTCTGAAGGAAAAAAGATTCCCAGCAATCAAAGACTCTACAGACTTTAGAATGTGTGACTGTTTGAGAGCCCAGCTGACATTTCCGCTCTACTTTAGTTTCTCAGTGCCAGCCAAAATGTCTACAGCCCTTATGTTGTACAGTACAGAACTGACATTCTTTCTCTCTCTCTCTCTCTCTCTCTCTCTCTCTCTCTCTCTCTCTCTCTCTCTCTCTCTCTCTCTCTCTCTCTCTCTCTCTCTCTCTCTCTCTCTCTCTCTCTCTCTCTCTCTCTCTCTCTCTCTCTCTCTCTCTCTCTATTACTGTCCAGTCAGTTTGTCAGTAGAGTACTGTTATAATTAATGTTATCCACATGGACAGGAGTATAATTAATCACATCACATTATTATTATGATTGCATTAAAATTATTTTAATTACCACTTAAAATTGAATTATATTAAAAAATAATAGATTTTTATTAATTATCATTATTATTATTGCATTCTTGGAAGAAACACAATCAAAACTATGATATTTAAGATGTTGTTTTCAAAGAAGAAATCAAACACTGTTACAAATGCCCACTTATTCCACCAGTTGCTGCCTTTAATGTTTAAGTATAATCAACGTGGTTGTACAAGTCATTTCAACTAAAATTATATTTAACTGACTTACATTGTGGAGTTCTTATATAACTCATCAAAAAGTTGAAATTGCTTAACTTTGATGAGTCAAAATAATGTAAAAACTAAAAAAAAAACACTGACTCATCATATACTTTTTAGAATTAAAGTATTATGCTTAAATGCATAATTTGGTAGAAGATTATAAATGTATGACTATCTATAAAAAACTAAAATGTAACTAAAACTAAAATATTCTAACTATTAATATTTTTCAGCTGCATAAAAAGCAAAAGCTCAAAAAATCAGTTTAGTCAGTCAAAACACTGTGACTGAGATATGTAGCAAACCGCAGAACTAAGTGGCAAAGATCATATTCTGACATCACACTGCAGGTTTCCCACATTAAAAGCTCACCAAGAATCTGTCTTTCGAGACTTGGGCAAAAGGAACTCATTTATCAAATCCCTGTCACGTGCCCTCACTTCCATTTGTGAAGCACAACTGAATCCATTTCTAGGCAAATTTAATCAAATATTTCCTCTGGTGTAACATGATGTATTTCCTCAGCATTGGTAATCTTTAAATTCAGCCTGTGCAGAATAGGTTATGTACATGTCCACACTCTTTGCCGGAAACTTCTCTTCATCTGCCTGAGAGCCGCAGAGGCAGACAGACAGATCGAAGAAGAGAGGTGAAAATTACTCAAAGTATACAATTATTTACCTTAAGTACCTTAAAAGAGCGAGAGAGAGAGAGAGAGAGAGATAGATAGATAGAGAGAGAGAGAGAGAGAGAGAGAGAGAGAGAGAGAGAGAGAGAGAGAGAGAGAGAGAGAGAGAGAAGACTCAAACAGACACATTAATATTCACTCATTCTTTCTGTCTGTCACTGGGAGTGAAAAAAGGGGTTTAAGTGGGCTTGCAAAAGAAAATAACAAAAACGACCCTGCATTCAATAAGCAGGACAAGAATTAAGACATTTTGACATCAAGCAATCATTGACCGTAAAATCGTGAATTCTGAATCATTTTTGCACTTTGTGACTGGTCAGTTCCTATCTACACTAGAACAGCAGTTCAACCATGATTATTTTTTAGATCATATTGACCTGATTTTGCATGCTGACATATTCTACACTTTCAATGTAAAGGCCCCTGGTTGGAAGAAAATGTTCTCGCTTTGGAATAGTTCAGTGTTGGAGAGGGCAAAAAAACCCAAAAAAACCCTTAGCCTTCAACAACCATTCACAGTCACTCACAGATCAAGGTTGTCGATCATTCCAAGCATGTGCAGGACAACTTTATATATATTTTGCTTCAGTGGGAGGAACATTTTGTGTTCGAGCCAAACCGCTCATCTGGTGAAGATGCCGTGGCCCTTTATTCTTGAACAAGATACAGTAATAAGGTATGGCTAATGATAATTATGAGGCCAGACACAGGTATGCAAAATACCCACATTAGGCATGACTGAAAGAGCCAGATAATGGCAGAATCATAATTTTAGGCTATTGGAGAAATGTAACCATTTTTAATAATAATAATAATAATTCGTTACATTTATATAGCGCTTTTCTGGGAAGTCAAAGTGCTTTACATGGAAGGGGGAATCTCCTCAACCACCACCAATGTGCAGCATCACCTGGATGATGTGACGGCAGCCATATTGCGCCAGAACACCCACCACACACCAGGTGTTTTTTTTTGTTTTTTTTTTACAATATTTTACAGTATATATTAAATTTCAAAAAGCAGCATTGCCAAGATACAACCGCCCTTCTAGTTTGGTGGCCTTGCTGTCAAATTCACTATAGATTTGTTAAGGAAAAGGAGATGAAAATGAAAAATCTATTCAGTCATTTTTGTAAGGCTTGGTCTGAAAATGATCTGACCCAATTTTTGTGAAGATAAAAAAAAAAAAAAAAAAAAAAAAAAAAAAAAAATTCTTGATTCTGGGTTTGATTTACCAGGGAATGCTTGACCTGAAATGTATACTTCAATTTTATTGCATGTTGGTTCAAATAATGCTAGTCAAATGCATACATGCTGAAATGGAGAAAAAAGTGAAACTGAAACTACAGGCTAAACTATACAGTATTCGAGAGTCAAAACTAAAAGTGTGGCAAAATACAGCCATGGGGACACAAAATACTTCAACAGATGGCAGTAGCAAGTCACCTAAGAAAACATCCATGATGGATTGACTTGGTGATATATGATGTCCAATCCGAAACCCATCTAATCTGTGCGCAATGACACTGGAATGAAGGAGAAAGAGCCCATAATAAGTAAATCAACCCTAGGAAAGGCAGGAGAGGGTGGTCAGAGGTGGGGTGGGGTTGTTCTTGCTTTTCATGACTCCTCCTGGAGAGAACAATGTCATGGCATTATTCTGTCATTATCCTGCATTATATCTCAATTGTTTCTCCTAGACTCCATTGTGAAAACAAACTGCTTCATTTTCCAGCTTAAGACCCTAGTGATCTCGCAAATGTCCCTTCAAGAAATTCAGCATCATCTCAAACTTTGCTCAGTTTTGCATATTCTGCGATACGAAGTCAAAAATCTCAATATAAAATCAACATTTCTCATCATTTTCTCTTAAAAGCAAATTCTCGATGTTATATGTTATGTTGTATAGCTCTCTGACATACTGTATAAGACATCCGAGCTGTAACCTTAATAAACAGTAATGGGGAAAGTTACTTTTAAAAGTAACGGGCCCTATCATAGACCCGGCGCAAAACAAGTGTTTTTTGCTTGTTTCAGCCCGACACAGTTATAATTTTCACGTCCTGCGCTACGTTTTTTTAAAATAGCAAATGCATTTAACTTTAAAATTTAACTAATTGTGTTACTTAGTTACTTTTTATGGAAAGTAATGCATTATATTACTTTTGCATTAATAAACCCAAAACAAAAACAAACCTTTCAGCAGTGTTGGTCAAGTTACTTGGAAATAGTAATTAGTTACTGATTACTGATTACTGATTACTTCTCCAAGAAAGTAATCCAGTTACTTTACTGATTACTTATTTTCAAAAGTAATTAGTTACTTTACTAAGTTACTTTTCAAAAACATGATGCACGACCTGAATACGCTATAAAGCAATAGACCTTTCAGCCTAATTCTATTCTTTCTGCATATTCCATCATCTAACATTTAATCAAATGAAACACTCTCTTTTTTAAACTTGTTTTATTAGTTTCAATATTTTAACTTTATGCACATTGCATCAAGCAAAAATTAAATTAAATGCAACAGTCTCAGACTTTTGATGAACATTTAAACCTATGTTCTGCACATTCCACCATATTTTAATGAAATAAATAAAGTCCTTCTTCTTCCTTCTTCTTGCTAGGTGCTTGCTCAGATTTGAGGTGGAATTTTGACATTCTCCAACGGGGGGTCCTGTTTCTAGATCAGGATGCTCTCTACACACGCAAGGTCTCTCGCTCGCTCTCCCTCTCTGCGGGTGCGTGCGCTACGCGGTCTCTGTCTCGCATGCACGCTCGCTCTAGATTCCGGGAGATTTTAACTAATTTGCGGTATAACTAGTCGATCACGAGTGGCTCAACAGGTAGATCTATAGATAAACTCATCTTTCAGGCATTTGACCGACCGGGTTGACACTTCAGCGTGAGAAATCGGGGGTGTGGCGTGTGAGACCAATCAAATGCGTGTCTCTCTCCCGCGCTCCATGTTGTCTCTTGTTCAACACTACACATTTATGGCAAGCCATTTGAACTTTTATTCATTTCCAGGATATGAATTGTTGATATCAAGAATTACATTTTTGATATCAACAATTACATTTTTGATATCAACAATTACATTTTTTGATATCAACAATTAAATTTTTGATATCAACAATTGAATTCTTGATATCAACAATTGAATTCTTGATATCAACAATTGAATTCTTGATATCAACAATTGAATTCTTGATATCAACAATTGAATTATTGATATCAAAAATGTAATTATTGATATCAACAATTGTATTTTCACTAGTGAAATGTCACCATAGGCTGCCATTCAAAATCAATTGTTGATATCAAGAATTGATTTCTTACTAGTAGAAATATAATTTTTGATATCAATAATTACATTGTTACTAGTAAAAATGTGAATTCCTGATATCAATAATTAAATTGTCACTAGTCTAAATGTCTATTCTTGATATCAACAACTGTATTGCTACCAGTAAAAATCTTCATTTTTGATATCTGAAAATGTATTTCTGATATCAATATTATTTCAGATATCTAAAATGGCTTTCTTACTAGTAACAATCACATTCATGATATCAGAAATTAACATTGTCACTAGTGAAAATTGAATTATTGATATCAAAAATGAACATTGTTACTAGTAGCAATTCAATTGTTGATATCAAGAATAGACATTTCAACTAGTGACAATTTAATTCTTGATATCAAAAATAAAGGTTTTTACTAGTAAGAATTGTATTTCTGATATGTGAAATTGGAATTTCAACTAGTAAGAAATCAATTCTTGATATCAAGAATTGATTTTAAATGGCAGCCTATGGTGACATTTCACTAGTGAAATGCAATTAATATACAATTACAGATATGAAGAATTATAGTTTTAACTAGTTGAAATTCAATTGTTGATATCAAGAATTATAGTTTTAACTAGTGAAAATGTAAATGTTGATATCAAGAATTAGCATTGTTACTAGTGAAAATGTAATTCCTGATATCCAAAATTGCCATTGTTACTAGTAGAAATATTATTCCTGATATCAATAATTATCATTTTAACTAGTGAAAATGTAATTGTTGATATCAAGGATTCATATCCTGGAAATGAATAAAAGTTAAAACGGCTTGCCATACACATTTCGGTGTTTACCACTGACGTCGCGGCGCTCATACGTCATTGTCACTCACGCACGACTCATGGCACGAGACAGTCTCACGAAACAAAATGACGGTTAACTAACGCAGTAACGCAGCCTGCTTACGGGGAAGTAACAGTAATCTAATTACTGTTTTTGCAATTGTAATCCCTTACTTTACTCGTTACTTGAAAAAAGTAATTGGATTACAGCAACGCGTTACTTCTAACGCGTTACTGCCCATCAGTGCCTTTCAGCTGTGCTGCCATTCTGGATTGCAGAAGAATAAAACACTCTTACTTCAGCAAAAATGTTTTTTTTTTTTTTTTTTTTTTTTGCTTGTTGGTATGGTTGAATTGGATCTTTGAAGGTCAGTAACAACCAAGACAAGGTTTATAAAGTGAGTTTAAATACATAAAGCATATTTGTGTTATTTAACTGGTTTGGGTAATGAGTTTGCATTTCACAGTTTTTATTAATTTTGAGGAATACTGAATCTGTTTTTGTGCAAGTGAGATGAGTGGTTACATGGTTACATTTAGTCTAGAACTACAATAATCATCATGTTTACCCAGCGAACACAACGCCTCTGCATTTACTGCTGATTTCTCTTAACATGGAGACAGGAGAGCTGTCAGTCAATAAATGGGAAAAAGTACATTGTGATATTGTGATACAGATATTTTGTTGTACAGTAATGTGTTACTTTACTAGCTACTTGAAAAAAAGTAATCTGATTACGAAACTCACGTTACTTGTAATGCACTGTTAATAAAACAATAATTGAGAATTCAATTTAGTCTCCTAAGCTATAGAAAAGCAGCCAATTAGAAATATATACACTTTCACCAGCAGTACATCACATAAAGCAAACTCAGTAGAGAAAAGTGAGAGTTTTGCTTGAACAGTCAAACTGAACATATCAGCAGAGCATTTGATAGAGGATTTAAAAGAGAAAGAGAGAGAGAGAGAGAGAGAGAGAGAGAGAGAGAGAGAGAGAGAGAGAGAGAGAGAGAGAGAGAGAGAGAGAGAGAGAGAGAGTTTTAATCTTTATTTTAACAGCCCTTGTTTCCATAATCAAACAGTTCCTATATTTGAAAAGCAGAACATTCAAAAATCGTTGGATTATAAATGGGGACTCTTTTACACATTTGCATTCTCACACATTTTGTAACTCTAACAAGTTCTCTTGCCCATGTCTACAAGTAAAAATCACACGTTTCAGTAACCCCTGACAACATAACTGTATAATGTGGCTGCCCAGAATACTCCGAGGCACTAGAACATCTTGGCTTGGCCTCATAGGGAATCAATCTCCTGACCTGAATGGAAGCCCGGCCGGATAGAACACAAACATTTAAGTGCTGGTTAGCTATGAGGGGAAAACAATATGCCAGATAACTCAACTACTCCAAAGGGCACTGCATTTATAGCCAATACATCAGCTAATGTTGGTGCTGCAAGCTAATTTAGCACTCATGGTTACAAGTATAGGCAGTGCTGGAGAAGATATATGTTGACTGTGTCTTAAACCTAAGGCTTTGTTGTCCAGTCAGGCAATGACTTATACAAGCAATATCGAGATACAGCTGAGATATGGTTAATCTAGAGAAAATGTGGTAAAGTTAGTAGCATTGCCACGTTTAGTGAGTTACTCCCCAACACTTGTACTAAGGAATAAAAACTAAAAATGTAACTGTAAATGCAAAATGAACATTAATATCCTGCCAACTTTCTTTTTCATGTCGTGAAGTAAAGCACATGAGGTTTGGTACATTTGTACAGACTGTGCTACTTTATTACTGCCTGCATTAAAGCATGTATTCATGTGTTCTAAACTGCTGATGGCTCTCAGTTTAAAGGATCATTTTAAACCCCACAGCCATGGTTATTATCCAGATATGAGAGAGAGAGAGCAATAGAATAAGGCTGTATATAAAGCATATTGTGTGTGTGTGTGTGTGTGTGTGTGTGTGTCCTCTGCAGTGTGACTCTAATAAATTATTTGATAGAGACACTTCCATGCACATGCATATGAGGGTAAGGAAATTATCATGCCATTAATATTTTAACATATACCGAAAAAGCAGAGGAAGCACAAGATGAGATGAGCCTGAATATCTGCATGACTTTCTCATGCTGATCTCTGCATTTCAGTGAGAATGTCTTATTAACTGTGGCCTCTTAATCTCAAAGTAAATACAAGGGACTAACTAACAGAAAAGTGTTGAAACTGTCCGCCATATAGACCAATTAGCACCACTTACTGTACTGTAGGTATTTATGCTTTCTTCTGTGTTGGTGTTGCTTAAATTATTAACTGTATAATATAATTGTGTTTGTTGGCAGCTCGTGCCAGAGTTTACTACAAAAACACACACAAACACACAGATAGACAAACACTAATGAGCTCTCTGTGAAAAAAAGACCTTATTGCCTTGTTAATTTTATAATTGCATTCTTATTTACACTCGTTGGGCGTTAATTATGTGATGTTGCAAAATCTACGTTTGTCCAAATATTTTTTTTAATCCCTGATGCAACCTCACATGCAGAATATGTAATTTCACACAATTCTAGCATTGTATTGCACTTGTTGAAACATCTTTTCTCCTATCTGCAATAGTTTTTCAATACATTCAGTTTTTATATGATGATGTCGTTGATTATATAAACTTATTTTGTGGGGCATATTTTTTTTTTCTTTATGAACATCAACAGGGGACATAAACTGTATGCAGTACCAAAAACTACCAGAGATGGCACTGTTTACTTTCAAGTCTGTCTGAGTTCCTGTTCTGGGGGAGCCGTTGTCTCCATCTTCATTATACATTTATTTATAGATAAGAAAAGATGGAACATCTTTGTCTATCTTCCATATTGTCTTCCTCTCCACCTATTCACCGGTTGATCTGTCAGTTTTCAAAATTGATTTCACTTCTGTGCCTAAAGGCAAACTCATGGTTTTAAACTTCAGTGGTTTGAAGAATAAATTCTTAAACATAAAAGCTAGAACAAATACAGACATGAGGCAATATCTCTCATTCAGTATTTAGAATAGCTAGGCTTAAAGTTCATGGCTGTTTCTG
Organism: Rhinichthys klamathensis goyatoka; assembly: GCF_029890125.1. Classification (NCBI taxonomy): domain Eukaryota; kingdom Metazoa; phylum Chordata; class Actinopteri; order Cypriniformes; family Leuciscidae; genus Rhinichthys; species Rhinichthys klamathensis. The sequence goes on from NW_026606580.1 coordinate 653,318, forward strand.
AGATCATTTGCTATTTTTCAACTCTGCCCACCAACAGCAACTCAGAACACCATAAATTAAATCATGCAAGGCTGAACTTGAAATATATAAGCAGACATCTTAGATCGAGGTCTAAATTAGCAACTTAGTCTCTAATTAAATGAACAAAGTGTACATCACCTGACTTAATGAAGATGTTTTGTTGAATTCTCCATCAAAAAGCTCTAAATATAATATTCTGACTGCCGGTTCGTGACACACATCAATGACCTGTTCCATCGAGCCTTTTTACCTGCAGAACTCTCCATAGCGTCTTATAGCAGATGACAAATGATCAGCAAATAGACAGACTGTGAGAGAAAAAGGAGCGTAAAAAGCGAGTGCAAGGCAGAGAAAGTGAATACGGCCCATGATGAAGGCACTTGGTTGCTGCTTCAGAACTAAAAGCCAGCATCGCTTCCATCCTTCCCCTTCAGACTTCATTATCTCAGCTCTGACTGATGTGATGGAGCTTTGGCTGAAGTGTCACTAACACAGAGGGCTGAAATAGCTCTTTACCCACTTACCCATGATGCAGTTCACACTTGGCTTGGCATTGTTATTGCACTGTAACTGAATAGGTGCTTCTCACTGCTATGGTGTGAATTGGGGAGAGTGAGCTTCAAAAGATGAAATAACTCATCCCTGATCAGAGAGCGAAATTAAACTTTCAGTCACTCTCTAGATGTGAATTCCCATAGTGATCAGTACTATTTCATATACTCTTGCACTTTCTCACACAATACATACAATAAGTCTCTCTCTTTCTCTCTCTGCAATACGATTGTCTGCTTTTTATATTTAGGCTTTGTTTTAAAACCTTGTGAGAAGACTCTTGATCTAACCATTAAAAATTACTTTCGTTGGTGTAACCTAACAAATTCAGATTTATTTAGATTTATAAGTTAATTTAATACCTATCATGGAATTTAGATTTATACATCCATATCAATATTTATTTTAAATCCATGTGCCTTCATAATCTTCAATCAAAATAACTTCCCCTACCTCTTGCAGTGACCTGTGTAAACGTGTTTGCTGGCATATGGGTGGGGTAATCTGTCACTCACATAAGATCGACCAATAGCAAACCACAACCATCCAATCAATTCCATATGGACAAAATCAAGTCCCGCCCAACACTTTTTTTCTATTTCAAGAAACCGTTTCTCTTAGATATACAGTACATCACAACATAGGGAAGAAAAGACTATCGCAACTTCCATTTCATGCTGACTTTAAAGTACGGCCTATGGTTTTGGAACATACCCTTTTTCTCATTGTGAATCTCATGTCAAATCTCTCATTTTGTCTGCACAAACTCCAGGAAACTGCAGACATCTCTCTGAATGACACTGGTTTACGGCAGCTGATTGGGAATGGCGTCCTCCAGTGAGTCAGAAGTCGACCCCTGAGTTCAGCAGTAGCTCAGGAGCCGTGAGAGGCTTTCCAGGACTCATGGGGTCATTAGACTGATTACAGAGTCACACATACAGTGACAAAATTAGGAAATAACAGCAGGATATTTCACTCCGACATAATTAGAACATTTGTGAAATGCCCTTATTACATGGCTCTCTGGGAAACTTGATTCTGATAGGTCAAACGGGACATTCTTCAGCCAAATATTTGTGTTTAATGACTTCTAAACTTTATAATTGAAGGTAACCGATCTAGAAGATAGCTGTGAGAGACAGCAGAGTACAATAAATACATGTAATCTCATAGATGAAATACGATAAAAAAATGTGATGATTGAATTTAATATTCAATTAACCTAAATTGATTTGTCTCAAAAGTCTCTCATATGTACAAAGCTTACATTTTAGATGCTGTCATTACATCAGTGATGTTTCAGTGTGCATCGGCTAGAATCACACCTGAATATCCAACACATTCTCATCCTTTGACGTCAAATAGGTGACGCCATATGACATTTCGTCGAAATCTTACGTACATGGCATCCTTTAGCGTCAATATAACACACACTGTTATGGGTAGGTTTTGGTCTGGGGTAGGGTACGGTTATGACGCCTTGGGATCTGCGTCTCATATTCACGCTAAACGATGCCATGTGCGTTGGATTTAGACGAGCGTCACCTGTATGACGCCTTGGGTTCTGCGTCTCATATTGATGCTAAAGGATGCCATGTGCGTAAGATTTCAACGAAATGTCCAAAGCGTCACATGTATGAAGCCAAAGGATGAGAACGGGCTGGAATACCTTACTAATGAGATAACAATGATTTATGTGCTTACTAAGTAATCATTTGATAGGTGTAATGATTTACAGTCACCTGGTCACTGTCACAACCTGAACCTGACACAAAGCAACAATGGGACTAAATAACCCTTATTGCATTGGTTTTATCAACTAAATTCAAAAGCATTAAACATAATTATAATATGCTTTATCTCCATCTACATTCCAGTGGCGTGCAAATGTGTTATAAAATGTGGATGGAAAAATCATCTTTTATATACCGGTACACACACACATATACATATATATATATAAATTCATGTCCCTGTTACACTTAATGTTCTAACATTTTCCTGGTTAAGTAAACATTACATAAAGACAAAATGTGCAATTAATATTCTATTTATTAAAACAAAGTATTAATCTCATCAACGTTAAAAAATATATTTTTTATTTGTGAACTGATGTTCAGCTGTTCTTTATTAATAGTCAACTTATTTTCATCAGTTATCGAGCTCGGTAAACACTGGTCACAGGCATGACAACGTAGTCTTTAATTTCCCCAAGCTAATTGCTCAATAAACCCCCCCACAGTTATCATGTTTTCAGGCCATTTCAAGTTTGATTTTGACGTTACATAAAGTAGGGATATCTAATTGGGTGACTTGTTTACTTACTTTTTAATTAGTCTTCCCATTAACGGCATCATTATCTTCATTCAGGCCGATTTGCGAACGCGCATGAAAACGAGAGGTGGAATTTATCACACTAACCAATCATATCCAATAATAACCTATCATATCCAATCATAGAGCGATGGAGGCATTGCCTCCTCTCACGTGACTTTCCCCCATTCATTCTCAATCAGCCCCCACCAAACCCACCGCACGCTTTAGGGGCTCTGTTAAAAGTCAATGGGCTCAGGGGAGGCAAGAGAGACTCCCGCTGTAACTTTATCTGCAGGGGTCGTTGTTGTACAGTGTTACTTCAGAGTAAAAAAATATAAATATTTATATTCTTATTAATGTCACATTTTGTAATATTTGTGTTGTTTTATTTTGTATTATCGATAATTTTTAGATAGATAGATAAATAGATAGAAAGAAAAGGAAATCCAACGCTATCTCACGACCAATTCGTACGCATTCGTACGAGTGATTAAAAGGTGGCTAATTCGTACTAATTCATATGACCTCACTCGTACGAATTCGTACGGTTTGTCTAAACCCACGTGATGGGTAGGTTTAGGGGCGGGGTCAGGGGTCAGGGGTCAGGGGTAGGTCATTCGTACGAATTCATACGAATTTGGTAACTCGTAAAATATGTACGAATTAGCAAAAATCGTACGAATTTGTACGAGTGAGGTCGTATGAATTACGAATTAGCCACCTCGTAAAATTCGTACGAATTGCCGTGAGATCGGGCTGGGAAATCTAATTGGTGATAAAAGTGTTATGCTGTGATAGTTTTAGTAACAACACGGATGCTCACCTCAGAATATTTTAAAATGAACAATGACCTTTTTCTGATCTGATCACCTAAAAGAAACCAATTAACATATTGTACTCAGGCCAGTTATTTTTTTTTTTTTTTTGTCTCTCGGGTAACTGCCAGGGAGAGCTGAGCTTCACAAATTAGTGGTGTAAGCTAGAAGACTCAATTACCTGGAAAAGGTCTTGTGTGGTGCTTTGCCCATGACACCAATGTTCACAGCCCACAGAGAACACGGCGCGCAGGGGAGGGGATGATGCGGCGGGTGGGTGTTCAGGAGTTGCTGGGAGGCAGAGAGAAAGCGAGAGGTAGTATGTAGAGAAGTGAAAACAGGTGATGACATGTAGAGGTTTAATGACTCCTCCATCAAACAAGTTTTCTGTTGTTTCCAGAAATGCCTCACAGGGGACAGTGGCAGGTTTTTTCCTCATTAGACCTAAAACTTGCAGCGCAGTCTTCACTGTCTGACATGGTACAGTCTGTCCTGCATGAGAATAGTCCATAATATCAAGGAGGCGGGGGTTGTCTCCCTGAAGGCTAGCTAGATCCTGATAGCCTGCTCCGATGTTGCTTTTCTCTCTCGCACTCTGTCAGGAAGATTGGAGAGACATCAAGATGAGAGACTCTAAAAATGCAAGACCATCATACCATTTATTAATCGGCTGATAGTTGGACATTCTGAGTTTGAAAGAATTCTATGGATAATGTATATTTTGTTTTTCCAAACATTTTTATGAATTGTGAGGGAAAAAAAACAACTAAATTTGTTACTAATTATTTTAACAGTAGAATTAAGAGTAATATTTGTTTTGTTGTTGTTGTTTTGAAATAAATCAATACTTTTATTGTAAGTATGCAATTGCTCAAACGTGACAGCAAAACATTTATTATGTTAAAAAGATCTCTATTTCAAATAAATGCTGTTATTTTTAACTTTTGATTAAATAATAGAAAAAAAGTATCAGTTTTCACAAAAAAGCAGCACAACTGCTTTCAGCTTAATAAAAAAAAAAAATTTAAATAAAATATAAATATAAATATAAAATATAAAAATATAATAATAATAATAGAAATTATAATTATAATATGTTTCTTGAGCAGCAAATCAGCATATTATGTAGAATTATTTTTGAAGGATCATGTGATACTGAACACCGGAGTAATGATGCTGAAAATTGAGCTTTGTATCACAGAGATAAATTACATTTTAAAATGTAATAAAATAGAAAAAAGTTGGGTAACACTTTACTTGAAGCGGTGTGCATAAGACTGACATGGCACCTTCATAATCATGACATGACACATGTCATGAATATGAAGGAGGGTTTATGCATGTTTATGACAACTGTCATTAAGTGTCATTCGCTCAATTATGACATTTTTAATGCAAATATGACATTGTTTGAGATGTCTTTGTTATGACAACTTGACATAAACCAATACATCATAACCTTTCAGTGTCTAGACAACTTGACATCACTAAGACAACACAACCTGTCATAAATATGTCATAAACATGACATAGCAGATTAATTATTAAACTTAAGAAACCACTTAGCTTTATGGGTTAACATTACATTAAACTGTCAGGTAGTTGGTTTTGACATTGGCTGTCATGAGGCCATTATAACATTTTAATGACAAATTCAATTTCTACGTACCACTGTAGTTGAGGTCAAGAAAAATATTCATGACGACACAGTTATAATGGCCTCATGACAGCCAATGTCAAAACCAATCACAGGACAGTTTAATGTAATGTCAACCCATAAAGCTAAGTGGTTTGTTAAGTTTGATAATTAATCTGCTATGTCATGTTCATGACATATTTATGACAGGTTATGATGTATTGGTTTATGTCAAGTTGTCATAACAAAGACATCTCAAACAATGTCATATTTGCATTAAAATGTCATAATTGAGCGAATGACACTTAATGACAGTTGTCATAAACATGCATAAACCCTCCTTCATATTCATGACATGTGTCATGTCATGATTATGACGGTGTCATGTCAGTCTTATGCACACCCCTTCAAGTAAAGTGTTACCAAAAGTTGTTTTAAATTGTAATAATATTTCACAATATCACTGTTGTTGATTGATTAAATGCAGCATTGGTGTGCTGCATTAATCATAATACTAATACTAATAATACTAATAATAAGTAGAAGAAGAAAAAAGAAGTTGTCAAACAACTATATAAAATGAATAAATGTCATTTGATACAAAATATCAAACCTAGTGGCCTCTGCAAACAAATGCTGCTTTTTCTCAGAACTAACTTTTCTCATCATTTTTGCAATGACTTTAAACCAGCTGGTGTCAAGGTGATTTTAAGTGAATATGTGAAGTCTCAGGTTTACACAGATGTCCTAACAAAGCAAACACAGTTCATCACATTAGCTATGGAAGTGTTCAACTAACATTTGACAACCATAAAATCCAAATATTTTTTCTCTTAGTTTTTGAATTAACTTTTTTATTTTTTATAATTTCAAACCTAACAAACTCCTATTTGTAAAACATTTTTGTAATGTACTGGCTTTATATCAACCATTGCTATCACCCCCCACCCCACCCTACTCCCCCACTTCAAAAAACACACTTCAGTCAACCACTAATAAAAATCAACATGTTTCTGCAAATATCTCATTATCTTAGTCTTTCAGAGCTTGTATTTTATGCAAAGGCAGCTGCCACTGATCTTTATACTGAGAGTTTTGTTATGTTCAGCAGAGCAGAACAGAAACACATGACTTCTGCAATCTTGAGATGCTCTGTGAATTGCCGGCTGTCTACGGTGCTGGTGAAACGTTTGTTGTGTCTAGCAGGTGCAAGTGTCTACAATGATTAGAGGGCCATCTGTTCATGGGGTGGATGAATTATGACTGAAGATGAAGCCCCCCTATATCGTTTAAGATTCATGATTGGTCATATATTCAAATAACACGGTTTCAGTGGAGTTCTAATAAATTAGTCTTAAAAGTGCTGCATTGGCTCACCTAAATGTTTAATGCCATGTTCATTTCTGTATCCAAATGTATAATCACGTTTGTCCACATGCACACTCTCATTCCAACACACAACCACATGAAGCCATGCACACATGCATGTGCAGTGCACACACATTGCGTGTCCATTCAGTTGTGTCATCTGATATTAGGTTATCATTTTGTCCTGCGCTCTGAGTGTCCCGGTGCAATAGCAGTGTTAATGACATATCCAAAGTGAGCTGAACCTGTGTGTGTGTGCTGTGTGTGTGAGAGAGATAATGAGAAGATGGAGAAGAGTGTTTTAGATGTGGAACTGAATAGGTGTCATTGTGGCCATAAAGGGCTCTTCATTTCCCTGAATACAGATTCACAGTATCATTCAACGTCAAAACCATAACCTTCTCATATATGCTTCTGAGAGAAATAATTCACAGATTTTAAAAAGAGTGGCCATTCATTAGAGAACAAAACACACCACACTCAGAGTTGTGTTAATTGCATAGCAAGTGCTAGTGAATGAAATAGACCTAGTGATTTCCTGAAAACCACTGAATGCATGCTATTAAAGAAATGGAAGTAAATGAAACGCACTGATCATTTCTCGTTTTGTAAATGGACATGAAAGTGATCACATCACAATCATTTTGTCCTTCATCTTTTGAGATAAAATAGTTCAATGAACTATAGAAATATACTGTAGCTTTCAGAAAATTGTCTTCCAGTCCAAAATGATCTTTTTATTTTCAAAACTAAGCTGCAAAAAAAGAAAGAAAAAAAAAGAAAAAAAACTGCACTGGAAGCCACAAAAGTTCTGCATCTCGTTTTACAAACAAAAAGTGTGTTTATCTAAGAAAGTTTTAAGGCACAGAAGCAAAATGGTCAAAAACAACAACCTTAATTATGTTTTTGGGGCATTATAACATTATGCATTGTCAGTGGGAATAATAATAATAAAAATAATAATATTTTAAGAGAAAAATACATTATTGCCTAAATCTAAAAATACATTTTCAACATGTCAACACTCTACACTCTAACATTCTGTGAGTGAGCTTTTCTTTCTCCTTCAGCCTCTTTTACTCTCTATCCATGTCTGACTTATTCAGCGTTATTCTCTGAGTACCTACACCAGCAGTTTCAGTGGCCTACTCCCACAACACTCCTGTCCATCAAAGCATTCTGTTTCATCTGAGAATTCTGATGCAGAAGGCAACATTATCACAATATGTGACTGACATCTCAGCAGCTGACAGATAAGAGCCTCAAACGACCTGGACTTGACTGTAGAGAGGAGGGGGGAGGAGAGGGAGAGGGAGGGGAGGAGAGGGAGAGGGAGAGGGAGGGGGAGGGGGGAGGGGGGAGGGGGAGGGAGAGGGAGGGGGGAGGGAGGGAGGGAGGCAGGTCGGGGGGAGGAGGGGGGGTTGAGGGGGAGAGGGGGGTATTCATGACAGTGCTGATCACAGGAGTGGTCTGGAGGGTCACTACAAACATAAAATGGTACAGGACACAGGGGTACAGACATATGTCAGGAATGGGGGAATAGTTATTCTTTATTGAATGTTCTCACATCTATTTTTTTTTTCAGAGATAAAACTAACATAGCATGTTGCTTTAGATAAAATATGGGTGTAACTCCCTGTAAACGGTTAATTACTGTAAATGAGCTTAATCAAGGGCAAATAAGGTTAGTACTAGCTGTAATGCGCAATAGAGAAAAAAAATATATGTTTTATATATAAAATAATTATTGTTATTATTTCATATTATGTATATTGCACAACCTATGTTACTGTATGTTAACTCTTTCCCCACCTGCATTTGTTTTAAGTTGCCAGCCACTGCCAGAATTTCCACAAAATTTCCATGGCCCAGAGAATAGTTTGTTGTATGAATATCTGAACATGCAATATACAGTATAGGAACACCTGTTCAATTTCTCATTAATGCAATTATCTAATCAACCAATCACATGGCAGTTGCTTCAATGCATTTAGGAGTGTGGTCCTGGTCAAGACAATCTCCTGAACTCCAAACTGAATGTCAGAATGGGAAAGAAAGGTGATTTACGCAATTTTGAGCGTGGCATGGTTGTTGGTGCCAGACGGGCCGGTCTGAGTATTTCACAATCTGCTCAGTTACTGGGATTTTCACGCACAGCCATTTCTAGGGTTTACAAAGTATGGTGTGAAAAGAGAAAAACATCCACTATGCGGCAGTCCTGTGGGCGAAAATGCCTTGTTGATGCTAGAGGTCAGAGGAGAATGGGCCGACTGATTCAAGCTGATAGAAGAGCAACTTTGACTGAAATAACCACTCGTTACAACCGAGGTATGCAGCAAAGCATTTGTGAAGCCACAACACGCACAACCTTGAGGCGGATGGGCTACAACAGCAGAAGACCCCACCGGGTACCACTCATCTCCACTACAAATAGGAAAAAGAGGCTACAATTTGAAAGAGCTCACCAAAATTGGACAGTTGAAGACTGGAAAAATGTTGCCTGGTCTGATGAGTCTTGATTTCTGTTGAGACATTCAGATGGTAGAGTCAGAATTTGGCGTAAACAGAATGAGAACATGGATCCATCATGCCTTGTTACCACTGTGCAGGCTGATGGTGGTGGTGTAATGGTGTGGGGGATGTTTTCTTGGCACACTTTAGGCCCCTTAGTGCCAATTGGGCATAGTTTAAATGCCACGGCCTACCTGAGCATTGTTTCTGACCTTGTCCATCCCTTTATGGCCACCATGTACCCATCCTCTGATGGCTACTTCCAGCAGGATAATGCACCATATATCACAAAGCTCGAATCATTTCAAATTGGTTTTTTGAACATGACAATGAGTTCACTGTACTAAAATGGCCTCCACAGTCACCAGATCTCAACCCAATAGAGCATCTTTGGGATGTGGTGGAACGGGAGCTTCCTGGATGTGCATCCCACAAATCTCCATCAACTGCAAGATGCTATCCTATCAATATGGACCAACATTTCTAAAGAATGCTTTCAGCACCTTGTTGAATCAATGCCACGTAGAATTAAGGCAGTTCTGAAGGCGAAAGGGGGTCAAACACAGTATTAGTATGGTGTTCCTAATAATCCTTTAGGTGAGTGTATATAATCTAGCTTCATGCATTATTTTTCATCATTGTGGGTAAATTTAATAAAACAAATGCAAAAAACAAAAACATTTAGACTACGCCCGGATCAGATTCAGAATGATGATCAAAACATAGATGATAGTATAGTAGATCCCAGTATAGTAGATCACTGAGCTTGCACAGTCCTGCACCTCTTCGTGGGTTCGACTTTTCATTCGGTAATGTAAGGGAGTTTTGATTTGCTGTTTAATGTTTGTAAATCCACTTCACCAGGTAATTACTCTTCGACAGCGATGCCACAGAAAAATACAGAGCTACCGCAAAGACGGAAGTTCAAACACAATATTTTAAAGATGACTGCACACTTGTTTAACTGGCACATAAGGTCTATTGCTGCGTCCCAATTCAAAGGCCGCATTAGAAAGCTGATTGCGTCATCGCAGCACAACGAAGATGTCCCAATTCAAATGCTCCTCCAAATGCAGCCTCCATATACGTCCTTCCTGTTAAATGAAGGATACAACAGACGGATCCTTCACGGCCTTGCCTACCCCATAATTCATTGCGCGCCAGTGATAACATTATTTTTTGAGAGAAATTGCCGAATTACACTCTCAAACATACAATTGTGGTCATAATTTTTGGCACCCCTGGTAAATATGATCAAAGATAGCTGTAAAAATAAATATGCATTGTTTATCTTTTTTATCCTTCATTAAAAAAATTCACAAATATTCTAACATTTCATTGAAGTAAAAGAATTGAGAGTGTAGAGGAACATTCCGTGTGGATTTTTTTTTAAATCTCACTTTGACTAGTACTAAGAGTAAAACATTTGTTTTTATACATTTACATTTATTCATTTAGCAATCGCTTTTCAAGGTGACTTAGAAATAATGAAAAATAGAAACACCACCCATTAATCATGAGGAGTCAATTTTAGCAGTGCCGCAATTCCACAAAAGTGCAGTGCAGTGCAAATGCTGTCATAACAAAAACGTCTCTGGTTACTTACGTAACCTATGTTCTCTGAATAGGGAACGAGACGCTGCGGAAAGCGCAGTGGGATATCCTCTGGATGTGCCGATTGCCTGAAGCCCTATAGAATCACGCCAATCCATTGGCTGATGGCGCTCGCGCAAAGCTGGCTCCGCCCCGACGCTCTTACGTCGTAGCATGATGTACGCGCGCGCGCCATCTTCTCCTCAGATTTCTCTGCCGAAAAGAAAAACTGTCGGCAGCGCGAGGAGCTTGGCAGCGAACGCAGCGTCTCGTTCCCTATTCAGAGAACATAGGTTACGTAAGTAACCAGAGACGTTCTCTTTCATAGGTTCACTCAACGCTGCGGAAAGCGCAGTGGGAACGAAATACCAAACTCGCCAAGCTAAGCGCTGCCATAACCGGTACCAGACCAAATAATAACAACCATGATAGGTTCAAGCAGATAGAACCTGGGAACCTGGAGTCATGTCAAGATCCAAATTATAGAACCTCACAAAGGTGTGCGGAGAGGACCAACCTGCCGCCACACAAATGTCTTCCAAGAGGGCCCCTCTAAAGAGAGCTTGAGAGGAAGCCACACTTCTGGTGGAATGCGCTCTGATGCTAAGAGGTGAAGGCAAACCACGCACCTCATAAGCCAGCGAAATAGCGTCCGTTACCCAGTGGGAAATCCTCTGCTTTGATGCTGCAAGCCCGCGGCGGCCAGCACCAAAACATACCAAGAGCTGGTTTGATTTCCTCCAACCGCTTGAGCGATCTACATACAACTTCAAAGAACGGACCGGGCAGAGCAAGTTAAGTTTCCTTTCTTCCTCAGAGGCAAAAGGAGGAGGGTGGAAAGCATTAAGGTTAACAACCTGAGAGCGGAACGCCGTGGAAAGAACCTTGGGTACATACCCCGACCTCGGCCTCAAGGTAACCCTAACCAGGCCAGGAGCGAAGTCCAAGCATGACTCACTAATAGAGAGAGCCTGCAAATCCCCTATCCGCTTCAGTGAAGATAAAGCTAACAAAAGAGCAACCTTAAGAGTCAGAATCCGCTCAGGAGCTGACTCCAAGGGCTCGAAGGGAGCCTCTGTCAAACCCTCCAGGACGACTGACAGGTCCCACGAGGGAACACTAGGGGGGCGAGCCGGTTTCAGGCGCCTAACCCCACGCATGAAGGCCGAAACTAACCTCAGCTTCCCCAAGGGAATCTCATCCGATTCTCTATGAGCAGCAATAGCTGCGACATACACTCTGAGAGTGGTAGCGGCCGCTCCGGAAGCAAACTTTTCCTGCAGGAATTCCAGCACTGAGCCTACTGGGCAGCTAACTGGGTTCCTATCATGTGCTAAGCACCGCGCTTTGAACACCCTCCACTTGGAGGAATATAGCCTCCTCGTCGAAGGGGCTCTAGCATTCGCAATAGTCTCCTGAACGTCGGTTGGGAGATCAAAGCTTAAAGCTAACGGCCTCTGATAGGCCAAACGTACAGCTTCCAAATGTCGGGGCGAGGATGCCATATCCTGCCCTGAAGCTGGGAAAGCAGGTCCTCCCTGACCGGTATCTCCCCGGGGGAGGATTCCAACAGAGGGATCAGCTCCGAAAACCATGGCTGGGACGGCCAGAATGGGGCTACCAGAAGGAGGCGGACTCCGCTCTCCCTCACTCTGGACAGAACCGCCTGGATCAGCTTGATGGGCGGGAAGGCATAGAGTTTCTGCATCGGCCAAGGGTGGGCGAACGCATCTATCCCCAATGGAGCTGGAGGGCTCAGAGAGAACCAAAGCGGGCATTGGGACGACTCCTGAGATGCAAAGAGGTCCACTTCCGCTTTTCCGAACACCTCCCAGATCAGGGCCACCGACTGGCGGTTCAACATCCATTCCCCAGACCTGAGCTTCTGCCTCGACAGAAAATCTGCTGCGAGGTTCAGAATCCCTGGGACATGAACTGCTCTCAGAGAGAGGAACTTGTCCTGGGACCACAGGAGAAGGTGACGCGCATGCCTGTCTAGGGTGCGCGATCGTGAACCCCCCTGTCTGTTTACATGGGACACTACTGCCATATTGTCCGTTCTGACAATGACATGGTGTCCTTCGAGGAAAGGGAGAAAGTGGCAAAGAGCCAGGAAGACAGCCCTCAGCTCCAAGCTGTTTATGTGCCACTAGAGGGTCTCGCCAGTCCAAACCCCACACGCTGGCCTGCCCTCGAAAACCGCTCCCCAGCCGGTCAGAGAGGCATCCGTCGTAACCATCTGGCGACGGAATACCGCACCCATACCGACTCCTTTCTGAAGGAAGAGGGGGTCCCGCCAGATTGACAGGGCGCGAAAGCAACTGCGCGACACCTTCAATAGGCGAAAGGCTGGCCCCGTGGGCCGAGCCCCTGAGAGCTTCATCCACCACAGAAAAGGTCTCATGTGGAGCAGCCCCAGAGGTAGCACAGGGGAGGCCGCGGCCATAAGGCCCAGAAGTCTGCGGCAGGTGCTCACGGAAACATGCTGGCCTAGTGCGAAACGGGACAGACATGTCACCAGACTGGAAATCCGTGCAGGAGCCAAACGGGCCTGCATAAGAACGGAGTCCATGCATACCCCCAAGAAAACCGTGTTCTGAGCTGGAGTAAGAACGCTCTTCTCCGTATTCAGCCTCAAACCGAGAGACTGAATATGACGGAGGACAATGTCCCTGTGGTGAGTCACCAACTCTCTGGAGTGGGCTAAAAGGAGCCAATCGTCCAGGTAGTTGAGTATATGGATGCCCTGGAGCCGCAGCGGGGCCAGAGCAGCATCCATACACTTTGAGAACGTCCTTGGCGCTAGAGCGAGGCCAAAGGGGAGGACCCTGTACTGGTACGCTTTCCCTCCAAAGGCGAACCTGAGGAACTTCCTGTGTCGCCGTACGACCTGGATGTGGAAATAAGCATCCTTGAGGTCTACCGTCACGAACCAGTCCCCCCGCCGGATATGAGATATGATGGCCTTCAGCGTCAACATTTTGAATTTTCCTTTGTAAAGAGAGAAATTCAACCGGCGAAGATCTAGTATCGGCCGCAGGCCGCCCCCCTTCTTCGGGACCAGGAAGTAACGGCTGTAGAAGCCCTGTTCGACTTCCCCCGAAGGAATCTCTTCTATCGCCCCCTTCAGCAAAAGGGATGAAATCTCCTGCTGTAGTACAGAAGCCTGAGCGGCGCTGTCGACTACAGTAGGAAAGACCCCGTTGAAGCAGGGGGGGTTGCGACAAAACTGAAGCGTGTAGCCGAGCCGAACTGTGCGAAGGATCCAAGGCGATACCCCTGGTAAACGCTCCCATTCTTGAACGAAATGTGATAGAGGCAGAGGAGTGTTGCAGTGCAAGGGACATACCTGAGGTAGGGTGTCGCGCTGGTTTCCATGGGGAGGCGCGGTTGACCGTGGAGGAGAGCGCTTGGCGTCCTGACACGTATTGGGGGGTACCACCACCTGGATAGAAGTAACTGGGTCCGCCTGCTCCAGAGGAAAAAGAACTGTGCCTCTGAGGAAGCGATTGGCGGGTGTAACGTGCACCGGGAGCGAGGGGAGAAAGCAAGATGCGTCTCCTTCCTCCTGCGCCGGACTGGGTGAAGAGAGTGAAACAGGACCTGCACTTCGAAACACGCTGGGTGGCGAAGGTGACAGGGTTGGATGAGGAGAGCCGGCTGGAGGAGGGCAGAAACGCTTGCGCGGTCTGTCCCAACCTCGTAGATCTGATGAGGCTCTCCTCCTCCTGCCCTGCGGGTCAGGAACGGCTCGAGGAGGCTGGAGCGGCCGAATTGTTGGACCGCTTCAGCTGAAGGCGCTTGTGAGGGCGCTGGCGAGGAAATGGACGACCTCGGGCTCCCCAGACAGTAGTTGGTGGGTGGCGAGCCGGGTCACTCCTGCTAGTAGGGAACTCAGCCCTATGAGCAGAGCGTTCTCGGGTTTGAGAAGGGGGAGGGTTGGAGTCACTGGGCCCTCTGACCCTCCTGGGCATAAACTGCCTGAACGCGGCCGACTGAGACTTAGCGGCGCGGAACTTGTCAACCACCGTGTTGACCGCCTCCCCGAAAAGACCTGAGTGGGAGATAGGGGCATCCAGGAGGAAACTCTTATCCTTGTCTCGGATCTCCGTGAGATTCAACCAGAGGTGGCGCTCTGCAGCAACCGAGCCCGCCATAGAGCGACCTACAGCCCGAGCAGTGTGCTTGGTGGCTCTTAGGGCCAGATCTGTGGCTTTGCGAAGCTCTTTGACAGCTTCGGGCGTCAGTCCCTCTCCTTCATCCATGTCCTTCAAGACGTCCGCTTGGTAGGCTTGAAGGATGGCCATGGTATGCAGGGCCATGCCTGCCTGACCAGCCGCCATGTAAGACTTCCCAATAAGGGAGGAAGTAGTCCTACAAGCCTTGGAAGGAAGAAGGGGACGCGCCTTCCAAGACGGTGCAGACGACGGGGCGAGGTGGTTAGCCAGCGTGTCCTCGACCGCTGGAATAGCGGAATAACCCTGCTCCACAAAACCAACAAGGTTGGTGAAGTCAGCGGCTGCCGCATTAGTTAGGCGTGCGGAGAATGGCTGCTTCCAGGATCTGGAGATCTCGTGATGCAGATCGCTGAAAAAGGGCAGCTTTCTTCGCTCTGGCCTAGAATTAGGGCCACGTAGGAACCTCTCGTCGAGTTTGGACGATTGAGACTCGCGGGGCTCATCAGGCCAGTCAATAGAGAGCTTCTCTGTAGCGCGCGACAGCACCTCAATAAGCTCAGTGTAGGCCGGAGTAGGCCGCGCGTCCTGGCCGCTAGGCGGGATAACGTCATCAGCCAAAGCAGGCCCGAAATCCTCGGAGTCGGAGGCTGCAGTGTAAATAACGTCATCCAGACCGAAAGAAACCGATTCGCGGGCTCCCGGGCTGGGACATAAATAATCATGCGCGAATTCAACCGCGCCGCGTGCGTGCTCGGGAGAGGGAGGGAGAGAAAGGGCGAGGCCCGTCTGCTCATACTCAATATCCTCGAGCTCAACATCCGAACCCCAGGCCGCGGATCCACGAGAGGCCTCAGCAGTCTCGGGAGCGCGACGGGGGGAAACGAATGTCTCCTTCTCAAAAACCGCGAGTCTAGAGCGGAGGGTTTTGAGAAGGAGATTGTCACAAAATTTACATTTCGACAATCCTAATACAGCCTCACGCGCATGCGAAAAACCCATACATTTAACACACTTACTGTGAGGGTCGTCGTTCGAGATAAAACGAACGCATGGCGGAGAGCAGCGTCGATAATCCATGACACTTCACTGTAAGGAGAACAGAGTTCCACTTATACCAGTCGCTGAAGTGTCGAGACGAAAGCTGAAGTTGAATTGAAGAATTCGGGCTCAGAAAAACCGCACGAAGGGCGAGATGTGACCGCTTCGTGAAGGCAGAGAAATCTGAGGAGAAGATGGCGCGCGCGCGTACATCATGCTACGACGTAAGAGCGTCGGGGCGGAGCCAGCTTTGCGCGAGCGCCATCAGCCAATGGATTGGCGTGATTCTATAGGGCTTCAGGCAATCGGCACATCCAGAGGATATCCCACTGCGCTTTCCGCAGCGTTGAGTGAACCTATGAAAGAGAACATGTCTTTCAAATGAATGTGATGATAAATTAGTTATAGAGGAGCTGTGGTTTCATTCATTAATAGGCAGGTAAACACTACCTGTAGGAATGTCATTTTAACTGCAAAACAATTTTTTTATGGTGGCAACAACAATATATTAAGACACTATTGATCAATAAATTGTAAAACATATCAATAATAATAACTGAATAATTTCTTCCAACAAATATTATAGTCCCTTAACCTAACTTAATTTGCAGTTGCTAAGCAACATACAAACATGGTGCATAGAATGTGTGATGACAAGTGAGCATTTATCAGCCTTTTACAATGACTTTGAACACGGTTCATCCAATTGGAATTTAGAGTCATGACCATTTTATAGTTAATAATATCTACTCACATTGAATTGTTTTATTGTACAGTACAACACTATAAATAATACCCTCCATAATACACTTTCATTACATAACACCTTTTTTACACCATCACATAAAGCCGTCAGAAATCAAAAGCAGACATATAAACAGTTCTGAAGTGCTGCCTATAGAACACATCCTTTAGATTGTGTAGCAAGGTTTTTGTAGCAAGGTCTATATTGCCAACACTTGTTATCTTTCCTGACACTCAGGAAAGCTATACAGTCTCCCACTGAGGATGAATTTTCACATGTGATAGTGTTTTTCAGGCATTTTATGAAATATTAACCTCTTGTTTAGTAGCAGTTGGAGTGTCTTACACCCAGTTAACCAAAGTGAATGTGGGAACACACACAATAATTAACTGTAGAATCATAGGACAGCAGCATATATACATTTTATAAGCAAGAATATCTTTAATTAAAATCTTTTGACCAGTAGGTGACCAAAATTATTATGATACTGCTCCACCTTTTCATGAACAATGTCTAAATGTTACAACCTGTCATATATAAACTGCTAAATGATTTGAGATAAAGACCCCAAATTTGGCATGGTGGAATGTGATACTCTTCTCCAAGGGTATACCAAATTTCACAGGTTTTGAAAAAAAAAAAAAGTTGTGAAAGTCGAAATACATTTACTGGAAAGTCAAAAAAAAAAAAAAAGTTGCGCAAGAGTCTTGCAGCCGAACTACCAGCCCGTTCTCATCCTTTGGCGTCATACATGTGACGCTTTGGACATTTCGTCGAAATCTTACGCACATGGCATCCTTTAGCATCAATATGAGACGCAGATCCCAAGGCGTCATAACCGTACCCTACCCCAGACCTAAACCTACCCATAACAGTGCGTGTTATATTGACGCTAAAGGATGCCATGTGCGTAAGATTTCGACGAAATGTCATATGGCGTCACCTATATGACGCCAAAGGATGAGAATGCGTTGGAACTACAGATGTCTGTGCACCTTTGCCACTTGTCTTCTCATAGTATGAGAATTGAACACAGAATAGTGTAATGTGTGGATTCAAAGATAATTCAAGTTCTGTTTTCCCCTCCCCATTATTTTCCTTTCCAATACTATGAATAGAAAAGGCCAAAACCAAAACAGAAATACAAAAGGCCCAACATAAAGTAAAATGTACAATCACATCCTATCCATACCCACCAAGCGTCCAATTTGGGGACTACAGTGTAATAAACATGCATACTAATTCTTGTCAAGAACACTAAAGAGGGAACATAGTCTGCTCCGTATCAAATAAACAGCTTCAGAACTTTTCTTTAATTTCACCTTCACTGGTCATCTTTAAAGAGTCTTATTTTGCAATGTGGAAATGAAACACCTGGCATTAATCTCCATCTCAGTGGGAAGAGCTGTATATGTCTTTCATGTAAAGGCGGTTTGGACTTTTCAAGTGCTTTCTGACATATCTGTTCAGAGCACAAAACACAAACACAATCAACAGAAGGTTCAGATAAAGAACATCTGAAGAATGCGTGTATTAGAGTGAGAATGGTTATTGCAAGCCAAACTTCAGGACAGTCAGTATCTCCAGAGGTAATTAACTCTGAAGCTGTTTGCGAGAACGGCCCCGCATTTCCACCCTCCTTATTTCTCCCTGAGTCCTGCCGATGGGTGATTATAACTCTGAAGAGCTGCAGGAGGCCTCACTCTCCCATTTATTCAGCCTTCAGTCCAGACCAAAACACTCTCTAATCACAGCTAAACCAAAAAACGTGTGCATATGCGTGCGTGGAAATGTCCTTTCAAAATCCAATGACATTTCTCTATAATTTCCAAGGATGTCACGCCTTGTTTGTGTATGTAGCACTTTTTCTTTGCTTTTTCCATCAAAGCCACTTTTTTTTCCTCAACAAAAATACCATTTTAATGGATTGCACTAATATTCTACTGCAATTTATTTTATTTTTTTCAACTCGTCCCACGCTAAAGTCTTTAAGAAACTCTGATGGGGAGGGAATCCCACTGTTCAAACCCAATCTGTCATTTCCTGGCAGGCAAACAATCTAGCATGCTGCCAGGAGGCACACAAAAGACCCCTACACCCCGCGCCAATTGACTGCCGGTATGGTCCACATAATCTTCGACGGTGAGCTTCATTTCACACGCTATTCTGGAGCAGAGTTGTAGATTCCCTTTAAAACACACCAACACCTCCCATGAAAAACATTAGCTCAATAAAAGCGCTGTGCATTTGAGCCAGCGACAGACTGTGCGGGGAAAAGCTCAATAGAGCTGTAGAATATGAATGCAATAAAAAAGGCAAAAGAAGGCTTATGTGATGCTCATTTTGCACGTCTTTTGATCCTGCTCTCCATCATCGCCTGCATTGCTTTCTCTGTATCCCATCAATACTTTGCAATTCACCTCCCTTTAGAAGCGTGTTCTTTGCACACACTGTATGTCCATGTGGCAGCTCAAATCAGAAGAGCCTTCGGAATCGTGCATCACTCCGGCTCGACATACTGAAAGCAGTTTTAGAAAAGAACAGAAAACATGATGGGTAAACGCCGCTGAGAGTTCTTCCTGATCGACGGTTTTCAAACTGCACTTTGTTGACCAGCACATACGAGCTGCTAGCATTCAGTATTGTATGTTTTTAACAAAAAAAATTACTCACTGCTCAAAGATCCCTTCTTCAGCATTTTAGAAATGATAAGAAGCTTTTCCAAGCTATTGGCAGACAAGGGAATGTGAGCATTTACTTACAGGAGTACGTAATGGACAAGATAATTGAATTCATCAAAAAATAATAATAATAATGTATGCACTCAAAAAAGAAGAGCCAGTCAGTTCTCAGTTGCAGTTCTAGCCGACCAATCAGAGCACAGTGCGAGTTACGTGTTACTGACAGACTGCATGGGAAGAGAGGTGCTGCAATAATCAAAAATATGTGAAAAATAATGTTTATTGAATATTCAAGCATGAAAACCCATTCTAATAGACTCCACAATTGAGACTTTGTGATATGGCCTCTTTAATGCATACATTCGGACAGCCCTAGTTTCTTCACATTTCTGTTTGCTGTTGAATTCACCAAAAAGGTTTCAAGTTACAATTCCAGAACCTGTTGAGGTTGGTGACCGCTATCCATCCAGTCTCCTCCGTGTCTTGTTGGCGTGCTGAGAAATGCAGCTGCACAGTCATGTGGGCAGGTAAATGTCTTTCGAGAGAAGAGGGCAGTGGGATGAACTGACCTGTGAACAGTGGCAGTCGTCAGCGTTGAGAGGGTCAGGGTGGAAAACAGAAGGGGAAGAGCCATTATTTTCCGCCTCATTTCCGCTGATGGTCTGCTCAGGAAGGGAGGATGGAAATAAGGAGGAGGGGAACGCGAAATCATTTCAGCCTCCATTTGTAACGCGTCTCCTTACAGACTCGCTGACAGGTAGAGGAGAACAGCAGAGGATTTTAATGGGGCCAATTCGTCCGCTATTAGCCAACACAGCAAGGCCCTTTGCAGCGATACCGTCACACCCTCCTGTAAGATTACACATCTAAATCTATATAACTCTTCACCCGCCATCGCTGTCTTCCTGAGAGCCCATGTGAGAATAGATTATGGTAAAGTGATATAAAATGGGCATGCGAGCTTCTAGAACGCCTCTGTTTCGCCTTACCAAATGGAGGTTTCCACAGCATGCTTTCGATTTTGTTGATGTTCTGAGCCATTTGCTGTGTTTTTAAACCATCTATTTTTATCACGCCTAATATGTTACCCTTTCCTACCCATTACTGTAAATGACACCCTACAGGCTAACAAATGTACCGAAGACTAATGGAGCGTCTTAAAGCTGTGTATTGGTTGAATAACTCTCCTTTAGACTGTAGAATTGCTTATAAATGGTAAGTTAAGACTGTTCACTTGGATTTTGTTTCATCCTGAACTCGCATGCCTTCGATCTGGGCCAACTAACATTAGCTATATGAATTTGAATATGAATTTGATATGCAACAACAACAACGAAAAACATTCATCAGATGAGCTATAATGTTACCGGAAAACCCCTTTAAGGACAAAGATGGAAAGTAGATATGAAAGGAAATCCCAATAAAGAGTTTTAAGCAATGGCAATCCCATAAATCAATGCCATCTTCTCAAATTCACATTATCCCTGAGGGAAAGTGGGGAAAAAAATCACCTACGCCAAAGAAAAATATGAGGATATTTTAGGGGAAAGTTTTCATACTCAAAACTTATATTATTGCATATCTTTTCCTGCTGCATTTTACCTTATAGTTGTTGTACATTAAGTTCAGTCATGATATACGTTGCCAAAATAGTCAAATAGTCTTTTCTCTAACAATTACAATAATAATCAGCCAATTTAAAGGTGAGTTTTAAAAGCACACGTTTGTACAGTACAATAAAATGAATATTAATTTTGAGATTGTCTAAGGACATTGTTATACAATTATTTCTAATATCATAAGATTTAAGTGAGCATTACATGACAGAAGCAAAAATAGGGTAAATGGGCATGCACAATTAAATATCCAATATCAAGATATAGCATTAGCACTACTGGACATTTCCTTTGAAAACTTGAGTGATATTTCAAGTTTTGCAAAAAAAAAATTGTAGTCATATTTCCCCATGAGACAGGCTGGTAGTGGAGGTTGGCTGGCAGTTCATTAATTACACACACACACACACACACACACACACACACACACACACACACACACACACACACACACACACACAAAAAAACATATTTTATCTAAACAAGAGGAGTTTCTTTTAAATGCTTTTAAATATGGAGTTTTGTTGAGCAACATCTTCATCTTCTCTGGCTTTTTTCCGCTCTCTCTGACAGGCCTGGAAGGATTATGGATGTGATCATGGTTCAGACTGTTTCTCTAACATTTGTCATTCAGTTATCAAACTGGCAATTCTGCTTCTGTCGGGTAAGTGTGTTTGGGAGACAAGAAAGCCAGGAGGGAGGTCCTTGCTGATCCAATTTTGGCCTAATTTTTATTGAATAGCCAATTAAATGCATGTGTGGAAAAAGTGCGTGTGTGTGTGTGTGTGTGTGTGTGTGATCATCACACTTGGATGAGGATGTTCTGTGTGTTTTCAGGGATGTAAATCCCTTCCTTGGCATGCCGCATTCCCAAAGCACCCATCAAACTGTCCTTCAGCTGCCAGCCTTACACACACACACACCCTTAAACACTCACACACACACACACTCTCTGCAGGGCATTTGTTTCTATTTCTGTCATATTATCTAAAATGAAGCATTCTGGCTTTGTGTAAAAGATGTAATACACTGATTTCTACAATAAAATGCTAACAAAAAAAAGGACGTAACTGAGTGTGATGTTTTAAATGCTTCATGTTACATTTGTTTTGCTTCCATCTGGACTGAATGGTGGTATTACGTTAAAGTGAAGTGAGTCATTCGTGCACCACTAGTGGCACAAAATGAATTGCAAACATAATGAACACTCTTGGAGAAATACATCCGTTAACATTTGCAATCATCCCAATGACAGTTGCTAAAGCAGGATGTGATTGCAATTCCATTTGGTGCCACAAGTGGCGCAGTAATTACATGCTTCACCTTTAAACCCCTTATGCACTTTACCCTAAACCAATGTTCTTCTGGTAGAAGTGAATGACAGATTCTATATTAGGGAGGACAGGTAGTCTGCCTGTATTTTCACACTGTGGTTGCATGTCAGGAACTCTATCTCGAATACATCATGCTCTGTGCGTCTTCATATCCATCTCGCTGACAGCTCGCACCGATAAAAACAAGGTGCTTGAACATGAGATATTAATCATTGTTTGTGGAATGAGCAGATGTGGAGTTTCACGTCATTATGTTTGAAAAGCAAAAATAAATATATAACCCAACACATTAAGCTGCAGTATACGCAAGCAGTTATTGTTTATGTCAGAACTGCAAAAGGTTGAAAGAGGCGGACAGCAAGACAACAAGGTGGTTTTATAATCCATAATGCTGTATGGAAATTACAAGCCAGTCTTTTCTAAAGCCTTTGCCAGTAAGCACCATCATTTGCTCTGTAGCTTTGCTGTGTTAAGCATGCCACAACTCTTGGTCCATTTATAGCGTTGATAATTGACTCTAGAGAAATGTTTCAGATCTATGACGGACAACACAAACTATGGACAGCAAAAGATACCTGTGATTTAATTTACATCAGATGTACACAAAAAGTTAAAAAAAGTGAATTAATCTGTTGTAAGTGCTCTGGTCATTAGTCCAACAGTAGTAATGAAAAATTAACATATATATATATATATATATATATATATTATTATTTTTTTTGTCACCCTGTATTTTTTTTTTGAGAATCATAAAATGAGATGTTTTTGTTTTCCATACAAGTGGATAGTATTTATATCATCAAGCTACAAAAAATGCAACTTAAAAGTTTCATAATAGTAATCCACTTAACTTGTGTGCTATATTCCAAGTTTTCTGAGATCATACAATAGCCACCTGAAAAACAGATCTAAATTTAAGTTGATTCTTAAGTATATATTGTGTTCAATTTAAAAAAAGTATTAGTTTAGATCATATCTCACTTCACTGATGCAAAATGTATTTGGTTCTATAAGTTTTAAAAATAGAGACTACAAAAGGAATTTAATGACACTGGAAGAGGGGAGGACAAGCAGCATATAACATTAACAACAAATTTCTGTCTGTTTCTCACAAAAAGCTGTTGTCTAGCTGTCATATTAAAAGAGTTTGAAAATATTGAATGAGTCATACAGATTATGTAATTTTGGCCATCTAAATCATCATCCCACTTTCTTTTCAATAATAACACAGGGTTGGAACAACATGTGGTGAGTAAATGAGGACTTTATTTCCATTTTGGGATGAACTATTCCTTGGATTCCTTTTTATAAATTCAGTCATGTTTTATAGGAAATAAAGATTTTTAGGGTTCTTTGATTTCAACAAACTCCAGACATACACGGCGAAATGTTAAGTAACATAAAACACATTTTCTTATTGATTTCTACAAATATATAAAATATGGACTGAAGAATTCCATATAAAGGGACTGCATAACTGATAACAAATCACAGGAGATGTAAAACTTTATCATCTTACAGAATAATTAAAATCATAACTATAACTTTAAATTTAATGTTGGCCTAAGGCAAAACTTAATTAATTTGCTGAGCGAGACCCTGTAGAAAGCCAGCATTAGGTGAAACTGCATTCTCTCATCTGGACTATAGCAGAAACTGCTGCTAAATCCAAACTCATTGTTGACTTTTCCCAAATGTCACAGTCAAATGTGCAACTCTAAACCAAGAGCTTAGAGACACTTGCAGATGAGCTGTTTCCGATGCTCTTCCGATGATCAGTGTTGTTATTGTTAACTAAATGTAAACTAAGAAAAAAACATTTTCATATTAAAATTTGATGAAACATACACTCACCTAAAGGATTATTAGGAACACCTGTTCAATTTCTCATTAATGCAATTATCTAATCAACCAATCACATGGCAGTTGCTTCAATGCATTTAGGGGTGTGGTCCTGGTCAAGACAATCTCCTGAACTCCAAACTGAATGTCAGAATGGGAAAGAAAGGTGATTTAAGCAATTTTGAGCGTGGCATGGTTGTTGGTGCCAGACGGGCCGGTCTGAGTATTTCACAATCTGCTCAGTTACTGGGATTTTCACGCACAACCATTTCTAGGGTTTACAAAGAATGGTGTGAAAAGGGAAAAACATCCAGTATGCGGCAGTCCTGTGGGCGAAAATGCCTTGTTGGTGCTAGAGGTCAGAGGAGAATGGGCCGACTGATTCAAGCTGATAGAAGAGCAACTTTGACTGAAATAACCACTCGTTAAAACCGAGGTATGCAGCAAAGCATTTGTGAAGCCACAACACGCACAACCTTGAGGCGGATGGGCTACATCAGCAGAAGACCCCACCGGGTACCACTCATCTCCACTACAAATAGGAAAAAGAGGCTACAATTTGCAAGAGCTCACCAAAATTGGACAGTTGAAGACTGGAAAAATGTTGCCTGGTCTGACGAGTCTCGATTTCTGTTGAGACATTCAGATGGTAGAGTCAGAATTTGGCGTAAACAGAATGAGAACATGGATCCATCATGCCTTGTTACCACTGTGCAGGCTGGTGGTGGTGGTGTAATAGTGTGGGGGATGTTTTCTTGGCACACTTTAGGCCCCTTAGTGCCAATTGGGCATCGTTTAAATGCCACGGCCTACCTGAGCATTGTTTCTGACCATGTCCATCCCTTTATGTCCACCATGTACCCATCCTCTGATGGCTACTTCCAGCAGGATAATGCACCAAGTCACAAAGCTTGAATCATTTCAAATTGGTTTCTTAAACACGACAATGAGTTCACTGTACTAAAATGGCCCCCACAGTCACCAGATCTCAACCCAATAGAGCATTTTCGGCGCATTGGCGGCCATTTTTGAAAAAACTTGTTTATTTCTGATACAAAGTGTGATCTCACTTGTGTCTTAGGATAAATTTATTATTTGTATGACCCTAAGGTACTTCCATACCAAAGGAGACCTTTGCATCATGACTTGAAGTCAAAGGCCTATTTTTTGGGCTTAACCTCCCTTTTGGGATGTGGTGGAACGGGAGCTTTGTGCCCTGGATGTGCATCCCACAAATCTCCATCAACTGCAAGATGCTATCCTATCAATATGGGACAACATTTCTAAAGAATGCTTTTAGCACCTTGTTGAATCAATGCCATGTAGAATTAAGGCAGTTCTGAAGGCGAAAGGGGATCAAAACACAGTATTAGTATGGTGTTCCTAATAATCCTTTAGGTGAGTGTACATACAAAAATGAAAATTTGAAACTCAAATAACTAACTGAAATAAAAAAGTACTATAAAAAGTTTGGAAACATTACTAGTTTTAATGTTTTTGAAAGAAAGTCTCTTCAAGGCTCATCAAGGCTGCATTTATTTGATCGAAAATACAAAATAAAACGGTAATTTTGTGAAAATATTATTGCAATTTAAAAGAATGGTTTTCTATTTGAATATACTTTAAAACCTCCAGTATTCAGTGTCACATGATCCTTCAGAAATCATTCTAATATGCTGATTTATTATCTATGTTGGAAACAGTTGTGCTGCTTAATATTATTTTTATAACCTGAGTTTTTTTTTTTTTTCAGGATTCTTTGACGAATAAAAAGTAACAAAAGAACAGCATTTATTTAAAATAGAAATATTTTGTAACGATATTATACACTACCGTTCAAAAGTGTGGGGTTAGTATTTTTCTTTTTTTTTCTTTTTTTTGTTAAATTGATAAAAAGTGATAGTAAAGATTTATATTGTGAATAAATGCTAATCTTTTTAACTTTTTATTCATCAATGAATCCGCAAAAAGTAGCACAGGTTCCAAAAAAATATTAAGCAGCACAACTGTTTCCAAGACTGGAGTAATGGCTGATGAAAATTCAGCTTTGCATCACAGAAATACATTATATTTTAAATTATATTAAAATAGAAAACCATTATTTTAAATTGTAATAATATTTCACAGTATTACATTTATTTCTGTATTTTTTATCCAATAAATGCAGGCTTGAAGACCATAAGAGACTTATTTTAAAAACATTAAAAATAGTAATGTTTCCAAACTTTTAATCTGTACTGTAAAGCTCATTCAAAATATAAAATGATATAATAGTATATAAATAATACTAAAATAATTCTGCTTTTTATTGAGTTACAATGAACAGGGACCAAATCTTTGAAGCTTTAAAAGGAACATAAAAACACCATAAAAGTATCATAAAGTATATAATACTTTGTTCCTCTATAGTTGCTGTTTAAATGTAAATGCAAATATCCCAAATCATCTGATAATTTGACTTTAAAACAGACCAACATGTAAGTCTTTATTGACTGAAAATATCCAGTCGGCCCTAGCTCTTTCAACCTTTGTTCTGGTTGAAAGTAAGTAAATAATGACAGAATTTTCAGGCAGTGAAACGTTTTAATGCTCTCTCTTTCTTTTACTCTCTATCAAAACATTTGCGGTTGAGGGAATCTCATCTCACCTCCTACAGTATGTTACTCTTCAAGTAGCTGACTAATATGTTTTTCCTTTCTGTGTGAAGGAAACATTTCCTCCACCTCACTCAAATTCACATTCATTGCTATGGAGACTCCTGGGTAAACAAAGCCGCTTTAATCATTTTCATGTTTAGAGTGAACAGTTGCTTTATGGTTAGGACAAGATGCAGAATTTTATGGATGACAAACCTTAGTGCTAAATAAGTGAAAAAAGATAAATCTTTAGTTCCTAGATTAAAAAAAAAGAAAGAAAAAATATCTGAACAAGTAAAGTCAGGAAAAAAACCCCCAGCACATAATCATATTGTGACAGCACAAGATATGATTTTAGAGACATAACCTCACTCTCAACCTGTAAACAAACACACATGCATACATCTTTGTTATTACATCTTAACACGGTATCCAAATGATGATGCATCTGCCTTTCAGGTAGCAGGGGAAAATGGGGCATATGCTTGTCCCGACAGACTGATCCAGATATAATGTAAAATATCTCTCATTCTGGACTCTTTGCAGCGGCACACACACACACACACAGGTGTCCCTGCTGCATAATTCATGTGACTTTCACTCTCGCACTGGCCTGGTTTCCTGTGAAGACCGAGCCGCAGAAATTACTCCAGTGTTTCCGAAGAGAGCAGACGGACGACCCAGGGTTCATTTGTGAAAGACAAGAGTAAAAAAGCAGTGAAGATATGTACAGTATATCTAAAAGGTTTTTTTTTCTTCTTATAATAAGTTTAAAATGGCTATTATTCAAGTGTAGTTTTTTTATAAATTGGATTTGGAATCAATATGTTGTGTGTGTATAGTGGACTAATAAGTAATATTTTTAAAATTGACACGAAACAGAAGTTGCGATAGTCTTCTCTTGCCTATTGTGACATATAAGTGAAATGGATATTCGACCGAGAAAAAATTTATGGCAGGACTTAATTTTGTCCACCTGGAGTTGATTGGATGGTTGGATCGTAGTGATTTGCTATTGGTCGATCTCATGTGAGTGACAGGTTGTTCCACCCTCGCGCCAGTAAACACGTTATAAGATAAAACTTTTTCCCTTTTGTTGCTGGCAAGAGGGAGAAGTTATTTTGGAGTAAAGATTATGAGGGCACATGAATTAAAAGAAAAATATTGATGTGCACTAATCATTTATAATAAATAATGAAACATTTCATGAAAATATAAGAATTTTGAGTAATTTTTTATCAAAAATCTTGATCTACCCCAGCTCTCATGTCCAATAGTGCTCATAAGAAAGGTCTTACTAATAAACAAATCATTATTTTGAGTCAGATCGTTCCAATTCTTCACAAAATTGGATCAACCGATTCAACCGAACAATCGTTGACTATGGAAATCATTGATCGTTTATCACTGACTCAATGATCTAGTCACTGTTCTCAAGTTTACAAGAGGGGATAATCTCATTAAATCAGGAAAAAGGTAACACTTTAGTTTAGGGTCCAAATCTCACTATTAAGTTGCTTCTTAGCATGCATATTACTAGGATATTGGCTGTTTATTAGTACTTATAAAGCACATATTAATTCCTTATACATGACCATATTCTGCATCACTGAATCATACACAATACCTACACTTAACTACCTTACTAACTATTAATAAGCAGTATTTAGGAGTTTATTTAGGCAAAAGTCGTAGTTAGTTAGTTAATAGTGAGAATTGGACCCTAACCTAACATGTGACCAAAAACATAAAATATACTGTTGTTCTGTTCATCACTCAGAGTGGTTATATGCATGGCTTTAGAGACTTGACACATACAGTATGCATGAGTCATATGGACCACTGCCATGATACTTTTATGGTGCATTTGAAGCTTGAAAGATCTAGTTAGTTCAAATTTCTCCTTCTGCATTTCAAAGAAAAACACAAACGTTTGGAACTTCTGACATGACGTATGTGTTTTATGGTGCATCAATGTTTTGTTTACCTCAAATGATTAAGGGAAATGTAAGTTCTCATATATGACCAATTTAAAATCTGTGCATTCATGATTCAAATAAAACGAAATATACTGACCATGTGAAGTAACTGAACACACAGGCGTCTCTCTAGAAATCTCTACATGCATGCTAAATGCTGATTTGCATTACAAAATGCTCATTTTGTTTGTTGGTTGGTTTTGTAATGCCATTCACATTGTTTTGGCTGTTTTCATGGTGAAAACCACACTTGAATTATTCGTATTTAAAAGTGAAACTAAATAAGATATTTAAGACTTTGAGATTTTCCCCAAAAAATTCTAAAACTGAACTTGAATAACTGACCTTTTCACTTTTTTTTTTTTTTTTTACTGTACAAAACACTCAGTAAATTGTAAAGCTTGATGCAGTATAAACCTATGAACACCATACAATGTAAACCATCACCTACCCTCATTATTAAAAATGAATAAACTGTGCAGTGGCAGTCATTAGAGTTATAGCAAATCAACATGTGTTAGATCGCAGAAAGTTCAGACAAAGAAGGTGGGGCCGCTGCAGAAATTAAAGGTCATTTTCAACATTCTTTGAAAAGCATCTCTGCAGTGTAGCAAATGTCAGCTCTTTTTCAGATACAGAGAGTCTTTGGCATAATAAGATTCAGCGAGCAACTTTAAAAGTGCCAAGCATCATCTGCGTGAACTTTCTTCATCAAACGCTGTGATTATTATTTTGTATTCCATGCTATATTTACACAATACCTTTCAAGAAACACCTGATGCAGGGCTGTTATTTATTTATTTGTTCAAATTAAACGCCTCCCTAAAGGAATTACACTGGAATAGATGCTCCCTGCTCTCATTTCCATAATCTAATAGTGTTTATGAGGGAGAGTGTTTATGTTGCTGTCTGAATAGAAATGATGCAAGCAGACAAAAAGGGTGGCAGACACACACACACACGATTCCAAGGTTCCCCGCTGCCACATTGGACTGACAGCTTTGTGGTCTCAGCACAGCAGACACTAAGCACATTTACACACACGCACACGCACACACACACACACACACACACTTAGCGAGTGTGAGTGTCCCTTTCATACTTTGTGGGAACTCTAAACACCTCCACATAATGCTCAACATACACACAATGAAATATTCATCAGTGCTATTGTAAGCCATAATGATATTGTCTATGAAACAAGCTTCCTCACTGTCTCTAAGGAGGGGTTTTAGGTGAGTGGGACTGAGAGATAGAGTGTATTTGCTTGGCACAGTGAAGCCCCCAGTGGCTTGAACACAGTGGCTTTCATATAGAGGTCTGGAAGGGTACAGGGCAGACACGGAGAATGAAGATTTAGTAAGTAAAGACAAGCACAATGACAAACACTATCATCATGTTCCCATTGAGACCAGAGTACACAGAGTTTAATTTTAATGACGATAGGTCAGCGAGACATTTAATAAGATCAAAGATATAATGTGGGGAAAATCTTAAAGAAGACCTATGCAAAGTCTTGATTTTGTTCATGATTTTGTCTTCTAGAATAGGTTTTTATGCTTGAATGGTAAACAACAATATTATTTTCCACATATTTCACATTATTGCAGCACCTCTCTTCCCAGTCTGTCAGTAATGCTCTTTAGTTTAGTTCCTGTCTCTATGAAGCCTCTCCTTCCAAAAAGCTCAATGTGCTCTGATTGGTCAGCTGGACCAGTGTGTTGTGATTGGTCAACAGCTTAGAGTGCGTTTTGGAAATGTAACTCCCTTTTCACAACCACAAGCTTTAAAGGGTTAGTTCCCCTATTTAAGACATGAAGTTGTATGCAATCCTTACCAGCACTATAGTGCATACACACACTGACCCACTCTGTTGTCACCTCCCTGGTCAGAGTTCTGGCCGCTGGAAGTTTTTCAATGAAGTACTCCCGGTTAATTTCCGGGGTCACAAAACTGTGCGTTTTTACGTGAAAAAATGATTTGCGTTTCAAAGCTTGATTAATTTACCACACAAAAAACACGCCGGTCAAAATTCATACCTAAGTTTTAATCGGCACTATTTTCTGTCCATTTCTATCAATCCGCGCTGCTGTCAACGTCAACAGTGCGCACGTTCCGATCAGCTGTTGTTAGCGCGACTCGCTGACAACATGTCTGACTGCGAAACTTATGATGATGAAACCAATTTTAGCACTATGTCAGACGGATCAGATGATGAAAGTAATTTTAGCAGAACAACAATGTTATTGATTGCAACACCAAACCTCAATTGTGTGTGTTCAATCAAATAGTTTTCTCAGCAAATTGTACCAATATCCCTATAGGCTATACTGTTTTTATATTAGACATCTTTTCACGTGTTTTATAATGGAGTCTAAACATACAGTTTAGACATGGGATCATAAAGTTAGTAAATAGAGCTTACCCGTGGTACTGGTACAGCAAAACTCTTTAATTTTCATTTTCCTCCTTGGTTGGGGATGTAATCGTCTTCGCTGAAGTGAGCACTACACACACGAAAATCCTTTATTCTGGATATTTTAGCTCCCGCAGAGTAGCCGATGGCAACCAGCCAAATCAACAACACGCGCTTGCACCCCCTGCTGGTGAGGTCGACTAACAGCAGATGGAGATTATGCTCGGTAAGCTGTCTCATAGTTATATTCGAAACAGGAAAACGATGGAATCTGAACTTTGATCCCGGCACATCGTTGTGGTCACAGCCTAGGAATTTACAAGTTCGCACCATTGTTAATTTAATACTTTTTACGTCGTTGTCAATCGATTGTGTAAACACTATGGAACAGCTGATCGGAACGTGCGCACTGTTGGCGTTGACAGCAGCGCGGATTGATAGAAATGGATAGAAAATAGTGCCGATTAAAACTGAGGTATGAATTTTGACCAGCGTGTTTTTTGTGTGGTAAATTAATCAAGCTTTGAAACTTTTTAATCTAAACAGTGCTTACTGATGTAGTAGAGAATAACTCCCTTTGGATTGACTTTGTGCTTTGGAACTTTGCAGACCTTTTACAACGAATAAACAAACAGGCAGTCAAACACACTACCTGTAAAGCAGCTTAGACCAAACGGAGAATGAATGTGAGGGACCAACTTATATAGGAAAAACAAACGAGGATGATTAGTAGAACACAGCTTACACAAATTAACTAATAATTAGGAGTGGGAAAAACTGAACAAAAGGAGCACATGAGAATGAAAAGAAACTAAAAGTCCATTATAATGAAACTAAACTGAACATTTAGACTTACATTTTTATTGTATTGAGGTAGTATTGGAGGCAAAAATCCTAGATGTTTCAAAATAGTTAAAAAATATTTAAACATTGTAATATGTATTATTATAATATTCATTTATTTAATCATTAAATCCAAAATGTTTGTATAATCCAAATATTTTACTTTGTCTAGAGAGCAACCATTATCAAATGATTTTCCTCCATTACACAAATTGGGTAAAAAATATAACAAAACTTTCACAAAAAATATACTGATTACTAAAATAGTTACTGCTGGTTTGTAGATAAACATATACTTTCCATAACTTTTTATATATATATATTTATTTTTATTGATTTATTGATTTCTGTAATGGAAAATGTATCTACAACCAACATTTACAAACTTGCCCCTCTACATGTTTGTACTTGCCCTACTGACATTTTTTTTTATAACAAGTAGTATACAGTATATATATATATACAGTATATATATATATATATATATATATATATATATATATATATATATATATAAGAGATTCAGGATCCGTTTTGTACCCTATTCATGGGAAGTGCCATTATGATATTTTCATTGAGGCCAGAGTTCCCAGGGTTTAATTTTCACTCTCAATGACAGGTCAAGAAACTCAATCCAGTATGGAATGCTGGAAAGCCTTAAAAACAGTAATATTATTTCAAAAGACCACAATCTGCAGCTGTTTGCATCACACATTTGCGAGCGCACGCACACACAAGTGTCTTTTCTTATGACATGAAAGTGTCTCTCTACCTTGGGAGTGATTGGTCCCGAAATAGAACAAGTATACAGTGTTGTGACAGGTTTATTTACTGGAAGCATGCAAGCTGAAAATCAGGGTAGGGAGTAGGGACAGTATCCATATTTTAGAGTCATGTTGAGACAAAAATGAAGGCACTAGGTGTGTGTATTTGTGTAGAGTGAGAAGGACAGAAGGAGAGAGATAGATTAATTCCCAGTAGAAGGTCCTGCCAAATACTCAATGTTACCGGAAGAAAAAATAGCCTCTTTTCAGGGCTCAGCGAGCTAAAGTTTTGAATCTGCTGTCATCTCGCCATAACTTTGGCCCCACAGTCACCCCACCCCAGGGGCAGTACATTTACTTTCACTGTTTCCCCGGAATAATTTTGACACGGTGGGTGTCATTGGGCTTTGGTAGATTTGTCAGCTGTGGCAGGCGGTCATTTAGTTAGTCACGGAGATGACATGCTGTCAAGAGTGAAATGATACAAAGGCTTCTGAGCACGGTCAAGGCCTCGGACAGACAAACTCCTTAGTTATCCACTCAAGAACAGAGAAGCCGGACTAAAAATAATGGCCGCAGACCAGCCAAAACACACAAAAAGTACAGGTTGTTTTCAACAGAATAACACCTTCTCTAACAAATGTGATCTGTATGAAATTGAAAAGCGGTGTTCACTAACTCAAGAGAATGACCGCTGCTGGTAGTGGATAACTTGAGAATATGATCACCCACACCAGAGCTCAAGATCACAAGAAATGGTTATGCA
Organism: Rhinichthys klamathensis goyatoka; assembly: GCF_029890125.1. Taxonomy (NCBI): domain Eukaryota; kingdom Metazoa; phylum Chordata; class Actinopteri; order Cypriniformes; family Leuciscidae; genus Rhinichthys; species Rhinichthys klamathensis. The sequence continues at coordinate 686,968 of NW_026606580.1, forward strand.
TGGTCACAAAACTATTTCCAGGGGTCATTGCAATGCCGGAAAATGTCATGCACAAAATAACAACAAAAACCCTCCCACACAGTTCAGGTCGTTTTCTGGCTGAAACGTATTTGTTGGTGGTAATTCTGTTGAATGACACTTCGACTTCAATAGAGCTAAATTGTGATCTGTGTGATTTGAAGAACGCTGTTCGACTGGGAGTGAATAACCTCAGAATATGAACACCTATATCAGGCTAACGGTCCTGAGAAACTCTTTAAGGCTTTTTTAGCCTACAACTTAGTGGTCAACTAATACACATTTTTCTGGTAACACTTTACAATAAGGTTAGTTTATGCATTAAATGCCCCATTATGCTATTTTAAAGGTTCCTAATTTTGTTTAGGAGGTTTCTTACAATAAGTTTACATGCATTCGAGTTTAAAAAACACTTGAATTTTCTCATAATATGCATTGCACATCACTTAATTTCTCAAAGAGTCTGAAAACGGTAACGAAACGCATATAACCATATTTAAATTTCAGCTCCAAAGGGCTTCCTCAGTGCTTGATACACGGTGATATGAACAGTAATGATGGCGTTGGTTTTACCATATTAATTCCAGCGCGAGTCCTTATCCTTTAGAAATGCATGCAAAGTGGATTTGTCTTCTTGACACGAACTAAGCTCTTCCAGGCCTCAGCTACAACAACAGTGTTTGAGGGGCGGGTCAAAGTAGACGTCGTTCGCAGGGCAGCCAATGAAGACCATAGGCTGGCATTATGCAGATTTGTTACATTATGTAGATATGTAGCAGGAAGTGAGACTGGAATTGTTGACGACTTGTTTCAGCAGTTCAGAATCGATTATTTATTTTAGGAGACAACAACTTTATTTATCTTGCACTTTGATCTTTAAATCTTTGCAGACCTTTTACATTCACAAACAGCTATATTACATAAGCAATGCATGCATCACTTGTTTCTGCTTCGTTTTCACCTGTGTTTTGATCCAAAGATTCTGAACTCTTTCAGAAGATGCGTAATAGCGCCCATAACTATATAACAGTGAAAACATGGATTACCATAAAATTCTGACAATGGCAGGGAAGCGTTGTGTCATAAATTACGAAAATTGTCATAATTGCGGGGAATGAGTTAACCTTTGTCAATGTTAATTGATATAATTGTTCACGTTCATGTTAGTTCACAGTGCATTAACTAATGTTAATGGATGCAACTGTTAACATTAAACATTTTAAAGTTACACTATGTAACTTTTTGGCACTCTAGCGGTTAATAAACAAAACTGCACGCGTCTTGCGAAAGAACATTGTAGCATTGTCCGGATAAGACAAAAACGCGATTTGGAAGATGGATTCATGATGTACTCGTTCATGATATAAATGTTGACCAAAAAAAATGACATAGTACCTTTAAAAAATTAAACCTTATTGTAAAGTGTTACCATTTTTCTTGATAAACAACTTTTTTGTAAGAAAAAAAATAGCTAGAAATTGTTAAAAGAAGGAATACAAATCTGAGGTGTTACATGCCCCCTCTCAAGTCTCAATGGGTATGACACATCTGACAAAAAGTGGTTATGTAGAGCCACAAAACAATTACTCTACCAGAAGTCATCACAATTCTGGAATATGTCATACACACCTTGGCCAAGAGGGACAGACTGTGATCTAGTCTACTGACTACATGAAAATAAACACAGCATCACAGGGCTGACATGCTGTCAGGAGTGAAATGAGACAAAGGCTTTTGTGCTCGCTCAAGGTTTCAGACATACATCTCCTTACTGTCCCACTTCTGGACAGAGATGCAAAGCCAATACAACACAACAACAAAACCCCACAAAGTACATGTTTTTTTATAGATGAAAATCGTTTGTTTGTGGTAATTCTGTTGAATAGCTACGGTGATCTGTGTAAAAAAATTTGTACAGCACTGTTCGCTAAATCAAGACAACAACTGCAGCCACAGAAAGATTAACGCACAGACCTGCCACACATTTGCCCAGGGCCCGAGAGCAGCAGAGGAACCCAATGAGCTGCAAAAACACTGTATATTTACTAAAACATCTTTGGCTCTTAAATTGTTCCCACACACTATTTGAAAACATTTATACGGCCCTGCATGATGCCCCCCTCAGACGAGGAGCCCCTGGGCACGTGCCCAATTGCCCATATGGTGTATGCAGGCAGCTCAGTGGTAAAGAGCACCTAGTGGGGAAATTAATTATGTGACATAAGCTAGAGAGCAACATAAATTATTCACAATCAATAAAATAAATGTAACAACTTCAAAATCAGGGGGATCTAGCAAAAAGTATATAGTTATGTATAACCTATACCCCGTACGTACATGTAGGCCTATATAGTTTTCTAGCGCCATGCTCTATATGCTCATATATATATATATATATACTGTATATATATACACAGAGAGAGAGAGAGAGAGAGAGAGAGAGAGAGAGAGAGAGAGAGAGAGCATGGCACTAGCAAACTATATACATGTAGGTAAGTATGTAGGGGTATAGGTTATAGGTACACACACACACTTTTTAGTTTATGCATTCCTTGGGAATCGAAGCAATGACCTTGGCTTTGCTAGCATCCCATACACACACAGACACACACATTTATACACATATTAATTGTGAGTATCACAATAAAACTAGATTGCTGCCATTATAAAAGAATGCGAACACTAAGAGCTGAAGGTCAGGAGAAATGGTTGTGCAGAAGCAAAACAATTACAAGAGTTCATCTTAATGCTGGACTATGTCATACAAGGCCTGTCCAAAAGAAAAGGGCTGTGGTCTAGTCTACTGTCTACATGAAAATAAACACAACAACTGATTTGCACAAGGTCAGAGTCTGTATGCAGCGATCAACATGCAGTTTATAGGGGTTGATAGAAAGAACAAGGTCACTGTCCTGAGGTTAAGAGTGAAAGTTGAGCTGTTAGTCATCACAGCTGTTGTCTACTCCGTGTGGGAAAGAATGTGTCCTGCATGCAGAGAGATAAATCATATCTTTCTTTCTTTGTCCACATGTTTACGGAAACATATGGGGCTTGTGACACACTTTTAGGCTCTGTTGACAATATATCTATTTTGTAAGAATATTTCACAGTTGAGCTTACAAAATATTTCACTATGTATTTTATTTCCATTTATAATTTCACCCATCTGAATATGTGATTTAAACATTCATATTTCTCAACATACCATCTCTTTTACTTTCGGCTGTTCACACAACAGAAGATCATCCACATATTTATTTAGCGCAGGTTTAATTGCATGCACCAATGTACTGAACATATTATTTTTGGAACAGAAATTGTTAACATGCAATTTACATAACAAGTAGATTATAACATGTTACAGATAAATGAGAAAATAAAGTACAAATAAATTATAATTTTGATAAATTACAGTTATGGCTTCCTTCCAAAACCTATAGTGACCAAATAGCAAAGGCTGTTTCAAAGAGCAGGAAGGATTATATAATATAATCACTTCTTTTAGGGTAAATTTCTAAGAATCCACTGAGATTCATTGGGAATCCATTGAGCACCCAATGAGGCAAGCTCAGTGAAAAAAAAAAAATCATTTCGAAGTTGGAAAAAAGGTTAATTATAAGCAATAATCTTAAACAATCACTCAATAAAATAAATAAAATAAAATATAATATAATGGTAATAGTTGAAACTAACAACTAAAACTAAATTGTAAAAAAATATATGAATATATATATATATATACACATACAGGTCACATTCTGCAGCAAGCCTATCAAAAGTTGCACTGACATGGATGCCGCCCAATGGACGGTGAAGGCGGGGAAGGCCTAAAAGACCTAGCGAAGTACATTCAAAGAGGACTTAAAGCGTGTGTCCTGGACTACAATGTGTCCTGTAGCACAGATGGACATAAAGAAGAAGATTACAAGAGTTTCTGTGTGCACGACATCGAAGGTCAGAGGATATACTGGGAGTGAGACACATGAGTTACTGCAGCATGGTTGTCGTTACTGCATGCTAAATGGTTGCTTCGCTAAATGTAGAGAGTTACTGTCAATCTGCATTAGGCATTAAAGCCCATTAGACGTCATCAATCCTGCACTAGGATAAGACTTTACTCACAAATTGAGATATGCAACTAACAAACACACACACACACACAAGTCATCACCTTGATTTAGCTTCCCTTTACTAAGAGCACCAGAGAGCTCTAAAAAGCCCTTGATGAAAAACACACACAGCTATCCCTTCCGTGACTAACCCGATACTCATTATCTTAATTTGCATTCGATCTGTGAATCACACCCTCACCATCTCATAAAGGCAGGATCCGTGTTACACACATGAATCGCACAGACCCTGAGCCGCTGAGAGCAAATGGAGCTTTTGAATATTTCTTCTGAGGTACATTAGTGAGGAGAAAAAAAAAGTGATGGGTTTATTTCTCAGAGCTTCATAAGCCTGATATTGTATTTACCTGGAAAATGTTTTGAAGTGAGGATAAAGGGCTAATTTAAAAGATTTGCATTTCCAGAAAAAAAAAATAGCAGTGCTTGCAAGGCAACCAAATAATATTGCTAAAGTTTTAGGTTTATTTTTTAGCATCGGAACATGTTTTGCTGCTTTCATGACACTCATTATGCGTCTTGTTTTCAGACACTGTTTTAGAATTAACAGTACAAATGCAGTACAAATGCAGTACAAATGCGACATTTGTAAAAATAGATGCAAGAACGAACAGACCAATCACTATTTATTATGCAAAAATGATGATGTCATCGGGATCAGTTACGTTTTGAATGCTAAACTTTCTATCAATGTAAAATGGGAGATTTTTAAAGTTCAATCTTAAATTTCTTATGTATACATTTTATAAAAACACGATTTTTTTTAACATTAGTTAAATAATGAAATATAAAATAAAATAAATGTTTTTGATATAGTAATTATTTACGGAGCCCAGCACATGACATGAGGATAAAACAACAATTTTACACATACTATTTGTCAGAGAGTGTCTCTGTTGAATTTTTCTATCCACAGCCTGAAAAAAGGTTGAAGACCTGCATTATATTCAGAAACGGCCTGTGCTCTTTCAACTGATCAAAGAAAACTGGTTCTCAGCAAACAGGAATTTGCTCCTTGAAAGCACAGATCTCTGCAGAAAGTATGTGCCACTAAAACACAGCTTTACTTGCCTTTACAATCACATACACTGACTGAACTTTACTTTGAAAGGGCATTTCATGCTGGCTTTTCCTGAGAGAATGGGGCTTCTAACTTTCCAGAATCCAAAGCTCTATCATATTGATATGCCTCAATTGTGTGTGTTTGTGTGCACTTGTCATGGTTATCACAGCTTTAGATTGTGGCTTCAGGTGCTTGATGGATTCATTATCATTGCACTTGAGCCTCTCATGACTGCAGCAGACAGAAGGAGGAGTCCAGGCTCAAGGTCACACGCACAGCTCGATGAGAAAAGAGGGGCAGAGGGAAAGAAAAAAGAAGAGGAGTTGAAAATGAGGAATGAGACACAGGAATTGCTGCTCGTGTGTTAATTAAAATGAGGGATTTATTTTATTCTATGAGCTGTAAATGCAGTGATGAAAGTAATATGGGCTCATAGTAATTAGCTGACTTCTGCTTAAACTGTTTATTGATTCTCTTTAGTGCAATTTATAGTCCCTTGATTTCTTAACTGGATGACCTGCCTGCCTTTCTCCTCAAAAGACGTGATCAGAGCGGTCATGTCAGGAAGTGTAATGTAGCTTTTCTGAATAAAAGTCTTAATTTATATATATATATATTGCTACGATAGTCGGTGTTACCGGTGTTCAGAAGCAACACCGGTTACATCTCTTGCCCACCGCGGCACCGGCCCCACTGTCGATTTGATTATTATTTTTTTTTTATAAAATCATTTAGTTCAGTTAGAGAACAGACGCTATTAAACTGAACATGTCTGCTTAAAATAAATCGTGAGCCGAACGAGACTCGCCTCACAGATCAACAACAGGAGTCTGGTTTCATTCATCACGAGAGTGAGGAGCTGACTGACAAGGTGACTGCGGAATATTAAATCGTTTTCAAATTAGCGCCAATTGACCCTTCGCTAAGCCCCGCCCTCCTTAGTTACTGTTGCTACGCCTGTCAAGCTTTCGCGCCTGCCACGTCTATTACAGTGTGAATGCACCGGTGTCAGACATTCCCAAGGAGATATTTAGTCATTTTTGGCGAACAAGTGAAATTTCTGAGAGAGCAAGACAAAAGGGACAGCAGTATGCATTCGAGGGATATATCCACGACATAATATGCAACCGATTAGAGAATAATTTCATCAAAATTGAAGCTAAAGCATAACGTTAGGTCCCAGCGCAAGCAGCAGCCGCCTCCTTAGCAGACCATTCACATGGGAAACACACAAATTGAACAGCTATGTTCATGCACAGCAGAGTAAGTGAAATGTGAAAATAATCTAATAATTACAAATCAAACAGTTTATCCATCAATCTAACACCGGGAGAGCCGCGATCGGATTGGGGTAAAGTTACAGGGGTAACGTTAGTAGGCCGTCCGCCTTCGATTAACAAAATGCTGAAACATATTTTAAAGTATGTCAGTGAGCCTCCGTCTTGCCTTTAATCGTCTTATTTTACGTTCAAATATATGCATTATGAACAAAGAACCGCCATTATTTCCAAGCAATAGGCGTTTTTTTTTTTGTTAATCCTGTCGACATTTAGTTGTGAATGGGTCTCCACACTGCTTGATCCACGCCCGGGATTTCTCCCCTTTGGCTTTTAGGTTTCGGGAAGAGAAAAAATGCCACCCCACCGTCCAAACTTTTAGAATACCGGGTATCAGATTTGCACAATCCATTACGCATACAACGCGTCGGCATGTTTCCCTCGCTCGAAAGCTTGACAGACCTCCCGCGCCTAGTTACGGTTGCTAAGCCACGATTGGCCAGTGGCGGTTTTCGGGCGTGGTTTAGCGAAGGGTCAATTCAGGGTGGATAACTTGAATGGTTAGTTCATTAGCCTATTATTCTTAATGAAAAACACAACAACAAAACAATGCAATGACAAATTCGCTTAAATAAGTATATAAAGTACATAAAGTACAAAACTGCTCCGCACGGCCGCACCATTATTAATGCCCGTGCAAAAGCGCGCATTTTACGTTTGCCTTTAAATTAGCGATTTAAAAGCCCCCGCCGTTGATTATGGCCGATGTATTACCGGTGTTGTCACACGTCGATTAACCGGTGGGAAAATATCCTCACCGTCACATCCCTAATATATATATATATAAACTTTTTGAATAGTAGTAATTTATAATTAATAATTCGTTACATTTATATAGCGCTTTTCTGGGTACTCAAAACGCTTTATATGGAAGGGGGAATCTCCTCAACCACCACCAATGTGCAGCATCCACCTGGATGATGCGACGGCAGCCATATTGCGCCAGAACGCTCACCACACACCAGCTTACTGGTGGAGAGGAGACGGTGATGAAGCCAATCAGTGTACATATATATATATATATGGGGATTATTAGGAGGCCATGATGGACAGAGGCCAAGGGGCAAATTTCGCCAGGATGCCGGGGTTACACCCCTACTCTTTTTCGAAGGACATCCTGGGATTTTTAATGACCACGGAGAGTCAGGACCTAGGTTTAACGTTTCATCCGAAGGACGGATGAGACTATTGTAGTGTAACTACCAACATTTCCACATAAACCACACCTATTTGGTGTTCAGTAACATGGCCCACGATTAAAGGGATAGTTCACCCAAACATGAACATTCACTCAATTCAGTCATCAGGTCAACAGGAAAACCCATACAAGTATATAAAGAAATTTGCGTGACTTAGAATGTAGAACATAAGTTGACTACTTTAAAAGACTACTTTTTTTTTCTTTTTTTTTGTGAGCTTTCCAGCTCCTGGTCACAATAAACTGAACAACAACATACAGGTTTGGATCAACGTGAGGTTGAGTAAATAAAATGACAGAATTTACATTTTGGATGAACTATTGCTTCAAGAAATCAAGAAGAAATACAGACAACATTATTCCTGTGAATCTCAATTGAGGCTTTCCAAAGAGACTTTCCAAGGACAGGACAACAGCAATATCGACCTAACAGAAAAACTTCAGCCTTGAAGTAAGCAACGCCACTCATTTCGCAATCAAAGAGGTTAGCCAATCAAAACAGGGATCTTTAATATCAAAGTCAAAGTGTAACATACATGTACTGTAAAAAAAAAAAAAAAAAAAAAAAACACTTGCAAGACACTAACATTACAAATGGAGCTGAGAGACGAAGTATAAAATATTAAGACTATAAAAAATAAGATTTGACTCCTTTAAGAAACCTCCTCATAAATTCCTTATAAGTGTATGCTTAGAAACAAATGTGGTTTGCTGATTTGGTATAGTTTTAGTTAGTGTTGCTTTTGACTTGCAGAAGAATTGTCTCTTTTCATGTTTTGAAAATTACATTTGGGATTTGAACATATGGACATTTTGGATGGAAACAAAATGCAATGGAGATGGATTTTTACAAAGTTACGTTATTGTGAAATAGATTAACTTCCAAATACATCTACTCATCAAATCTACAGCAATGTATTTCCCTGCAGATAAACATAACTAAACAGCATAACCCCTGACGCAGACAAATAAAACTCAAAATATATCGCAAGCTTGGTGAAACTTCACTCAGACAACCCTAGGAGAGGGAAAGTGCTTGACATCATATGAAATGGTGTTCAATTAAAACATAACATTTCTGTACTATAGTCTGAACATGAATGTCTATGGATTGGATTCTGAAACATGCCTCATGTACAGCACTTTATAGGCTACTGGGGAAATGTAATAATTGGTATATTCTATGGCTCCCTGGTAATTCTAATGAAATATTCATTCGAAAACTTAAACTCAGTTCAGCTTTTTGGTATCTGGATCAGGTGGATCAGAAGGTCTTTCTGAACAGAAGAACAGGCCCTGCACAAATATGCTGGCGAAATCATTAACATGAACATGGTGGAGATCACAAATTTGATCAGATACAGAACAAATCACCAGATGCCTTTGAATGAAAGTACTTCTCCTGCAGTTACTCACCAGATCCTGATCATCATGGTCTGAAAAAGAGTTCCTCAACCCACTGAATGATGGTGTATTCGCATTGAACATGTCAGCAACGGCCTTTGCCTTTTGAAAAATGTCATCTCTGAGCTATGATCGCTGTACATTGTGTCAGATATATCATCCACATATCTGAGGAACGTGAAAGAAAATGAGAACTAATTCTGTCTCTGGTGCATTGCACTTTTAGATTCAATATTTTGTGCTGTTATTATATTTATATTAATTGTAGGCCTATATGTGCATGTTGTTTGTGTGGATAACAGGATTGTGTGTCATTCAGAATTGCATTGACAAATTATTGAAACATTGACACGATGCTTCCCCGCCATTGATGAGTTTCTTCAGTTATACTGTAGGGTGTGATGTTATGGATCTTCTGAAATAGTACACAGAATCTCCAGATCCAAAAACAAGAAGATGATCTGCATAAACCAGAAGGAGTGGATAGAAGTTGCTTACGCACAAGTAAGCTAATGTGATCATCAAATATTCAACAACAAATAAATCGAACCTAACCTAACATAAAATATATTATAGTAGGGGCCGTGACAGTTTTGCAAGCTTTCTGATAAACAAAAAATGACAAACCATCTTTTACATTGCATTCCCCTAGTGAAAAAAAAAAATACTAAAATACTAAATAATTGAAAGTATACTACAAATACATTTACCAATTTATGTACTTAATAAAAATACCCTGCAATTGTACTTTTGGTGTACTAAACTGGTATACTTAAAGTCTGCTAAATTGGAACAACTAATTTTTGTACTAAATGCACTTTGTGCAGAAGTAGTGCTTAAGTAAATATATACTTAAAGGGATAGTTCACCCAAAAATTAAAATTCTGTCAGTAATTACTGGTCATGAGTGTGATGCTGGCCAATAGAAGCCTATGGAGGAGAGATCCAGCTCTCAGATTTAATAAAAAATATCTTAATTTGTGTTCCAAAGATGAACGAAAGTCTTACGGGGTTGAAACAATATGAGGGTGAGTAATTACTGACAGAATTTTTTTGGGTGAACTATCCCTTTAAGAGTAATTGGTTGTGCTAAAGTGGGACTATTGCAAGTATAAAACAACAACAAAATGTACGCTCTAAATATTAAAGACTGATTATAGAGAGATCATATAATCCTTATTAATCCTTATTTTAGACTTAATATTAAGAAATGTGTGTTGTGCTATAAAGAAATACTCTAAATAAAGTTTAATTATAATTGTATATTAGTAAGTCTTAAGTGATATGTCAATAAATATGGTAATGAGTTTGAAGTGTACGAAATAAATTTATTTTAAATAGATTTTGCTAGTTTTTTTTTTTTTTTTTACTAGGGTTAGTAAACAAATTCAGTCAAAATATATCAAAATAATAGGTTTAATGACTACAAAATCTGTACATACCACAGACTAAAAAGACATTCAGAAGGCAATATAGATGTCTGACAGTTTTTTTCTTCACGAAACAATCTCAAACCGTTCACCAGAAGCACAGAACCATTCACTCTTTGCACAGAAACAACCACCAATACTATTATTATTCCGATTTCCCACTGTCCTTTCTCTTTCTCTCTTTCATTCCCTTTTTTTTCTCCTGGAGTGTCTTTCAATCATAGTGGTAAAGGGAAAGAGTGAGAGAAACGAGCGGAGGCTCCTTGGAATGTCGATCCATCATCAGTAGGACGGGTCTCAACTGAGCTCAGTCACGCTGTAATTTCTCCGTTTCTATTGAGACGCTCAGCACTCCCCCTGTGTCCTATTGACAACCGAAAATGGCTTTGCCAACCTGACTGACAACTTTGTCTACCTGACAGAAAGCATAAAGCTGAGGCACAGAGATTAGACCAATAGAGCTGTGGAGATTACACTCTCCCATTATGGAACATCATATCAGATTGAGTCATTGTGATAATGCACAAGTGTGTGTGTGTGTGTGCGTTGTTTTCCCTTAAAGTAGCTTGTCGGTGCTGATTTCTTTTTCCCCTCTCGCTGTTCTGTATTTATTTTCCCGACCAATTTGAAAACCAATTTGTCTGTGAAGAGACTCCATTATGTGGATGTTTATTTTTTCATATATGGAAACTTCTTTCATCTTTAAAATGAGTGCCTAGATTATATGATAATTATCCTCAGTTCACACATTTTTGGTTCAAAAATCCTCTTTTCACAATGTCCTTTAAAATAAAACCAGGAAGACTGCAACTAATTGAAGAAAGAAGAAAGAAACAAGATTGAATCCATTCTGGATGGATGGATATGAGCTAAATAAGGAACGTCTAAATGATCTCGGAACTCATGTGTATCATGGCGATATCTAATGTAATTTGGATAAAGTGCCACTCTGTTCTTTCACAAAAGTCCCAGCAGTCCTATTTTTTTTATATATTTTTTTTACTTAATAAAAGCAGAGAGCTGAGAAAAAGTGTTATTTTGAGATTATGTATGCACAATGAACCCTGAGGGGACCTCAGTCCATTCTGTTTCTGCATGTTTGTGCATGTGTTCCAAATTCCTAATCCTAATTAACCCTTACCCTTTGTTTTAAAGGAACAGTTCACCAAAAGAGTTCACCAGTTTCTTTCTTAACACATAAGGACACCCAGGTGACAGAATGTTCATTTTCAGGTGAAATGTGCCTCCAACCAAAATTAACCCACATCACTTTTTGTGAATTATTATATTTGATATGAACTTGCTCTCTGCTGCGTGCATCTTTTCTTTCTTGGTTTAGGCCAGCTAGGGAACAGCAAGAGTCGAGGCACACTTTTTATTTCTTCGACCATTCTTCAATCCACAGAAGGTCCATTGACACAAGAGCAGTAGGGGTGACTTGTGTAAACAAGGTGAAGGTAACCTGATATCGGCTCATCCATCTGGAAACACTGCAATTAGCGTTTCTATTGTTGCCTGACATGAGCCTGGTTCTCTTACGAGAGGTTCTCTCGTATTGCGTAAGTTTAGCTTACGCTACGGGAAAGATTCATCTTCTCGAGATATTGAAGCCAAAAAATTATCCTTAATTTTGTATTCATTGTCAACGCAATGCAGCAGCTAGCAGACCTAGAGCAGGCCAACTCACGTGCTTATTGGCTGCCCTGCATGCATCTGCTGCAGCCTACCAGTGAGCCCCGCGTGACGTCACGCCCAATGAAGGGCGCTCGCGCCTTCATAGCGTCACAGCCCGCCAGAATGGGCGTGGCTTAGCGTATATAAGAAGGGGCTGTAGGCTGAATTCCCTGGTTTTTCGACTCTTCAGCGAGCTCTCCACATCGCTGGATCAGAGAGAAGCCACCGCCGCCGTCGAACAACGAACAGCTAGCTTAGGACAGCGCTGAGGAAGCCGGCCGTCTTCGCCAACTTCAGCCATCCGTGCGAGCTACGCTATCCGGCGACGTATCCTTTTACATTGCATTTTCTGAAAGAGCTATTTCTAAAAGAGCGCGAGCGTCTTTTTAAAGATGCCTCGCACTTCCTGCGGCTCGTGCAGAGCCCCGCTCAGCGTTGGAGACCGCCACGTGATTTGCGCTCTCTGCCTGGGCCTGGAACATGCAGAGCTCGCCCTCGCGTCCGGGGGCTGCGAGTTCTGCGAAGCGCTTCCGCTGTCGACCCTACGGGCTCGACTCGAAGTCTTCAACCCGGATGCAGCCGCTCCGCCCTCCGGGGGACCGCGCAGGAAGAAGCACCGTTCCCTGAGGCAGCCGGAGCACGTGGCCACAGCGACGCGCTCGCCGGAGGATCTCCCTCGAGCCTCGCTTTTGCCCTCCCCGCCTCCCCTCCCCGACGCGCAGCTGCCGCTCACGAGCCTCACTGCCGTCGTGTCTGAGGAGCAGGCCGAGGAACACGCCACGAGAGACTGCTGCTCCATCCTGGCATCGGACAGCGAGGATTGGTCGCTTCACTCCGGCTCCTCGTCGATCCAGGAATCCAGCCGTTCCCGCGCTGGAGCTGACGCGGAACTTATGCGCATGCTGACGCAGGCCGCCGACCGCCTCGGGCTCGAGTGGTCGCTGCCGAAGGAACCCGCGCCGAACAGGCTCGACGGCTGTTTCCTTCAAAGTCGCCGCCGTGCAGCTTCAACGAGCAGGCCCGCTCCATTCCTGCCGGAACTTCATACGGAGCTGACGAAGTCCTGGAATGCACCATTCTCCTCGAGACTTCAGTCCCAGGCCTCCAAGTGGACGGCGCCGCCGAGAAAGGGTACACGGCTATTCCCCCTGTGGAAGAGACGGTCGCAGCGCACCTTTGCCCGCCCTCCGCGAGATGGCGGTCTCGGTCAGCCCTCCCGTCTAAAGCCTGCAGAGCCACGTCCGCCTTGGTCGGCCGCGCATATGCCGCCTCCGGCCAGGCCGCATCTGCTCTCCACTCCATGGCTGTGTTACAGATCCTGCAAGCCGACCTCCTCCGTGAATGGGACGAGAAGGGCCGGGATCCAGCTGCGGTTACAGATCTGAGAAGCGCGACAGATCTCTCTCTCCGCGCCACCAAAACCGCAGCTCAAGCTATCGGACGAGCCATGGCCGCGTTGACTGTAACAGAGAGGCATCTCTGGTTGACGCTCGCGGATATGAGGGAAACTGAGCGAGCCACCTTCATGAACGCGCCGCTCTCCCCCACTGGTCTCTTCGGCCCAGCGGTTAACGGGATCGTTGACCGTTTCTCTGAAGTGCAGAAGACCACGCAGGCCATGAATCTCTTCCTGCCGCGACGCTCGAGCTCCGCTACAGGCCGCTCTCGCGAGAAACAAAGCCAGCCTCCTGTACGAGCTAACACCCAGCGTCCAGCACACCCCCAGCCTTCGCAGCGACGTCAGGGCGGCCGCCCTAGGTCACGCTCAGACAGCCGTCACAGACCGCCGCCCCCCAGGGGGCCTCGGCAGAAGATCACGCTGAAGTCTGAGCACCCGAAATCCTCCTAACAAAGAGAGAGAAAAGACGTGCGTGTCCCGCCGCGGCCGGACCACCGTCAAAGCTTATTTCCCTGTCAGTCCCCTTCAGCCAGGCTACTGCAGTGGTTCATTTAGCAGCCAACGAGCCGGTTTGTCCACCCTCTCGCCTGCACACAAACGCCGTTTTCACGGCGACCCAGAGAAATCTCAAAAAGAGTATTATGTCTGGTCTGGCTCACGCCGTCAGTGTTTTAAGTGTAGTGAAAGTGCCCACCCCCCAGTGTTCACCCCTACACACAAGCACATCAAATATCGTGTCACCCACAGAGCACACTCTCATAAAGCGCAGAAAAGCCGCTCGAGTGTTGAATGTAAGAAATGTGTCCACAGGGTTGTGCCCACTATCTGCCCGCTCTGTTACACGGTCAAGACAGCAGGTTATGAATGTAAGTCCCGTGCCCGCCAGAGAGCGTTCACGCTTACTAACACAAACCTCCCCCCGGGCGCCGCCCGCGCGTTTAAGTGTTATCATGAAACGCAGGGCGTTAATAAGACGCTCCCCATCCATTTTGATCGGGGCGTCAAATACATGTGTAAGTCTCGTGCCCGCGCAAACGCGCTCACGCTTACAGAACGCTTTTCCGCCCAAAGCGCTGCTCGCGCGTCAAAAAGTGAGGAAAAAAGGTTCCCCATCCCTTATGATTGGGACATCTCACACAAAGCAGCCGGTTTCGGTTTTCAGCGAGCAGCCGTTGCCCAGAACAGAGAGCGCGCGCGCCGCGCTCTCAGCTCTGGTTCAGTTTCACAAGCCCACAAATGGCGGCGATCTGAACCCGGAGGCCATTCGCCCCCTAGCGGCTCACATAGTTGCGTGGGAATCTATCCCGGGGATTTCAGAATGGGTGCTGAGCACAATAAAGCAGGGCTATACACTTCAATTCATTCGCCGTCCCCCGCGCTTTCGAGCCCGGACCGCGACGATAGTGAATGCGGAAGTAGCACACCTACTTCACGCAGAAATAGCAAAGCTGCTGTGCAAAGGGGCTATAGAAAAGGTGCCGCCTTCTCTGAGCGAGTCAGGCTTTTACAGCCGTTATTTTCTCGTACCCAAGAAGGACGGAGCCTTCAGACCTATCCTAGATCTGAGACATTTGAACAAAGTGCTTGTGAAAAGACCGTTCAAAATGCTTACGACCAGGAAAATCCTCGCGCACGTTCG
The DNA here is from genome assembly GCF_029890125.1 of Rhinichthys klamathensis goyatoka. Classification (NCBI taxonomy): domain Eukaryota; kingdom Metazoa; phylum Chordata; class Actinopteri; order Cypriniformes; family Leuciscidae; genus Rhinichthys; species Rhinichthys klamathensis. Next base: position 702,257 of record NW_026606580.1, read on the forward strand.
CCCGGGGGACTGGTTTATTTCTCTAGATCTGAAGGATGCCTATTTCCAGATTCAGATAATACCCCATCACAGGCGATTTTTGAGATTCACCTTCGACGGTCAGGTATATCAATACACCGTCCTGCCGTTCGGCCTGTCTCTGGCACCCCGTACATTTACGAAGTGCATGGACGCGGCGCTCGCCCCCCTGAGAAGTCAGGGGCTGCGGATAATGAACTATCTGGACGATTGGCTGATTTTGGCACAGTCAGAGACGGAGCTGCTGTCTCACAGAACAGTGCTTCTCAGTCACCTGGAAAGCTTGGGTCTCACGGTCAACTGGACCAAGAGCTCATTACTACCCAGCCAGTCAATTTCCTTTTTAGGAATAGAACTGGACTCGGTGACCATGTCGGCTCGTCTATCGGCATAGCGCGCGCTCCGTGTTCGCCACCTAGCCGCGTCTTTCCAGAAGGACAGCTTTCTCCCTTTGAAAACTTTTCAGAGGATGTTGGGCTGTATGGCATCAGCTGCAGCGGTGCTCCAGCTGGGCCTACTGCGCATGCGCCCGCTCCAACGCTGGCTGAATGCTCGCGCGTCCCGCCGAGCTTGGGTTTCTGGCGGTCAGAAAATCAGAGTGACTCAGACCTGCATAGCGGCTCTGCAGCCCTGGTTAGTGGCCGACTGGTACCAGCTGGGAGTGATGATGGGAACCGTCTCTTATCGGAAAGTCATTTCGACAGACGCGTCCAACTGGGGTTGGGGCGCGCTGTTCGAGGGCAGACCGGTCTTCGGCCAGTGGTCAGACCAAGAGAGGTGTTTTCACATAAACTGTCTGGAGATGATAGCGGTCGAGAATGCGCTGAAGTGCTTCCTCCCGTTCATACAGGACCAAAATGTTCTCGTCCGCTCGGACAACATGTCTGTGGTATCCTATGTAAACCGTCAGGGCAGTGTCAGATCCAGAAATCTCTGCAATCTGACGGAGCGCCTCCTTATTTGGTCCCAGTTGCACCTGCGCTCGCTGAGGGCGGCGCACGTGCCGGGCCATTTGAACGACGGCCCAGACAAACTGTCCAGGGACAACGTTCCCCCAGGGGAATGGTCCCTGCACCCCCAAACGGTCCAGAAACTGTGGCGCCTGTTCGGCAGGGCGGAAGTCGACCTATTTGCGTCGAAAGACAACGCTCAATGCCCGACGTTCTTCTCGAAGGACGAGGACGCGCTGGCCCAGGTTTGGCCCAGCCTCCGGCTATATGCTTTTCCTCCGGTCTCTCTGTTACCACAGGTAATCAAGAGAATCAGGGAAACGCGCCACTCGGTGCTCCTCATAGCCCCGCGTTGGGAGAATCAGATTTGGTTTCCGGAGCTGGCACGGCTGTCACATACAGCTCCGTGGCCGATTCCGGTGAGGGCAGATCTCCTCTCTCAGGCTTGCGGCACGATCTGGCATCCCTATCCAGAGCGCTGGTCTCTGCACGCATGGTTGATCAACGGGTACTCGTTGCCCTGCCAGAAGGAGTAATGAACACGATCACGCAGTCTAGAGCCCCTTCCACGAGAAGGCTCTACGCGTCTAAATGGTCGGTGTTCTCTGGATGGTGCACCGACAGAGGTCTGGACCCGCGGACATGCGGGGTGGCGCAACTGCTCTCCTTCCTACAAGAGCTGTTGGATAAGGGGAGGTCCCCATCCACGCTCAAAGTATATGTGGTGGCCGTGGCAGCGTTCGCAGAATCGACGCACGGCCAGTCATTGGGAAGACATGAGTTGGTCATCCGCTTCCTTAGAGGAGCTAGGAGGATGAACCCGCCGCGCCCCCCGTCGGTTCCCATGTGGGATCTTTCACTGGTCCTAGAGGCCCTGAAAGCTTTTCCCTTCGAACCACTGAATTCCGTGGAGTTGAAATATCTATCACTGAAAACCGTCTTTCTGACTGCACTGTCGTCAGTAAAGCGTGTGGGGGACCTGCATGCGCTGTCTGTCAGCGCGTCGTGTCTTGAGTTCGGGCCGAATGACTCTAAAGTCATCCTCAGACCTAGACATGGCTACGTTCCGAAAGTGATGGGCACTCCGTTCAGAGCGCAAGTTATCTCGTTGTCAGCTCTCCCAGCATCTGACAGCGAAAGTGATGTGAACCTCCTCTGCCCTGTCAGAGCGCTGAGGTTTTACATTACGCGCTCCGCCTCATTCAGGCGTTCGGAACAGCTGTTTGTTTCGTTCGGTGGGCGCACCAAAGGTCTCGCCTCCTCGAAACAGAGCCTGTCCAGATGGATAGTGGACGCTATAGCAGCCGCTTACGCGTCAAAAGGTCTGCAATGCCCTCTGGGCATCAGGGCTAATTCCACGAGAGGCGTGGCCTCTTCGTGGGCATGGTCCAGTGGAATTTCTATCCATGACATATGTGTAGCGGCGGGCTGGAGCTCCCCGTCTACCTTTGTCAGGTTTTATAACCTGGAAGTTCCTGCCTTGCAGGCTAAACTGTTGTCGGTTTAAAGGAGAGGTGTATTCTGCCCAGACCTCCTGCTCAGATCACTCTCACATGACCCAGCTCTCCTGGTTGAGCTGCACTAAGTGGGGTATGTGCCATGTGCCTATACAGACCGGCGCGCTGCTCTGTATTCCCTATGTGTGCTTATGTACAAGTGATGGCCCGCGTAGCTGGCCACCTTGTTCTCCACCTTATAGGGGTTCCCTGGAAGTTCGGGGTCTCATGGTGGATGCTTGGCGCGCACGGCGTTGACAAAGTGTTCCCGTAGCGTAAGCTAAACTTACGCAATACGAGAGAACCTCTCGTAAGAGAACGATACTCGGTTACTGACGTAACCTCGGTTCTCTCTAGAGAGGGAACGAGTATTGCGTAACCGGCCGTGCTCGCGCCACGAGCGACTTCGCTTCAGTTGTCGAAAAACCAGGGAATTCAGCCTACAGCCCCTTCTTATATACGCTAAGCCACGCCCATTCTGGCGGGCTGTGACGCTATGAAGGCGCGAGCGCCCTTCATTGGGCGTGACGTCACGCGGGGCTCACTGGTAGGCTGCAGCAGATGCATGCAGGGCAGCCAATAAGCACGCGAGTTGGCTTGCTCTAGGTCTGCTAGCTGCTGCACTGCGTTGACAATGAATACAAAATTAAGGATAATTTTTTGGCTTCAATATCTCGAGAAGATGAATCTTTCCCGTAGCGTAAGCTAAACTTACGCAATACTCGTTCCCTCTCTAGAGAGAACCGAGGTTACGTCAGTAACCGAGTATCGTTTTGCAGAGATGTGAACCACGAAACGGTGAGTAGTAGACCAATACAAAACCTAATTGTCAACAATTAAAAAAAAAATATATATTTATATAAGTATATTTGAGTAAAACAACACAAATCAGATTTTGAGGACAAAAGGAATTTTTTTTTGTGGGGGGGGGGGGGGGGGGGTTGTTTTTTTGTTCAGACGCATAATTTTTTACTAAGTTTTTCTTTTCTAACTAGAGCTGTAAAAAAACAACAACTTTAAAATATAAACTTGGCTTCAGTGTCAAATATCTTTAGTTTGTCCATCCATAAATGTGACATTTTTCATTTTAATTAAAATATGTCTGCCCTGCCTAGAAGCAGTTTAACATTCAATTATTTGCTTTCAGAGGAAGGGAGGAAGTCAGAGGAGGAAGTCAGAGGAGAGTATGAATTAGTTCAATAGGAAGAGAGAATATATATATATTTTTCCATATATTTTCCATAGTTGTAAGTGGTTTTACAGTTTCTTTATAATACTCCTTGAACAACTTTACGTGAACAAAAGAAAACTTCTATACTGTATATGAGATACTGTATACTGCAATGATCCATCGATAAACTATATATATATATATATATATATACACACATATAAAAGTTCAGTGTCTTGCTGTCTCATCCAGACACAGGCCCATTAGTGTAATCAAACCAAATATCAATTTAAAATTCTACTGCTTATAAGGTCCAGGCCAAGTCTTTGGTATGTTAAAAGAGTCCAGTTTTTTTTTTATATTCTTTGTGATCAATATGATCAGAGGCAGAGATACATACATTAATAAATAAACCACCAAACATGAAATACAAGGAAAGAAAAGCATGGCATCAGACCCATGATGCAACAAGAAAGCAACTGAGACAGTTTATTTATGTGCTGTAGCACCTTTGTGGTTAAAGAAAGTTCATCGACTGAAATTCGAGAAAGTTAAAAAGGACCGGATTGCTCCTGATGAAAGCCTGAGAACTTTTCTGCACAATTATAAATCATTATTTTATTTAATTTTTTATCATTTTAACTTTTTCAGTTTTTCCTGAAGTTGAGTCTTAAGGTACTGCAAGCATTTCTAAGCCATCCTGATTTTCAATTTTATCTCAAAAATAAAATGTATATCAAGGCCCTGGGGCTGTAAAGAAAAAGAATAAATTATGCTTATCGCTCACAACAATATCTTTTAATTAAAGGGATACTTCACCTCTGGAAAGATGAATGTGTATTTAAAATGGGTCATTTATGTAGAAGAAATGTGAAATTATCATTGTTTACATACACACCGCATATAAACAATGAATGGCGACTGCAGAAAGTAAAAGCTGAATCCAGGACATTTTGTAGGATCTCGACGGCCGGACATGTCCGGGAAAAATAGGATAGTATCCCCTACTACTCAGCTTTCTCCACAGAACAAGAGCCTGCTAGCTTAGCTTCCAAAAAAAAGATGGCTGACACTATGTGTACATTCTGTGAGTGAGATCCCACCCTCTATGGGCGGGTTGGGAACATGCGGGACAGCCCCTACTACTGGCTGTAGTCTTTAGCCTCTGTCCAAAAAATCCTCCCATGACGCAAAATGTCGATTTTTGCGTCATCGGAGGATTTTTTCCAGACAAAAAATACATAAATGTGACCCGTTACAGGAACCAGGGACACAAGTCGGCAGCACAACTTGCGAGCAAAATGAGAAACAAGCGTTTTTTTTCAAAATTTGTGATTTCCGCTTTTTTGCAGAATCTGTTAGTTGAGATCATGAAGAAGCCTCTCCATGTTTGAGATAACAGTATTGGTATATTTAAAAGCGTACATTTTGAGGTTGAAATCGGCTTGTTTTTCTGGGATTCTAGCATGCAGTAGGGGCGTGTCTGTTGTCTGTGTGTATTTGCATACTGAATAGCCGCCCGCGCCTTTGCCCCCGCCCCCCAACAGCATGGCTACTTATTATGCAGCGCTCTGCTCCTGCTCTATCTCTGATATCAAAATTCAATGAAGATGGACGCCGCAAAGATGGTCGCAGACGAGCTGAACCGTGGCCGTTACAACGAAAATGTTTTGAAGTACTTCTTCGACAAGCCGGATGCTTATGAACACGCGTTCACTGATTCTGAAGACGATCTGAGCGACGATGAAAGTGGCATGATACGACTGAATAATATCCCTAATCTACAACTGAGCGAAGATGAAGACGAGGAAGAATGTATCGGACTGGCGTCAGACGAGTTAGACCGTAAGATATCAGAGGCTATATCGATAGTAACATTTGATGAGGATATAGATAGAGAAATGGGGAAAATCCGTAACTTTGACTGTAAATGTTACACGAGGAGAAAAGAGAACTCTCTGCATGGGAGACAGTCTTGTAGCCAGAAGCTTTCTCCAGACATTATGTACAACATACGGCTGGATTCTTTAGCTGCGGAAAAAGAGTGGCAGGACATGCGAATTATTGGACATTTAGAGGCAAACAGACGCACATTGCAAACTTCGGAGATGGTTACATCTACAAAGAAGACCCAGACAAAGAGAAAGTGTGCCCGAACGACTTATTTCATTGGAGGCAACGAGATCTGCAAGAATACTTTTCTGTTTCTTATGGGGTGAGTTTCCATAAACATCAAAGTTTGTCGTTTTTTGTTCATTCTAAGAACACGTACACGTTATCTCATGTTTAGTCCATGTTTAGACCTTCCAATACCTACCTATTGTTTTTAGCTAGCTCAGGACTGTTGTTTTAATTGTAACGTTAGCTGCTAATCGTTAGCATCATATCACTTGCCAAAACCCCCATTAGGCCTACTATAATGAGCTTTAAGATGATAATGTGAGCTTCTGCTATTAATTTGAATAATGCTTCAATTGCTTGAATTGACTGGTGATAATGACTTAACTTAGCCCACGTAAACCTGCCTGTTGTTCATTCTAAGAACACGTACACGTTATCTCATGTTTAGTCCATGTTTAGACCTTCCAATACCTACCTATTGTTTTTAGCTAGCTCAGGACTGTTGTTTTAATTGTAACGTTAGCTGCTAATCGTTAGCATCATATCACTTGCCAAAACCCCCATTAGGCCTACTATAATGAGCTTTAAGATGATAATGTGAGCTTCTGCTATTAATTTGAATAATGCTTCAATTGCTTGAATTGACTGGTGTTAATGACTTAACTTAGCCCACGTAAACCTGCCTGTTAGCATTCTTGAATTGATTGTGATGCTAATAATTTTAGCCAGTGGTGGAGGAAGTACTACTTAATATTCTTACCAAGGATTTACTAACGTAATCGTAAATGTATCAGATTAAATTCCTACTTAAGTAAAAGTATAAAGTATACGTAGCCGTAAAATGTGCGTAATAAGTCAAAAGTAAAAGTATTTATGAAGAGTTTAATGTACAGGATTTTTTTAATCCTTTGACTCAAACCAGGTCTAACCACTAACTGAGGTCTAAACCAGGTCTAAAACAAGACTAAACCAGGAAGTACAGATACAAACTCTAAAGTAAGTAAAAGTAAAAAGTATTCATCATAAAATTTACTTCAGTAAAGTAAAAGTACCTATAATGTGTACAATACATTTTGATATAGGTGACAAGATGCCTGTTAGCAAGACCATGATGTTAAACGTCTTTTTCTCCCCCCCAGCATTGGCAGAGACACCCTGGCTGATATAGTCAAACACTATGAGGAGAATGGGGCAAGACCACGTTTGAGGAAGAAGCACTCACTGCCACGTCCACCAGCCAGGTTCATCAGCCCTGAGGATATCAACAGAGTTGTGGACTTCATAAAAAACTATGCAGAAGACAATGCCATCATGCTGCCTGGCCGACAGCCTGGGCATAAGGATTGGCATGTGAAGTTGCTGCCAACTCATGTGTCCAAGGCCTCAGTGTGGCGTCTCTACGTGAAGTCTGCTAAGGAGCTTGGTATGTGTAAACATTGATTTAGAATTGAGTGCTTATAAAGTGAAATAATGTTATTTATTATTGCTACACTATTAGCAATTACAATACAATTAACCATAAGCAATATCTGTTTTTCAGGTGAGCGTGCAGTTTGTAAAATCAGGTTCAAAGCACTGTGGAACCGACTTCTCCCACACATCAAAAGTTGCCGGCCGCGCACAGATCTCTGCTGGCAGTGCCAAAGCAATAACGAGCAGCTGATACGAAGTGCAAACCTCCCAGATGATAGAAAGTCTGAAGCAGTAAAGAAGCAACAAGATCATCTTTCCCTTGTGCAGAAAGAGAGGGCTGTGTACAACGACATGACTGCTGCCTGCAGAAAGACTTGCTCTGGCTCTGACCTGTCTTTTGGACCATCCCTACCAGCAAGCAAGAAGATTAGGATGCATTACAGTTTTGATTTTGCTCAGCAGGTAATATTTCACACACATTTACTTCCCTTTACTTTATTAATGTCCCTTAAAGGGCGATTTGGTGCATGAGAATAAATAGTGCAAATGCAGAATAGCATCAATATAGTAAGTTTTATCTTTATTAGACAGTTATGAACAGATGCAAATTTAATTTAATCTAATCCAAGTTCCCTCTCTCCCTCTGTCTCCTACAGTTACACTTTCCCTCAAACCCTCTCCAGCCAGGACCAATGTACTTCCTGACCCCACGGAAATGTGGCCTATTTGGTGTTTCATGTGAAGGGCTGCAGAAACAGGTGAATTACCTGATTGATGAAGGCATGTCATCTACTAAGGGAAGCAATGAAGTCATCAGCTACATGCATCATTTCTTCGGCAACTTTGGAGTTGGAGAAACAGAGGTGGATCTTCATTGTGACAACTGCAGTGGGCAGAACAAGAACAACTTCATGCTCTGGTACCTTGCCTGGCGGGTTGGACACAAGCTTCACGATAAAATTGAAATCCACTTCCTTATTGCTGGCCACACCAAGTTTTCCTCTGACTGTGGCTTTGGACTCATCAAGCAAGCCTACATGAAGACAAGAGTCAACACTTTGGCAGACATCGCTGAGGTACTTTAACTTTACTTTGCTTTAATGACTTCAGTGCTGTTTTCTGTTCTGCTTCAATGAAACATTTAACTGAAGATCTTTTTTTCTTCCTCTCTTCTCTTTTTTGTCATCAGGTTGTGGAAAACAGCTCTCCTGTGAGTCACCTCAATATCCCACAGCTTGTTGGAACGGCAGAGGGAAAAGTTTTAGTCCAGACCTTCGACTGGCAGCAGCATCTGACTCGCCACTTCCGTAGACTCCCACAGGTCAAGAGTTATCAGCACTTCAGGTAATTGAAACTTTCACATTGTGTACATACAATATAACATAGCAACAAGATACACATGACCGTTTTTTATAAGAAAATACTTTGCCATGTTTAAAATGTCTTATGTGCTTTTTCTGTCACAGCTTTGACGCCAAGAGACCAGGTGTGGTGCTTGCAAAAAGTCACCGTGATGCACAACCTGTCGAATATCAGCTACTGCGCGACGGAGCAGATCTGCCCCCTGTCGACGGTCTTCCTGTCCTGGCCCCACCTGGACTGAAAATTGACAGGCAGACCTATCTATATGAAAAAATAAGGCCATTCTGTGCTGACGAGGCAAGAGACATCACATGCCCAGCGCCAAGGTTCACAACACAGAAGAGTCCACAGAAGAGGATGCGAATGTAATTTCATTGGACTGTGTCACAAAGACCTTTTTTCTTGTTTACAACACCTGCAATGTCACTTTATCAACCAACCACCTGAATTTAGTTTTACATTCTTGTATGAAAAGCACTCTAAACAATGTGTGATTGATTTGATTATGGAAAATAAAAAAAGAATATATCAATCAACCAGTTTATTGCTTATTTTTTATCATTAGCAAAAGTTTGTGTTTCATGTTGCATGAGTACACCGAAGAAAATTCCTAGTCTCTAAAACCTTTCATTGACAATGGCAATAAAATCTATTCTGATTCATACTCCTATACTGTATGTATATAATTTATTAAAATGTTTAAGAAAAATATTGTCCTATGAAATGTATTTTATTCAGAAAATTTATGTTTCTTTTTATGATTTAATCCAAATATATTATCAAAAACGGTTGTAATCAAATGAAAATTTTAAATTGTGTCCTTTTATTTTTTTGGGGAAGCGCTGCAAAAACAGATGAACTAAATTAAACCATGGACAAAAAATATATTCCTTTAAATAATGTTTAAATAAAATGTATTATTATTGTTGTTATTATTATTATTTAGAGAAGTAGGCTACGTTCTATTGTATGCCTATAATAGTAATATATTGTAAAAGTAAAAGCACAACATATTTCTTAACATTCTAGAGTTTATCTTATTTTTTATTCAGTGTACATAAGAGTTGCCTATACAGTTTTATCGGTAGATGCTAAGAGACATTTATTTATTACCTGTTTGCAAACTTTTTCTTTTCTTTGATGGCACATTATCCTGACCCCCCCCCCCCCCCCCCCCCCCCCCCCCCCCCCCCCCTCCCTGTGCTTTACAGGGAGAGCTTTACAGGGGGTATGGCTTATCTAAATGAGATGTAAATGAGCCCTATTGTCACTCCCAGCAGCAGAGAGAGGTGAGAACTGCACATCTTTCGAGGCGGTTTTCTCCACTTTTAGTTTTTTTGAGTGCCTAACTTCAAATGGCTACAACTTCTCCAAATATTATCAGATTTCCATGTGTTACACATCGTTGGAAAGCTTGGAGACCACACTTTCAGAATCTGTGAATAACTCAAAATGCCCCAGAACCGACTTGTGTCCCTAGTTTCCGTAACTGGTCACAAATCTCTCATCTCAGGGGGATATGAGGGTGGAAAGCATGGTAATTTGAAAATACTACTGGTTTTCTAATAATACAAAGGTTAACCCTCTGGGGACCAGCGTGTTTTTTGGAGCCTTTGGGATGTTTTGACATGCACTGACATTTATTTATAAACATGTTAATGGCAAAGGTGTAAATTCACTCTATATAGCACAAACGGGGCTACCATGATATGTGAGCAACATGTATGTACATGTTTGTATTTTTAAGAGAATAATGTTTATGCGTGGTTATTGAAAAAAAATAAAAATGAAAGTTGCTGAAATAAGACCACAAAGCACATTCTAAATATGTGTCCACAAGACTTTTGACTAATGGATGTTGTCGCTTCGAGTTCTGGCTTCAAAATGATGTGAAAATCATCCTGCCTAATTGTTCACATAAAGCAAAACATGAATTCATACTTTGTATGACAGTTTTTTTTGTCAGAAGAGGTTTATGCGAGGGGTGGTAATGGCCTATCAATATTAATGAGATTCAGACCAGGGGTGTGACAGACACTCCCCCAATGGCTAATGGCCCATCAAGTGAGGCAGCCTGAACAAAGAATGAGAGGAGATTGAAAGGTTTTTCAATCTGTTTTATTGTAATTGCTCTATGTGGAGAAACTAAATGTTCTAAATTTGCTTTAAGCAAATCAAATGTGAGTAAAATAAATAAATAATCAGTCGGCTATAAACAAAGCAATCGTGAAGTCATACAGGCTCATATTGTATTAACACTAAGTATAAACAAAATTGAACTAACATCTGTAAAATTTTAGGTAAATATGTACTTACTCTTTCTGATTTCTGACTGTGTTGCTAAGCGCACTCCGAGTTGCAGGCGGAGGTAGTGATGAAGCTACATTCCTTTTTTTTTTTAAGTTGAGGAATATTATTACATAAATATAACCATAGCAGCATTAGTCTATAATGAATAACTGATGTAAATAATTTTAGGCGAGTGCAATAAATATGCGTGTCAATGGGCCATTGCCGGAGAGGCACACTGCAAACAAAACACATTTGCGCAATTCATTAACTGGGTATATTTACACATTTCAGCACATTTACACACATTTACAACTGATATTTGCGAGCATGCATCGTCAATGATAATAATGAGGCAGCATTTAAACTAGTCAAAATATAATCTAAACATCTAGTAGGCCTATTTTCTAAAATAACTTCTACATTCTAGCTTAAATACAAAATGATCTAAACATATCATTTACACATACAAATTTCCTAACTGGGGTTTACAGTGCGTAGCATATTCACACAAAAAAAAAAAAAAAAAAAAAATTCTCTTTTACACGAGATATTACATTCATGGTATAGATATGCACTTTCATTAGATCGTGTTGAATATATCAAATGTCAATACGCTGGATGGCAAGTGGAAAATAGTCCACCCAGTATAATATGTAAGCTACATGTTTATATTGAATAGCTTGTCAACTATTCAATTCAATTCAATTCAAATTTATTTGTATAGCGCTTTTCACAATACATATTGTTTCAAAGCAGCTTTACAGAAAGTGCATTTCAGAAATGTACATAGAAGAATATAGTTAGTTAATCATCATGTATTAATTTAGGGCATAATATATCGCCGGCGTCGAGTCGTCTCTTCACAGGCGTCGAGTCGTCTCATCGCAGGTGTTGGGGCATCTGAAGTCTCCGTGAGAGGCTGGATACAAACTGGAGCTGACGAACGCTATTTACCTCGGGACTAGCGTCCCGAGATAACAGCAGAAAAGCAGATGGGAAATAATTAGCTTAGCTGCTGTTCATAATATTAATGCAACTAATGGAAGTAAGACTAAATACTTATTCATACGAAATTCTATCCACGGCTCGATCAAACGGTCGTCATCAGAGTCGCGCTCTTCTTCTGATGAAAATATGGATTCTTCGTCGCTAGTATCCAGGACGAGCTAAAGAGTTTTTACACCGGTGTATCGTGCCATCTTCCTATCGCGCAGGTGAACTGAATGATGAAACTTGAAGCCTTTAATGCATTTGCTTGGGGGCGTTTACCTGTTTTCCATAGATGGCTTAACACATTATCTTGTGAATAGCGCGCTCCGGGAGTAGGCGTGAACGAATTAAAGTGAATGAGCTCGTAATGAGCTCGACTGGAATCGCTCTATTTTCATACAGATTACAGAAGCTGAGAATATTTGTTTTTAATATAAATGACTTCATTTAAAAGATGCGATCTCTAGCTTTATGCACGTGGGTATGTTTGCCTGTTTGACTGAATTTTCGTGGAGTTACAGATCATTTCCGAACGCGTTTCAAATTGGAGTTCGCTGACAGAGAGAGTGAAGAACTCGCATCATGTTCATTTTTCTTTATTTGGCAAAAAGCAAAACACTTTATTTTTATTGTGAGTATACAGAAAAAAATAGAAACTGAACAGGATCGATTGATGTATAACACGAACATCAAAGATCAAAATTAACAGAGCAGTTTGAGTTTATTTTGCATTGCTAAAAAAAAAAAAAACGAGCAGAACGCGCGGGCGCGTTTCTGGTCCCCAGAGGGTTAATGCTAAATCCTGAAGTATCCCTTTAATGGCGGAGTTTTTGGGAAAAGGGGCGTGTCTAATAGAGTGGATACATCTTAAGGAAGTTACAGAACACTTGCATCACTTAAAGCACCTTTAACTTTTTAACTAGCAATTCTCAAAAACTTGAATGACCAACACATGACAATAGTCTACAGATAAACAGTATTGTGTAGGCAAGTATACCAATCGAAAACTGGTTTAACCCTTTATGACCTGCCATAGAACAATTCCACCAGAGTATATCTTTGTATTTTTACATGCTGTGCTGTCATTCTTTTGAGCATTTTCATATGCCATACATCAAAATAATCCTTACTCTCCCAATTTGAAGGCTATGTTTGTAAAAAATCAATAGTAACTATAAATATCTCAAAAGTGCAATAAACAAAAAGAAAAACAATTTTAATTATTTATTTTTTACATATTTTATTCAATACAAAAAATGGATAAATGTCAACCTCAAACTTGTCAATGTGAAAAACGTGCATAAAACAATTTAAAACTACACAGAATTGATTTGAACTGTTTACATAAATTAGTTTTGAAGATACACTCATTTTTACACTCATTCAAAAAAAGGGAGGGGAAATGCCATGTAAAATATTCAATTACATTTGTGGTCAAACAGATAACATTTTGCTTGTGAATATTGATTGAACATTGAATTGGTTAAAATATAAAATAAATAGATGAGCAGACGTATAGTTCATCGTCATCGGACGCAATATGTATTTCCAAAACCTCCGCGTCCGTGTACTTTCGTTTAGACATAACGTTGCGTGCGTGCGCGCACGCGTGTGTGTGTGTGTGTGTGTGTGTGAATGTGCTTGTATTTGTGAGTGTCTAAAGGAGAAAGAAATGATAAAATAAAGCAATGGTAAAAAGACAATAACGATAAGAAGGAACATATAGCAAATGGGAGTCAAACGGGAGTCAAACGGGAGTCAAACGTGTGATCCCCCCCCCCCCCCAAACCACTTTAGCGGAAATCCCGCCCTGCAGCCGATTTCATTGGTTTAGGTTACAGTGACGGGTAGGTTTAGGGATCAGTGTTTGGTGTAGGCAATCTGTACAGTGATTGACATGAGCAATGAAAACTTTAGAAATGGCTGCAGGGCGGGATTTCCGCTGAAGTGGTTTGGGGAAAAAAAATCACGCGAGTCAAACGCATGGTCAAATGACGCAGCTTGTGACGTCACAATATGCGACACACTCGGGGGTCATAGTGCACAGAACGTGATACGTCAATGAGCCATCGGAAGACGTAACTATCAATCGCAGATCTACAGAACATGTGTGCAAAGACGTGCAATGCATTTTTGTGTTGTTTTTTTGTAAACGCATATTACGCAGTTTGTACAGACTGATTAGAGGGTGAAAACAACGCAACATGGGCATGTTGGAGGCTTGATCTGAACATGTTACATCTCTGGTTTTGAATGCAAAAAGAATGATTGAGCTAGCAATTTGGTTTCAGTTTCTATAGGCTTTTAAACAGACACACGCAAACGGGAGCGCCGGCGCTCCCGTCGGTCTTAAAGGGTTAAAAAGTGTACTTTCAGGATCCTCTCAGCAGCACAACAGAAGGTACTCTATGTTTTCTCCACTGTCACAGAAGCAATTTTCCAGGTGTACTGAGAATTAATTTAAGGGTTTGCTCTGAATCCTCTTCACAGACACTGAGTAAAGATCCATCGCTGAAAGTCTTTAGAATCAGGACATATTTATCTATTTTACAGTGGAAACAATGTGACAAGAGTAGGTTAGCAATTTGAAATGTGCTAGAGCTGCATGTGAAATGTAATCAGTCAGCATTTACTGAGTAATGTGGCATGGCCGTCACGCTAGCATCGGCTTCCCCCCTCTGTCTCTGTTTTCCCTCATGAGGATACAATGTGAATACGTTTCTCTAAAAGAGGATGTTGACATGCATCAGGCGAACAGTGTCAGAATGTTCAACGCTCAGGTTCTGTACAGCAGTCTGGGAGTTATTTGCAGTTTATGCAGTTTTGCCTTTTTTGTCATCACAATGCGACAATTAGAGGATGAATCCCATGGCTGCAATATTTGAATCTCTCAGAATAAGGAATATTCCACGTTCAAAAGGAGCACTGACTAGCATATTTAAGAATCTGAAAGAAAGCTTGAAAGAAGAGGGATAGAGGTAGTCTAAGAATCCAAATGAGCAGCTCCTTGCTTAAACTTTTCAAGCATAAAAGGGTCATTCTTAAACTTACTTTATACCTCACTTTTGTTCTTAATTTTATTATTTAATTTCATGAATGAGGCAAGAGTTGTTACATAGATCGCAATAACACCAGTGACAAATTTGAAATATCTTGCAAATATTCCAGGACATTAAACACATGCCTATCACTAATGCCACATTTTAGCTGAGCCTTTAATATAGTAGTATATAATGCATAGTAATATAGTGATGTTTCATCAATATCAGCTCTCTCTATTTGAAGGAAAGCTGTTGGTTATTTTTTCCCCACTAAATTAATTTTGCACATACATTTTCAAAATAAGTACGAAAATGTAGGCTATAGTTAAAACATGTGGTATTGACGGAATATTACAGCAATCCATATTTTCACTGTTATATGATATGGGGGGCGCTGTTACGCATCTTCTGAAATAGTACAGAATCTCCAGATCAAAACACAGGCGAAAAAAGAAGCAGAATCAAGCAATAGAAGCATTGCTTACATAACGCAATAATTTAACATTAAACAGCATATAAATCAAAACGGCCTAATGTTACTGAATGAAATGTCGAACCCACAAAGAGGTAGGGCTATAGGACTGTGCAAGCTTTGGGGGTGTTGATGGATTGGATTCGTTTTGATTATAATTCTGAATTTGATCCGGATGTAGTCTGTGAAAAAAAAAAGTGATTTTCTCAGCTTTCTGTTCAAAATGTTGCTTTTTTAAATTAAACTTACCCATTCAAGTATTGATAAACAAAAACAATGCAAGAAGCTAGCAATGCAAGTATATATATATACACACAATTTACTGTAAGTGGGATAACCAGCCAGATCCTGTTGTATAAGGAGTATACAAGGCTCAGCATCTGAGGTTGGTGGTCTAGTCACGCTGGTGGTCCTTGGGTCTAGACCCACTCTGCTGTGCTACTCAAATATTTGAACTAACTTACTTTACATTACTTGAACACTGCAACATACTTCTGAGGAGTCATATGCTTGAAGACTATATGAAAGCCACTATGGTTTGAAGAACACAGCAAAATGTGCTTGTGATTAATACCGCGTTAATTGAAATCAACTCACAGTCATTGAATCAGAATGCAAGCAAACAGACCGAGACAGAAAAGAAGAAACCGAGACAGAAAAGAAGAAACCATAAGACAGTATCTTGTTGGCCTGCTACAGACAGACGTTCTGTCATTTCTTCAACTAACTTGGGAAATTTATCATGATGTGAGAGGATTTTAAGTGAGGCTTAGGCTTGAAATTCTCTCCTTGTGTCGTGTCATTCACTAATTTGGTTTGGCTCACATAAGCGGTAATGGTGAGGAACCCAAGGCCAACAGCTGCTGAAAGCAGTTGTTTAATGCTCACCTAACTAAATTACTGCAAAATAGATACACAAATATCCGCATACTACAGCTGTTGTGTTACAACTGATTTGGTAGGTTTTTTTTTTATTATTATTATTTATTTATTTTTATGTTAGAATGTGGCCAGTGAATTCAAATGAGATATAGGACTCTTGTAGCATTTGCATTACTGTCAATAAGAAACTGTTCTTGAGGTGGACTTGTCAGAAACTGTGGAGGACTCTTGATATATGAAATATAAAAATGTTTTGATGTTTTAATATTGGCTTCTGAAGGAACATATAATAGATGCTGCTGTCATCAAAAGTAAAAACTAAACCATGTCCCAAATGCCTGAAAAATAAATCTAGATAATTAATCAAAAATATCTCATATTCGTTGTGACGTGCAAATATTATATGAATTTGTAAATGCATATAAAACAATATACACTACCGTTCAAAAATTTTAGGTCATTTTGTTGTTGTTGTTGGAAAAAGTATCTGATGCTCACCAAGGCTGCATTTGTTTGATCAAAAATACAGTAAGAACATTAATATTGTACTATTATTACAATAATACAATCATAAAATAAGGGTTTCTATGTTAATATAATTTTCATTTGTTTTGTTTTTTCCTGTAATGGCAAAGCTGGATTTTCAGCAGTCATTTCTTAAATAGCATCATATTTCAAAAATAAATGTAAAATTCAATACAATCTTTGAACAAACAAAATCCAAAACACATACCACTCTGTTCTGATTTTAACTCTGTTCTGATTTTAAGTTGGGAGATTTTTACTCTTGGCTTCATCTTCATATTCTCAAAAATGGGCTGAGCAATATCCTTTTGCAAAACATTGGATGGCGCTCCAGGGCAAATACCTAATCCTAGTCACTCTAGAGAAGAAGCTGGACGTGGATTATGGTGCATTCCATGGGAAATTCCTAGGCCCCAGTAGAGATTTTTAACTGGAATGCTGCCTTAAGAAGGATTTGCAACTGGGGAACTCAAGGGAAGAGCAACAACCCCGTCTTCAGAATCTAATATGGATTCTCAGCACATCAACTGTGGTGAAACAGCAATACAATGTTTATTAGTACTTCTGTGATTGTCAGTGTCTCAATACACAGTGGTCCATCCAATTTGTGGACATGATACTTGCCATCTGTGAAAAATATAATTTGTTGATGCGTTTGTATTATAAAAGAGCAAACACAACAAAGGTTTGCCTGGACACATCCACCTTACTGGTTTACTGGAACGCATTCAACTCGGGTATGACATCATTCCCAGCTCCTACATTGCTTTTCCCAGGTAAATGGAATGCAGCATTACTCCCTATTACTCTATACAGAAAACCTAACGTTACTGTTGCAAAGGGGATTATACCATTTTGAGACAAAATTGAGCAGCAAAGTTTCAGACGGAATATAATTTATATCTGCGATTGTCCATAAGAAATACATTCTAGGTGCTATGATACAAAAGCTGCTTCAAAATCAACCTATCAAAAAAAAAAAAGCATTTTTGGAACAAGACAACATATTTTGTACAAAAGAAATAAACATAAGTTAACATCCAGATGGGCACAAGCATTGTGACAGTCTCATATCACATTTAGCAATTGTTATTTTATATCATTAAGGATATGAAGAAGCTTAAAATTAATGAGATGATTCAATTACTGTGAAGAAATTATTAAAATGCAGTGAAATTTGGCAACACTTGGTCTGTATCTTCTGCAAAGCAAAAAAATAAATAGATGAAGGAGGCCTACGGACAGACTGCATACAGGTCTTTTTGTCCACTGTGTCGATTGGAAGCGATAGCTCAATTGAGTAGCTCAAATATTTAGGTTTATCGGATTCCTATCAGTTCAAATAAGTGGGGAGATATGGTGGCATAAAACTAGTTTGTTTAAGGATGTGGTCTCCTCACTCCAGCGCTGATCAGAACTCAAGTAATAACAGCCAGAGACACAAGTAGAATTGGAATCGTGCCACAACCCTTTTTGATCTGCTCCTTCATAAAACTTTTAGAGGTCTTTCTTTTTAAGCTTGGCAGGAGGGGAGGAACACAGCTTCAACACAGCGCTCTCATACCTCACCCGCTTATACAAACGATTCAAAGCATTGTCAATTTCATGTCTGTTCATGTAAAAGCACATACATAAGATTGATTGCCTCATTAACAGTGAAGTGTGATGTACCTTTGAAATTACAGACTGCACATTACAATCGAGAACAAGAAGTCAACATTTGGCCCTGCTTAATGGAGGATAAGCAATTGTTTGCTAATGTAATGAATTGGACGACGGCCAATTGTGCACAGAATGATGTGCATGATGGTGGCTGAAATCTCTCAGGATTAAGACAAACCTGCTTGCAGATATATAAGCACTATGTTTGCATATATATGACTAACCTGCAGCAAAGGTAGGCCTAGATGAGCTGTGTATCATAAGAGGGATATAAATCTGGAGTCTTCATTTTAAGCTGTGTATCACGGGCATTTACATATGATACAGTGTATGTTAAGATTTAGCTTATCTAGAAATAAAAGTTTGGTTATTTTTTACATCATTTATTTTCCAGTTTTTAAGTGTGCTCTCGAAGTTCTATTCTATTCAACCACAATGCATCCAAGGTAAAAAAAAAATAAATAAATAATAAAACTATTTTCTCACAATGTCTGGTTCAATAAATGATGTAGTCTCTCTAAACCCCTTTTTTTCCCTGAGAGCCTGCTCTGCTCGGTCAGTGATTTGTCTACCACATTTAGCGCATCGTTAACGAAACACCCATAGAAATGTGTTACAAATACAAACCAAATTTGTTACAAACCTACGTTGGTTCGTGCAGGAAGTGAGACTGGATTAATAGTGCTCCGATGCTTGTGCACATCCCTAATGTTAACCGAATACACAATCAGATGTCTAAACGGATGTCTAGATGACTAAACTAGACTATTGTGACCTACTGGAGTTATTGTCTTCCAAAAGAAAAAGACTGATTTTGAACTGCCTGATACGAGTCGTCAGTTAACCCTCTGGGGTCTAAGGTGTTTTTGGGGTCCTTGAGATGTTTTGACATGCCCTTTGACATTTGTGCTTTTTTCAGATGCTTATAAACATATTAATGGCAAAGGTGTCATTACACTCTATTTAGCACAAACAGGGCTACCATAATATGTGAGCAACATGTATGTACATGTTTATATTTTTGAGAGAATAATGTTTATGCATGGTAATTGAAAAAACTAAAAATGAAAGTTTCTGAAATAAGGCCACAAAACACATACTAAATATACAAGACTTTTGACTAATGGATGTTGTCGCCTAGAGTTTTTGCTTCAAAATTGTCTGAAAATCATCCTGCCTAATTATTCACTTAAAACAATACATTGATTTAAATTTTGTAAAACACATTTTGTTTGGAAAGGCAATATGTGTGAATGATCATGTGGTTTACACCCGAGAAAACAATGACCTGCATAATGAGCTGCATTATGAGCCTTTCATTCAGGTGTGTCACTGAGCCACAAGAAAGAATGCAAGAACAAAAGAATATATATATATATATATATATATACGTATATATATATATATATATATATATACATACTACAGAATTGGTTCAGAGTTGGAAACATCTTGAAAAAAATGTGTCTTTTTCCACAAATTGTATAAGCTTGCAAATTGTATAATATCCAAGGTAAACATTTCTAGTAATTGTGCAGTTAATTCTTATACTGTATTTTCAGAAAGTTTTGGAATATATATCCTCTCACCAAATTTGTCACTAATAAAACTAAATTAATTTAAGAAGGTGGCTTATATTGACCTTTTAAGATTTTGTTTACAGTACATCTACCTTGTAAATATATGTTTTGCTATTTTATTAAAAAAGGTTCCAATTACAACAATTACAATTTTAACAATATTTCAAGTGTAATCTTTCTTTGTAAAATATAAAGTATACTTTTTATCATACGTATTTCAAAGTTAAGGATTCATTAGTTTGAATATAGCCTACATTGGAACAAACACTATAATAACATCTTAGTTGATGACTTTATTTTTGACAGAACATACTATGTATATTTCACATATGAACAGAAATTGGCAAACAAAAGCTTATTTGATGTGACAGTAGTCTATTTTACAGTAAAAACGTTATAATATATCCAAAACTAGTCAACAAAATGTTGTCTTTCATATTGTCTGTAACATACCGTTTTTAAGGTATATTAGGGCATATAAATGTTAATTTGCAGTTTAATACTTTGCTTATACAAAGACATTTTATTTCAATATATTTTAGTAGATTTTTACTCATCTCAGTATAGCAATATTGGTAAAAGCTGTTCATTCATTCACACACAGAAATGCGATTTAAATTTAAACAGTCTTTTTGCGGTTTACATACACTATTCCATATCGCGATTAGAACAAAGCACTTAAGAATAAAGAACTCACTATTCAATCTTCAGCTGGATCCGTTGCTCCTCGAAATGAAAATAAACCAGCACTTCTGAGGTAAATTTTCCAGGATTATTATTAATATAGTATTATTCCTCATACAGCGTCTCAACTCTGTGGGCGTGATCACATTAACAGATAATGAGCTGTAATGAGAACGACTGACATCGCTCTCTTTTCATACAGATTACATAAACAGAGAATATTTGTTTTAAAAACAGACAATTAAATTATTATAAAGATTTATTGCTCATGCCTGGGTGAATAGTATTCGCTTAGATTTGTTTAAGTTTAGAGACGTGCTTAAAAAAAAAAAAAAGTTCACGTTGACAGAGAGCCAGAAAGCACACCGTTTATTTTCTTTATTTTACAAAAGCACAATGTTTTGTTTCGCTTGTAATTGGACACATAAAAAAGTAGACATTTAACAGTTTATTTTTTTCATATTTCTTAAGTCTGTATGACTACAAATGGAGTATTTTAAGTCTTTTTTTGCTGCTATGTGAAAAAAATCGAGCAAAACGCAACAGGGCGTTTGCTGACCCCAGAGGGTCTCAACCGCAGCCTTCAAGGGGTAAGACAGATCCAAAGACCGTCATTATTTCCAAGAAGACTGCGGGGAAAAAGTCCTGACACTCGAGGGGTCAGGCCAACGAGGAAAGTCTCCCCCAAAGTAAAGCGGTTAAAGGGTTAGTTCACCCAAAAATGAAAATGATGTCATTTTATGACTCACCCTCATGTCGTTCCAAGCCCGTAAGACCTCCGTTCATCTTCGGAACACAGTTTAAGATATTTTAGATTTAGTCCGAGAGCTTTCTGTCCCTCCATTGAAAATGTATACACGGTATACTGTCCTTGTCCAGAAAAGAAATAAAGACATCAAAGTAGTCCATGTGACATCAGTGGGTTAGTTCGACTTTTTTGAAGCATCGAAAATACATTTTGGTCCAAAAATAACAGAAAACTACGACTTTATTCAGCATTGTATTGTCTTCCGGTTCTGTTGTCAAGCCGCTTTCACGAGTCCGCAGTGCTGCTGATGACATAAGACGCTGCTGACGTGTTATCTGGTGCGTCCGTGTATTCGGGTTCAAATAAATATGGCTGGGCAAAAAAATGCAAGTCTTCCTCTGTGTCGAAATCCTTAGACATGTTTGTGAAGATTGTTTTGTTTACAGCGTGCGTCTTGTGTGTTTCGGGGCGCAGCGGTCTCCGGCGAGCACATATCTGAGGGTCCACCCTGAAACAGTTTCAGAGACTGTGGGGTCTGATGGCAGCAGCATCCAACGTGATACCCTTTGGCCTGTTGTACATGAGATCCTTGACCCCTTGGTCACCATCTCACCTGGCACTTAATCACCTGGTGATGATGGCACAGGCTCTACATCCCTGGGCACCAGATTCAGGGAGCAGACATCCTGTCGAGGCAGGGGCTGAGGCCCAGGGAAGGGAGACTCCATCTGAAGGTGGTGGAGCTCAAATAGAGTTGCAGACGTGGCTGTACAATGTCTGTACATGGTTTCAATGATTGTTCTACTCCCGGGAGTTCTGGAGAACAGAGTTATGGAAGTGTGGATTTGGCCTCTGAGGGGGCCAAACTCATAGACTCAGGTCTCTCAACTGAGGTCGTTGAGGCACACGATCACCCTAGAGCTCCCTGCATAGGAAACAAACCAGTTTCCTTGTTGGTGCGTTGGAGCAGGAGGAGTATGGCGGCTTTGTAGCCTTGTATTAGGGGTATCCCTACAAGAGGTGTGTGATGCGGCAGGCTGTTCCTTTCCCCACACACTCGTCGGTTTTACAACCTAGTTTTGGGCTTCACTCCTGGGTCCCAGGTGATTCTGTCTTTGTTGTGCTCACCTGATTTCACACAAGACAGGCACTGGTCACTATGGTGGCATTGGTATAGACGTCCCCACAGCGTCATCTCGAAGCAACGCGAGTTCCGTTGAAAGGGAACGCCTCGGTTAAGACTGTAACCTCAGTTCCCTGAAGAGGGAACGAGACATTGCATCACCCTGCCATACTTCCGGCGTGCCTGTGATCGACTTGCTTCGACCTATAGAAGTTGACCATGTTTGGCCTGGGTGTGCTTTATAGCTTCCTGCCATGACGTCACCCGCCTATTCGCCATTGGACTGATTTCACGACGCAAATCACACAGAGCGTTCCCACAACGTCATCTCGACGCAACATCTCGTTCCCTCTTTAGGGAACCGAGGTTACAGTCGTAACCGAGCCGTTCTGAACTTTGGGCAAGCAAGCACGTTATGATAAAAATTGTGTTTACTATGACAATTACGATAATCTGCATACCGCACAAAAAAACAGACCTCCAGAGGTGTTTTTACTCTAGTAGTCCAAATAATTAAAATGCACACTGAGCAAATTTGAAATCAGAAGCACAAACAATAAAACATCCCAGCATGCAACAAAGTGCAACAAAGTGCTGCAAACAAAGATGACTCAAATGAAATTAGTAACATTTAGAAGATCCAAATGGCCTCAAACAAGATTCTTGTATGTGTTTCAAAAATTCTGTGCCACGGAACTCAGGAGACTTACATCCAATGTCTCCAGTGCAGGTCATCTGACCCAATACTTAAAAAAAAAAGTGTGATACAAATCCTGTTGTACTGCATGTCTCCATAATCAGATTACAGCAAAAATGTGTGATGCTGTAAGGGATAAAAACTTACTGTACTGAAAAAAGGCATCACAATATGCAAACAAAATATATACACCAGTAAAATAAACTAAAACTAAAATAAACTGAAATAAAAAAACAAAATAGAAAGTGAAATAATAACCAACTAAACTGATTTATTTTTTTTTCCACTTTTTTGTTCACTTGCATGTGTGCGTGCACGTGTGTGTGTGTAGGGACCATATCTGGCATACTCTAAAAACACCATTAAAAAAAATAATTTTAAGGACGTTTGTGCGCTATAATCCATGGCTCCTGAAGCCATATGGTAACTTTGAGTGTGGAAAAGACACCAATTTAAGTCACACTAAAGATTAATTGGTCAATACAAATCCTACACCAAGGTGATCTGAAAGTACTGGGGGAATTAGCAACGTCCCAGCACAGGCCACACACTGAGATGATTTCTTTCTGAACAGGGCTAATTAAGGCTCCTTCCTATCAAATACAACCAGGCTCTGTGGTATCTGTTCCGTCATTGGCTGCATGTATAGCCTAGTATCCCTCACTTTCAGTTATTCTCTGGTTATTTCTTTCTCCTGTTCACCCCTATTTTCACCATCATCAGTTTACTTCATTCCTATCCATACAAGTGGAAAAAAGGTAAAAAAAATGCCAATGCAAAAACGGTCTTATGAAAGCCAGGAAGTCATTTAGGTCACACTTGTGATAAACTTATAGTACAGAGACAATGCAGACAAATTAATGCTGAAAGAGATGACTACAGTCGGTTGTTACTTTTAAAAGTAATGTGTTTCAATATTGTGTTATTCCCTAAAAAAAGTAACTAACTGTATTACTTGTTACTTTCCATAAAAAGTAACTGTGTTGCATTTTTTTTCTCACCTGGGCTTGGCTTGCTTGTTTGTATTTTAATAAAAATAAAAAGTTAAAATGTTCTATTATTGGCAAATGTTCAATTCATTTCAATTCACATTTATTTGTACACCGCAGTTATTATTTCAAAGCAGCTTTACATAAAATGCATGTTTCTACATTACAATTTAGAGTAAACTGTTATCGGAGTGTCTGTGTCAAAATAGTGTCCATATGCCAGAAATGTACAGTGCTAAGTAAATACAAATCATGCAGTTACCTAAAATCATGTATTCATTTTAGATAGAAACAATGATCTCATTAAAGAAATTACAATTTGTGATCATAATGATTACAATATACAGTATAGAAAATTTGGCAGTTTTGTATGTTGATTCAAAGTTGGCGTCAAATGTTAAGGCCCTTTCACACCAAGAGTTAAATAAATAAGACTTGGGCTGAAGGAAATACAAATTCATTATTTTGGGCACAGCTCAAACAAACCTGGAATGCAGAAGAATCTGATGCAGGAGAAGAAACTTCAACACTTACAAAACAAACAAACAAATAAAAATAAAGACAACTGTGATGTTAATCTTAAATCCTTTTTTTCTCATTGGTATGGTTGAATTGGATCATCAAAGGCCAGCAGCAAAGACATTGGTTAATATAGTGAGATTAAATGCAAATGCAAGTATATTTGTGTTATTTAACATTTAATTAATGATTTAAGTATAAAAGTAATGCATTACTTGAAAATAGTAAATCTGCAACATAGAAACAGCAATAGATTCGGTGAACAAATTAGTGCACTTTTGTATACATGTTATATTGAACAATCTCCTTTGTTTTTCAATAAATATGAACATTTACATTAGGGCTACTGAAGTCACAGTGATTTATTTCACTCCTGGGTTTTGTATTGCTTTTCAGCAAATAGATTTTTAACAAGATAGCCAAACAAAACCTCTGCTCAATATCACCTATGCGAAGATGTCTCCCTAACACGGCTTATTGGCTTTCATTGCGCCGAGTAAGTATCTTTTTTCCTGTAATTGATTAGTTTGAACAGTGTTCTAGTAACATATAAAGGCCACAAAGTCATCAGTTGTGTTCTGGTTATATTGACCTGCTAATGAAAGCCATTTAGCACTTATTGTAACGTATGCACAGAAGCATCATCTCCATTTTCTAAATATATATTTTAATGCAATCCACAAAAAAATCATCTTTCATTATAATGTCAAATGATTATTGTATGGTAAAGTCTACAATGCTGAGGTAAAAAAAATAAATAATAATAAATCCGTTTTTTGCCCCGTTTAATCGTTACGAGATTCTCGTGCGCACGCGAAAGTTTCTGGTGAGCACGTGAAAGTCTGTATATTTTTATTTTTGCAAAGGTCCCTATAGGGGCTCCGTATAATCGAGTTCCAGCTTCTGTTGTAAACAGAAAACCATCATGTTAAAACGAACTGCTTAATTTAACCTATTAATTAAAGTGGGTTTTTTTCTGTTTTATATCACCCTTGTGACCCCTTTACAAATGTGTACAAAATGCTGCTGTCTGCACCTTTGCAGGCATTTAAACATCCTTTGAAGTTTGAACATTTCCTCTGCATATAATGAGAATATAAACAAGAGAAATTGGAGAACCATCCCTTCCAACATAAAGCCATTTTTATGCCACAAACATCTTGTTTGCAGTGTTCGACTACAACACTTCTGCTTGTAAATAATACATCTCGCATCCAAGGTAACATCACAAGTTAAAAGCCTGCTAAATGAATGATTCAGAAAAAATGGTGGGGTCAAAAAGCAGAGCATCTTGGAAGCCAGGCATTTACCCTGAGGGAATACAAAGTGCTCCTTTAATAGGCTAGATGAAATATACTGCAACACAGAGGACTTCTGTAATCGAACCAGCAATACATGCTGTCCATTTAAAACTACATGCCTGTAGATCCAATCGGATCATTTAATGACCCATATTGATTTTAATGTATGTATATTTTTAAGTCCCTAATGGCGAAGCAGCTGACCTCTTTTTGATTCGTCTTTCCCTTTGGTCTGTCTGTGATTCTTTGAGGTGAGTCACTCTTTGTGTTTGGCCTTTCTGTAACATTTTCCCTCCTGACTTTGAAGCTTGGCTGAGCATTCCACAACCTGCCGTTCCTTCTCAACCTCCTTAGTGCTTGTTTCTTTATAAAAATTACCTGCCTGTCCTACTTGGTTTCTCACCCTTGACCATGAGGCTTTTTTTTTTCTGAGAGCATCTATTCCACAGCTGGACTGGTTACAGAAGCCCTGCCACTTTTCTAGGTCAGCAACAGCTATAAGTGTTACAGAAGACCAGAACTGATCCACACCCAGGATACGTGACTGAATCGACCTCCTGGGATGTGGTCTTTCTGTGAAGAAATTGTTCCGTTTCAGTATGAAACTCAGCTGAGGATTCATAATAAAAAAATAAAAAAAACTGGACCACTTATAAACTATGTTAAACAAAAAAATACTTTAACTCACCTGACAAAACCTAATTCCACAACAATACAGTGCAAAAGTGCCAGTCTTTTAGTGGTGTTGGTTCCAGAAGTATTTTGTCCCTTATTTTTTCCCATAGGGATAAAAAAAAAAAAACGTCTTTGTTAAAGAGTGTTAAGCCATGAACCAAGACAATCGTTCCGGGTTACTTGACTGTAACCCTGTTCCCTGAAAAAGCGGAACGAGATGCTGCGCTGCTTAGCGCATTGGGAACGTCTTTAATCGTGACCCGCTGTGAATATAGTGTGTAAACACGTCGATAGAATCGACCGGAAGTAATATAGCCTCGGTCGGTGACGTCATCGTCGCGCGCCCGCGTGCACTCGCGCACACTCGCGTGCACCCGCGAGGCTATAAATAGATGAGCCGCAGGTGCATCGTCAGGATATTTTGTCTGAAGAGCAGTCCTGGGACATCATCAGCACGGCAAAGTAGCGCAGCATCTCGTTCCGCTTTTTCAGGGAACAGGGTTACAGTCAAGTAACCCGGAACGTTCCCTTTCAAAAGCTACAATCGATGCTGCGCTGCTTAGCGCATTGGGAACGAGAATACCCACGCCGCCGTGCTTGAAGGTGTCTGGACTCCTTACGGTTGTGTAGGTGTGCTCACAAGAACGCAAGAAAGCCCTAGACATTAGCTTGTGATGTCGACTCAAGGACATGAGAGCCCGGAGTGGCATGAACATCTAAACTATAAAACCTTATGAATGTGTGCGGAGAGGACCAGCCTGCCGCATCACAAACATGCTGTAAGGGGGCACCCCTTGCCAAAGCAGTAGAGGAGGCGACTCCTCTGGTGGAGTGAGCCCTTAGACCCGTTGGCGAAGCTTGGCCGCGCGCCTCATAGGCAAGAGCAATAGCATCCCTGACCCAATGTGACATGGTCTGTTTAGTAGCGGCAGCACCCCTGTTACTGCCCCCATAACAAACAAATAGTTGCTCTGACTTACGCCACTGGCTAGTACGGTGAACGTAGGCCTGAAGAGCACGGACTGGACACAGTCTGTGAGATCTCTCCTGCTCCAGCGTTGTGAACGGTGGAGGGCAGAAGGCCTCAAGAGTGACCGGATGTACAGCTGAAAACGGTACTTTAGGCAGGTAATCAGGATGAGGATGCAAAATCACTTTCACCATTCCTGGGGCAAAGTCTAAGCAGGATGGCGATATTGACAGAGCCTGCATATCCCCGATTCTTTTTAGAGAGGTTATAGCCATAAGAAAAACCATCTTTAGGGTCAGAAGTTTGTCAGACGCTGACTCTAGAGGTTCGAAGGGGGTCTCAACCAGACCCTCTAGGACTATAGCTAAGTCCCATGAAGGGATCTTGGTTCTTACGGGAGGCCTCAGTCGTCTGGCCCCACGAATGAAGCGAGCGAGCAAAGGATGTCTCCCAAGTGGCACCCCGTCAACCAAGGCGTGGCAAGCCGAAAGAGCGGCCACATAAACCCTGAGAGTGGCGGGGCATGTGCCTGTTGATAATTTTTCCTGCAGGAAATCCAGAACTGAAGCAATCTGGCAGTTGACCGGATCTGCATTATGTAAAACACACCACCTTTCAAAAACACCCCATTTGTTGGCATAACTCTTTCTAGTGGAGGAAGCCCTAGCACTTAGAATAGTCTCAATAACGGCAGGCGAAAGCCCAGTGTCCCTCAGTTGGTACCCATCAGGGGCCAAACATGAAGGTTCCACAGGTCGGGCCTGGGATGGAATATTGTGCCCTCTGCCTGGGACAGAAGGTCCCTCCTCTCCGGAATCGCCCATGGCGAGCCGTTGAGGAGAGATATTATCTCCGAGAACCACATTCTGTTCGGCCAACGCGGCGCTATCAATAAGAGGCAAGACCCTTGCTGGCGAACTCTGGCTAGAACTCCCGGGAGCAGAGCCACTGGAGGAAACGCATACAGGCGCATTTTGGGCCATGTGTGCGCCATCGCATCCAGACCCAGGGGGGCTGGGTGACTCAGAGAGAAGTAGAGGGGACATTGCGCTGTCTGATGGGAGGCGAAGAGGTCCACTTCCGCTTTGTAAAATCTGGTCCAGATCTGATCGACTACTTCTGGGTGGAGTTTCCATTCCCCCATCAGCAGTTTCTGTCTGGACAGTAAATCTGCTCCCACATTCTGGTGCCCAGGGATGTACACTGCCCTGAGTGACAGGAACTTCTCCTGGGCCCAGAGGAAAATCTGCCTCGCTATTTTGTTCAGATTGCGTGAGCGCAGACCTCCCTGGTGATTTACATAAGAAACTGCCGCTGTGTTGTCCACCCGCACTAGGACATGACAGCCTCTCAACTGAGGGAGAAAGTATTTCAGGGCCAGAAATACAGCCATCAGCTCGAGGCAGTTGATATGCCAATCGAGCTGATGACCCTCCCATTCCCCTTGAGCTGGACGACCACTTAAGACCGCTCCCCAGCCTAACAGGGAGGCGTCTGTCGTTAGCAATCTGCGACGACAAGGCGCCCCTAGAGTGGGACCCAAGGCGAGGAACCGGGGTCTGAGCCACAGAGATAGTGTACGAAGCCCGCGGCGCGTCATTTTTATTTGCCTTTGAGGATTGGCCCTTGGATGAAATCCCCTGGCTTTTAGCCACAACTGAAAGGGTCTCATGTGCAATAGCCCCAAAGGAATCACCGTGGATGCTGAAGCCATGTAACCTAACATCTTTTGGTACTGACGAACAGTACGATCTTGACCTAGCCTGACTTTGCTCATAGTTACCCGAATGTTCTCGATTCGAGCGGGGGACAATTGTGCCCGCATCGTAATCGAATCCCAAACAATTCCGAGATAAGTCGTTCTCTGGGCAGGACAAAGAACACTTTTCTTGGTGTTGAGTCTCAACCCTAGAGAAACTAGATGAGCCAACACGATGTCTCTGTGTTGAAGCACCATCTCTTGCGATTGTGCTAGTATTAACCAATCGTCGATGTAATTCAAAATGCGAATGCCCTGGAGTCGCAATGGAGCCAGTGCTGCATCCATGCATTTTGTGTACGTGCGGGGTGATAAGGCTAGGCCGAATGGAAGAACCCGAAATTGGTATGCTTCGCCCCCGAAAGCGAACCTCAGGAACTTCCTGTGTTGTGGCAATATTTGTATGTGAAAATATGCGTCCTTCAGATCGATCATGACGAACCAATCGTGATGTTGAATTTGCGACACGACCGTCTTGACGGTTAACATCTTGAACTTGAGCGCTTTGACTGTACGGTTTAAGCCTCGAAGATCTAAGATTGGACGCAACCCCCCGTCCTTTTTGGGGACCAGGAAGTATCTGCTGTAATAGCCTGACTCCCTCTCTGCCAGAGGAACATGCTCTATGGCCTCTTTGCTCAGAAGAGTTTGTAGCTCTTGTGATAGTACATGCATCAGCTCCGGTCTTACGGAAGTGGAGACCACGCCGTTGAAACGCGGAGGACGATAAATAAATTGGATTCTGTATCCTATTTGTACTATGCTTAATACCCAAGCAGAAATGCCTGGCAGAAGTTGCCACGCTGCCAGATTCTCTGATAGTGGTATCAGTTTTAATACTTCCTCTTGAGGGGATGTTAGATGTTCCGTGCCCTGGATGAAAGCAGGGAGCAACGGAACATCTAACATTTCGCTGGAAACCGCTGCCCCCCGAAGCACCAAAGGTGGCGGGGATGGAGAGGTTTTGTGAGGGTAACGAGAAGGGGCGGTCAGATATAATACGCGCCCCGTCCCGCGGGGGGCTACCCCCACCAGACTGGGCGCCAGACCATCAGGACTTCTTCTTTCTGTTGATGATAGTCCTGAGGTCTGGCTTGGGAGGTTGCTGAGCCTGACGAGCCTGTCTCCAGTTCTTACTAGGAGGAGCACGGCTCGCCACGCTCTGCTTTTTAACCTCCCTAGGTTTTGAAGGACCAGGGAGAGGTTGGGTGGCCGATGGCCCCTCCCCTTGAGTGCGGCGAGGAAGGAACTGAACAAACGCCTCCTCATGCTTCTTGACCTCCCTGAACCTGGTGACTACTGAGTTGACCGAGTCGCCAAACAGGCCAGAGGGAGAAACTGGAGAGTCAAGAAGAAAGACACGATCTTTATCTTTGATGCCTGTGAGGTTGAGCCACAGATGCCTCTCCGTGCTTACCAAAGCGGACA
This sequence comes from Rhinichthys klamathensis goyatoka, assembly GCF_029890125.1. Classification (NCBI taxonomy): domain Eukaryota; kingdom Metazoa; phylum Chordata; class Actinopteri; order Cypriniformes; family Leuciscidae; genus Rhinichthys; species Rhinichthys klamathensis. The sequence goes on from NW_026606580.1 coordinate 733,125, forward strand.
TAGAACGGCCGATGGCACGGGCCGTTTGCTTAGTGGCACGAAGAGACAGATCTGTGGCTCGGCGCAGTTCAGAAAACGCTTCCTCATCTATCGTTGTACCCGCACTCAAGTCCTTCAAGAGGTCAGCCTGGTATGCCTGTAACACAGCCATTGTGTGCAGCGCAGCACCAGCCTGACCTGCAGCTTGGTAAGCTTTACCCACAAGCAAAGATGTTATTCTACACGGCTTTGAGGGGAGGGTAGGTTTTTTAAGCGAAGATGCAGACCCAGGCGAGAGATAGCTGGCGAGCGTCTCTTCAACCTGGGGCATCTCCGCATACCCTCGCGCCTTTGCACCCACGATAGTCGAAAAAGTCGACGTCGAAGGCACGAAGACACGAGAGGTATATGGTTTTCTCCATGATTTAGATAGCTCATCATGGAGGTCCTCGAAGAAGGGGAGAGACTGATGTTGAGGTCCCTCCCCCCTGCCACCGGACAAAAACCTATCCTCAAGCTTACTGCGTTTGGGGGTCTCTTGTTCACGAGGCCAGTCAAGCTGCAATCTGGCCACCGCGCGAGTAACCACCTCGAGAAGCTCCTCGACAGATTTATCGTCGCTCAGAAGTTGGCTGCTCGAAGTCCGTAGACCCAAGAGATTCATTATCGTCCCCCGCGTGAGCCGAAGAAGCACCGGGATGCGCTTCGGGATCACGCGAGGGAACGAGTGGATCTGGTGAACAAGCAAGCGAAAGGGACGGACCCGTCTCTTGCTCGTCAGCCAAATCCATTCGGGAGCCCCATGATGATAATGCGGTTGCGGACTGAAAGTAGCCAAGACGAGCGCGAAGCATTTTAACAGTGAACAGCTCACAATGCTCGCACTCCCCTGACTCCAATGCAGCGGCCGCATGCTCCTCCCCCAAACACACAAAGCAGTAAGCGTGTGTATCCAGTTCTGACATGGGTCGAGAACATGGAGGGACACAGCGCTTAGCTTGCTGACTCATTTCTCTTTTTGCTTTTTAAACTCTTTAAATGACGTTAAGAGATGAGAAAGAGTGAAAATTCTGCACACTGTCAGGTATAAAGCTAAATAACTCCTAACAAAGATCTGTAGCAGAGAGAAAATAGATGCTTGCACACCAACACAGAGAGGTCTCTGAAGACAAAAGACCTGACGATGCACCTGCGGCTCATCTATTTATAGCCTCGCGGGTGCACGCGAGTGTGCGCGAGTGCACGCGGGCGCGCGACGATGACGTCACCGACCGAGGCTATATTACTTCCGGTCGATTCTATCGACGTGTTTACACACTATATTCACAGCGGGTCACGATTAAAGACGTTCCCAATGCGCTAAGCAGCGCAGCATCGATTGTAGCTTTTGAAAGGGAACAGCTACGAGGTAAATCACAACACCACAAACTTTGATTTGAAGCAAAAAAAGTTTAAAAAAAAATCAAGACAAAAGGTACAAGACTGTGCACTTAACGACCATACTGAGGGAAAGAACTACAATTCCATGAAGCATTGCGAACAGCACAATCGAATTTAAAACAATGGAGTATTTCAAGATCGTAGAGAGATTGACTTAATTACGTCATTCACAGTATTTCATGGGCGTGGGTGGAGCTAAAGAGTTATTTTGTCGCATGTTGCTTTTTTCTACTCTCTGATTGGTGTAATTTTCTCTAGCATCATGGGTAATGTAGTTTTTCCACCAGGTATCCCACTGTTTAACACGATTATTTAGAAAATGAGATGAACAAAATGCAGGCTGACGGCTTCTACAGAAGCATATATCATGGTTCATAGTTCACAAGGTTCATATATTATCGGTCAAAATCAATTTCCCAATGCAGAACATGAATGGAGTCTTTACTTCCAGAACTGACTGTTGCACTCTGTTAAAGGGGTCATATAATGCAATTTATGTACAAGCTAATATGATTCTTTAGGGTCTAACTTAAAAGTTTGTAATATAATTTAATTAAAAAATTATCATTAGTATTGTAAGAAAACACTTATTTTACCTGGTCAAAAACAGCTCTGTTTTCAGCATGCCGTTTCAGTGCATATGCCTTTAAATGATAATGAGATTTGCTCACCCCGCCTCTCTGTTCTATGCGTACACCGTTTGTAACACAATAACACAATAACCATAACGCGTTGTTCATTATAGACGTGGGATTATGAATTATATTGAGAACGTCGTACATAGAAAACATGCCGTAATGTACCCTGAGTGTAAACCTTAGACGCATTCATTGTGAAGCGTGCAGCTAGCGATTTGCAAAGATTAATATAAATATTAATATAAAGTTAAATAAAAAGTTACACTCACTTCAGTTCTTCTGGAGGTTCAGCAGGAACACGAATAGTTGGTACCGATCCTTTTTTCATGAGCAGCTTCTTAGCAAAACCAGCTTTATACTGACCCTCGTTTATAAAGCAGTCTGGTGAGAAATGATTCGCACAAACATGAAAGCATTGACGTTGCTCGTGGGGAATATTCCCTTCGAAAACAAACTCAGCCACTGCGTCTTCAGCGGTTCGGATTTAGGAACATTAAAATGACTGCTGTGTTCGTTATTACACCCAAGAACAGAACACCACAATCGCTTAGACGCCATTCTGCTCATAGACAGTGCTCCAACATATCAACAATGACCGCGCCGGTCCGCGCGGACTATGATTGACCGCTCGCTCACGAGCGAGGGCGGGTCTGTGTTGAAACGCTGCTGTCAATTAACAATCGTGGGAGGGGCGTGCGAGCTTGTGACGTCACACGGTCGAACGGCTTGATTTGAGGCAGGCGAAAACACATAAGGAGATTAAAACAAAAACACTGGATGGATTTTTATCATTATATGATGGTTGTGTACAGGCACTGCCAACACACATTTCAGTACAATCAACTTGTAAAAGTGCATGTACCATTACATGACCCCTTTAACATTTTGTTGAATTTGAACACAATTAAAAAAATAAAGCATTTGCAGAATGAAAACATTTTCAAGTCAAGAACTTTACTTACAATTATGGGGAAAAAAAACAATTAACCAAAAATTTCAAACTATTGAAATGCAAAACTTATTTACTTTATAATCTACCACCAACTTAGCAATTAACTAACAAATTATCCCTGAACCACCACTCGCAGACCTCAACACTTGGCACATGAACAAAGGAAACAATCAATTGCCTGATCATTTCTGACAATCGCAAAACAATAATAAAAAAAACAATGAGCATTAAACAAGCAAATGGTCAAACAATGGAAGGATATTTGCATATGCCCTAGTGCAGTGCTTCTCAAAGTCCGGACCCCGGTCCGGATCCGGACCCGGAGGGAATTCAATCCGGACCCGCCTCCATTTCGTATTTCAAGAGCCCTAATTGTGTGTAAGGGATTAAAAGTCTGGATTTCCTATTTTGATAAACGCATGTTAAAATCATTTGTTTATTTTTTATGATGGTCCAAAATTAAAACGAAGGCGAGATATTTAAAGTTTTCCTCCGTGATTTAGTTGCCATGACATCCAGTGAGCTTGTGACTTTTGACGTAATCGGGCGCGACCGCGACGCGACACTTCCCGGCGTAAGCGTTTGAATGGGTGTGGAGGATGTCATTGTCCAGGAAAAGAAAAGTTGACGAAGAAAATAGAGTTTTCAAAGATGATTGGACAGAGAGGTATGCGTTCACAGATATTTCAAATCTCCCGGAAGTTCCAGGAGTCTCCCGCATATTGATAGCGGCTCCTGATGCCCGCAAATTAGTTCAAATCTCTCGGAATCTAGAGCTCGCGAGCTCCAAACTGTGCAGCGCGCGTACAGCAGAGAGGGAGAGAGCGAGAGACCTTACGTATGTGTGCAAATGCGCGTGTGTGTCTCATGAAGCGCATGTAAGCCCCCCCCCCCCCCCCCCCCCCCCCCATAGTACAGCACCCCAGTTTCGGACCTTTGACATTGATGAAAAATTCAGATTTGGACCTTTGAATATAGACTTTGAGAACCCCTGCCCTAGTGCATGCTGGGAAAAGGCTGAACCACACTTTTTTTCTTTTTTTTTTTTTTTTGCAGTGCAAAGCTTCAAACTGTCTACTGTAAAGCATCTTCAAAAAAAAGTATAACAAAAATATTTACGGATTCCCATTCCCACCTCAAGATACAACACATACAGATCTAATTGTAACTTTATTTCTCATAACTGTGATTTTCTATCTCACAATTGAATTGAATTTGTTTTTATGTTAAAAAGCTTTATTTCACAATAACCTTTTTATACTAAATTTGGAATGAGCTTAATGTAAGTATGAAAGAAAGGGTTGGAAAAATGCATTGACTAAACTTGTTGGTTTTAAATAAATAAATTGTATAAATAAATATTTTAAAATAAAGTATATAGTCTTACTTTCTAAAAATATTTTGTGAGAATATACAAAATATGCAGAACACTGCGGTGGACATTTGATTTGACAGAAATATTTGATCATCTGACTGAAATTAGATGTTCAGTTTTACAATTGGTGTATTAAAATCAAAAAGCCTCAAGGGTGAGTTCACTGAACAGCTGCAGCCTGTTATAGCTGTGCGTCTTATCAGGCCGTAGGCTATATGCACCGGAATAATGCGGTGCAGAGAATATTTACATTAAAGTTATTGTCCATATTTTCCTGTAAATTTTTATTTTATGGGGACAGAAAACATTTCATTTCTGTGCATAGCAGATTCTTCTTCTTTTCTAACAAACCAACTTTTTTGTGACACTCAACCACTTCACAAATGCCTCTAACACACATATTGATGTTGTTTGAGGAAAAAAAATGTGTATTTACTTAGACAGTCTTTCTTCCTCTCTCTCTCTGCCATTAGCATGAGATCGTGTGTGTGTGTGTGTCCCGACACACACTTTAGGATCTGAGGGAATTCACTACGATCCCTGAACCCTGTGTAGATACTGTCACACTTAGATGTGCCTAATTCATAACAGAAATTTTCAAAAAAGTTGTCCTAACAAAAGTGTCAGCTTTTCAGAGATGTTCGAGATGAAAAAGGAGGAGAAGCTTCATCTGTGCATCAAATTTAGAGGCTTTTAAGGCGTGCCTCCTGGAGGCAACTGATTTAAGCTTCTAACCACCATTCTGTCAGAATCTAACACTTGAGATCTAACAGTGTCAGACCTCATGTTGGACAGGAATAACATCAAGTCAACACAAGATGAACTGAAGATAACGCTATAACGAGAATCAGTGATCAATACATATGCCATCTTTTTGACTTCTGAAAACAATACTACAGTATCAAAATAACCCTAAAAGACATATTTTTAACAACCCATTTAATAATTAAATGGCCGAGTCCATATAAACATAATTATTCTTAGAACTATACAAAGCAAACCACTTGAATCTACCAACATTTTTTTTATTTAAAAAGAAAATCGCATTTACAGATGCCAGTTTCGCAGTAGTTGCAAAAATAGTATTTGCAACTATTTCTCATACCTGTGACTTTAATATCTCACAATTAGACTATATCTTGCAGCTTTGACTTTGTTTTTCTTCATTTTTAATTTATATCGTGCAAATGTGCCTTTGGTATAATGTAACTTTGTATCTCACAGTTTGGCAAGTTTTATTTCAAGCTTTCTTCACACTTACCTTTTTTTGTGCTTTACTCTGAGGCATCAATAAAAATAAACATCAATATGCATATGCAAGAAAATGAATCAAAGTTCTGCAAGATTCCTAACAATTTCATTGCACATTAAAGGAATAGCAAGCAAATTATGACAGTTCTGTAATTTTTTTTGCAACCATTATGAATTATTCTTGTAAAAATGGGTTTGAAACAACATGCATTTGAGAAGAAAAAGAAAATCATATTCAAGCTGAATTGTGCCTTTAAGTGGGCCTAATGATCTGTTTGGTATTATATAACATAATAATGCTTGTTAAGATTATTAATGAGTTGTACTAATGACACGTCTAACCGACATAGCTAACACTCATTTTGACTTTAATCCTTCAGTTTTTCCATGCCATAACTCCCTCTTCATTAATATTCTGGTGTTCCGCTATCATTTAAATGAACTCATTCCCCACCTGACATTAACAGACGAGAACGAATCTCCTTCGCTGACTGCATCATATGTAGACCTGTCAATGTCAGCCATATCATTCTTCAGGCTCTGTTTGTCCCAGGGAGAGAGAGAAAAAAGAATCCACGTTATCAGTGGCTTATTTGAGAGCCAATGTCGGTGTCTAAATGAGGAATTAGAACAGACATCCAATCATAATGGTCCCGTGTCTAGGGGAAAAAAAACTCTCTCTGGGCCTCGTAAATGAAGTTGTCACACACATGGGCAAATTTGCATCTACTGGCATAACCCGCATTAATTGAACTCTTAGAGAACGCCTGAGGTGAATTTGTCTAGTCATTTTTGAAGCTGCTTGGAGTGAACTGTGGAACAGGTGAAACCCAGGGCAACCAAGATTGCATGTTTCAGACCGCATGCGGGGAAATCTGTTAGAAAAGTTTCACACGATTTTAGGAGATCTCGACAGTTTGGCTTTTTCTGCATGGTGCTTAGTCTTGAGGGCGATAACCTAATGAGATAATGAAGTGAAGATCATTTGGTGAATGGGAAGAAAGACTAATGCTACACCACTAATAGGTTTTAGCCTGCAGACTAAAAAGTGGAGTGTCCGCCTCACCAATGTCTTACCTAATTACAATCCTTTCAATCTTTAAGGCCCTGTTTGCATCTGGTCAGGGGCGTCGCTCACAGGATTATGAGCCAATTGCTGCATATTATATAGTTAAATTTGCCTATTCGGAGCAATTACTGAACACAGAAGGGACAAATGCTGTGTATTTACACAGATTATGTAATACCACACATAGTCAACATAAATGTATTTGCTCATAATCACAATCACATCAAGTTTGACATGCTCTCAAATGTTAATTATTGATTTGTGTCCACAGAGAACAAAATGCATGATGCATGCTGACTGACATGACAGAGCAGCAGCGTAAAGATGCTGCAGGAGCTTTTTCAAGCCCAACTTTAATTTTATGCTCTTAATTTGAACTCTCCAGTGCTAATAACCACATGTGCCACACAAAATGTACACATTATAAATGACAGAAATCAAGAAAGATGAAAAGAAAAACATGATAAATGTGAAAGTGAAAAGTAATAGACTAAGGTCGATGAATTGAACATCATTGTCTCCATCAGTGTCACCATTTTTAACCCAATACAAAGGCTTGTGTATTATGGCACCACTAGTCTAAGCCTCAGACATCACGGCTGATTGTCTGATGCAGAAGGCTCACAAAATGGGAAACACGTCATCATCTGATTGGTTGAATTCTACAGGATTTCCGGTAGACGTGTGTGTCGCCTTCTTTAATAGTCTGCCTGGAAATAAAGCTGTCGCGAAGTCAAACCCCCTCATGGAAGAAGCAAACTGTAATGTTTACAACTGTGACAATGAACGTTTATTACAATCAATTAAACACTGGATTTTGAAAGGTATGTGAAGTCAGTAAGTGAACTTGCACAACGTTCTTGAATTAATAATTAATTAGATGCATGCCGGTCTGTTATCGTATGGATATCAACTTATTTTCACGCCCCTAAACATAACGCGGAACATAACAATGACGGTCAGGCGTCCTCTTTGATGGTCTTTGGCCAATGAAAGCTGTCATGAAGCCCAAACATTCTGCCGTCAGTCTGAAGGTCTGGCTAAACGAGACTATGGCACCACTTGTGGGTTGTTTGTATCTAACTTTAGGAGGTGAATGGTCACTGAGGCAAGCAGCGCGGGGCCGAGAGCCATGGGAATAGAGAGAGGCCTGTGGCGCGAGTGCTAATGAGTGTTACCTGCAGACCAAACCGGTCTCGAGTCTCAGCGAGGAGCTCCGGAATAATAAGAAGAGTGACGACAGTTCAAGGCGAGAGATGACCAGGCCTGGATTTTATGTTGTTGTTTTTATATTTTTTTATGCTTTTGGAAGAAGTCTCTTATACTCACCAAGGGTGCATTTATTTCATCCAAAATACAGTAAAAGCAGTAATACTGTAAAATAGTATTACAATTTAAGCCATAATTCCAGTCTTCAATGTTACATGATCCTTCAGAAATCATTCTAATATGTTAATTTGATGGTCTTTGTGCTGATCGGGACTCTTTGATTAATAAAGTTCAAAAGCATTTTCCATCTCTTTACTGTCACTTTTGATCAATTCGATGTGTCTTTGATGATAAAGTATAAATTTCTTTAAAAAAAAATACTGAGCCCTTTTAGATACAGTTATGTCGACTTAACTTGGATCATCTGTTGCCCAAATTTACACAAGGTTGCTCCCAAAGTAACCAGGTGCTGATTTTAAAGGTCCCATGACATGCTGCTTTTTGGATGCTTTATATAGGCATTAGTGGTCCCCTCATACTGTATCTGAAGTCTCTTTCCCGAAATTCAGCCTTGGTGCAGAATTACAGCCACTACGAACCAGTCCCACAATGAGCTTTCGTTAGGACGTGCCATTTCTGTGTCTGTAGCTTTAAATGCTAATGAGGACGAGAGAGGCGGAGAAAGGTGGAGGGTGGGGGTGTGGCCTTGACCTGCGGCCATGGTACCATGCTCTAATGTTTACAGTGGATGTAGAAACGCAGTCGTTCAAGCTTTCCAGTTTGACCCAGAATCTGATCCGGATGGAGAAGCACCTGAAGAAGTTGCAACTCAGCGGCTACAGCAGGACATATCCTAATGGTTAGTTCAAAATATTGTGTCTGGATATGGTACTTTAGTTGGTTTGTTTATGTATGCTGTTACAGTTATTATCATGTAGCTATCAGCTATAGACACTAACCAGCGCCACTATATTAGTCAGACCTCTGCCATTATTACATCTACGTTTTTGGATAGGTGCCGTTGTGATAAGGGAACTAAAAAAATACTTTTGCGTTCATTTGTGCATCCAAACACTGAGCAACTGCCATGCCATGTTTCGCTCGTTTGCAAAACCAATATCGCGCTCGCACGGTCATAGCTCATTTTATCATGGGGGGGCAAATTATCTGGGCGGGCAAAGCAGAGAAAGGGGAGGTAACCTTTCCCTCTATGACGACATATAGGGAAAATTCCAGATTGGCCCATCTGAGATTTCATTTTCTCAAAGACGGAGCAGGATACCCAGGGCTTGGTTTACACCTATCGCCATTTCTTGCCACTGGGGGACCATAGGCAGGCTAGGGGAACTCATATTAAATGTTAAAAAACCTCATAAAGTGTTTTTTTTTATGCCATGGGACCTTCAAAGCAAACATCTCCCAGGGGACTGAGACCAAATAAAAGGTAACATTATTTACTTGATGAGGAGCATGTGCCCTTGTCTTGATGAAAGACTAGAAACGCCCCTGCACCTGGTATTAGCATCTGTCTTGGGTGATAACTGGCACATTTTAAAATGTTTGTTTTAGCACAGAGTTGACTGACAGGTGTAGAGGTGTAGAGGAAAAAGAAATCCCACCTTGGATTCCCAGGTGAATTTGGAAAAAGTGGCTACACTTAAATTTATAAAACATCAGAAAATATATCAGAACATGTATTCTATGTTCCCGAATAGATCCATCAGACAACCACCTGTCAATCATATATAATTGTACACTTGGACCACATTTAGGTAGGCAACTCAGCCCCAGTGAACCCTGTGAAATATGCTTGTGGCCAACAAATATTTTAACATTCTTTTGAGTAATTAACACTGTATATACAGTAGTAAACTATCTATTGTATGTGTCAAGGGGGATGCATGTTATTTAATTTGGTTTTACCGCATAATTCAGATTTTTTCCCCCCATAATCTTTTTTGCATAATTTGTATAGCCCATTGTCTGTTATGGCCTCCAGGTAGCCAGAGGCTCAAATGGGAATCTGCAATCAGCAGCACAGGAGATCATGTGATTCCATTTCACCTCAACTTATGAAAAATAATGACTAACATGTGGGAAATGTTTTTCAATAATGCACCTTCTGCAAAAAATCGAAAAGATTACAATAATTATATTTTAACAATATATTTGTATTATTTTATCAAAGTAAAACGAACTTGCTGAAAAGGAAAGTCATTTAAATGTGAAGGTGGTTATATTTTTGATGAATGTTTTGCTTGGAATAAAGTGCACTAATGAATCATCAAGGCCAATAATGTGTATTGAAGATAAATTCTGAATTGATGCTGAAATCAACTAAAAACATTTGTACTAAAATAAAAATAAAATATATAAAAATATCAGACAGCGTAATTGATCTCTTAAATGTTTGAATGGTCCTTCATGCTCAATTGAATCAACTTAATTTAACCAAATGAGAGGGAGGATATCACTATAGGCTAATTAAAACACTCTGAAAATGATACTCTCTAAGGTCTCGCTAACTTACCCTGATGTGAATATTTATTTTCAAAGGCACAGCAAAGTTTATTTTTGAACACAATTGAAGTTTTACCAGAAAAAAAAATGTGCAAAGGCAAGATGTCTAGATCTCAAGAGAAAATTTTATCCCAGATTTTAGATTTTAAAGGACGAGTGCAACACCCCAGATGGGATATAATACTCATGTGAAGTGTTCCCGAAAGGTCTGCACTACAAAAACATCTCAGCCTTTACAGCTGTTACAATTTACAGTGACTCGAGCCTTCTGTGGTGCAGCAGACTTCAACAAATGAGAAGAGGCTTCTGTACAAGAAAAATCTGTTTCTCTCTCTCTCCCTCATATACCCTAATATTAACAATGTCAGTATGACTAACATCTCAAAAAGGTTGATCACATCATTGTACAAGCTGGCAAAGCACTGCACTTCTAATAAACTATAAAAAAAAAAAAAAAAAAAAATGGGAGCTGGCTCTTACCAACCATCTCGGTGTAAGACTTGACCCTCACCTTACATTTGACAACCATATCAAACATCTGTGCAAATCATCCTTTTTCCACCTCAGGAATATTGCCAAACTCCGTCCCAAACTCACCCTTTCCGACGCCACAAAACTTGTCCATGCCTTTGTCTCCTCCAGGCTGGACTATTGCAACGCACTTCTCTAAGGGATCTCTAGCAAGAGTCTGCAGAAACTCCAACACATACAGAACAGTGCTGCTAGGATCCTGATGAGAGTGCGTAAATATGAACACATAACATCCATCCTTCAAGCACTTCACTGGCTTCCCATCTCCACCAGGATTCACAACAAAATCACTCTCCTCACCCACCAATGCATCCATGGCAATGCACCACCCTACCTCAGGGAACTTCTCACCCAGCAAACATCAACCAGAAACCTCCGCTCACAAAATGGCAATCTTCTCCGTCCACTCAGAACCAAGCTCCGGACCATGGGAGACCGTGCTTTCTCCTCTGTTGCCCCGCGACTGTGGAACTCATTGCCAGACCACCTGAGGGTTCCACAGTCAGTTGACCACTTTAAAAAAGGCTTAAAGATTTTTCTATTTAAAAATAGCTACAACTAATGCAGAATTTAACTGTTTTTACGTTTTCTTCTTTTTGCTCCTGTTTTTACTTTTGAAATATGTTTGCTGTAGCACTTTGAGATTTGTTCGCAAATGAAAAGTGCATTATAAATAAAATGTATTATTATTATTACCAACCATCTCACTCAACCAAAAAAATATCTGTAACCATCAGGAAAACACAACCATGGGAAATATGAACAAGTTCTCTCACCTTCTCTGTCTCTGTGGAGTCTTCACACCTGAAGAAACAATAAAAAGAGGTTAATGGGGTTGTGCGGCATTCAGAAATTAAATGAGAATGGCTTTTGAATTCCTAATTGAGGTAGAAAACAGGATGTAGAATTGTGGAATGGAATCATTTATGTAACCATAAGTTAGTTTGTCCAGATAAACTTTGATAGCCTTGTATGAAAGTTGTTGTTGTTGTTTAAGTTTTATAGGCTTTGCAGACAGATAGAATGACAGACAGACATACAGATATACAGACAGATAGATAGACAGACGGGTAGGCAGACAGACAGTAATTAAAATATAGTTTTAGATGAAAATAATCGGGATAAGACACACAGGAGCTTAAAAGTTTGCAAGTTTTGCATAAAGGCCAACATGTCAGGCCTCTGAACTTGAGACTAGATGCACTGAATTTTGATGAAGTGGTAGAAGCTGAAGGCAGATAAAAACAGGAATATCTAATGACTGAAGGAAAGGTCTGAATACTGAATGTATATGTTTTAATTAGAACCTACTTTGGGCTTTCAGTCTCCAATTCCATGTTCAATTTATATAATTTTTATTGTGTGTTCTAGCTGGTACATATTTGAAGAATGTCAGGTTGGTAATTAACTGGGGGCAGCTCTGTATGAATGATTTCATTAAAAATAAGTTTTAATTGTATCGAGCAGAGATGAAGAGAAAAGATGTATGGATTTGAGATTTTATGTCCTCTTTTAATCCCTGAAATGCTGTTCACCTCTCAATGCTCAAATTAACTCTTAATAATGAATAAACTCTACGACCTTTCTAATATATCCCCAGTGGACCATCATTGTATCAATAAAATTATTCTGTGCTGTATGAATGCTGTTTTTTCCTTTTCTCAAAGGTTTTCTAAGACTGAATTAAATAAAGCATAGTTCACCCAAAAATGAAAATTCTGTCATTAATTACTCACAACTCATGTCGTTCCAAACCTGTAAGACGTTCGTTCATCTTAGGAACACAAAGATATTTGTGATTAAATCTGAGAGCTTTCTTTCCCTCCATTGACAGCTATGCAACTGAAACTTTGACACTTCAAAAAGTTCACCTTTAAGCAGACAGTCTACTAATACTCGTATAACTGGTAGTTGACATGTAGTTGCAAAGTTACTTAGAGTTGAATGAATGTCTTAGATAGAATGTCTAAAGTGGGCTATTGAAATAAAGTGTTATCCTCCATACTTCCAGTCTAAAAGACTAAGTGACATTTGCACTATTACACATTTCTTCACATATTATTTAGAAAGTTTGTTACTGCTGTGTAAAATCTCACATTGTCCCAACCTTATCTTATCGTTTTCACTCTTAAACATGTTTTTGCTCATTTGGTTCAAATGAAATCCAGTGGTCTAAAAGGTGTCATATTTTTAGCTGTGCTTCACAGCATTTTTTTTCTTATTGCAAAATTTTGATTATATAGGATAGTCATGTCTCAGAGGTATACATAACATTGGATAACATCAAGCATAACTGAGATGAAGTTCTGCAAGAGGCAGTTGTGTGATAAATGAGGGCTTGCAGTGAATAATGACATTTCATATGAAGTAAGACCTAGAGTTCAAGCTCATCATATCCTGAAATTATTCTCACTAATAGTTGGACATTCATTTTCACACAGCACTACAAGAACTGAGTGGAGAAATGACACTTTTGTGCCAACAAATTACATGTTTGCAATGCCAGGAAGGAAAAAAAATCCAAAAGGTTCCCCGGCTGATAAGGAGATTTGTAAATTACATTACATACGGCTGAGTGAGCTGAGGCTGAGTGGGTGTCAAATATGTTTCTTGTATTGTCTTTGGGAAAGCCACGATTGTGTGTTCAGTTGAACTCTGTTGAACAATGATGGTGGTTCCTGAAACAATTCTGAGGCCCTGTCTGGAGAAACATGGCAGTGCAGGATGTTTGAAGCTTTGCGGTGGGATGTGTTGGATTTGAGAGGGATATTAGAGGGATTGGGAACTAATGGGAGGGCAGAGTTAGGGAGCGTTCAACAATCCCAGAGGATTCCGATTGATGGGGCCGGATTTGATTCATCTGCCCCAAGTATCGATTTGTTTCTGCTGTACAATTTTACAGCTCTCATCATGCTCTGCCTGGTTCCTTCTGTATTTCATTTTCACTGATTCTGTAAGACATTCCTCTGCTGTGCACAATTTCATCTCCACCATTTTCTGACATCTAAAACTAGTTCTTTCTTTGATCAATTCACTGTGGTGGGAATATATATCCTCCCACTCCAGCAAACAACAGAAAGGGGACATTTATTTCTAAACAGTGACAAAGGAAAGGAAAGGATTTATCTGCCAAATCTCATTTGTCTTTTGCGTTGCTTTGGCACCTAGGTGTTAAGAGAGGTACATTTCTAAAAAACAAAAAGTAGATTTGCAGGATTTTTACTTTAAAACTGGGATTTAAAAAAGTTTAATACACAAACTTACAAGTAGTTGACAGATGAGCGAGCCCAAACTTTTTACTTTTAATTTGAAACGATATCGAGTAGCATTTTATTTTACAGTCCTGTTCCCCATGTACATACTATGTACTTATTATAGTAATTACAATAACTGGGTACTAACCCTGAACCTACCCTTAAACCTAACCTTAACCCATGTAGTTACCTTATATTACCCAGTACTTTATTATGCAAGTACACTGTAAGTAGTACACGTACTGACAAATAGGAATCTCACTAGAGAGGCCAATCTACTTCGAGGGAAACTAAACGTGCCAATGCACATTGGCGTGCAATCATTTGCATCAGCTGTTCAGCCACACAGCGAGGGTATATAAATGAGCAGCAGGTGCGATTGCAGCAGTAGTTTTTTGCTTAGGAGCTGAGCCGATGAGCTGGCTGCCCCGGCGGGTTGCAGCAGATGTGGCGACAGGACATACGTCTCCGTTCCCTCCTTCAGGGAAAAAGGGTTACCATACGTAACCGAGACATTCCCTATCAGTCGGTCACTCTCGACGTACGTCGTGACCGACGAATAGGAATCCCTACCAAAGCGCCACAGCTGCTGACCCCATCCAGTGCCCTGTGCGAGCCTCTTGCCCCTTCTTGCCTGGAAGGACGATATGAGAGGGCTTACACAGAGTGTATCTGTCACTGTTGTTCCGTGATAACCCATACAGTGATATTATTGGATAACACTGGGAAAGCGTGCCCTTTCTGTTAGGAAGGAGAACGCTGCGGAACCCAAATTCTTCCCCGAGGGAGTTATGTGGCGATATACATATGGACTAACCCGAAGGTTGTACTACATATGAAATACTGGGTGACTTAGCCCAAGGGAAAGACACAGGCTATAATATCTAGCAAACGTGTTAGGTGTTGTCCAGCCCGCAGCTCTACGGATATCTGTTAGCGAGGAGCCACGTCCCAGCGCCCAGGAGGATGCAATGCCTCCTGGGAGTGAGCATGCAACCTGAGCGGGCAGGGCATGCCTTGTGCTTGGTAAGCCAAGGCGATGGCATCCACTATCCAGTGGGGACAGCCTTGCCCTTCTCCTGGCCTTCGTAACAGACAAAGAGCTGGTCTGAGGTCCTGAGACTTTGAGTTCTGTCCATGTACAGACGCAGAGCGTGAACGGGACAGAGCAAAGCCAGGGCTGGGTCTGCCTCTTCCAGGGGCAGCGCTTGCAGGTTCACCACCTGGTCGACCAGGTCGTACTTTCCTACTGTTTTGCCCTCTATGTGGTCGTGATATGCTGAAATAGCGGCAGCATGTACTTTGAGGGTGGAGGGAGACAGCCTTCGCTTCAACCCTTGCTGCAGGAAGGAAAGCATGGACCCTATCGAACATCTTCGGGGGTCCTCTCGGCGAGAAGAACACCACTCGACAAAACAGTTACCACTTCAAGGCGTCCGCACGTGTCGTGGACGGCGCCCGTGCAGAAGTGATGGTGTTAAGTACCTCTGGGGGTAAGTCACCTAGAACCTCCGCATCTTGTCCAGGGACCACACATGGAGTTCGCAGAGGTCCGGACGCGGGTGCCATAGGATGTCATCTCGGAGTCAGAAGTTCCTTCCTCAGAGGAATGGGCCAGGGAGGGACTGTCACGAGGAGCATGAGTTCTGGGAACCAGGTCCGGGTGGGCCAATAGGGAGCCACCAGAAGGACCTGCTCCTCGTCTTCCCTGACTTTACACAGGATCTGTGCAAGTAGGCTTACTGGGGGAAACGCATATTTGCGGAGGCCCCGAGGCCAGCTGTGTGCCAGTGCGTCCGTGCCGAGTGTTCCCTCGGCCAGGGAGTAAAACAGATGGCAGTGGGAGGTCTCTAAGGAGGCAAACAGGTCTACCTGAGCCTCCCCGAACTCTCTCCAGATCAGCTGAACTGCCTAGGGATGGAGTCGCCATTCTCCCGGGAGCACAGCTCGTGACAGCTCGTCGGCCACACGGTTGAGCACACCGGGGACATACATGGCGCGAAGCGACCTCAGATGCTTCTGACTCCAGAGGAGGAGATGGCGGGCGAGTTGCGACATGCGACGGGAGCGTAGACCACCTTGTCGGTTGATGTACGCAACGGTCGCAGTGTTGTCCGTACGGACCAGCACATCCCTGCCATGTAGCGGCCCTTTTAAGTGGCTCAGAGCGAGACGTACTACTAGGAACTCGAGGCAGTTGATGTGCCAAAGCAGTTGGGGCCCGTCCACACCCCTGACACTGCATTCCCATTGTACATGGCACCCCAGCCGGTGGCAGAGGCATCTGTGAACACCACAGCATGGCTGGACACCTGTTCCAAGGCCACTCCTACCCGCAGGAACAAGGGGTCTGAAGGCCACGGGTTGAAGGTCTGGCGGCACGCCGGTGTGATTGTCACCCGGTGAGTGCCGTGATGCTACGCCCATCTCGGGACTCGGCCGTGAAGCCAGTGCTGAAGCAGTCTCATATGGAGAAGCCCGAGTGGTGTTACCGCTGCTGCCACTGCCATATGCCCCAGGAGCCTATGAAAGAATTTCATTGGGACTGCTGTCTTACCTTTGAACGTATTCAGGCAGTTTAGCACCGACCGAATGCGTTCCTCTGTGAGGGAGAGACTGACTCACTGGGGAGAGTTTGCTCTTTTCCCAGTTGACCTGAAGACCCAACTGGCTGAGGTGCCTGAGCACAAGGTCCCTGTGTTCGCATAACTGATCTCGAGAGTGTGCTAGTATGAGCCAGTTGTCGAGATAGTTGAGGATGTGAATGCCCTGTTCTCTCATGGGAACAAGGTCCCCCTCCGTGACTTTCGTGAAGATACGGGGAGACAGGGACAGCCCGAACTGTACCTTGTACTGATATGCTCGACCCTCGAACGCAAAGCGCAGAAACGGCCTGTGTCAAGGAAGAATCGAGACGTGTTCTTCAATACGTGTTCTGCAGGCCGATCGCTGCAAACCAATCTCGGGGACGGATACATTCGAAAATGCGTTTCTGCTTGAGAATGTTGAACGGTAGCTTGTGAAGACGGTAGCTTGCGCAGGTCCAAGATCGGTCGTAACCCACCGCCTTTCTTGGGTACAATGAAGTAGGGACTGTAGTACTCTGACCTCATATCGGCTGAAGGGACTGGCTCTATCGCATCCTTCGCCAGTAGGACTGCGATCTCCGCCCGCAAGACATGGAGAGACCGTACAAGTGGGACCAAATGGACAGTAGGCGTACCCGCAGTGGGGCAGCGAGGTGGAACACAGGAACGCAGCTCAGGAGGCTCTCTCTGGGAGGCGGCCAGTAGCGGGGTCTGAGTGTGCTGTGCAACACTTACCTGGTTCCATGGGGCAGGAGGCGGCTTGGATGCGTTCTCGAACTGCACGCTGCTGCCCGTTGGTGATAGAAGAGGCGGATGAGAGTGGTGAGGATTCTCTCCTCCCACTGCTCTCCGGGCCCTCTTCGGACCCAGAGATGAAAGAAACTGCTCTTTTATTGAAAGTTTGGGTGCCGCTGGTTTTAAGGCCAATGGCGGAACACAAATAAAAGGGAACAAAAGATTTTCCACCCGGTCCTCTTCCGGGAGAGGGAGCGGTGCGGTCACCATCTCCTGGAGAGCAGTCCCATCCATCTCCAGGTCGCATGGCGGCCTGCCTGCGACTGGCTCCTTGGCACTGCTTAGGTGGAGGCTGCCGCGGCGCGGGAGCAGGGGCAGACGCAGGAGGATGTCCCCGGCGACGAGCAGACTGAGGGGGCGCAGGCGATGGGGTGGAGGCAGCAGCTGATCGTCACGGCAGGATGTGTCTGATTGCCTCAGTCTGCTTTTGTACAGCCGAGAACTGCTCCGCGGAGTTCTCGACCGCGTCGCCAAAGAGGCCGGTCTGGGACACGGGGAAATTAAGGAACCTGACTTTGTCGGTCTCCCTCATGTCAGGCAGACACAGTCAGAGATGGCGTTCCTGGACCACCATAGTGGACATCACATGACCCACTAAGGTGACCTTTGTCGCACGAAGCGCGAGGTCTGGTGCGGCACGAAGTTCTTGGAGAAATTGTGGATCATGACCACCCTCATGCAGGTCCTTCAGTGCCTTGGCCTGATGGACCTGCAACTAGGGCTGGGCGATAAAACGATAACGATATGTATCGCGATAGACACGTGATCGATATCAATAAAAAATGTGTTCGATAAAACGTTCGATAATTTATTTATTTTTTTCTTCGTCAGAAGAAACCACAGGTTGCGAAGCAAGTTTGCATTAACAAAGGCACTCGCTCTCTGGTAACCTAGCAACGTAGGGAGTGACAAGCTCAGGCAATCATGTAACGTGTCAGTTTGGTTGTGCCATCAAAAAAAAAGAAAAAAGTTTGGTTGCGCCATCATTGTCTCGTGCTGCTGGGTTCCTCATCAGTAACCGGCGATTGATAAGCAGAAAATGAGTGCCCTTCATCTGCATGCCATGCAGGCTAGAATTGCGAAACATTATTGGATAATTCGCTCTATTCGCGTTTGATGTGAACACAGCATAATGAACAGGCTGCGATGTCAAGATTGCAATGCTGGAGTGTGTGTGTGTGTGTGTGTGTGTGTGTGTGTGTCTGTGTGTGTGTGTGTGTGTGTGTGTGTGTGTGTGTGTGTGTGTGTGTGTGTGTGTGTGTGTGTGTGTGTGTGTGTGTGTGTCCGACTCCACGCACGAGAGAGAGAGACACGCGGGCGCGATCGAACAGTGGAGACATAAAAACATACTCCGTCATTTTGTTAATACAGGACATCAGTCAGTCTGCAAAGTGTTTACAATATTTGTGTAGGCCTATACTCGCAATAAAACACAACATTGTCCTTTTGTCACACTGTATTTCTTGTCAAACTGTAGCCTACAACTGTACACACCGTTTTAAAAGCAAAACATATTTATCCAACCCCTTTGTAAAACAGTCTGTGTGTTCCATCTTTTGGACATTCATCATATCGCATTGGTTTTCATTTCTTGCCCTCAAAACAGAGCACTAATCTGTTTATTTTTAAGTTACACATTGATTAAAAAAGAAAATTAAATTTGTTGGTAGTATTATTTTATACGGAAATCAATTATTTATAATTCTGATGAGAATAAAGTTAGGGTTAATTAAAATTAAGGATAACAAATATATTGATCTGAAATATAGCAAATTAATTTTAAATTCATTCAGGTACAATTACCAAACATATCTCATATCTATCTTTTTATTAGTTTAATTAATTAACCAATTATATAAAACTATTATCAGTGCACTATAAATAAACTGTGACGATCTGCGGCTGGAGTGCCCGCTTGAGCCTCTGGGGGGCACTCCTTCCTAGTTTATTGTTTCCATCATGTTTTCCCTGGACTGATTATGGTTGATTTCATGCACCTGTGTTTGATTATCTCGTTTAGCGCACCTGTCTTAAGCCTGAGTTTTCCCTTGGTTCATTGCTCAGTATTGTATGTGTCTCACTGCATCCTAAGCGTTTTCCTAGTTCCTTAGTGTTTCCTAGTTCCTTATAGTGATGGGCAGATCGAGGCTTCGTGAAGCAATGAAACAGTCGAAGCAAATGTGCCATTTTGTTTCGAAGGCTTCGAATCAATCCGAAACCCGTCTCCACGGTGACAGCTAGTGGTCACTTGCAGGTGTTGATCTGAAACAACCTTTACAAAGAGCTAATAAAAAAATGTGTTGGTTTTTTTTTTTTTATTATTGTATTTTTGTAATATATGAAGCTTGTAACCTGTAGTCTCTTCACATTGCATAATGTGATTTTGGTCATGAAAAATGAATATTAATAAAAATAAATCAAGCCACAATGTCTCCCTTTCTTATAGATTTTTATTCAAAAATATTAATTTCTCTGCTGTTGAAGGACTCAGCCTACTTCTTTTTTTACAGATAATTTCTCCAGCCTTTGAAAAAATTCTCTCACAAGGGACACTTGTTGCTGGCATACAAAGATATTTTTTAGCTAGGACATACAAATGAGGAAAGATTACTGCTCTCTCTTTCCAGTAAGTTAGAGGATCATGAGTTCTGGGCAAAAACGCATCGCTGAGGTATTTTTTCACTTCCACTGTGGCATCAGCTGTAGGATTGTGTATCATCTGGGTCTCACGGATACGATTGTCAAAATGTTCCCATAAACTGTCTTGTGTTTCAACTGGTGTTGATGATGATGGGCCTGATGTTGACATTTGTGGTTCTGAATTAAAAGAAAACGGCAATTAGTAACAAATCATAAACTGACAACAATCTCAAAACCAAACTCCTCTCACAAAAACCCACGATATGAAAATGCGTTGACAAAACTTTTATACTGTGTGATTGTGTGATTTGTTCCCGAACCGACCAATCAATGAAACCCTGATTCGGAGGAGCACTCCACCTGATGAAACACTTAGACCAGGGGTCTCAAACTCGCGGCCCGCGGGCCATTTGCGGCCCGCGGGGTGATATTTTGTGGCCCCCTACTTGACATTAAAGTGTAATGTTAGTGCGGCCCGTCGTTGCGTGTGCCGCGTTTTAAATGGGCTACCATACGGTGCGTTTGTTGTCAATAGTTGCCATAGACAACCGCTAAGTACAAACATACTGCGCGCCTGGAAAAAATGAGCGCGTCGCTTCAATTATGAGCGCGCTTGCCGCGCACGCGCACCTACATTTGAAATAACGAACTTGAGCTCGCAAAATAAGTGAGCGCGATATGTGAACTGCCCCTTGTCGAGCTACCACCAATCAGGCCGCGAGCTACTGGTAGCTCGCGAGCGACGTGTTGGAGAGAGACCCTGCTTTAAAACAATGTGAGAATAATCATTTTGAGCTTGTAATATGTGTCTAACAGGTTGATAAGAAGGTTTGCTTTGATTTGTGCAGTCAGTAATTTGCCTGAGACACTATACATGTGTAGAAAGAATTCAATAAGACGGGCAGACATGACTGCAAATATTTGTATTTCAAAAGCAATAATTGTTTTTCTAAGTATATAATAAAAGGAAATGTGCCTTCCAAAAAAAACATTCAATATCATTAATGTGTTGTATAAAGAAAATAAAAAGGACATAAGCAAATATAAATATTACAAATATGTGTTATAGACAAAGAAAGTTTGTAAAATGAACTTCAACTGTCAGAAGGACAGCTCATGAAGAACCAATCATGTACAGAAAGGAATGTTCAAATTCAGAGGAACAGTTCAGAAGAAACGTTAATAATAAAGATTGAGAAGATTGGATCAGTTGTGCTCCTTTTTTGGAATACTTGAATACTATTTTTTGTGGAATACTTGATGCGGCCCAGCCTGACCCAGACTCTACCTCCAGCGGCCCCCAGTTAAGTTGAGTTTGAGACCCCTGACTTAGACGCTTCATTTAGCCGTTGTCACGTGACGTGGGTGTTTTGAATCACGCTTCGGATCAGTGTTTCGAATCATCTTTGCTTCGGGATCTCGCAAAGCTTCGGAACGTCTGTTTCGCGCCAGCCATCCTTAGTTCCTCAGTGTTTCCTAGTTTCACGGTTCCTGGACTCCCTGCCTGTTTCTGGTCTTCCCGTTTGCCTCATCCTTGCATTATATGTTTGCTGACCTGGACTGCTTACCTGGTTTTGACCTCTGCCTGTTCTCTCGTACCTGTTTCTGGATTGTCCTCTCAATAAAGCCTGCATTTGGATCACCACTGTCTGTTTCCACCGAGCAGTTCATGACAGAATACTGAGCCAATTCTGATCCAGCGGCTGAGAGGAACACGGACCTCGTTATGGATCCCACAGCGCAGATCGTAAGCCTCCGTCAAGGAGAACGTCCTCTCAAGGTTTTTGTGACAGAATTTTTGAAGCTCGCTCGTCAGTCCTACTTGAATGATTTCTGTTTGATGATGTTCTTTCGGGGAGGACTGTCTGAACCACTCGGCTCTGCTATACCGTTTCCGAGTTCAAGCTGGACTCTTACTCAATATATTGACCTGGCCTTTTCCATGAGCGGTTCGCTTTTTACTGTGGATTTTTTGGAACTTTTCCTTCACAAAAGACCCGAAAATTCGCCATTGTACAAGGTACCCACTGTATCCACGCAACATGTGAATCCCGACGTTCGAACACTTCACGTAAGCTCCGTTATATTCCTGCCTCAAGAGTTTTCTACTGAGTCTGAGCGCGTGCCAGCCAAATCAAGTGAGTCAAGTGCCGCCGAGTCTAGCGAGTCAAGTGAACCGAGTGCCGAGTCAAGTGAACCGAATCCCGAGTCATATGAACCGAATCCCGAGTCAAGTGAACCGAATCCCGAGTCAAGTGCATCAAGTGCATCGTCTTCTGAGTCTTCCAGTGAGTCAAGTGCATCGTCTTCTGAGTCTTCCAGTGAGTCAAGTGCATCGTCTTCTGAGTCTTCCAGTGAGTCAAGTGCATCGTCTTCTGAGTCTTCCAGTGAGTCAAGTGCATCGTCTTCTGAGTCTTCCAGTGAGTCAAGTGCATCGTCTTCTGAGTCTTCCAGTGAGTCAAGTGCATCGTCTTCTGAGTCTTCCAGTGAGTCAAGTGCATCGTCTTCTGAGTCTTCCAGTGAGTCAAGTGCATCGTCTTCTGAGTCAAGTGAGTCAAGTGCGTCCAGTGCTGAATCTAGCAAAGTGAGTGATTCAGACCAAGTGATTGAATCAGGCCCAGTGACTCGCCGTCGCAGGAGGAGGAGGACTCGTTCGGCTCGCCAGGCTCCGGTGGGTGTATCCAGACGCCTTGCCCTGCCGGCCCTGCCTCTGCGCCTCGCCCTGCCGGCCCCGCCTCTGCGCCTCGCCCTGCCGGCCCCGCCTCTGCGCCTCGCCCTGCCTGCGCCCTTCAAGCTCCGGGAGGCCTTTCTTGAACCTGTGAATTTCCCCAAGTATTTTTTTGGGGGGGGGGCAGTAGGTACTCTGTGAGGGCCATGGAGGTGACGCTGACATGGACCTCATCTGAATCTGCTCCGCCCTCGTCTCCCTCCGAGTCTGCTCCGCCCTCGTCTGAGTCTGCTCCGCCCTCGTCTGAGTCTGCTCCACCCTCGTCTGAGTCTGCTCCGCCCTCGTCTCCCTCCGAGTCTGCTCCGCCCTCGTCTGAGTCTGTTCCTCCCTCGTCTCCGTCCGAGTCTGCTCCGTCCTGGTCCCCTTCCAAGTGTGCTCACCCATGGTCTCTTGCCCTGCTCTGGTCTCCAGGCCCCAGGTCTCTCCATGGGCCTGGCCCCCTGCCTCTCCACGGGCCTGGCCCTCCATCCCATCCCCCGTCGACCTCCCTGCGGAGCTCTTAGGAGCTGGAAGACGCTCCTTTGAAGGGGGGGTTATGTGACGATCTGCGGCTGAAGTGCCCGCTTGAGCCTCTGGGGGGCACTCCTTCCTAGTTTATTGTTTCCATCATGTTTTCCCTGGACTGATTATGGTTGATTTCATGCACCTGTGTTTGATTATCTCGTTTAGCGCACCTGTCTTAAGCCTGAGTTTTCCCTTGGTTCATTGCTCAGTATTGTATGTGTCTCACTGCATCCTAAGCGTTTTCCTAGTTCCTTAGTGTTTCCTAGTTCCTTAGTGTTTCCTAGTTTCACGGTTCCTGGACTCCCTGCCTGTTTCTGGTCTTCCCGTTTGCCTCATCCTTGCATTATATGTTTGCTGATCTGGACTGCTTACCTGGTTTTGACCTCTGCCTGTTCTCTCGTACCTGTTTCTGGATTGTCCTCTCAATAAAGCCTGCATTTGGATCAACACTGTCTGTTTCCACCGAGCAGTTCATCACATAAACTGGTTATATGCCTTTATTAATAAAACTTATTTAAAAAATACAAGGCTTAAGACATTTATAAAAATGCCTTCTATATTTCTGTTTTGCTTTTCACTCCATTGTACCGAAATCGTACCGAACCGTGATGTCTAAAAAAAAAAATCAAGCAGGGGGCACGTACGATCACAAACCCCCACCACCCACGTCCCGCCGCGCCACTGTAACCTTTTTTACTCTGAGGAGTTTGAAGGTCTGATTGTGAATTTAGACTTATGTTTACATTTTAATTATTTGAGTTTTCCATGGTTGTGTTGACATTTCTGTCTTGGGATTGTAATCAGAGGAAGGTTAAGTTTAAAATAAAAATGTTTAAATGTAATATATTTTTTCTCCTGGTCCTTATTTTAAATGGGTCATAAAAAAATCAATAATTATCGATATCGACCGATATGAAACACTGATATCGTGATACAGTTTTCAGCCATATCGCCCAGCCCTACCTGCAACAACGCCATGGCGTGTATGGCAGAGGCGGCTTCTCCACAGGCCTTGTAAGCCTTGCCGGTTAAGTCCGACAAGTACTTACAGGCCCGGGAAGGGAGGCACGGTTCTACACACCAAGTGGAGTTAGGATACAGTTGCATAGCAACTGCCCGATCCACTGGTGGGGTATGCGTGTAAGTCCTTAGCCGCCCCGCCATCAAGGGTGGTGAGGGAGGAGGAGCCACCAGGACGGTTTCTGACAGTAAAAGGTGCCGTCCACGCCCCCGTGAGCTCCTCATGCACCTCCGGGAAGAAAGGCACTGGGGTGGGTTGCTGAGAACCAGCGCGCGCCACCCAGATATACCAATCATCCAGCCTCGAGGGCTCGGGACATGGTTGAGAGTTCAACACAAGCCCGATCCTGTTGGCGGCCCGGGAAAGCATGGCCATCATCTCCGGGTCCGACTCGGGTCCTCATCCTGCGGAGCATGGGAGGAATGAGGGTTCCTAGGGGGTTGGTTGGTTCCCCCCGAAAGAAGCGCGCTCACTGTAATCCTCAGGTCACCCGCACCACTGCCTGAAATAACCCTCTGAGGAGGGTTAGACCGTGGCAGAGGTGCGGGGACTCCGCCCCTTTGCAGGAATGAGAGTCTCGACCGTAGCTCCGAGATGGTAATCTTCCCACAATAGGTACATGACTCATCCACGAACGCTGGCTCAGCGTGTTCAATGCCCACGCGATTCAGCGCTCGTGACCATCCCGTGATCCCAGGTAACGACCGCATCCAGAAACACACAGGTAGTGACATCTTTAAAAAGACGCGCTCTACCCGTGTAAGCTCTTTTAGGGACTACTCTCCTCGGTGCTGAAGCACGCAGGGGAATGGTCACAGCGAACACAGACAGGAATGTGCACCTGTCGTGCACATGTCTCTCTTGCTGGCGATCTTACCAGCCGTGAAAACAGCCTTTCAGCGCTAAGACTGTAAAAACTGTTTTCTTTTTTTTTTGCTCTTAACAGAAAACAAAAAGAGAGATGGAGAGAGAGAGAGAGAGAGAGAGAGAGAGAGAGAGAGAGAGAGAGAGAGAGAGAGAGAGAGAGAGATCACGCTGCTGTGCTGTATCGCCCGTACCAGTCTGGAGAGGTCCCGTTGAGACCTCGCTCGTCTTGTAAACACTGTTGTAGAGAACACAGCATCGAAGTGCTCCGAAGTCATACTCAGCTCCGAAGCGAAAAGCTGAAGTGCAATCACACCTGCTGCTCATTATATACCCACGCTGCGTGGCTGAACAGCTGATGCAAATGATTATTGGCTTGTTTAGTTTCACTCAAAGTAACAAGGCAAAGGCAAAGTTGATTTGCCTCTCTAGCGAGATTCCTATTCGTAGGTCACGATGTACATCGAGAGTGACCGACTGATAGGGAACAAAGAACAGGTGTGGATTGTGGAACTAATAATAACTTTATTAACAAGTAAATTAACAAGCTAACAGAACAGGGAACAAAATTAAACCAAAACCAAAACAGAACTAGAAATGTAACAAATTGGGCCCAGGGTTAGTTGTCACACTTTTTATTCCAGTGACAAAAAAGGTTTGCTCCACCATCATTGCCCAGAAAATAAATGTGAGGGCAATAGTTGGGCATGTTTTCACACTACATGTTCTTCTCTTTTAAGCATTATATTATTAGAAAACAATTCATCCCTAAATTAATCATACACAACTCTATTTTAATTAGTTTGCAATTTGATGAAAACGTCCACGTTGCTTTGTGTATTCCTCATTGTTAAGTCATTAAAGAGTCTGCAAAATTAATACATGTAAATATATGTGAGCCATGTAATGAGGGTGTGACAAAAAAAATAGTAAGAGTTTTAAAATTGGTACAATTGTGAAAATGGCAAAAGACGGCAGTGACCAACTAATGGAACTAATGTGTGAAGTGCACTCGAAGCTCAGATGCTTCTTGTTAAATATATATATATATATATATATATATATATATATATATATATATATATATACACACACATCAAACAAGACCAAGCTAAAGAGAAATATATGCTTTTAATATAGAAAATATAACACACACATACATACATACATGTATGCATGTACGATGGCATTGATTTATATATATATATATATATATATATATATATATATGTAGTTTACAAAGTTTATTCTTACAAAGTATGGCCTTACAGAATCAGCATTCATAGTCAGAACTAAGTCAATGCATAATTTGATGTTTATTTCTCTTTCAGATCAATAAAGAAAGGCGCCAGTTGGTAAATGAGGCTATAGTTGTTAGAGCTTTTGAGGGGTGTGGGGATTACAGCAGGAAGAAAAAAGACGAGTGCTTGACGGACCCATCTCCTTATGTTTCAAGAGGTAAGCTATCAATATCTCCCCCATCTAACTTGGCCATGGCACAGACAACATGTGGGTTTAGAGTTGCAGATGAAGCCATTATGAAAAAGATCCAGACCAGCTTCGGAATGTCAGAATGTCCTATCCGAGTTGTTAGCATATTCCCTAGTGGGGTTGGTAGGGATCAGTTAATGAACAGGCTGCCGAGGCAGCATAGTGCCAGTCTAAGTATTGACAACCTCTGGTCCAGCGGGGAAACTCTCGATTGTTAGTCTGTGTGTGTGTTGTTGATGTTTAGCTTGAACACAGTGTAAAAAAAAAGTGCAGATGGTCCTGATCCGAGGGTTAAATAGGATTTCAGCAAAGCTTGAGATGGCAGATTGGAGTTATGGCTCCTTTTCTGGGACGAGCTACACGGCTGAGCGGAGGTCTGAGTTAATGTTCTATTCATCAACTATGTTATTTGCTTTTGACTCCGCTATTAGATGCATTATTTACTTAAAGGTCAAGACATTTACAACTGTTGCCCTACATTGAACAATGCACTCTTTTTGAAGGATGAATACCATGGAGACCTTCATTATATTATTTGAAATATAACAACCGTGAGCTCGGTGTGGGAATATGCTCAATGATGGCATTCCCTAGTCATCATTAAAACAATGAATACCAAGGTAAAGCATGAAGCAAAATATAGCTATAACTTTTTATTTTAAAGTGAAAATATAATGGTTCTTTCAAAGCCTGGTGAAATATGCAGCATTTCTAAACATATCTGTGCCCTCCCGACAACATGGCCGTTTCAAATTGCAGACAGCAGATTATGCACATTATCCATGGAGTTCATTACCTCTCCTGCTATAGGTCAGGCCTTTTATAAGTAAGGATACTTCAAATCGATTGGAATCTGACATGAATTTCTGCATTCTAATGGATGCAAATTAGCTCAAGAAAGCGTTTGCTTGATTAAAGATTCAGCCTGTAAACTCCCAAATAGCGCCACATGAATTTTCAGAATTAGCTTCAATCTCTCTCCTTTGACACAAATTGTGCTCCTGCGGTAAAATTGGGCATTTTTTGCATGTAAATGCTATTTGAACAAGTGTCATACTGTTCGGTAGATTGTAAACGATTTAATTTTTTTCACGTTTCTTGCATTATTGAGGGGTATTGTAATTTATCACACAATAGCAGACTGAATTATGGTGTAGTTATGTTAAGACCCCAGGCACTGCAATGAGATTTATTAAAGGAATATTCCAGGTTGAAAACGAAAAGCTTTACTGTCCGTACACTGTTGATTAACACAGAGCATATTGGCTGCATCCGAAAACTGAAAAATGCTGCCTTTGGAGGACACATTCCAAGGAAGAAAGGCATCAAGGTATGTCCGAATCCAAAGTTAGCTTCACTTTCTCTCTCCTGAGATACCATCATCTGCTTGATTTTTGAAGGCAGCATCCCAGCAAGCAATAGCCATCAAAGAAAACCGGAGGGGTAGAGGAGCGCTTCCTGGACTCCAAAGTTTGATTAAGATAGAGGTGCTCTTTGGATGGGAAACTAAATACCAAAAAAAAAAAAAAAAAGGGGAACTCCAAGGCACTCTCAATTGAAAAAGTCAAAAATCCTTTATTCTTATGGCTTGGTCAAATTAACCATCTAAAAAAGCAATAGCCATCATTTCACCGCCTAGGTTAACTATAGACTGATATAGGCCCTGTCCCAAATGGCACACTTCATGTGCACTTTCGGTCTTGTGGACTTACAATGGCTGCCGCGTGCGCGTGTCCGTTAAGTCCGTGAGACCGCAGTGTGTCCCATTTGTCATTTTTGGATCTCAGAAGGGTGCTCGCGAGCGCCCCCTCTGCGGTCGATTTGCGCCCTTGCTGCGCACTTTTGCCGAGCCCACGCTGATGCGGACTCCACAGCAGACTTCTTCCCGACATTCAAAGCGGCGTTACGTCGCGAAAGTGCGGACTCAGAGGAAGACCGTGAGTGCTTAGGGTTCCATTTGGGACAGGGCAATAGTCTGGCTATGAGTAACCCACTTCTAGCCACAATAACCTTGAATTTGGTTACATGTCGTTTTTACCAAAATAACTTGTGAGATGTATGATATTCCATCATGTAAGCAAAGTCAACAGTGATTACAAAGTGTTTGGTTTCATGTCTTTGACATGTTCTATGCATACCCTGTCCTGTGCATCTATTCTTGGCTATGGTTAGACGTCTATTAAATTTTCACTGACAGCCCAAATTTTGCCTTGTTTTAGCCTAGACGTCTGGGCTGTGTTTCACTGCCTTTGATATCCCACAATCCTGTGCTTTCCATTCAGTGAAAGTTGAGCTAAAAAATAAAGATGGTATCTGAAAGTTGTGGTTGGTGGTCAGTTTGTGTGTAAATGTAAGTTTTGGACAATTGTTTTCCACTTTTCATGTCATTTCTAGCGATAAATTACTATTGTAGCAAATAGTAATTAAATATCCGCTTAGTTATCACCAAAGCTCGCACTGTTTTGCTGTATGTCATTAAACCGTTAAGCTGCCTTAGAAGTCTATCCGAAATCAGTTTCGTGAGGTGTCTTCATGCACAAATGCTGCCTGCAGAGTCATTGCCTGATAGGGCAGAAAGGCAGCTGCCGAGGTTTTCGGGTGCAGCCATTGACGACTCGTCCCTCAGTTTGAAATGCAAGCAATGCAATGGAAATCTGACAGGCAAGTTGGCAGCAGCATGAATAACACCTCTGCATGTAAAATCATTTAACATTACACATAATGACTTAAGGATATAGCATTAGACAGCTGAAAATTGCTTAATTTTGGCAAATATATCTAATTTTTAAATATCACATTTATAAAACTTTGCTAAAAAGACTAAACCATTGACTTACACTCTGCAAGAGATACCAGAGAAGAGGCACTGGACTGAAGTGACGTAACTAATTAAAAATCAGAAATTCTACTAGAAAAGCAACTCAAAAAGATAAACAACATAAACATTGCAAAAACATAAATATTTTTGATGTAGAATGTATAATCCTTTACAAAAACACAAGCTTCATATTTCTGGACCGCAGCGCTTAGCAGGTACTGTTGTTGTTTTGTACAAACTGAGGGACAAGTCAAAGTTATTTTCTGGTAATTGAGCCTTGAGGGTAAATCGAAGTGGTCAATTTTTAACCAGGATATTTATTTGAAGGCCACTGAATTAGACCATCCCAATCTTGTAAACCACGTGCCTTCTTTCCATCAACGCTGAAGTCATGTCAGAAATCCCAACGTGAGCAAATCTGAACATGCAAAGTGATTAACGGGGAGAGGATATTTCTGATTGGCGAAAAGAAGTGTAGACCACTTCTCAGTGATATCTGCCAGTTTGCTGAGAAAATGCATGCATTAATAAAAAAAATAAAAATAAACAAGTTTAGAGGGTCTACCATTGGGTTGGATGACATTACAAGTAACTTAAGCTGCGTAATCAGATTACTTTTTTCAAGTAACTAGTAAAGTAAAACATTACTTTTAAATTTATAACACAATATCTGAGTTACCTTTTCAAATAATCAACACAAGTTACATTTGCCACATTTATTGATTGACAGCTCTTCTGTCTCCATGTTGAAAGAAACCAGCAGTAAATGCAGAGGCATTGTGTGCGCTGTGTAAACATGATGATTATTGTAGTTCTAGACTAAATGTGAATCGACATTTCTCATTTGGCTTATTCATTTCACTTTTGGTCCTTTACATTAGCCAAAAAATAGAACTTCTGCTTTCTTTTTTATTAAACGAAAAAAGTAACGTGAAGCATTACTTTCCATAAAAAGTAATTAAGTAATGGAATTAGTTACTTTTTTAGGGAATAACGCAATATTGTAATTGGAGTCCTGTCCCCAAACTCACATTATTGGTTGAACAAATGTTGCTGTGTTGAGTGAGTCAGTCGGGATGTTTAGAAACGTTTCTTACTTTTAGGTCAAGTAGCAAAAGCACTTACTAAAGTAAAGTCTAGTCATCAAACCAGAAGGAAACTGAAGGCAACTGCATTAGCTTCAAGACCTTCAGCCCTTGTTTCTTTTGTTCTTTCCACCCTTTCTGCTCTCGTGCAGATTCCTTGATTCCTTGTGCCTATCTTCCTACCCTCCCTCCTCTCTGAAGTCTTAAAGCTGAAGTCGCAGCTTGATGAATGAGGCTGTAGAAGCCGCATACGTCTCCAGACAGCCTCCAATCTGCACCGCGCGACAGTGGGAGAAAGCGCTGGCTCTTCCACACGGTGAGCGATTCAAGCTGCCACAGCTCAAAAGTGATGAGACCTTTTAAGAGTTATGACTCACATTAAATATAGACCCATAACATTCACTAGGAGCCTCTTTGAAAGTGTAATTTTGCAGGAAAGTTGTGAATGAAGGGTTATGACGAAACTGGCAGGTGAGTACAGTGCTCCATCAAGTCTTGGATCCAGGGACGACTGATAGAGCAGTTCCCAGGCTCGCTGCCCTCCATTAAAATTCATTACGCACTTGCCTAAGTGCAACTCAAGGTCACTTTTATAAAACAGTGATTCAAAATTTGACAAGACACGTGTCTTTATCTGCTAAAACATATTCCAACCTTCACATACAGTACCAAGATATCAAGTTTTTTTTTTAACAAATGAACTAAAAAAAGCTAATTCAAAATATCAATAAATACTACAAATGTGTACCTATATATATATATATATATATATATATATATATATATATATATATATATATATTTATTTATTTATTTTTTACAAACGAGTACACAATTTTGTGAGGTTTAGCTTACAAAAACGGCCTGTGTTCAAGAAAAATAAACTTTCTATTTTGGAAGCAAGTATTCTTTTGCAGAATTTTAAATGTGAAAGGGGGTAAAGTAAGGAAAGGAAATTAGGTAAAATGAAACTGAAGCATGTTGTGTTCAAAGAGTGACCCCTTTGATACCCTTCACAAAAGAAAGGTCCGGCCAGAGACTGACAGAAACTATAAGTGAGTTTGTGAAAGCAGCAGCAATCTGTCAATGTACATTTGCAAGCTTTCATTTCTCGCCCACATCGTCAAACCTCTAATGCAGCGCGACATGGGTCATTTACATAAGGAAAACAGTAAAAACAAGTACTCATGCAAGCCTTAATTTGAACAGTGTTACTGTATGTCTTATACCTATACTACAGTACATGAAGTGCATCTTCAGATATTTACTGCGATAAGTGCCACATTGGTAAAAACAAACACATGCATACCACTTTATCTAGAAAGCATCTGCCAAGAAAATCAATGTAATGTAAATGTGATGTCAAACCCAGAGTTTACATCAATCCACTTAGCAGAGCTAGTAGGGAGAGACCAGTGAATTAACATGCTGCACGAATAAGGTGGAAATTCACTTTCAATGTCCAGAGTGACGGCTTTTATGTTAGCACCAAGACCAGCTTTTTCTCACATTCCTTGACAGTGACGTTTTAAATATGCCCTCTGTCAATCAGGAACCATGAGCATTCATTAAAGAGAGGGAGAGGGACCACAACAAGGCCTGAATGTAATGTTTTTTGCAGCGCTGTGGACTATTATTTCTGACCCTGGTCATCTGTTGCATTCTACCATACGCATATGCTTGTATACAGCGTCATCACTCAACCTGCCTGATGCAGGACGATGATAAAGAAGGCGCTTGTGACTGTAGTGCTCAAAGAAACAGATAACGTTGTTGGATACATACATAAATTTATGCCCTAATCTGCCTCCACTTTTTTCTCAGCGGTGTATGATTTTTCATGCCAGCATTTAAGAGCTGCCCATCAATCCTGGTTGCCCCTCCTCTTGTTTTATAAGGAATAACAACTTATTTGAGGCGGTCTTATAATGTACTCACTGTTCTGTGGTGTCAGCTGGAGAATAAAGCTGTCTCTGTGATTTGCTGTCTTTCTGTCAGGAGAGAGAATGAGTAAGAGAGAAAAGGACTGAGGCTGATGTATATACTGTGGGCACAAAATGTATTTAGACAATTATGTTACACTTAATGTATGAGTCAATGCATTTACATGCACCCTCATAATGCGATTATAATGGGATTTTGGCAATATTGTGATTGTGATTATACTACCTCATGTAAACGCAATACTTTGATCAAACTAATGTGATTAAACTCATAATTGTAGTAACGATATTCACATTAAATTATGTGGCGCCGATTTGAATCGCAATAAACAGGCATGCAAACCCCGTAATGGCATTATTACCGGACTTGGGTCCTATCAGGTACAGAACATAGCAAATTGTATGTACTGTACCATGCACGGGAGGGGGGGATTTTTTGGTGGTGTAAATATATTTATTCTGAAGCAATATTTTCAGATTTTACATACTTAAATCTTCATATTGTGATATTTACCCCAGATTGTTATTTATTTTTATAAAGACAATTTGTATTACCTTATTAAATGTATGCATCATCTTTCATGTCAAATTCTTATATTTGATCAATAAATTCAGTTATAATAATAAGACACAATAGGGCAGTTACCCATCAAATTAAATAATTTGAACTGCAAAATTACAACTGCAATAAATAATGTTATGAGATTGATGTTTTAAATAAATGTTTGAATATACAAATAAAAAAAAATGCAATACTTAAATATTAAACTAAACCGCCAATAGGTGGCTGCAAGTGACCGTCTTAATTAGTGAGTCATTGAGTCATTCATACAAAAGATTCGTTCAAAACGCTGAATTATTCAGTAACAAAACACTGCGCTGCTGTTGCTAATTTCTATTGAAACTATTTTCGTCGGTGAAATAGAACAAAAACAGTTAATATTGTTTGCGTCTAAAATAATAAATATTAACTATACGCTACTTGTTTATTGAACTATAAATTCAATGTAACATTTTCAATCGTATTCAGCTAAACAGATCCCTTTGTTATGTTCAACTAAATCATGTTATAAATAAAATAAAAAAAATATAATTTTTACCTCAGTACATTTATTCTGTGAGTTTTCTGTGTAATGTTTCACTCATTTGTTTTGATTTCTCCACCAATGTAACAAAGAGCCTCAACCATAAATAAACTATCAATCGCTGTTTACATTGAATGTAATAAAATCACAATCATTCTTGCGTTTCGATGCTTCCCTGGTTATTTTTTTTTTTTGTCACTAAAGCTACTTGTCCGGTCGGGCAAAGATAAAATTATCTTTCACTTCCCCCTTCAAAAAGTCCACTTGTCCCGGACAAGCGTTTTAACGTCGAGCCCTGAGTTCATTCATGTTTTTTTTGTCGTGCTGTAACGTTAAAGCGGAACAGGTGATCGGTTCACAGCGATCTGTGACTGTCACGCATCATTAGAGCGCCAAAAAAGATCACAACAGCTCGAAAGGCGTCGTATATGCCATGGTCTCACTTGTGAAGTTTACCGTGCTTTCGTACAAAGTTTGCTTCGTACATTTAGTTTAACTGCATTGTTAAAGAGGTCAAGCTTTACCACTCAACTGAATTGTGTGCGTGCATTTTAGACACTTAACTTACTTGCTCCGTCCATACAATTCTGCATCCTTGTATGAGCCGAGTTTTTTATTTACTTCAACTGCTCAGTGCTCTATAAATATCAATGGTATGACCCATTTCAATTTAAAATCACAATATGAGCATAGCTCACTTACATTCACTAAAATGTAAAAACGATGGCGATACTGATTCAAAACGCGAGCGCCAGTGATTCAGTGTCAAAGCGCGGTTTGAACGCCCCGCCCCCCAGCTTTACTGGAAGTTTTCATTGGTTTTGCACCCGAGTCAGACCTGTCTGTTATTGGCTGAAAGCGCTGCAGATCTGACTGACGTGCAGGGCTCCACCACAGTAGTTTGAAAAGTGTCTGTCAAATGTCAGCTCGCCCTCTTGCTCCGTCGGTACCTTTGTCAAAGTACTTTTGGTGAAAAATAAATGTAGCGAAGTTTAATTTTTTATTTTGATGCAACTCAAGTAAAAGTAAAAGTACCACAATTTATTTATACTCAAGAAAGTACTAAACATTTAAAAAGCTTATCAAGTACTGTAACGAAAGTATTTGTAATTAGTTACTTAAGCACAGGCTACTTAATAGCAAATAATCAGAATAATGAAAATTGAAGCGTTCATGTAAACATCTTACTGCGATTAAGACATTACTCTGATTATTAGAAATTGGTCATCAATATGCATTAGATCAGGGGTGTCCCATCCTGCTCATAGAGGGTCACTGTCCTTCAAAGTTTAGCTCCAACCCCAATTAAACACACCTGAACCAGCTAATCAAGGTCTTATAATAGAAACTTCCAGGCAGGTGTGTTACGGTAAGTCAAAGCTAAACTCTGCTGGACAGTGGCCCTCCAGTGGCACCCCTGCATTAGATTGATGATCACATGGAATCTGAAAGTACTGATGCTGGAGCTTTTCTTAGAACTAACTTCTCTTTTCAGAGAAACACTAGGGGGGAGAATTCTGGCTTTGCATATGAGTATGATTAAAACATACTTAAAGGAGATTTAAAAGTTTACAGTATC
Source organism: Rhinichthys klamathensis goyatoka (assembly GCF_029890125.1). Taxonomy (NCBI): domain Eukaryota; kingdom Metazoa; phylum Chordata; class Actinopteri; order Cypriniformes; family Leuciscidae; genus Rhinichthys; species Rhinichthys klamathensis. Next base: position 768,484 of record NW_026606580.1, read on the forward strand.
ATTGCATGAACTGCAACAAATTAAAAGACTTGACTAGTTGTTTTTTTTCACTCTCAGTAGCCACTTTTTCACTGTCAGGCCAGTGCGAGCCAGGGCTAACAATGTGCCAGGCGGGTTAAATATCCTCAGACCTTGAGCCACAAGGCCAAAACCACGAGAGGCGACAAAGCTTATGCTACTCCTACATCCTACGTCATACATCGTCAAGGGTTACTCTTTTGGCGGAAGTCGACTTGCGTACGGCCGTCTGCCGGAAGCTAGTTATTTTAGTCGATAAAGTTTTAAATATGGAAATTCTTCTTACACAAACGCATCGCTTCACTTCAGAAGGCCTTTATTAACCCCCGGAGCCGCGTGGAGCACTTTTGTCATGGATAGATGCGCTTTGATGGACTTCCAAAGACATACACCCATTCACTCCCATTGTAAAGCTTGGAAGAGCCAGGACATTTTTTTTTATATAACTCCGATTGTATTCGTCTGAAAGAAGAATGTCATATACACCAAGGATGACTTCAGGGTGAGTAAATCATGGGCTAATTTTCATTTTTGGGTGAACTATCCCTTTAAAGACCTAACACTCCAGCATTGACCAGTGATTTATGATACAAATTTTACTGTGACAGCGATTTATTAATTTGTTTCAGGAGTGCACATTGAGCATTATACCATATGTATCATTATAGCACATAAAAAGAGACACATAATAGCCGACTTATTCAGTCACGCCTGCTCACGGAAAGAAAACAGGAGTCACATGAGTTATATACTCCATAACCGGAGTATATAATGTAATATATGACATTTGCAGATGCAGAAGTCCGGTATCAACAAAGGCACAGGGAAGAGACAGATGAAACATGAAACTTAATAAATACATATGCTTTGTCTTTAGGGGTGTCCTAAACATGTCCATGTCCCTATGATAACAGACCGGCGTGCATCTAATAAATTATTCAAGAACATTGTGCAAATTTACCTCGTCAAGTATGTGTACTTCACATACTTTTAAAAATCCAGCATTAGTTGATCGTAATAAGTGCTCATTGTCACAGTTGTAAACATGACGGCTTGCCTCTTCAATAAGGGGGTTTGGAGTCACGAAGGCTTTGTTTCCAGGCGGACTGCTGGAAACAAAGAACCCGACACGCATCTCCCAAGAATTCTGTAGAATTCGATCAGTCAAACCATGACTTTGTGTGCCATATGCGTCAGACATTCAGCCAATGGTTCTTGGGCATGACGCCTGAGGCTGAGACCAACCCTCTCCTGACTCAGATAAACTCCACCTTTGTTCATGACCACTCCTCAAGCCCCAGCTGGCCCACTTTGGAACAAAGTATATGCAGGGCCAAAAAAAACACACAAAAAAAAACTGGCCATTGGCCCTGAGGAGGCCCAATCAAGCCCCGGAAGTGACTAGAAATGCGACTGGCCCTGACATGCACTAGCATGCTCGCTTTTGGCCTGAAAATGCGACTAGCGATACACTAACCCCATCTAACTCTCCCTCCACACACCACTTACTGAAACTGAAATTAATTTCAGAAAAATGCACTTTGAATGAATGCTGTAAGTTATGCAGTGTTGTTCGTTTTGTGTAAACAATGAAATTGCAAATAAAATAGCAAGCACATATGTTTCCTAGAGTTAAATCATCAAATATACATGTCAAATCAAGACACGTTTTCTTATTTAGCACCGTTCACAATTCATATCGATTCAGAGCAGCTCTATAAAATATGCATGTCAATGTTCCAATGTCCTCAGGCCCCAATACAAATAGAATCCAGCATTAAATCAATAAATCAAAAAAGCCCCAGTAAGTAGCAACAGGTGACTGTGGACCTACTAATTTGCATGCAAGTAGATTTAAACATTGTGTATTAATAAATGGCGATAAAGTGAGGAGATTTATATGAATATAAACTTTCTCTGCAAGGCCAAAATTGGACAAAACTAATTATAGACTGACATATTTGCCTAGCTAATTAATCAGATGATATTTCATTTTACTAGATAACAGTGTCAATTAACATATGTTAATTTATATAATAAAATGTTATGTGTTATCTCTTGTCACAAAGTTCTGCAGTATTTTAGCTAATGGTGAGTCTAGATAGAACAGAAAGTCTTAAAGCCTCATAGGACGATGTGACTACGTAATGAGTGTGAGAAACTACAGCCAATTTCATCTGCACCATTGGCTTTTATATTTTGTTCAAATGTAAAGTACATCAAAGGGCTTTCAAGCACTTCAGAGAGGTGTAGTATTAATCACTGTGGACGCACTGTAGGAAAAGAGGGAGAGAGAGAGAGAGAGAGAGTTTTACACGTCTTCAGTGATGAGGGACTCTTCCTACACAGAGAAAGACGGGCGGTAAAGCCTCTGATGACTGTTGCTCCTATGAGTATGCCAAATAAACTGACATGCCATCAATTAATTTATCAAAAGAACATCTTTGGAGGCTATTTAACCACAAACAGATGCACCACATACTCCAGTGTATTGTTTTAAAGCTTAATGGGAAGGAAGGAATTTGGGGGAAAGGGATGGAAAGATGGAAAGAAGAAAGAACAGAAGCAAATGATGGATAGAAATAAGGAAGAATGGAAGGAAAGAAGAAAGTAAAGAAAGAAATAAGGTAGGGAGGAATGAAGGAAATTATGAAGAACCAAAGGAAAGAAGAAAGCAAAGATAATGAAGGAAGGAAAGAGGGAATGAAAGGTGGAAGGAAGGAAAGAGGGAGCAGGGAAGGAAGGAATGGGGGCAAAGGAGCGAAGGAAATTAGGAAGAACCAAAGGAAAAAAGAAAGGGAAGGAAGAGCGGTAGGAATGAAGGAAATAAATAAGGGAAAGGAAAGAAAGGAAGGAAGGACAGAAACAAATGAGAGAAGGAAATAAGGAAGAAAGAAGAAGGCAAATGAAGACCGGAAAGAAAAAAAGAAATCAAAGAAATAAATAAAGATGGAAGGATGAAAATAAGGGGGAAGAAAGGAAGGAAGGAAAGACAGAGGCAAGGAGGAAACTAGGCAGAACCAAAGGAAAGAATAATTCAAAGAAAAGGAAGGAAGGGAATAAAGATGGAATAAAGGAAAGGAAGGAAGTAAGGGAAAAGTAAAGAAAGGAAGAACAGAAGCAATGGTGGAAAGGAAATAAGGAAGAAAGAAGAAAGCAAAGAACTGAAAGAAAGGAGGGAATGGAAAGAAGGAAATGTGGGAAGGAAATAAGAAAGCAAACAAAGATAGGAAAGACTAAAACGATGGACGAATGAAAAATAGAAGGAAATAAAGAAGGAAGGAACTGATGAAATAAAGGTGACTTTAATTCTATGTCATGGTTGAATAGAAGTGCTAGCCAGCGACTGGGCTCTGATCTTTAGGCCTGACCTCCTGTGAGGATGATGGATGAGTGAAGTCCAACAGTGATAGCTGCATATCCATCAACTAAAGGCTCCCTTGATGAATGAATATGTCCTCTATCAACAGTGCATCACCTCATGAGGTATTGTCCATCCGTGTGAAATTAAGTCCATGAAGAATATTGTAGCGCAAGATGGATTAACTAGTAACTTGATTCAGTCAGCAATCATGTTCAAAACCCTCATCAATTTCTCTTCAAGGAAAAGAAAAGCTGGGCTGATTCACAACTCCAGGGATAGAAAACGGCACTGAAGAGAACTGGATCGGTCTCCTTGAGAAAGAATAATAGAAATTGAAAGGTTCAAACTGAAAAGAAGTGTGCAAAAAGCCCACAAAAGCATGCACACATGGGTCCTCACAACTTACTCTGTGAGTTCACATTTGTTTGGAAGTTTTCTAAGTTGTTTTGATTGAGATGTTCTTGGCCTGTCATGGGTCGGCAATAATGTTGATTTTAAAAGGGAATCGAGATGACTAGGCAACACTGACAAACATGAAGAAAGAAAGCTCTATCAATAAAAGAAAAAAAAAACTGACATTGGGGTATTTTCTCCACGATATAGAATACCAGAATGCTAGAATAGTTATATTTGGATTTTTTTTGTATAGTTTTATAGTGATTGGGATGATTCTGTAGTGGGGGGGGGGGGGGGGGATCTGTTCACACATATAGTACTCATTACAAGAACAGACTCAAACCTATTTCATCCATCCATTTCTCTCACATTTTCAATCTAGCATATTTACAAAAATTTTAAAGAAAGAGATCATGCTTTGGACTAGCGGTTAGACTGTGGAGTCTTGGTACTCATTTGGGTATCGCAACTTCGAAGCTTCGGAGTCCAAATCTCATTCCCCTTCTCTCTGTCCAATCATTTTCTCACCTTTTTTGCTGTCTCTATCAATACAAGTAGCAAAAGGCCAAAAGTAAAATAAAATGAGGGTCATAAACCGTGACAAGTGGACGAGTGCTTTGGGGTCACAGCTAAAATGTGCAAAGTGAGAGTTTCAGAATGGCAGTGTCACATTAACGCTCCAACTTTCTCTTCATACAGGAATTGTGCCATCTCTAACACATCATGGGATGCCAATTACGACCACTAGACACTTTCAACTATGATGTTGGCGTGTGCTGCTCTTTTTTTTTCAAAAGAGTGGTTTGTTTTAATGGCTCCTACAGCCACATGATTACAGCACAATTACAGTTGGGAAAAGCCTTTAATAACAGGCACTATTTTACTCCGCACCTTGCCATCTCCCTCCTACTAGAATTCAGCGGACACATCCATTCCCAGATTGCCTGATTGATTGCTTTCTCTAAATGACCCACACAGGTCAGCCTGTAATGGACTGGCCTCCTACACAGAGAAGGGGTGCAATCTGTGGCCTTATCCCTGTGCCAGCTCACCTCATACCTTCATGAACATCCGAATCCAATTCTGTAAGCGACGGTGCTTCCAGAGTCTGAGTGACATTTCACCCTCCAACTCCACACACATCTGAAGGAAAAATTGAAAAGCAATTTTAATGCATAAAGTGATTTGCACATTGTTATTTGGGCCAATCCTATTAAAGATGTCACAGTGTAGTTGAAGGGTCTGTAGATCACGGTTTCAAATATTCATCTCTGTAGATTGCAATGCGGTAATTGTTCTGTTGGGGACAGTTCATGAAGAATATTATATAAAGCTTCATTGAAGGAAATATTTTTCACTTGCAACAACAGAGCAACATTTTAGTCCAGTTTTTATGAGGGCTAAACATCACATAACTCAAAAAAAAAATAGTTTTAGTCAGATTTAGCATTTGTTTCTTCGCGGATACATTAAGTACAATTTGATTAAAATATTTGAAAATAGTTTCAAAATAACATCATAAAGGTTAATTAACCAAAGAATACACCATCATTACACAAAATACATAATTTAGAATCTAACAGACTAATAAACTCAGCATAAGATCAGCAGTTTGAACTGTGACCAAAGCCTGAAAATGCCACCAAAATAAATGCATTTAATTAATGAGAGATTTTCTTTCTGCAAGCTGTGACTGACAAACTTTAAACCATCCATGGACCCTCATGAATATGCATCATGTGCAAATGTGTGGCGAGATCAAGAAGTAACCTTTAACACTGAGCTTTATATCATCATCAATATTTTAACCAACACCTATCATGTCTGCTGCAGGTTGAGAACAAACAGCTTACTTAGTATTAATGCATGCAAATTAATGCTTTGTTTATTCATCTTGGAAGGCTTCTGGGCGTATAAATTTTACCACTCGATAGACGTTGTATTTCATGCATGAAAAAAAAGACGGTTCCCTAAAACTGACTAACCCAAAAGTTGGCCAACTCAACATACACCACATAAATGTAGCTTAATGATTGTCTGAAAGCTATACAAATCTCAGTTTTGCCTTATCCAAGTGCATTTTGGCACTTGTATGTCAGCCAAACTATGAAATGTAGCAAAGGGAAAAACTGAAAGAAACAAAAGGAAAAGGGCCACAATTATTCTGCCTGAGGTTTCACATCAGGACTTTTGGGAAAGAATGTCTTCTAGTAATATTATAAGGTCAAAAATGTCAATTTATTCACAGAAACCAATGCGTCTATAAGTCTTCTCTCTCTGTGCTCTAATCACAGTGTTGTGATGCTATTTTCATGGCCTTGACATGCACATTGCACTTAAAAAGCTTTTATTTTGCAGCCCGGGAAAGCATCAGGAGTCAACAGAACAAAACATCTCTCGTCTGTTTCTTCCCTATTTTGCTGAATTGTCTAAGCTTTCACACTTTTCTGGTGAAAAACTAATTTTCACACACATTTTGGTTATCAGAGAATGTTTTTGTGTTGATTTTCTGAGATCTGCTGTGCTTTCTTGAAATACGATTTTTTTTCAAAGTGCATTAAATACCATGAATATAGCCTAATACTGTTGCATGTTTAACAAACACATATGAATTACTGTATTCTCAAACAAGTTTTAAGCAACTTGCAACAATCACTGTTCTTTCTAAATAGCTATTATTCTGTTCCTGCCCTGATCCTCATGATTTAGCACCACGCCATAAACGTTATTCTCATTCATAAAGATGCTTGTCTTTCAGGATTTCACATACCTGAGTAAACAACCAAACACTGACAGAGTGAAAGTTTGACATCCCAATAATGAGTTGTCGGCTTTGATCACTTTCTGTCATCATTTACCAGTTGTTATTCCACACGTTTTTGACCACAAATGAAATTGCCAGGAAACAAAAAGCTCCTCTAAAACCGTAGGGGGAAAACGGCGCAGAGTATCATCATGTTTTTTGACACTTACATTACAGCTCTGGCAGATGCTTCCATGAGATACAGATTACTTTATAAGGGAAACACACTGGAATAACATCATAACAAAGCTCATTTCGGACACAACAATATAGAAGACTAGAGAAATGGTAATTATACCTTGCCTACCACAATGGTTTGATCACACTCTTTTGTTTATCACATAATCAGGCAGGGAAACCTGGCCACTTAAAACTGTACACTTAGATGCTTTCATACTACAATGACAAGACAACATTTGAATTCTAAGCTTGTCCGGTAGCTTTCTAAAATAAGACTGGTTAAAACAGGAAAATAATTCTGAATCAGGACTAGATTGGAATTGGTCCAGTGAGAATATGGCAGCACTATCAAAGGGGGGGAAATTAAAGGTTAAATAAAGGCATTGAGAGTCTCACTTGAACTATACACACTGACTGAACCTACAGTGGCCTGTTATTGATCCTTTGCAGCTTTAACTGAAGAATGAAAGGGATGAAGCAAAAAGAGTGAAATTTGATACCAGCAGACTTAATGTAAGTGTATAGGTGTCAGATACTGTTGTTACACAGTTTATAGTTTCAGTCTGTGTGCCTATTACATTATATTTTACATGTATTCACTTTGCAGACTCTAAAATATAGCATTTTAAATTGCATTAAAAGTAGTTCATGAATGAGAATCAGACCCATGACCTTGGCATTGGTATAGCATAACATGCTCAACTGTTAGAACTGTTGCCCACATGACATAATGCAACCTTTCAGTTCGCATGGACACAAATTTAAACCGTGTTTACAGGGTATTGGGTCAATAGGGTTATTGTTAGCATATGCTCAAACAGTAGAACATAATTCTAACATCGGCAATATCATGGGTTTGATTCCCAGGGAATGCAAGATTAGATGTATAACTTGAATTCAATGTATAGCTCACTTTGGATAAAAGCATCATGCCAATGCATAAGTGTACATGCTAATAAATTAGCCTTGGTTGAAGTTTAAATAAACCCAAACAGTTTGCATTTATATATATATATATACAGCATTATTCCAAAGTGTAGCCTATTCAGCAAGGATGAATATAATTGATCAAAAGTGACAGTAAAGACACATTATAAGATTTCCATTTCAAATCAGAATATTAGAAGGATTTATAAGGGACCATGTGACACTGAAGGACATAACAGGAATAAATTAGTTTATAATGGAAAACAGTTATTATTTTAAATTGCAATAATATTTCACAGTATTGCAGTTTTTTATTGTATTTTTAATCAATTAAATGCAGCCTTGGTGAGCATAAGCAACACATTCCCATCCCAAGGCGTCATCTAACTGACACTTTTGACCATGCGTCAACATGCCGACACACATGGTACCCTTTAAGCGTCAATATGAGACGCTCATCCTCGGGCGTCATCTAACTGACGCTTTTGACCATGCGTCTAAATCCGACGCACATGGCACCCTTTAGCGTCAGTTAGATGACGCTTCCGTTATGGGTAGGTTTAGGTCTGGGGTAGGGTTAGGGTTAGACCACTAGGAGGCGCGTCTCATATTGACGCTTAAGGGGTACCATGTGCGTCGGCATGTTGACGCATGGTCAAAAGCGTCAGTTAGATGACGCCTTGGGATGAGAATGGGCTGGCATAAGAGACTTAAAAAAAATCTTACTGACCCCAAACTTTTGAATTGTAGTGTATATATGCAGACTTTGTTTGGACATTTCAAAGTTTCAGTTGGACTCTTATCTGTGAAAGAACAGAGAGAGAGAAGGAATGGTTTATTTAAAGCAAATAATGCAAATAACTAGATTTGTCTGTCTGGAATAATTCAAAGTCTGCAGAAGATCTGTGGCTTAGGAGGTATTATAGGATGCAAGCATCCCATCATGCCTGTGAATGAGGCATAAAAAAAACAAAAAAAAAACATGGACCTCCATTAGGAGCGACGCATACCAGAGTCTCTGCCTTAATGAGCATGCAAGCAGTGGGTCCACGCTCAATCAAACTCTACCACTGTTGCTTTTAGTGACTTTGAACAAATACTTGGATAAACTACACAAACAAATGATATCTGTAAACAACTCAATGCTGATTTTTGGCTCATTGATAAGAGGAAAACACATATACGGTGAGTAGTACCAAATGACCTTGACATAGGTGATTGAAAATGTGTCTGTGACAGAACTTCCTTTTTTCCCCTTCTTTGTCTTGCAACTTAACTTACTAATGTGGTGTGAGGGAACCAGCGGGAGATTTTCTGAAATAAATGATCCATATTTTCCATCAGAGGCGTCTCCGCACCGCGGACAGATGGTTTGGGACGTACGTGTCTCCGGTAGAAGCGTTATATTGTTTTTTTATTTGAAAAGGCACGGCGCAAACAGATGTAAGACATCAAGATTATGTCTCAGTATTGAGATGTTTCCCGAAGAATAAAAGGGTTTTTGATGTGGTTTCAAATGGACTCTTTTTACCGAGATGGAACCACAAGTGGTTGTCAAAACAATGTTTTCTCCCGTTGAGCGAATGAAAGAAGGAATAGCTAAATAGATAGAAAAATAAATAAATTAATGCACAAATTGCCTATTTGAAATGATAATGACTGAGATGAGACTATTGAGGTTGCAGCCAATATCTCTGTGATATCAGGGTCTTGGCAAATGTGAGCAGACCATTATGAACCCTGTCCAAATGCTCTCTGCATGCAGTGAGCAAATTTCTCCTTGGGAGATAATTACAGAGATTAATCTTGTGTTACCAGGCTGCTCCAAAATCAGTTTGTCATGCTTACCCAAGACTGTCTTCCAGCCAGCAGTGACTTCAGCCAGAAGACATCTCGTCCTTTGAGGCCTGGTCAGGCACCTGTCCTTGGAGATGTCAAAGGGAAAGAATCTCAGAACTGATTTTAAGTCTCTATCTTGACTCCGAGACTGACAGTTCAATCATTGGAGAGATTTCAGAGAAAGGTTTCTGGGTCTAGTAGAGTCTGACTGCAGTTCCCCTCTTTTTGTTGTTATACCATATGGTGCCAAATGGCGCTTGAGTACAGAACTACAGAACAGTTCATCAATACGTAATTGACTGGCCGAGAGTCAGGCTCCCCATGAAAGTGAGCAATCGGCAAAGAGTCCTACCGCTACCAGAGAGAATATTTTGAGTGCCTGCTCTGCCAAATGCTTTCTGCGAAAAGTAATTTTCCCCATTGACTTGCATTGTTGTTGCGGGAGCATTTGACTTACCGTTCGGTTCTATTGTTACCTTGTCACTACTGGGGTGACACTTGACACAACAAAAGGTCCTCTGGAGAAGGAGGACGTCTTGTAAATCGAAATGGTGAACAAGCCAAACAATAATAATACAAAAAACTTTCCAAACTAAGCGAGAGTTTGAGCATCTCTAGAAAACCCCTGCATACCTTTTTCTTTCTCTCTATCTCTAGAAAGAAATTGTACATCAGCAGCAGATAATTTCTCACAATAAATTGTTGGATCCATCCAGGAGTGGAAATGACACGGCATATAATAGAAGCAATTATGCCGTGAATGAGGGATGCTTTTTGCATTGTGTCAGAGGAAGATCTTTTGTTTTGTAGAGGGGATTTGGTCTGCATGTCAATAAGCTTACGGCCAGATCTTGTTTAAGAGCATCAATTTGTTTCCTATCAACTCTGATAAATTCAAAGGCCAGCTACAGAAATCAGACAGACTGTTGAAAAATAACTCACGAACCTTATATATTTATTTATTTTTACAAGCCTGGAAATTATATATATATGAATATATATATATATATATATATATATATATATATATATATATATATATATACAATGAATATTATTTTTAAATATGATTTATTCCTATTATATGAATATTGTTTTTAAATATGATTTATTCCCATATATTCTAATTTAATATTATTTATGTCAAAGCTGAATTTCCAGAAGTCTCAAGTCTTCAGTGTCACATGATCCTTCGGAAATCATTCTGATTTGATGAATAGGTGTTTCTTAATTCCTTCATTATATTTTAGAGGAACTGTGTTACATTTTTTTCAGGATTCGTTGAGCAATAGAAAGGTCAATGAACAGCATTTTTTTTGAAACATTACTCTTTTGTAACCTTAAAAAAGTCTTTAAATTGTCACTTTTGATAAATTCAATGTATCCTTGCTGAATAAAAGGGTTATTATTACCTCAAACTTTAGAATAGTTGCATATCACTCACGATTGCATTCGTTCAATTCAAATAACATATGCTGCATTAACTTCAAAAGTTACTGTCCAACTATTTGTTTGCAAAAGCCCTTGTACTTGCAGAGAGCTAATTCTCGACAAATTGTTGTTGCTGCTTCTGTTTATGTGGCTATTAGAATAAAGGGCTGATATACTCATATTTTAGCTAGATCAGGTATCCTATGGGTGGATTTACAACAAAAGAATGAACAGCCTTACATGCTATATAACAGAATAAAACTAAAAACATAATAACAATATAGCTCATAGCAGATCTGGTCGTATAAAAACGTAAAATTAAAATGTTGACTTGACCTCAAGTTCAAGGAATGTATCCATACACCAATACAGTACATCTGGCAATCATCTCGTTCTGTTTTGATCCTGTTGTTAAGAATTGAAAGTCAAAAGGCATATACAGTACAGTGCCATACAGACGTCTGAGAACAAGAGATATGGAACTCAGAAGGCATAATTCAACACACACTATTGCTGGATAACATCAGCAAAGGAAGACTGCCCATCACGCTACCGTTACTGCAGATTCACTTTGTGACCCTGTCTTCAGTAGGTCGAAATCATAGACAACGTACAATGCGCAGTGTGTAGAATGTGCAGTTTTCTATGGACACAGTATAGGTCAATAGTTCTCTGTACTTGAAGACGGCAGAAACCTTTCTCTGCGAGCAAGATCACCCAGTGGTTATACGGCCTCCACGTGAAATGTTTGTTCACACACACACACAAACACACAAAAAATGATTGTGATGAAATAAAAGATCGCCCATTCAGTTACAACCTCCCTCTGAATTGTTCGTACAGACATGAAATATAAAAACCTAGCCTGACCTGAGATGGAATCCGCTGTATTGAACAAAACAGACAAACAACAGTTTCTTCACAACTTCAGATGGAAAAGCCAGAGCTGCTTCAAAAGCTGTAAAAACCTGGTTAGATTGAGGCATTCATGGCAGACTGAATATCAAACAGTCACTTGAATTCGAAGAAGGGAAGTCGTTCTTGAAAAAGTGTGCACAAAGTTCAGCTATACTGCAGCAATACTTTTTAAAAATTTTATTTAGTGCAAATATTTATTTTTCTCCGATTCTAGAGGTGCTCAAAAAGACACGTAAACACAGATGAAACGTTAGAAAACTACAAGGGTAAATTGCTTGTCAAGGGCACTTTGTGGGGACAGGAGTTGCAGTTTGTCATTTAGTTATTTGTCATTTAGCTGTACAGTTATTTTGTCATTTAGCTGTCACTTTCTATTGAATGGAACTCACATAGGGTCACGGTGTCTGCCAAGGAGGATTCTGGGAAAAACCTTCAGCCAAGGACGCAGTGACAATAGGGCATTCTCGGATATCAATATTTCTACCACATGAAATCAAAACAAGCTTTTGTGACCAACACCATACTGTGCTTTATCACATGACTAGAGCCAGAGACTATTCTACCAAGTCCCATTTCTCTATCCACAAAGGAACTTCAAACTTTTCTTATGGAATTTGTAACTGAATAAATTATCAATATTCCTATTTGCATCCAAGGTTATGTTTCTCTTTAAACAAGACATGAAACCTACATATACAGTACTCCCTAATTTAAAGGGATAGTTCACCCCACAATGGAAATTGTGTCTTAATGTTCTTACCTTCATTTGATTCCAAATCCAATTTGTAAGAGAAATATTTAGCAAAATGAGGTAAGCTTTTGAGGTGAACTATAGCCTACCTTTTAAGTATGTGACCTGGAGATCATCAGGCATCCTGCAAAAATAATTATCCGTATTATGAGTACAGTACTATGCGAACCTTATTTGCAAACATTAGTATGCAAAAATCAAATCTTTAACAAAACCTTCCGACCTGCCTGAGGGTTAAACAATCGGCAAATCCCTCATGCTTTCTCTATTCTACAATAATTCAATAATTTAAAAAACGAACACAAAAAAAAAATGCAGTTCCTTTTTAATGACCTCGAGGAATGTGGTAATTTCTCTCGGTTCTGGCTAATATTTCACACTGTGAGTATTAGAGGGCTGGACAACCATGTATGCATCTTTAAATTAATGTATCCAACCCCCAAAATGCAATTTCAAATTCTCTTCTCTCACAAATGGCATGTCTCCTCGATCATATGTGCCTCTGTGCTGTTTATAAAGTCCCTTGTTTACATAGTTGGGCAGTGTGTAATTATTTTATTAACGGCGCGGGTTATTATTGATCTCTCAGTCTATCAGGAATTCATTATTTCCCAGCATCGCAACCTCTTGAGGTACAAATACCTGGCAATTAATGCTACAAAAATGTGCCCAGCATCTAAATTACACAGACAGGCATATCAAATCGAGTCTTCTGTATTGAAACAAGACTAAGGATTATTATATAAGTAACAAAAAAAAAAAAATGATTCTAAGCAATCAAAATGCCCTTAGTTTGGTTATGCTTAAATTAAACACAACCATTCATAAATAATGGTATTGATAATATATGTTGCAAGGTGATTATGAAACCTCAGTTGCATTGTTTTGCACAAAGGTAGTCTAAATGTTTTACTTAGGAAATATAACATTCCTAAAATCAATAAAATATTCAATTCTAAAAATAAAATATTCAAAATATAAAATAATTTCGCAGGAACATCACATGCTTAAACGATGAGCTTTTGACATGTATTGAAATATTTTTTTTTTTTTTTTTTGACAGAAATGTATCTAATAAATAATAATACAAAGATGTTAAAATGACATAAAATCCGATTAGAGATGTGGATTAGTTGTCTGGGTCATCAGTGTGTCTCTTCGTCTTGGCTCATTCTCTGCAGCTTCATGCCAGTGACCTTTAGCATGTCTGGGTCGAGTTTGTGGACACTGTCTTGTCCTTATGCTGCCTTCAAACAACACATGGTTGACGGCAGACGGTAAACCAGATGTCTTTGTTTTCAACGAGTGCACAAGCGCAAATGTTTCTGTGCTCAGCGGACAGCTCAGAGAATGAAGTGAAATAGATAGCTAGCAAGTCGGCTACTTTGCTAATCACTTGTATATTTGATGGATACTGACGCTGTACTGTTGTTATCTTATCAAATGGCTGGCCTAACATTATGCACACAGTTGTTTTTCTTGTGATAGACAAAAATCATTCACGAGGAACATCTTCTGGTTGCATTAAAGGGGCAGTTTACACACACACACACACACACACACACACACACACACACACACACACACACATACTGGTACGGGTGGTTTATAAAGACTTTTTCCCCTAAAAAGTTCCATCCTGGTTTATGGGGACCCACCTTTCCCTTTGTCATAGAGATTAATAAGAAATATTAAACTGCTCCTTATGGCATGGGGTAAAAAGCTGACTGCTCAGAATTTAATTCTAATGAAACAGTCTGGTAATATGAAGACCTGACAAACTAAAGCACTGTAAGGACAGGGCAGGAGTGGGCGTTTCCTGATTTAATTATGATTTATGAGGACTACCCTGGTTTATCTGGACATCACTCACATACATACACACACACACACACCTGACCCTTAATTATGAGGACAACCCCGGTTTATCTGGACATCTCACACATACACACACACACACCTAACCCTTAATTATGAGGACTAACCTGGTATAACCTGGACTAACTTTACCCATGAGAGTGCCGCATCACTTAAGTTTGTTTCAATACCAGCATATAGAAAAACAAAACAAGAAATTATCAGCAATTGTTCAACCTGGCTTAAACTTTAAGAGAGATTTCAGAAAACTAACCTGAGTTTGTAATGTGAGATTTAGCAGGTGTGAAGTGAGTGAAGAGCAAAGAGAGAAGAGGGAAAGTGAAATACGGAAATATTTTAGCTTTAAAAATTAAGAAATTAAAAAACCAAAAGGAGAGTTTACTATTTAACCATCACTGACAAATGCATTCACCCACAAGTATTTTTCATAATTGAACCTTGAATGTCAGTCTTAATTTATTAATTAGATTTTAAGAAGTTTTGTCTAAAGATAGTTTTGAATAAAGCTAAATATTTCCAGTTGATTGGGTTTCGGTTTTGTTAATGTGAAAAGAGAAGATTGTTCAAGACTTGCTATTAGTATCTAAATGAACATTGCTGACCATTTGGGTTTAACTGGACATCAGTAACCATATGAATCATGCATACACACACACAAACACCTGACTAACCCTTGATTATGAGGACATTTTGGGTTTAACTGGACCTCACCTCACACACACTCTCAAACACCTAACTAACCCTTGATTATGAGGACATTTTGGGTTTAACTGGACCTCACCTCACACACACTCTCAAACACACACAAACACCTGACTAACCCTTGATTATGAGGACATTTTGGGTTTAACTGGACCTCACCTCACACACACTCTCAAACACACACAAACACCTAACTAACCCTTGATTATGAGGACATTTTGGGTTTAACTGGACCTCACCTCACACACACTCACAAACACCTGACTAACCCTTGATTATGAGGACATTTTGGGTTTAACTGGACCTCACCTCACACACACTCTCAAACACCTAACTAACCCTTGATTATGAGGACATTTTGGGTTTAACTGGACCTCACCTCACACACACTCTCAAACACACACAAACACCTAACTAACCCTTGATTATGAGGACATTTTGGGTTTAACTGGACCTCACAAACACACACAAACACCTGACTAACCCTTGATTATGAGGACATTTTGGGTTTAACTAGACCTCACTCACACACACTCTCAAACACACACAAACACCTAACTAACCCTTGATTATGAGGACATTTTGGGTTTAACTGGACCTCACTCACACACACACTCTCAAACACACACAAACACCTAACTAACCCTTGATTATGAGGACATTTTGGGTTTAACTGGACCTCACTCACACACACACTCTCAAACACACACAAACACCTAACTAACCCTTGATTATGAGGACATTTTGGGTTTAACTGGACCTCACTCACACACTCTCAAACACACACAAACACCTAACTAACCCTTGATTATGAGGACATTTTGGGTTTAACTGGACCTCACTCACACACTCTCAAACACACACAAACACCTAACTAACCCTTGATTATGAGGACAAACTGGGTTTAAATGGACATCACTATTAACTCCACACATAGCAGGAGTACCTGTATTAGAGTTAACCATACTAAACCAAATCAACTATTCTACATTAAAGAGTGAATTCACAAATGATTGTGCATCTTTTTGCTGCCACTAAACCTGTAAAAGTAATACGCACACCTAAGGAAATAGTGCTACAATGTGCTGTTGCTATATCAACCAACATATACACATGTGGTGCAAAATGAACCTGGTTGGAGAAAATTCACTGATCAAAGATCAGCAAGTTTTACACTTCATAGAAGACTAGTTAAAGGGCAATTAGATGAAGAAATGCAACTAGACAGCCAATAAAAACTAACAAAATTAAACTGAAAGGGCAATTTTTATTTTGCAAATGGTAAAAAAAGGCTCAACAACTGAGATCTAATAAGGCCATTATTAGAGATGCACCGATTGATCGGCTTGGGACCGGAATTGGCCGATTTTCACGTGATCGGCCATGACCGGCGATCGGCCGGTCAGTCTGACATATGCCGATTTTATACCGGTCAAACGCACTCGGGCGCCGCATGATTAACATCAGCATCACACGTGCACACGGAACGCACATGTAGAAAACCTCGTGAATTACGTCCGTTTCACACCGCAAGCGTGAGAGGCGTGTATTTTTTTCAGCGTGCATGTTAATCAGTGAATGCATCACACCGGGAGCGGGAGCAGAGCGTCAAGCAGGAGCGTCAAGCGAGCAGCAGTGAAGCGGTTTCGGCACAGAGTCTATTTTTGCTGCGCTGCTCACACTCAATTAAAGTGAAAGCACACTTTTTTTGATGGGCAAAATAAATATGATTTCACACAAAAAGTGGCCAAAATGCACAGAATTTGCATGTCTAGTGTGTTTTAACAAGAACTGGAGTAGGCTATGTCAGAAAAGAATATGAAGAAGACTCAAACATATTTATAGAAAATTCACCCATTTAAACTTGTTTTTATTATTCAGTTTGGGTAGAAGTATATGGTGTTTTATAAAAATAAAAAAATAGAAAATAAATATTTGTGTGTGCTGTAAAGTGGTTAGAAAAAATGAAATCGGAATCGGCTAAAATCGGTATCGGCAGGTCAAACTCGGAATCGGCCTAGAAAATTGTAATCGGTGCATCTCTAACCATTATGGGACTAAAGTGCATGAGGGAGTGTGCCTCAAAATGACCTCAGCAACACACTGGAAATAAAACCAAATTAAATTGCCTTCCAGTAAATGCATGTATTTGTACATTTCTTTCAAAACAGTGTTTTAATAAAAGTAAATAAAAGGATGTCTTGAACACTCTTCTGGCCCAACAACACTTTAGAGAACAAAACCCACAGACATTAAAGGTTGTATCAGCGATTTCAGGCCCAAACATAAATGATCACATTCATCTAATCTTTCCTAACGATCCGCTAGCTGGCCGCCCCATAAGTATGCCGTCCAAAAACCGCGTCTCTGTAGGCAGCCTAGGCTCTGAGATCTGCACACAAAAACAATGGGTTTCACCAACCACTCAAAACCAAAATAAACAGTGTTCCAACCAATCACCGCAAAATCTCAAACCACAACACCCCCACCTTTTGTGTGCAGATCTCAGAGCCTAGGCTGCCTACAGAGACACGTTTTTTGAACGGCATGCTTATGGAGCGGGCAGCTAGCGGATCGTTAGGAAAAATTAGATGAATGTGATCATTTATATTTGGGCCTGAAATCGCTGATACAACCTTTAATGGAAGGCGACACTGATCTCTCGAAGAACTCTAAGAAGATTTCTTTTTCAACATCAAACCTCGGTTCCTCACGAAATCCCTTATATTTTGGGCCGTTCTTTCTCTCAGAACAGGGTCCTCCGCAGTCTTGCACTGCTCACACTCTGCCTTTGTTGCAAGGTGTCCCTTTGAAATATGGACTCTGAAATGTTTCATGACAGCATTCACTTCATTTGGGCTCCATGGCCTTTTCGCAATTCTCCTCAATTTGGTCCCTGTAAAACAAACAAACAAACAAACATATACATACACATATGTATACCTATACACCTATATGTATATACATGGAATAACTTTAATATACCCAAATGTTTAAATACCTCTGGAGTTCTCAGTTTCATCCTGATTCATTTGGCTTTTTCCTGAGGGGTAAAAAGCAACAATTAAAATGTATTCCAGCCCTACAATCCAAACAGTTTCGGACCATGTGAAATATCAGCAGATAAGCACACAGGGAAAACTAGTCTCTGGTCCTGTGTAACATGAAAAGGACCACTTTACACTGAATTACTGTGGAAGATAAAAAATAAAATCAACATGTATCCTTTTTCTCAAATAAATATCTAAAATATATGCGCACACACATACCTGTGGAGCTGTCAGCCTCACCCAGGCCCATTTTTTTTTTTTTCTAAGGGAAAAAAAGCAACACACTATTCATCTTCTCTACACGGCAAACAGGTATATAATAATAATAATTATTATTATTATGTAAATATGAGGGCTCTGAACCAGTTCAAAGAATGAAAATAAAAACTGGGGAAAAACCAGAAACGATTACTTGAAATGACCATTAACTGGTTAATAATGGTGTTTTTTTTATTCTTTTTTCTGTTTAAAGGGTAATTCCACCGGTTGAGACATGAATATGTATTGAAAGTGGGTCATATATGTAGTAGAATAGTAGCATACATTTCTAATTTGGGTCCTTCTTGGCCGATAAAAGGCAGAAAATGACTTTTTAGTGCTTGTGGATTGTAGACAACAATCCCCATAGTGCATTGCAATGCTCAGCTCCGCAGGCCACTCCCACTACCTACCGCCTGGAAATCATTTCACACAATTTCTAGTGAAGAGTTACTTTGCGAACTAATTATTTGCTTTATCATGCTCGTTAGCTGAGATAGCTTATACCTGCGTGCATGAAGTTGTCTGGACTTGTGTTCTTCCACAGCTTTCTCAGTCATTTTTACCGTCCGTTTTTCACTGTCTTGTTCATCCATAACGAGCGAATGTTTACACACTTTATTAGTGCAAATATCAAAACCGTAGGGTGAGCTTAACACACACACTGCGTTCCACTTTTATTTATTTATTTCTCACACAGCGGCGCGCGCGCCCATAGTCCTCTAGGTTTCGATTAACGATCCACACCACAGCAAGGAAAGCTAGCCGTCTTTTATCTCGATATCGTACAGTAGAAATTGGCACCGCTGGAATGAAAAAGTTTCTGCCGGTGAAATCAAACGCACGGCACTGATCTGTGATAGGTCTGTTAGCGCATTAGGTCCAACCCCCTATGGGCGGGTTTGAAAGGGTGGGAACTAGAGCTTGTAGTCTTTACAGAAATCCCCCCCTCTTACACTTCCTCCTACAATGACGTAAAATTACGATTTTAAGAGGATGTGAAAAAGGTAAATAGCGGATTTCTCTCGTCTCAGGGGAAAATGTGTTGCACGACCATTCAATAGTATGACTGGGTTTCTAACAATGATGCAGATACTGACATTTGCATGTAAGGCCAAGCCATTTTTTTGGACAAACAGACATATAAAACATGTAAGGAGGAGGCTGATACATGTAGATCTTGTCTATAAAGTCAAATAAATCAAATACACATTACATAATAAACATCAACATACCATTTCCTTTCCAGTCAAAGCTGAATCTCCTTTCTTTGCAACCATCTTTGATGTGGTCATCTGAAATCAGACAGAGCAATTGTATGCTGTTGTCATAAAATGGTTTCATTCTGATGCATAACATTTAACAAATTAGTATGAACGCGGATGTTATTTATGCTTTCCCTCCTAAAATGACCCTTAAAATGCAGATATTAGACAAGAAAATCTCCCTAAACGCAAACCCCTCCCCGCTAGCTGAGGACAGGATGAATTTTACCAACTAAAAAAGGCCTGTTCAAACTAAAAACTATATATCTATTAAATTATAGGCCTAAAAAATCCTCTCAGTATTAAGGAATAGCAGAGTCTACACCACAGCTTACACGATAACAACACAGAGAAACAAAACCAAAAAAATCACTTTCATAACGATTTTACCAGCTGAGAAACGCTAGAAACCTTGGCAGTAGGGGTGTAACGATACCCTCATGTCACGATTCGATACATAACACGATACGATATTATAGAGATACTCCAAGACGTGGTAAAAGGGTAACTTTTTTTTAACTGTTGATTAAAATGCCTAATTAAACTCTGTAAACTTGATTGTTTCCCCTCACACAGAAATTTTTATATTGGGTGTACTGTCCACAATACACATTGTCACTATCCACAATATATATTGTTGCATTTTTGTATTGCGATACATTGCTTAATTGACAGCCAATCGGAATCAATTCTGCTATAACATGCTTCAGTATATAAGCGGCAGTCAAAGATGCGATCACAATAAACAGAGCGTTACCGTCTGCTGGTTGGACCCTAACACAGTTATGGTTGGTGTGAATGGGCCTTAACAGTTTACGTCTCTGTGACTGAAAGTCACAAAGCATATCCAGATTGAAAAGTGTGCATATTGGGTCTACAGCTTATCCACAATAAAGAAGCAGCCGACACATACCCAAAGCAACATCTTTTCCTCAAACCCTAACCCTGACATGATGGTCCTCGTAGTGGAGAACTGTCCTTATATTTCAGGTCAGTGTCATGCCCATCCCCCAACGCACGAGTTATGAAAATGAATGAACCGATTCCATTTTACACAAAGGAACAAATATTATCCAACAGATTGACTTAATTTATATCAATCTGTATAATAATTCCAATCGTAATTTCAAAAGCAGTTATGTTAAAAAAAATAGAAAAAAAAACTTCATGGGGTTCCATATAGGCTACAGAAAGAGTTTTTAAAAACATGGTTGTGTAACAAGGTGCGATTTGCTGGTGGGGGATTTCCCCCCTCCACAGTAATCAATGCTATAGCCTAATTCACCAATAGACCATATCAAATATATTATATATTTTTAAAAATATGCAACACGCACGTTTAAACAACAAACGATACAATCTGAACTGGCGCTTCTGCTCCTGTATTGAGAGATAATGCAGCGCGTTTCAGCTACGATCCTGGTTCCAGTGGCCTTAATACATTCACGGCTTTTCAGAATGTCACAAAGCGTTTTGAGATGTTTTTGAACGAAATATTGATGTTTATAATTAAGTGTTTTGGCACACCGAGTGGCGCTACGCATTGTTCTAAAATTGGGTTTTATTCTGGCATGTTGAACTAGAGTTCGACAAACGCGGCGGCGCTTTCACTTGAATTAATTTTTTTCTCATTACAGCTAAAAGAACTTAAAAGGCTAGCCTACTCCGTAATTTTTGGTCATACAGATAAGATATCATCTTTTTTTAAACTGTAAAAGGTCTACAATATGCTAACGATAAAACGTTTTCTCGCTCATGTGAACGAACACACTGGAGAAACAAACGTTTGGTCATTTCACAAAGAGTAAAATCATGGCCGAGTGGAAGAACTTACGGTTCGATCATTTAGATGACACGGGTTCAAATCCCGAACAAACTTGGTACTTTTGTAAATTTTATATTAGCCTATTAATGCATTTTATATCCGATTATTAATGCAGAGAGATTTGTCTATTCTAAAACTCTGTTACACCATATAGTTTTTGCTTATATTTATAAAATAAAATTGCCAAGCATTTCCATTTTACACTGGAACAAATAGTATCCAACAGAATGACTTTACATCTGTATAATAATACCAATCGTAATTTATAAATAGCTATAGCCTATATACATTTTTGGGATTCCCTATAGGCTATAGGCTACTTCACCAATATACCATACAATATATAAAATAGAGATATGCAACAGGCACGTTTAAACGACAAACAATAAAATCAAAACCAGCATTTCAGTTGTTCATTAGTTCCAGTGGCCTTAATGTAGGCCCTATGCACGGCTTTTCAAAAGGTCACAAAGCGTTGAGATTATTTTGAATGAAATATTGAAGTTTATAATTAAGTGTTTTGGCACACCACGCCGAGTGGCGCTATTGTTCTAAAGTCGGGTTTTATTCTGGCATGTTGAATTAGAGTTCGACAAACGCGGCGGCGCGTTCATTTGGATTTATTTTTCTCATAACAGCTAAAATAGCTTAATAGGCTACTCCGTATTTTTTGCCTACATCGTTCAAAACTGTAAACTTCTATTCATATTAGGCTAACAACATTTTAGCTGTCGTCTCGTCTCTGTCTCCGGGAACTGCGCGTCACAAAAATGAACCGAAAACCACTTGCCTCAGCTCAGTCACGATAAGAAATCGGCTATGTCTAAAGCCTTTAATTGTCTAAATATTTAATAAATGTTATCTGATTATGTAATCCATCTGAAACTGAGAGGTACAGATGATCTACTCAAACATGTTTAGCTATGATGTGAGCGCTTCCTAACGAGGAAAGGACAAGGGGGAAAATCTCGCTCTAATTAAATGTAGGCTAAATCGCCCTGAATTAAAATGTAAAAGCAGATCAAATATTTTTTGTCGAAATGTTGCTATATTGTTTCATTTAAGTTCATAATTATTCTATAAATGTTATTTAGTTTAACAGCAGCACAACGGAGCACTGTGGTTCGAGGTTTATTTGAATAAAAAAGAACAACTTATTGAAATTGAATGAATTATTGAAATGAAATATTTAGTAATAAAGTTTCATGACAGAAATATCACTACATGTAGCTTACATTATTTAATTCCTTCATTATCAACACTTTAATAGTCTAATGCTAGAATAGCGGTTTAAGTGTGAATTGCGACTTCTTTTTGTTGTAAGTCAGTCTCAGAGAGCCTGTGGGGGGGTTGGAGGGACAGTGGCTTTATCGGCACAATAGGTGTTAATGTTCCTCTTTCATATGGAGATGTCGGATAGCCAGCCCAATGAGCAGGCAAAGGCTAAATTCTTATAAATCTCTCGGTGTGTCCAAATGTAGGCCCTATATCTTATTAAATTATAAATATTGTAGTTTATTTTTTGTATTTAAAGTTTTCACACAAAATTTCAATTAAAGTGTTCAATCCAGTTGTTTCAACTGGTTTTGTAGAGTTTTAGAGTTTTAGAATGAGCACTGTGTATGATTGTCAACAATCTGGCATTATCTAAACATTAACTGTTGACTAAACACGTTCATGCCACAGCAGATACAGAGCTCTTTAATTCGCGATCAACCTCGTTTTATTGTAAGGTGAATTCAACAAGGCATGCTTTGTCTTTGAAGCAACAAAGGCTAAATAATTTGTTACAGTTTTTTTTTTTTGGAGGGAGGGAGGGAGGGAGACAAAATAAACTTGCTAAAAAGAGATCCAGCACGAGAGACAGACAAAGAAAAACGCATGTTCTTAATTTATGTGGCTTTGGACTATTTTCGTTTTGTACTGTTTTAATTGTTTAATTTAGCTGAAATTTCTTTGGCAATACAAATTTAAAATGTTGCAAGAATAAGATTCTGTGTTTCTTACATTCTTCAAAATTTGCGATGGGTTTCAAACTTAATTAATTGTAGTGTTCTTTTACATTTTCATTTGTTTTTATATTGAAAGTAATACTATTTAGTTAGTCTGTCAAGTCAACAAAATCAGTCTTTTCTGATTTGTTCAATGTATGGATCTGTTTTGAAAAATTTCTCCCGTTGCTATGGCCAGGTATCACTCACTGTCAATCAACTCAATTTCGTGAATGATTCACAAAACAATAATTTAGCAGATTAAAGACGAGCTTCATTATTTTCATTTTCTGACGCGATCAGCTTTCTTTTTTTATTTATTTTCATTTCCCTCATCAGTTTTGTCGTGCAGCGGACATGGAATGTAGCAAATTTACGTTAATGTGGCATTGATAATTAAACAAAACGCTTGACATTAAATAAATAAACAGTTAATGAACTCGCTAATAAACAGTTACCTATTTAAGCATCAAGAACGGTAAAACATAAATGAAGTCGGCCAACAGCATGTTGGCTACATTGAGATTCGATCTCGGATCGCTTGAAGCTCCGTGAGGCTCATGTTGCGTTAACCACTGAGCTATCGTCTGAACGCTATTAAATTACGTCTTATGCTCTTCCAGACCCTCATTGATAGCCTAATATATTTCTGTTACAATGTTTTATGTTGTAATGTTTTCACTATTTATTCAATTTAATTTCAGTATTGTAATTATGAATTCGTTTAACTACAATGTTACACTTGAATTCATCTGTTACAAGCTTTCAATCGCTCTGAATGAGTCGCGGCGCGGCGGTAGATTACGCAATAGAGAGAATAAACTGACACCTTTCAAAGTCTGTGATTGTAGCGCCTCTTAGCGGTAAAAGGCAGCAAATACACATCCGAATTTTACCGCCACGGGAGCGGTAAAAGTATTATTCGTGTTGAGTACCAACTGTACCCAAAGCAACATCTTTTCCACAAACCCTAACCCTGACATGATGGTCCTCGTAGTGGAGAACTGTCCTTATATTTCAGGTCAGTGTCATGCCCATCCCCCAACGCACGAGTTATGAAAATGAATGAACCGAGCAATGTACATTTTACTCGAATTTGAGACGTCACAACAGCGTCTTTAAGACGACAGTCCACGTCAACCAGTCTAGCATGATGCCCAACCATCCTACACTTAACATTGCCTGTGTCAAAGAGAAGAAAACAATGAAGGAACATGCGCTCACTTACTTTCTGTTTCACTGATGAGGAAGGATTCACACTGCATTCAGTCACAGCCACTGATGTCTCGTCAGGGCCGTAGCTAGAGGATTCGGGGCCCCCTGAAAAAATATTGATGTGGGCCCCCACCACCCTCCACCAATATCATATACTGTACAATAGATGAACATGGAGGCCCACATATAACAGAAGATGGTGATGTTGTTGTGAAACCTTTATTTTAAAAGTTAAATGTTTATATAAAAATTACAACTAATAAAAACTAACAAAAAGCAAGAAATTGCTAAATAATAATAAAACCAATTTTTAAAAAGTAATATTCCCCCCCCCCCCCCCCCCCCCCCCATCAGTCTGTTATAATTCATAAAGTATACATTTAGAAATTGACAAGAATGCAGTCTAATTAAAAAAATAAAACCATATTGCCTTATTTTTTAATAAAGATAATATGGAACTGGTAATATTATTAAATAAAGCGAATACATTTATTCATCCAAGTGCAGTGTGTTGTATTCGTGTTTTCTCGATGTTTTAAATATCATCAGCCGGCAGGTCAGATGCATAATGCAATGCGTCGTGACTCGTGTAATTTTTTTAAAACTCTATTTTCAATACTGTAAAAAGACAGGAATTTAGACCACGTAATCATTCGGTCGATTGTGGCGCGCACCGATAATAAAAAATGACTGTACACGGCAGACTGTAGACGGAAGTTTTCTAATTCCCAGCGAAATAACAATATATAACCGGTCTTTAAGAACGTCTTGATCGACTGGGATACAACCACTCTCCTTGCCTCCCTCTCCGTCTTTTCCTGGCATTTCTGGTACCTGATTTTTGTTTTCTTTTCCCCGACATTTTTCAGTCAGTCAGTCTCCTGCTCTTCCACCAAGTTCATCGTTAACTTCAGGTTCTGCCGCCTCAACTCTGATTGGTTCTGTTCACGAGCTGGGGCGGGACTTACAATTTTATTGGGTCCATCTGATGTTTGTCACTGACTCTGACTGAATAATTAATACATACTTTAGGTCGGACTAAACCATTTTTATGAAGGTAAGAGAAACAGATATTTGGACAAATATTTACCCAAATTGCACGTTTTTGTGGTTTTCATTTAAATCTCAGGCATACAACTAATATAAATATTAGAATTATTCATACTACAGGGGCCTAAATAGTATAACTGCTGGATTTTGTGGGGCCCCCTGGGCAGCGGGGGCCCCTATAATTGTCACCACCTTTCACCCCACTAGCGACGGCCCTGTGTCTCGTCACACAATTCCTGTAATTATGAGAAAGACAGGTACAACACTGAGGCAAGGATGCTTGCCAATTGGTCACCGCAACTAATTCTAGTATCAACCAAAGACTAAATATCTAGTGTCCCTTTCATGGCTCCGTCATGCACAAAGCAGACGTGCAGAATTTTTTTTTAAATAATCTGCATCATATAAAAAACTAACATTCATGAAATACAGAACATGGTTGACTTTCAGTGATAAAGTCTTTAAGAGACTCACCCTTAAACGCGAAGGCCAAGAGGAATCCCCATAGTTGTATGTGACCTCCTCATCTGGAAAGATATGTCTTATACTAAACAGACACAGGTGTGGCCTTCCGTCAACAATGATTGTCTTGACTTTGCAATTTGGATTTTTGTCATCATCATTCCTCCACCGTCCTCTTTTGTTGCATCTATGCTGTGATAAAAATAGTGCAGTAAGAAACTTAAAACATAGACACACACTGAAACATACGGTTCCAACTGAACATTTGGGTTAGGCTAACCTTGGCCTATTTAACCTATATTCAAATACACATTGTGAAAGTTAACTTGACTTCCTAAGAATTTAATAGGTCAGATGATCCACTTAAGGTAAAAAAAATAATACCCCAGTTGAACAATAACCATGTTATTGATTATCACTAACTAATAAGTTCCTAATGTTATGAGAACCCTAGCAAATCTGCTATTGAAATAGTGCGGCACGATTAATCTAATCGCAATCGCGATGTCAAGCCTGTGCGATTATATGGCGCAAAATGCTGCGATTTTATGTAAAATAAACAATGGGCTGTTAACGCAATTAACGCAGCATCTGTTATTTTTTGTCATCCTTTGGCTAGTGTTACATGATAATGCTCTCATGCGATTGCTTAAAACCATTCATGCGAGACAAGTCAAAAGAGAGCGCGCTGAATGTCCGACTGTGACTCACAGAAAGACACGCGGCAGAATACAGTTCTCTTTCGCTCTTGAACGAACAACAACACACACAATTATGCCAAAATGTCGTTTGTCGAGTATCTTCATAACATAAGAGCAGTCTTATGATGGACGTATAGAGTTGTGAGAGGATGAGGCGCATGTGAGATCCGTGTCTCTGTCAGCAGCGGCTGCTCTTAAAGGGCCAGCAGCCAAAGCTTTCTGTCAGTAAAGTTAATCACAGAACAAAGAGGACAGAGAAAATTACTCACTGCTCTTGACTAAAGAACTTATGTAGCTTTAATAAGGATTAGTCTATTTATTATTTATGCAGCGCAGAGTCGCAGACTGTTTGATAACTTTATTAAATTTCTGCATACCTGTTAGACAGGAAGGGCACAGGTAAATATGACATGTCATTTATTATGGGTTTATGTGAGGATTATTTGAAGTTCACTTAAATTAAAAGCTGTTATATTTTTTGACGTCTAATAAATGTTTTTAAAAAAATTATAGCTTTCAATTGTAATGATGGAGTCACTGTAATGTTGGATGGCTATAATTAATGTTTTAAATGGGGGTGGATTAATTTTTATCCAGACATCAATGGCTTAGATGTTATCAATCATTTAGTTGTTGTTGCTAGTTTGAGTTGAGAAATACACATTTCAGAATTATCACTAATCTGTGTGTGCATTTTGCTTTAGAACCAAGCAAGTTGACTCATGAAACCATTTGTTTATTATATCGCAATCGCATATTCCAATTGCAATATTGACCTCAATAATCACAATGACATTTTCCCCAAATCGTGCAGCCCTATATTGTAATAATAATAGTAATAATAATAAATCATAATCATAACTGTTTTTATTAGAATGACATGCAACTAGTTTGCTCTGAATATGAACCAAAAATAAATAAACCAAAAAAGAAACAGCCAGCTTACCAATAACGTGTTCCATTCCATGTGAAGTCAAACAAGTAGTTGCCTTGAACATCTTTAACATGTTTACTTTGAGAGAGAATCCCACGGTATTCAACAACAAAGGTGGATGGTTCAATGTGCTCAAGTGCAAACACACCTCTCCCTAAAAGGGAAAAAAAATATATAATAATAATACAAATAAAACATGAATCCAAGTGCACCTATATGTTACACAGCTAACCAACCTATCCTTTTAAAGAGTTAAATCCTGTAAAACTGTGTTATGTAATATGAGGTGCAGGAAATAAAAAAAATAAAAAAAATAATCAAGCATTGGTTTTCACTGTGATATAGCCTACTAGTTGAATTTTGTTACACTATTCTCTGTATACATAGTTTTATGTATTTATTTTAAAATAATAATTATAAAAAAATTGTTTAAAGTCTTTTTTTTCATCTCTTAACCTTTAAGAAAATGAGCGGCTTACCCAAGGGTAAAATGTGTGAATGTGAAAGATCATGTCCAGACTGCCAGCAATAGGCCTACTTTTCATTCTTACAAGTGCATGCCTACTTTATGATTTGATTTGCCTGCAGTCTGAACATAGTCAAATTGCCTTGTGGTGCACAATTTAACTTTGAATGTGTTGATTTGTCGTCCCTCAGTGAAGGCTTTGTCTTTGCCCGACAATATGTGTTCTTTTGCATCCTGCTCAGGTTTTATTCTCTTCTTTCTTAACATGTTGACTGAAAACATTCCAGACAACATAATTAGTATGTATTTATAAATATAGATATATAGATAGATGCTTTATATACAGTACATTCTTGTCAGACTGTAGTCTATATCAATAAATACAACATTTTACACAGAAATAGTTGATCAGTGAGGTTTTGAGGCTTGTTACTTTTGATAAGAAACAGTCTCCGATTTCAAATTCAGTCCATTTTAATACCATTTTATCACTCTTTAATGTGGCGCCTCAGATCAAATGAAGCTAAACTCGTTACTTAGAAAAATTAACTATAGAGAGAAAGTTTTAGAAAATGTTACATGTATTACACCTGATTTACATTAAAATAATAAATGTAAAATCGAATTGGAAATAGAATCGAAAGCACGTGAATTAAAATTGAATGGAATCATAAAATGTCTGCTAATATCCAGCCCTAAAATGAATCAACCAGATACTTTTGGCAAGTCATTCTAATGACAGTAACGTTACATTAATGAAAGTATACTTTTACATTAGTCTCGTTTCTGTTTATTTAATATATTTCTGTGTCTTACTGTATTAAACTGTAAATTCATCCACTCAACTTTACCAGTCATCACGATGACAACATAGATTTGATTTATTTCAAAATGTAAATTAATTCTCTCAAGCATCCATGGAGATGTATCTTTCATCAACTAATACTAATACTAGTATCCAACTGCTTATGGACTTATATTAGCCACGTTTAGTGGCCACGTTTAAAGTAATGTAACTAACGTTATTAAAAACTGTCTGACTCATGACACTTAACTCCATAAAGGTAGAATATATAAATAAACGCACTTACCTTCCTCGTGATAAAGTGAAAATCTCCCACTATAGCTCGTCAACTTCGCTCGAATTCTGCTAATTAATCTTTCATGATGATGATTAATCTTCTGATTAATCACACCGTCACACACCACACGTCTGCGATAGAAGATCAGAGGCGCAGGCGCGCTGACTTTGACGGATGTGAAATGCAGCCAATCACTGACGAGGATTCCAGCAGCCAATCACTGACGAGGATTCCAGCGTTCCACCAATGAATCGCGCTTGGGCGTGGTCTGGGTGTATGAAATGTGTATGATACTGCAGTAGCGTCGAATTTCACATAGAGGGAGATTATACACTCTGAGCATACTCTGGCACACACTGAAAAACGGGTACAACGGATTTATAAGGACATATTGAGAAAAAGCGGGAGGTGGTTAGGCGCAGCCTGATAAGCCTTTCTACACTGCTCGACTTATGAGGACAGTAGTGCTGTCCTCGTAGTTACGGTATGTCCTCATAGAGTCGGTATGTATCCATGGTTTTTGTCCTCATAATCCGGTCGCACCAACGCACACACACACACACACACACACACACACACACACACAATGTTGGGTTTCCATGTTTTCCATAGGCGTAAAGATTTTTTGTACTGTACGGTATAGGCCTATTTTATCCCCTTACACTAACCCTACCCCTAAACCTTAACCTACCCATCACATAAAGCTTTCTGCTTTTTTGCATAAAAAAAAAAAAAAAAAAAAAAAAAAAAAACATTTATATGCGGTTTTCCTTATGGGGACCGAAACATTTCCCCATAAGGATTTCAGATATTGCCATCTTTGTAGGGATTGGGTCCCCATAATAACATATAGGGTTTACCAGAATCACAGACGCACATAACCACATGCACGCATGCAATGTAAACACGACCCCATTGAGAACTGAACTAAAAATAACATATGAAAACCAAATAATAATGATAATAAAATAATAATAATAATAAGTAAATAACCTCATCAATCAGCTAAAGTTCTTACATTATGTGAATATAAAAAACTGTTTATGAAAATGTTTGCAGAGACACTGTAAATTATCCTCTCGGTTGGTAATTGCACACCTGCAGAACAAATGCTAGTGTTGTATAGCATTGTTTATCCTCTGTAATTTGGTTGCTATGAGACCTCTTTGTTGTCAATCAAACAACTGCCCTCTTCATGCTTCGAAAGTCAGAGCTCTGTCATGTAGGAATATCCTATATTTTGAATGTAGCATAAATCCTAAATAAATAACAAATTCTATTTTAAATACTAACCTAAAAAAATCTACAAATGCTAATGGAGTATTGATAGATAAATGCTTAGAGGAATGGTTCACCCAAAAATGATAATGCTGTCATCATTTACTCACCCTCAAAGTGTTCCGAACCTGTATGTATTTCTTTGTTCTGTTGAAGAATGTTTGGAACCAAATAGTTGTAGGGCACCATTGATTTCCTTAGTAAAAAAAAAAACAAAAAAAACATGAAAGTCAATAGTACTCCACAACTGTTTGGTTTGGACCAACTTGAGGGTGAATATAAGATGACACAATTTTATTTTTGGGGTGAACTATCCCTTTAAGTTGTTCTTGTTTGATTAAATATGCACTCAGTGTTTGCAACTCTGACTTCCAAAGCATGAAGAGGGCAGGTTTTACACACACACGCACACGCACACACACACACACACACACACACACACACACACACACACACACACACACACACACACACACACACACACACACACACACACACACACACACACACACACACACACACACACACACACACACACACACACACACACACACACACACACACACACACACACACACACACAATAGTAGGTTACTAAAAAAAAAAAAAGTTTCAAATATTAACCATGAAATGCTGATTTTGGTTCATGAAGCGACACTAAAGACTGGAGTAATGGCCATCACAGAAATAAATTAGTTTAAAATACATTGACATAGAAATACGATATTTTGAATAGTAATTACATTTTACAACATTACTGTTTTATTGATCAAGGCTGCATTATTGTGCAAGGCTGCATTTCTTTCAACATAATTATTTCAAAAACATTTAAAAATCTTACCGACCCCAAACTTGTGACCAGTAACGTGAAATCTCCATTGCTAATTTCTCAGAACTTTCAAACTTTTTAACTTTCAAAATCCGACTAAAAGTGTTGAATATTTTTCCAAGTACAAAATTATGATCTGAATGGAATGTAATAGTACAACTCTTTATTCAACACTAGTTCAAAGAGTGACACACCTAGCATTTATACAACTCAAATAACAAAATAAAGTACTGTAATGCAAGACAAACCAATGTGTTGAAAGTTACTCTGTGTTTGAATCACAGCACAGCCCTGCACACATATATTTGCGAACATAAATATGTCCTCAAGCAGGTGGTCTGGTTTAAAACAATAAAATCTTCCAGAGATAGCATTACCTCAAGGGCAGCTCAGAGTTAATCCAATAAGAGTAAACTGATATGATCTGGCTCCGCAGCACTGCAGAACACACACAGAAAACATTAGAGGTCAGAACGCAACATGGAGGCACGGAACTGCAATCTGGCACATGTCAATCATTATGCCAACCACAGCTGCTCTTCTCCACCTCCATTTCAGAGGCTCAATTGAGATCTACTTTTCTCACCTGATGCCCGGTGTCCCTGGTCAACAAAGATCAGTTGGATAATTGCATTGCAAGACTTGCATTAAATTAACCTTTTACAATGCATGGCACATGTCAAATTTAAACATATGGGTCACAGTATGCCAAAAATTTCATTATTTACTTTTTAATCCTTATTTTCCATATTCTTCCTGAGCCTAATATTTAACAACGTTTTTTTTTTTTATGCTACTGTGCCTTTAAGCCTAAATGCTCTAACTGCCAGGTATCTGAACATCCAATAGGCATCACTGACATTTATTCATTTGGCAGACACTTTTATCCAAAGCGACTTTTACACTGCATTAAATATACACATTTTATCAGTTCTTTCTTTTCCTTAAAATTGAACCCATGGCCTTGGCATTGCTAGCACTGTGCTCTACTGGATGAGCTACAGGAAGGCTAAAAAAAAATACAATACAAACATACTGCAAATGTAAATGTGAGCAGTTAAACATTCAAATATCTATTAGAACAAGCAATTTAAGTCTTTTCTCTAAGCAAATTTTGAGTTCTAAAAGACTTTTTTTTATTCCTCACAATATGACTTTAAATATTTTGAAAGGGAACTCACGCTATAGTAACGTGTGTCATATGCCAACATCACACATGCCAACCAAAAGGTACCAGCATGAATAGAATTCAACGATTAACCAGCCTACATAGAAAGTGACAAGAACATTTCCACAAACACGGAACAAAAGAAAAAAAGCTGAACATTTAAAGAATGCAAAAAAACAATCAGAAGAATGGCAAAAACGCACCTGCTGTGCCGTGCTCACAACGTTCCGGAATGAGATGAAGTCCTCTCTTATTTTCTTTAAATCAATAATTGTCTTTCCAAGGCTATGTTGTCCAAATTATTTGATGTTTTAATATTCTAGCTGTAAGACATGCCGGCTAAGAATGCTTTCAGAAGCTAATGTAATTGCAGGTAGCCATGACTGCACTTTGTGAGATTATGGATGGTGAACTACACAGGGAATAGACAAGGAGAGAGGTTTACATCCTACAAAGGAAATTAATGTAATACGATTAATACAAACAAAGAAAGACATAAAATGCACTATATATGTACCTACTAAGCGCTAGCTACCATTTCTTTCTGTGTTTTTAATTAATCTTAGTG
This sequence comes from Rhinichthys klamathensis goyatoka, assembly GCF_029890125.1. NCBI lineage: Eukaryota > Metazoa > Chordata > Actinopteri > Cypriniformes > Leuciscidae > Rhinichthys > Rhinichthys klamathensis. The sequence continues at coordinate 801,833 of NW_026606580.1, forward strand.
AGATCATGTCTTCCATTTCAAGCAAAAAGCTCAGGGCCACGTGGTCCTTTGTGGCATGTGGTTATTGCAATATGCCTTTTAAAAACATGTGGGTAGTCTGTAAAAGCCACAAACTCCTGCCGCATTGACTCGAGACAGAAACCTGGCTGCCATACAGATTCTGATATAATAGAAAAGAAATAGAAAAGGGGACAAAGGAAAAAGTAGAGTTTTGAGTCATTCTATGAAACAAGTGTCTTTTCCATTTTGGAGAGGTGATATTTCAATTACATTTTAAAGGGGACCTGTTATCCCCATTTTTACAATATGTAATGTAAGTCTCGGGTGTCACTAGAATGTGTCTGTGAAGTTTCAGCTCAAAATACCCCACAGATGATTTATTATACAATGTTGTAAATGTCTATTTAAAGGTGCAATGTGTAACATCTATTAACAGAAATGCAATATGACATCCATAACTATGTGTTCAGTGGAGTATAAAGAACGTACTTAATAAATCGTAATGTTTTTATTACCTTAGAATGAGGCATTTATATCTACATAGGCGCGGGAATCCCCTTCTATGAAGGTCGCCATATTGTGACGTCATGTTTCTACAGTAGCCGAACGCGAACAAACAACGCTACAGAGCGCGTTTCGTCACTACCTTGAAAGAGAAGCCGCAGGAAGCTAGAAGAAGCTAGTCATAAACACCGTGAGTAGTGACTTTTCCCTTGTCAGTGGTGTAAATATGTAGTTGGATTGTTTCATGTAACTTAATTCTTCTCCCTCGCTGTGTTATGGCTTTGCTATGTGGGGATAAATGTGCTGGTTAAGACAGTAGGCTACTCTTCTCATTGACCGTAAAACAGTGACAGGAATCACCAACCCGTCGATCTTGGAAGCATTTTAAGTCGATCGAGTTTCCAAAATCAGAGAAAAAAAGCCTATTGTGTGTAGTAAGTGGTGTCTAGGGGATGCGGAGGCACGCGCGCTGTTACAATCACGTCATTTTTGCCGCGCGCACCTTTGGGCTCATGCGGACGCGTCGAGTTTAAACAAGGCTTTACGCTTTAACCAGCTCAGCCACAGTAACAGCTCATATTAGCCAGCTAAACTTTTACTACCCTGTTAGAAAAAATATATAGTAGCATAGTTTCATGTTGTTCTTCTCCTTCGCTGTATTATGGGTTTGCTATGTGGGGAGAAATGTGCTGGTTACGTTCGTGAGACAATCAGCTGATTACTATTATTATATTATGTATTAAGACCCTTGATCCTCACCTGAAACTTTATCCATTATGTGGTTTATAATGGACTGTGGTACAGAAACTTGGTTTACGCTGGCTATTCTCTGCTGTCTCAGACGACGATGTTTGTCCCGTTTTAGCCACCGTAGCTTCTTCGAAAGGGAGGGGTGAGCGGTGGGCTGAGCCCTTAGTGTAAACTCGCAACCGAACCGCTAGATGTCGCTAAAAGTCACACACTGCACCTTTAAAATAAAGGTTCTAAATGTCTGTTGTGAGTGGAAGAAAAAACATGCCGTTTTCGTGCCTGTATCTTTAAATGCAAATGAGCTGCTTTCCACTTCCCACTTTCCAGAAGAGGGCAGAGACTAAAGCTCACGCCTCAGATACTCTGCCAAAAACGAAAACATCTGTTTGGTTTTGATTATCAACTCTATCACGGTCACGCTCAAGTGACATTGCAGTTCTTCATCATCATGAAAGTTAATGATCTGCATGCGTTTTAAAGCGGTTTCAGTTTAAACTTCTGATATATGTTTTTTTTGAGTGCACACACCCGGAGTAGGCACACAGAAAGCTAGATGTCAGACGTCGCGCCCCGTAAGTTCTCTTTCACATATTATTGCTCTTAAACAGTCAAATACACACAAGGTTGTGTCAAAAACACACAAAGTTCACATAAATGATGTTTTATTAACAAAGTTCGGGAGGAGCACGTTCAGATAATTAAACCTAATTAAACACATGTGGAGCACATTCAGATAATCAAACCTAATTAGACAAGAGTGGTGCTCAATAAACGAGTTAAGCGCTGTGTATATATACAGCAAACTAACCTCCGTTCATTGACAGTTTAACAGCATCCCTCCACCACCCCATCTCCTCACTTATAGTCCTAATACTCTTACAACAACGGGGGGAGTACTCTGGGTTCGGGCAAAATTCCGAGCTCGGAGCCCTCCCCCCGGACAGCACGCCAAATACGCATAATCTTTACTCTGTTTAATTGATGTAAGTGTGAACTCGTGAAACACAGTCGGTTATGGCTGTGAATGTAAACGGCAAGTAAATAAATTGCATGTGTATATTAGATCTGTGTATTAAAGTGAAAGCAGCATAATATACAGTACCTACTGCTATACACACAATCAAAAAAACAAAAGGAAAATAGAAAATCACTCACTGCTCTTGTTTGAATAACCTGCAAATTGCTTGCTCTGAGACACTTTCGCCTTTTTTGCCTTTCTTCGCCTTTTTTGCCTTTCTTCGCCTTTGTCGCCATTGGCTTTTGGCTTTTGGCTTGCTTAGTTGGTGACATTTAATTGTATATTTAACAATATTATTACAACAGTTTTTTCCTGTTATCTCTGAAAAACTGCTTGGAAACAATCTGTATTGTAAAAAGCGGTATATAAATAAAGGTGACTTGACTGCTTATGATTTATGGGGATTAAAAAAAGAGGAGTGGGTGGATTTTTACTATTACTGTAAAGGGTGGTTGTGTACACACACTGCCAACACATTTATGTTCAAACACCATGTATAAGTGAATTTTACAGAAACCCTGAACCGCAACGAAAAAAAAATCTAGCATTTCGAGATTAAAGTCGAAACATTACAAGAATAATATTAATATATTTTGAGAATAAAGTAAAAATTAAGAGAATACAGTCTTCCATAGAAGTTCTTTGTTTGTTTGTTTGTTTGTTTGTTTGTTTGTTTGTGTGTGTGTGTGTTTGTGTGTGTGTGTGTGTGTGTGTGTGTGTGTGTGTGTGTGTGTGTGTGTGTGTGTGTGTGTGTGTGTGTGTGTGTGTGTGTGTGTGTGTGTGTGTGTGTGTGTGTGTGTGTGTGTGTGTGTGTGTGTGTGTGTGTGTGTGTGTGTGTGTGCGTGTGTGGGTGTGTGTGTGTGTGTGTAAAGAAATGCGTTTGTGAAGTCGAACTTCCTCGGACATGGATCTACACAAAATAGTAGCTTTTTACTTTTATCTGGGCTTTCAACAAAAGGTAATTCTACAGGTGCCAAGTAATGAATTGGAAACACTCGCTCTGCGCCAGTGGATGCGCACCATTGTGAATGCCTGTGCGGCAATGTGAAACAACGGCAAGCACACACGCAACTTCTACGGAAGACTGTATTCTCGAAATGTTTCGACTTTAACCTCGAAATGTTTCGACTTTAATCTCGAAATGTTTCGACTTTAACCTCGAAATGTTTCGACTTTAATCTCGAAATGTTTCGACTTTAACCTCAAAATGTTTCGACTTTAACCTTGAACTGTTTCGACTTTATTCTCATAATTTTAGATTTTTTTTTCTTCAAAATAGATAATGGATAACAAATGTTTCTTCCATTGAAAAAATAAATCCAAGCATCTGTTGCAACACTATAGACAGAAAAGAAAAAAAAGGAAGGCTGCAACCATGTCAGTTCAGAGTGAATAAAATGAACTCTGTCAGCTGTGGACTTGAGACAGAGGTAAAGAAAAACAAAAATATATTTTTAAAAATTCTTGCACTGGCACAAGAACTTACGAGGAGAGCTCAGCTGCAGGCTAGGAGACAGGCAGTGACTTGGCCACCACCATAGACCCACCAGCTGGAGGGCATTCTGGATAAGGGTCAAAATACATGATGAAAGTTATCCTGAATCTGATGACATCTACCCTCGGCCACAGGCAACACTCAGTGAAACCAAGGGCTGAAAGATACACGTGGATTTAACGGGTAACAAGGACAACACATTTCTAAATAATTCACTATTACCAAAACTCACATACACTGTAGTAGAACTGTACCCTTAAAATGGCAATCAAGAAAAGAAAAGATTTGATCTGACAAGTAAACACCAGAGAAAAATCCAAGACTAAATGGGTAAATAAATAAATACTGTAATGGTTTGCAAGTACTGACACTGACATTGTCAATGCAGTTATGTCTGGACTCTGGAGTACCTAAGTGAGGGATAAACGAGACTCAAAAATGGGTGTGTTTTCTGAGGACGCTGGGATAGCGAGCTCACTCTCTCCTCTGAAGAGCGATGACACTGCGATCGGACAGACATGGGAGAGTGAGGGGAAATTAAAGTGGCTGACCTATTTGGGCAGCCAAACTGCCGCATACCAATGGGAAACAATGACTGACGAGACCAAAAGGAAAGTGGATGTGGAGACGGAACATTTGCTGATGCATTTGCTTTTACTGTATTTTTAAAATATATAATAAAAGAGAAAGCAATTTTGAGTGTTACTTCAAGGAATAGCTCACCTCAAAATGAAAATCCAGTCATTATTTACTCTCATGTTCCAGCATCTAAATTCGGTTATATTTTCCCCACTGTGGAACACAAAAGAGCTCTTCTCCATACAATGACAGTTCCTAGCAACCACATATGGACAGTAGCATGGCTCAAAGCTACTCAAGAATGTACTTACAGCTTTAAGTTATAAATGTCTTTCTCTGCACTTGCTCATTTAATTAATTTACAGTTCAGGAGACCCTCCATTCTATATGTAATCATGACTCTAATCAAATATGGAGTCTATGGTTAAAGCTGTACGTCAATGGCATCAGACGTTACTGGTTTGTGCATGTCTTGTGACTAAACATTATTGACATGTTCAATTCATGACCGTCTGTATGGTGCTTAACAAACCTGGTCACTATGAACTGTCATTTGGAAAAAGTTGTCTTCCACTGGAAAAATAACAACATATAGGTTTGGAAACATGGAGCCAGACATACAGATGATGGAAGCTGGAGAACAACTTTAAAAAGATGGATGATAAAGCCTGGGCTGGATATAATGTACTTGTGAAGAGGTCCCCGTAGGTCTGCACTAAAAAAAACATCTTAGAAAACAAGGCTTTTGATAGCAGTACCAATTCACAGTGGCTTCACCTTTCTGTGATGTAAGAGCCTATAACAAATTAGTGAGGTCCTCTCTGCTGCGGACACAAACACCTGTGCACCAGATGAGATGGCACACTACAATTCACTCTCTCTTCAACAGACATATATATTTTTTGTTTATTTAGTTTTAGTTATTGTAGTACTTCAACCTTAACTAAATGAAGTTGCCTTCACTCTTAAAAAATACATCCATTGTATTTTTGTATTACAAAAAATATTTTTTAATAATAATTATTAGTAATATGTTTTGTATTACATCCATTGTATCCAAAAATACATTGACATCCATGGAACTGTTCCATAAAATATTAAAATGTTCTCCTCAGTACAGTTTTTTTTAATCATTTTTAAAATAATTTTGTTTATTTTTTTGCAAGTTATTCTGTACAATTTATAGGCTTAATTGTTTCCTCATGGGGATCTCAATTTACCACGGTGACACAAGTTCCCATGAGTCAAGTCCCCACCGGGATAGAAAAACAAGCACACACATTATTGCAATAAATTATATATATGTGTGTGTAAGTTATATTAATTCATATAATGAATTATGAACAAATGATGAACATTCTCACGGATTCACAAAAACTACTAAAAACACTGTATTATGCTGCCAGGTCAGTAGATGGCGATGTCACTACACACCTATAAACTGAACACGTATTACGCATGTGCATGACGTCACCGTTTTCACAACTTTGCATTTTTGATTTTTTACATGCATGGGGACGATAACTGTATTGTTTTCAAAAACTTGCCCTTTGAAATCCGTTTTCAAAAGCTTGCGTTTTCAGGCCTTCAAAACGCCGTTGTTGTGTAATTGAACAGCCAAAACGCATACAAACTTTTCCGTTTTCAGTTGAAGAGAAGCAATAGTAACCCTGAGGACCACATTTATTTTTCCTGCATTTAACCATGGATATAAAGTGAACGTTTGGAGGTTGAAGAAAATATTTATTTAAATAGTGATGTAAAATTAAAGAAATATTTAACATGGACTATTTGAATTGTATTAATCAAATAAGTGAATGAGTGACATCCAAGTATGTTAGATGTTCTTGCTTCCATTGAAGCACAAGGTCTTTACACGTTCTCAAATCATGGAGAACATGATCGAGTTTTCATGCGGCTCGAGTGCAGCTGTCATTTGTCATTAAGTTTTGTCTTATGGAGTCCTGTCATAGATGCATATCAGAGGAAAAAGTGAAAGAAAGTTATCCGAGACTTCTTAGCTTTCATCTTCCATTTCCCAAATGACAAACCCGAAAGAAAATTAATGTTTGAGTTCAGGGAGATCATCATTTTCAATAGCAAAGAAAATAGTTTTCCAGCCCAAACATATCCTCTATCTTTGAACCTAACTTTACAGTATTTTATGAACAATATCAGAAGTTCATATACAATGCCATAGAAACTTCACTAAGCTCCTGACCTTTCTCAACATCTGAATTCAATAACTTTCTCTTCTTTTTTTTTCTGTCTCTCCTTTTGACACTCTGTGGCTATCTCTTTCTAGCTCACATTTGTGTACTGCACACTTTCCCCATACTGAGAGAGACACCCACTGCTCCAAGCTGGAGAAGCCCATTGTAAACCAGTCTGGACTGAGCCAGACTGTGTTGACATGCTGTGTTTGATTAGGTAAGTTAGGTTTGATTGACAAAGGCTGCAGAGAGAGAGGCTACAGACCACAAGAATAGCTAAAAAACAAGAACTTTGATCATGATCTGGAAAAAAGGTATATTCAGACTTATTGGTTCTTTTTAGGTCACAGACAGTTATTTAAACTGAAACTGTAGATTAATTGCATGTGCTTTAATCTAAAGTGCATGTGTAAATATATTTTAAAAGACAGACAGACAGACAGATAGACAGATAGAGACAGACATGACTGGCATGTGATTTATGCAAACGTGTCCAGACAGTATAGAAATCCAATTTTATGCATAATAAAGAACCTCCAGCGATCCTATGAAGAAGGAAAGAAATAACAAATACAGATGTCTGCGTAAAATCAAATGACTAAGGTGAACCTGTGTGCCAGCTGCCTTTAGTAAGGGCTTCTGTGTATTAGCTGAAAAATAAATCTCCCTTGCTGAGTTTTAAAGACATTTTTCATTTTACAGTGACCTGAAAGCTGGAGGGCTTGAGAATGTGCTCTATATGGTTATGAGAGTGAGCTGGCTGGTGATGCACTTGAGTGCAAGAGGGGATTTCTGCTGTGTCATTGTGCCATGGTTATGTTATGTTGAATATGAGTAATCCATGATTTGATGTTCCTCATCTCCTAAAACACTTGGAAGGACAATTGTCATGTTATATATCGAGGTCGTATGGTGGATCGTGTTGTATTTCTGAAGGATATCAGAGGGATTGGAAAATAATGGGAGGACAGAGTAAGGGAACGTTCAACAATCCCTTGGGATTTCGTTTGATGGGCCAGATTTGATTCATCTGCCCAGAGTATTGATTTGTTTTTGTTGTAGAGATGCACAGCCCTAATAATGCTCACTGTGGTTCTTTCTGTATTTCATTTTCAACACAGAACAGTATCATCTCCTCTGTTTTCTGACATTTATAACTTTCTTCCTTTTCCCCCTGAAATACTCTGTTGTGAAAATACAATTTTCAATGCTGTTTATCTGTTTAAATATGTATTTGGTAGGATATAGGGCACTATCCTTCCTTCATCTTATTTTTCTGCAGTGTTGCAATAGCTCATAAAGAAAATATGTATTTACATTCTAACCCGGATTTCATCTTTTATTCTAAATACATAGAATTTTAAACAAGTCGAGCTGTGCAGCTTCCAATTTCCCATCAAACAAACAATAAGCAATGTTATACTTCCACATAAATAAACACATGGTACAGTACAGTAAACAACCTGCAGTCAAAATAATGTAAAATTGAAGGAAGGAAGGAAGGAAGGAAGGAAGGAAGGATGCTATAATGAGTCTATCGAAAAAAAAGTGTTCAAATTTCTCAGATAACCTCTAGTTCCAAACAAATAATCAGCAATATATTTCAACATAAATTTAACAAGATAATAATAATAAAAACAAAGCAATTCCAATAGGGTCCTCACACCATCGGTGCTCAGGCCCTAATAAAGTAAAATTATAAATAAAATGTCACAATCCTCAGTCACCAGTGTATTGGGTGCTCCTCAATTCTTATTTGTGCATCCTCGCTACCTTTCCTCGCGTCTCAGCTCCACCCCCTGCAGGATGCGAGGGAAGGCTGCAAGGAAAGAAAATGAGGACAGAGGAATCGAATGAAATTTTTTTTATACTTTGGAATACTTGATCACTGAGCATCACTTCACTGCGTCATCAGCAGCGCTCAAAGGATCTGCCCTTATGTTGTAGAAGTTTGGTTATTTAAGAAATTAGTAATACATAATAATAAAGCAAGATACCCTGTTGAAATATGTGAGATGTGTGGTTTAGATAAACTGCAAAGGTAAAGTATAAATTAAAATGATTGTGACCGACGTGAAGGGGGAGGAGAATTTATACGAGCGTCACGTTTAGTCGATAAAACACTTCCGCAAAGCATGCAACTGTGCATCCTCGCTCATAGCTCCTCTGGAAGCCTCCTTGATCCTCGCCTCCTCGCGGTGCAATTAGAGAACTGAGATGTCCTTCAAGATGGCTGAGCTCGATCGGTTTCCGGGTCATAGGATGGAGGACGGAGGATTGAAGAGACGAGGAGGGATATTGAGAAGCACCCATCACCTCTGCACACTTCATCCCTCCTTCTACTCACCTGCACTCCTTCAGCAATCACCCACACCTGTTACGGATTCATCATCACTCAACCACCCTATTTAAGCACACACCTCACACTCAGTCATTGTCTGGTCTTGTCCATATTTCGAAGACACACGGGCACTTACCAGCTTACTCACCTGAGATCATTGAATCCTGTCTGCCATCTTCTGTCTTCAGTCATCCTCTGTCTGGAGCCTAGTAGTGATGGGAAGTTCAGATCATTTTACTGACTCTCTTGTTCGATCTCGTTCATCAAAATGAACGAATCTTTTCCCGAGTCATTTCGTTCATTCAAGTGGCTTTAAATTTTATACTTTTAACAGCCAAATTCCCTGAACACATCCACCTACGGAATCTTGATCATATTCTGATTTAAGAAATCATTATAATGCAGTCAAAAATTATTTACAGGGAACATAAATAATTACTTTACCTTCCAAGTCTTTCATTCATTTGTCACGTGAATGTCATGAAATACCCATCACTAGTGACTAGTTCGCCGGCCTTCTCTTCTCTTCTCGATCTGCATCTGCAAAGGAAAGAACTCTGTTTACCATTCATGCTAAGTCACCATCAGATATTCCTTATGCCATTGACTCACCATTGCCTACCTTCCCGCACCTCTCTTCCCTCTGCATCAATAAAGATTTGTTAAAGTTTACTTGCCTGTCTGTTCCCTTCTGTGTGTGTGACATATAGGGAAGGAAAAGATGGAAGGAAACACTACAGCACAAAATTTGATTCTAGTTAAAGGAAAGAACGGAGCTTAAATTTAACAAATAACTCACCAAATAAATGTGGAGCAGACAATGCAGTTTAATACAAATTATTAAAGGAACACACAACAAATAAACACAAAAACAAGAAACTAACACAGAAGGAAGAAATGCTGTTTTCTAAAAAATGATCAACAATATCAAATTTTAACATGAAAATAACAATAAACAGAGCAACTCCAATTCCCAACTAAAGTAAAAAAAAAAAAAATTAAAAAGCCAGAAGAATTCCCACATATGTACATATACTGTAGGCTGTATTAAAGGATAGAACAGAGCTCATAATAAACACAAAATCAAGAAATCAACATAAAATAACATCAAATTAAAACAAAGTAGAAAGCAAGAGCGCTTTACACAAAATATTAAAATAAAACTATATTGAACAAAGGCAATAGCAAGAAATCAACAGGAGGGGAGCAGACAATCAAGCAAGTAATAGAGAACAAAAAAAGAAAATGATGAAACGCCCTCATACTCATAACTAGATTTGATCAAAAGAGAGAACAGAGCTCAAATGTGCTTCATTTTCACACCAGGATGAATGTGAAAAGGTCACATGCCAACCAACAGTTTCCTACTAATAGGAACCACTCTAGCTGTAAGAGGTGTTATACAGGTTGTAAAGAATGAGACCATGGGATAAAGGAGACTTTCTTCATTCTCTGGACTTCTCTTGGCTGATCTGAGGACAATCTATATGTGTGGTTTACAATGTTTCTAAAGAGACTGATTCAGAATGCAGGGATTATTTGAAGGGTAAGGATTTAACGCCGCACTCTATGGGTCTCATACCTCGCAGTTACATATGCCTGATGAATGTTTGTTTGGCAAACATCACCACATGGAACAAAGTTGACCAAAAGTGTGAGCTGTTTAGTTTGGATCAATAGAGAGAGGCAGTCAGTAATGAGGCCTGCTGTTCAGAGGATTAGAGTTTTGCAGCTGTGTTTTAATTTAGACAGTGATGGAGTAAAGCAGCAGGTAGAACCACCTACCCATATATTACTACGTAGGGTTTTTATTACATTCATTTGTTTGTATTTCCTTAAAGAACCTTTCTGCACGTTTTACGGTTCCTTTGACAATTTTAGATGGGCTTGAAGGCTTTGTTGTTTGGATCTTGTAATCTCTGCAGTATAAGAAAGATTTCCTACATGAACATTTAAATTAGAGCTAAATTTGATGTTTACAGATTTTTAATTCAAATTTTAATGGGACTAACAAAACATTTTTAGAATTTTGACAATAAAGTCATATTCATGGGAGGCAAAAAAAAAGTCTAAAACACATAATTTGCTTTTAACTGAAAATTCTTCCATTTATTCACCCTCATGTCATTCAAAAGTTCAAAATGTGATATTTTTTACCATTAAATACATTTACATTTACTGTACACACACACATAAAAGTCAAAAGTCTATATTTAAATTTAATAGTAGCCTACATATGCCGTACATGTCCCCACAATGATAGTAAAACATGACATTTAGACCTTGTTGCTACAATTTTTGTCCCTATGAGGAAAACAGCTTATAAATCATACTGTATGTGTGTGTTTGCGTGTGTGTGGTCCAGGTATACCCTACGTTACAAAATGTCCACACAAAGATGGCAATATACGATATCCTGGTCCGTGTGGGGAATTTTTTTTGGTCCCCATGAGGAAAACAGCTTATAAGTCATACCAAGTGATGTTTTTTGAAAATGTAAAAATGCAGAAAGTGTTCTGTGATGGGTAGGTTTAGGGGATTGAATATACAGTTTGTACAGTATAAAAATTGTTATGGCTATGGAAAGTCCCCATAAAACATGAACACAGAATGTGTGTGTGTGTGTGTGCCTACAAATGTCCCACCACAAAAGGACAACCTAAACAATTGTATTAACAAACATTTTTTTACTAAATTATGAAAGTGCTTTAAAGCTGCAGTCCGGCGTTTTTCTAGCCTGGTTAAAACCAGAACATTCTCAGTTGTAACTGAGTTATGGTCTGGCAAAGTGTCATAGACAAATCATTTCCAGAGGGGCGTCACCAACGGACGTCGCGGATAGACCTAAACCCAATCAGAGCGATGAAGGAGATGACGTATGCAGAGCGGCGGAGAAGTGTTGTTCTTTGCTCGGTTTTTAACAAAAAGGAATCGTTCAAATCGCTTAAAACAGACGCGATAGCTGATTCGAACGAGTGATGTTCGACGGCGGCATCCATCTTTGGAATGTAGGCTACAAAATCTGCTTCAAAATCCCAGCGCTGTCGTCATCGTGTAAAGCCCGCCCCAACGTTTCTGATTGGTGCCGCGATTTCGACGGATTGGAAATGGGCTTGAATGAGCTCTTTGCCAGACTAACTTTCAGAGCAAATCTAAATTTGCCGGAAGTTGTCTGGGTTTTCCCACGCTAGCGTTTTTCCTCTTTGTAGCCATCTCTGTTCGAAATCTGCAATTGCAGTCATTCGCGGAATTATCAACTTTACGTGAGTTGTAGTTCAACACCCTCGACACGGCACAGCGCGGATGAACACAGTGTTTGAGGAGACTGTGAGGCTGTCAGTCGCCGCGCCGATGTGGATAATGGCATTCAGAATCACAGATTATTCTTTTTGGAAGTATGACCAACATAAGAAGTTTCACCGGAAAATGTCATCTGAACTAGTAAGAAACATCCACTAGGGATGCTCCGATCGATCGGCCGGAGATCGGTGTCGGCCGATCATCACATTTTATGACTCGATCGGTACTCACTCAACTTGGCCGATCTCACAAACCGATCACAATTTGATGACGTCAAAACGTGAGGAGGTAGCCTATATGATGCGTGGGGACTTAAATGATTTGGCAGTCATGTCATCGCGGTGTGGAATTAGGCTGCTATGATGTGTCGAGAAACAATGAAAATGTTTTGCTATTTGCCGTGTATGTTTCAAAGGAATCTCACATCGAGGATCATTGTCCTCCAGAGAGAGCGCCTTTCTGAAGTGTATGCTACACTCGCTCAGTCCACAGCGCCACTCGCTCAGAACGCCCGCAGTGACATGCTGGTTAGAAAATATGTTAAATAAGTTGGGCTGCCCGTGCACGACTAATGTTTTTTTCTAGTCGACTAGTAGTAGTTTATTTAAGCCATTAGTCTAATCGCATATCTATATTAATTTAATTAATTTATATATGGGAGAAAATACTAAACCATAATGAGCGTTATCGTAATATTGGCTATATTCCGCATATCTAGCGCATGCATAAAGCTTGCCACAAAGAACCGGCAAAAGTAATGTTTAAGCAGCATGGTACATTTGAATTGTTTATTAATAAACTGCAAAGATACAGTTGGCGACGTTGACGCCATCTTCGCATAGTGAACGCGCTTATAGAGAGAAATGCACACTTCATACGGATTAGCCTGAGCAGAGAGTAGCCCATTTATTATCGATTTAAATAGTTTTTTTTTTTTTTTTAAGTAGACATTTCAAGCCTGAACTATACGTTCTCAGGTATGAGAGGCAAGTTAAGGTTCGGTTCACTTATGAGACGCGCTCCAGTTCACGCGCCGGCGTGTCCGTGTCCTGATTATATTGTCTGCTATATTTCGCTTATTATTTATTAAATCCAGGCAAATGGTTGATGAAACATAGTTTGAAGATACAATTTTTACAAAACGAAATTCACTTTAAAGAATGGCTTTCTACAAAACAAAACTTAATTAAGTGGTCAAAATCATGTCTGATATATTGGGCATCTTATGATCCTATCTTACTCATCTCATGCGGTTCCCTTTTAATATAATCAACATATATTACTTTTTTTTAAAAGAACACTATATTATAAAACATAAATATGAAACGTATATTTATGTTTTTAAGTTATATTTAAACGTCACACCACTCCGCTTTTCTCATGTGTGTGGCCTATATATGCATGTGTGCGTGCATATGGGGGAGGGGTGCGATTTTCGAATAATAAGCGAATAATACCCAATCTTCGAATATTATTTTTGCTTGAAATGCCCATCCCTTCTAATGAGTAGCATCAAACTACTCCAATTTGTTCTAATTAAATTAATAATTAATCTAATTAAATTAATTTTGTCCTGCTTAGACTTGTATTAGACCAGGTTTAAGTTACATCAGACTCTCTATTTTAGGTATTTAAATGTTTATTTTGTCCTCCAAAGTTTACTATTGGACAACGTTTAATTAAACCTTGTGGGCTGCATCAGACTGCTTCATTTTGTTTGTATTTATCTTTGTCTTATATTAAGCATCGGTATCGGGATCGGTATCGGCCGATCACCATGACAAGAAATCGGCAATCGGTATCGGCTGGAAAAATCCTGATCGGAGCATCCCTAACATCCACCTTTGTTCTGGTTCTGACATTGCAGTAAATCGCGCTGATTAAATCGAACAATCGCTTATAAGTTATCATATCACGCAAATTTTACTTTTTACTCAAATTGTTATTGTTAACCACATAAGCAAGCATTGCGTGACTACATGTAATGTCCTTCCGATATGTATCCTTGTTTTCGCATGAGCCGGTTGCAGTCTCTTCTTTCTGTAGCCACTCCGAAGTCCGAACGAAGTCTTTTGCATTTTACAACAGGTGAATCTCCAGTTGTCACTGGTGATTGTCGTATGAACCTTTCTGGATCCGCCATCAAATTGATAAGTTTAATTATATCAAGTGCTGTGAGAAAAGGCTATAAATCTCCACCTCCAACATCCTCACACGCAATATAGCCTACTAGCCGAGACTCCTTCTTTATGCGTACAGATGTGACGTAATGACTCAATATAGTCTACTAGCCGAGACTCTTCTTTATGTGTACAGATGTGACGTAATGACTCAATATAGCCTACTAGTCGAGACTCTTCTTTATGTGTACAGATGTGACGTAATGACTCAATATAGTCTACTAGCCGAGACTCTTCTTTATGTGTACAGATGTGACGTAATGACTCAATATAGTCTACTAGCCGAGACTCTTCTTTATGTGTACAGATGTGACGTGATGACTCAATATAGCCTACTAGCCGAGACTCTTCTTTGTGTGTACAGATGTGACGTAATGACTCAATATAGTCTACTAGCCGAGACTCTTCTTTATGTGTACAGATGTGACGTAATGACTCAATATAGTCTACTAGCCGAGACTCTTCTTTATGTGTACAGATGTGACGTAATGACGCAAAGACATGCTCGAATCTCCTGCGGAAATCCACCAGTACCACTGGAATTAAAAACATTATTACAAGCTTACCGCTTTGAACCGAGCTAAAGCAAGCAGATAGTTTTGAACACTGGCTGGTTATGTATTTTCTCAAATATGCATTTTGGATCATTTTAACCCAAAAAAAGCTACGGACTGCAGCTTTAACAAAAATACAAGCTTTGTCACCTGGCCCACATGCCTACAGACTTCCACTTCAAGTGTATTGTTATACAATGTAAAGTTGTATTATGTTACCGTTTCTCAATCCTTTCAGCTCATCCATTAAAAGGACGGTCTTAACATGCAGCATATGCAGTTACATGAGGTTGAAACTAACCTAGAACACTCTTTCAACGCATTTGCGTTGTTGTTGTGGGCAGAAGTTCATGAGCGTGAGGTTAAATGTGGTTTGGAGGCAGACAGCCACTGTAGATCAGCTCTGATGCCCCTGCTCAGAGAGATGTTACACTGCAGGGTGGAAAGAGAGGTTATCGAGTGCAGATAATGTTCTATTCATCAACAGTGCTTTTTTCTTTAGACTCTGCCATTTGAATACATTATTTATTTTTTAAGGTCAAGGCATTTACCACCACAGCCCCTAACGTGAGCAGAGCAGAGCGAGGGTATTCAATTCATCTCTATGAGAGCCGAGCGCAGCGTTTGCATGGTGGATTGTGAGATTGACATCGGAGAAAGAGCTGAGAGCATTTCAAAAGTTGTTGAATGCACAACTTTATGCAAATGAGGAGTGAAAATGACATCCGGGGTTGCAGATAGTGAGTGAATGTGCTGAAGTTTCCCCTGAATTTAGTGTGTAACTTGTATTGTTTAGAGTTGATATAAAAGGTCTACAGTTGGTTTGTGTGATAAAAAACATGAAACAAAGATACTTTTGCATCTTTAAATGTAAACATTACAACATAATGCAATGCCAAAGTGAATTCCAAAGTGACACATTTCAGAGAAAAAAAACCCTCAACTAAGTATTCAGGGGTGTGCACACTTATGTGGTTAGTTATTCCAAGTTTCTCTTTAATAAATATATATATTTTTTTTAGACTTTCTATATCCACTGTACATATTACTACATTTCATTCAGATTTCAAATGGAATCTTTCATTGCAACCAGACTTAGCAAAAGTGTATTAAATTGACACCATATCTTGAAAGTGTACTCAAAAGTTTATTAATCTGACACTGGCGTTAGTGAGTGAGGTTATGGCTCTGAAACATGCATACTAAAATGTCCCTCACAAATTAATTGCAAAATTACTTGCTATTTCTTAGAAATTATTCTTTGAAATGTATTATTAAAACACAGGGTGGCTAGATGAATGCACCGCAATAAGATTTGTTCAATCATTCTTTCAGACAATCCCCAAACTCCACATTTTAAATATGCATGCATTATTAAATATAGATCAGACTTCGGATTAAGAAGTTTTAAGAGCTCTAGTATTTTGTGGTGCAGACTGTAAAATGTCAATAAATATTGAGCTTTTTTTCTTTCTTTGCTTGAGATTTTTAAATGCATGACAGGTATACTCATACAATATACGAGACTGTGGTATTTTGTGTTGGTGTTAGGAATATGGGTGCACCATAACAGGTCAAGGCACACTTAAACCTGTGAGAATATCTCTTGCTGACAGTGAGGTGGAAAATGTGGAGGTAATTTGATATTGTGTCTTTATTAGATTAAACTCAAAAAGGTTGCCTTGGGTACGTTGGCTCAGCTGTATCATGGAACATCATCAATACACGCAGGAGCAGCACAACGACCTTTCTTCTGGCAAATAACCTCAGTTTACACACCCATTTAGTCATTAATTCTATCCTCATTTGTCTAATCTTTAGAGGTCAAGTCAAGCACAAAGTAACACAAGAGGTAAATCCGCTCCATACACATGGAGTTTGACATCTTGTGTTTTACATTTTAGATTCTAGAGGGCTAAATTGACATTTGACTGGATCCAGGATCCAAGATTAACAAAAGGCAAATGCAAGAAAAAAAAAATGGCTTTGGCTAGCAAAAGTTGTTGGCTGGTAATTAAAATATATCTTCACCGATTTTCAACCTGCTTTGTATTGTTAATGTCAGTAGTGTATGTAAATGAACAATGTTTACTCTTACCTGGACTGCAAAATTCCCATTAATTTGTCCGCAAAAGTCTGACTTTTGAGAGGGCTTTTGTGAAAACTATACATATTATACTTCCGCATTGTTATACCCCCGCCCGTGGACAGTTGTATTGACAGAGTATTGTTTATCACTAAAAATTGTACCGTACTTTCTCTATTTCTTTAAACACCATTATGGTAAAAATGTAACACTATGGCAACAGCCTTCTTACTTGTAGGCCTACGTGACAGTGTTTTCCTCCGGTTGCTTCTGACAGAATAGCAGTTTCCTTAAAGTCCCTGTAAAGTCAAAATTAAGTATGTGTTCTGAGGTTGTCACACCACAGAAAAATGTGTTATTAGCCACCCAGCCAAATTTGAATGATAAAAAAAGCCGGCAAGTACATAAAATAAGCTATCAAAATCTTGAAAAAATGAGCAGTATTCTCTGCTCTCAAACGCTAGGGGCGTGTCCGCTGGCTGCGCTGAAACCACGCCCACTCGCGGGAAAGCTGCCGACGCTGATATTAGGTGATACTGCTTTCGGGACGGGGAGATGAAGGCCGAGGCGGGAGATAGTCGGTTCGGCCCCATTCACCAGTAACAGCGGATTATCAGTGAATCCCAGTTGTCTCCGACGAAAGTTTATAAAACTATCCCGTGTAAAATGATCACTACAGAGGCGGGTGTTGGCGGTGATCCTCAGCTCTACATCAAGGTTGGGTCTTCAACTAAATTAATCCACCTCTTCTTGATGTGATCGTTTTCAGGAAATTTAAATAAAGACACCGCTCTGTTTTGTACATGATCGCATCCAGGTAGTAGCCTACACATTTCCGTGTCGAAGGCATAGCTAGGTAGCAAACTGTAGGCTGTAGTAACTAATAGTACTGACAGTAAGTCGCGATTGAGTGGCCTCAGTGCGTCATCAAGTAGGGGCGTGTCCAGGAGCTCAGGGGCTCCAGTGCGTCATCGAGCCCCGTTTTAGCCCCGCCCAAAAAATCTGGAAAATAGCAATGGTCAAAAACTGTTTAACGGTCTAACTCCACAATTCAATACTTCACAGTTCACAGTCTTTGTAATATGTTTTTTAGCAATACATTTCTAACATTTATAATGGGTTTAGAATTTTTTTTTAGAATTGCCTTTACAGGGACTTTAAGTTTTCTTTCCAGTTTAAAATGTTGATTACAAACACAGAGGTTTTTCAGATTTTCCCTCATGCTGTTCTCTCCATGTTCTGAAGCCTTTAGCCGCTGCCTAAAACACGCTGGATCCTTCAATGGAAACCAGAAAAAAAAAAAGATACTTCCACTAAATATTTACTCTTTGAATTCTTGCACTCGAGAATACAAATCAACACCATTATGAATAAAAGTTTGCTGAAAAGTATTTTATTTTATTTTTTTGCCTTCTGGATAGGCAGCCAATTTTTATCGAAAGACAATTTTGCCAGCAGTGAAGTACCCCTTTAATATACTGTACAAGGGTGGACGAAGCTAACAAATTGTAATAGCAAAAAAAGAAAAATGCAAAATACACTACACATAGCACGTATGTTGTATATTGCATAGAGAGAGAGCAAGGCGAACAAAACTATTTTTGTTTGTAAATGTGTATTTTTGTTTGCATTTACTACTAAAAGGTGCTTATGAAAATGAATAAATGTCATCATCATTGTCATTTTCATCATCATTATAATCATCAACACCAAAATCACCAACAGTGACAGTATAATTTACCTTCTTTACCATCAGGTGGATCCACTTGTTCTCCACAACAGCTGAAGTTTGACGCATACGTTACGACTGCAGCCAACATGACTCCACTTTGCGTGCCACGGCGGAGAGAGGGAATGTCAGATTTCTACAGAGTGCAATTCAAGCTGTCGAACCTCAAAAGTGATGGGAGCTTTTCAAAGCCGACACTCATTAAATATAGACCCATAACATGTACGTTTTGAAGAGCCTCTTTGAAAACGCAATCTTATGGGAATGTCACAAATGAATGGTTTCAGAAAACTAGCAGGTGGAAAGATGAATATGGTCTTTTAAAACTTGCTGCTTGAGATCTGTCAGTGCTAGTGGCCAGTGTTCATGGCTTACTGCATCTGACTGTTTCAGTATTAGCAATATACACTGAACAAAATTATAAACACAACACTTTACACAAAAGGCCTATTTCTCTCAAATATTGTTCACAAATCTGTTAGTGAGCACTTCTCCTTTGCCAAGATAATTCATCCACCTCACAGGTGTGGCATACCAAGATTCTGATTAGACAGCATGATTATTGCACAGGTGTGCCTTAGGCTGGCCACAATAAAAGGCCACTCTAAAATGTGCAGTTTTACTGTATTGGGTGGGTCCGGGGGGTATCAAACCAGTCAGTATCTGGTGTGACCACCATTTGCCTCACGCAGTGCAACACATCTCCTTCGCATAGAGTTGATCAGGTTGTTGATTGTGGCCTGTGGAATGTTGGTCCACTCCTCTTCAATGGCTGTGCGAAGTTGCTGGATATTGGCAGGACCTGGAACACGCTGCCGTATACGCCGATTCAGAGAATCCCAAACATGCTCAATGGGTGACATGCTTCCAGGAATTTTGTACAGATCCTTGCAACATGGGGGCGTGCATTATCATGCTGCAACATGAGGTGATGGTCGTGGATGAATGGCACAACAGTGGGCCTCAGGATCTCGTCACGGTATCTCTGTGCATTCAAAATGCAATCAATAAAATGCACCTGTGTTCGTTGTCCATAACATACTCCTGCCCATGCCATAACCCCACCGCCACCATGGGCCACTCGATCCACAACGTTGACATCAGCAAACCGCTCACCCACACGACACCATACACGCTGTCTGCCATCTGCCCTGTACAGTGAAAACCGGGATTCATCCGTGAAGAGAACACCTCTCCAAAGTGCCAGACGCCATCGAATGTGAGCATTTGCCCACTCAAGTCGGTTACGACGACGAACTGCAGTCAGGTCGAGACCCCGATGAGGACGACGAGCATGCAGATGAGCTTCCCTGAGACGGTTTCTGACAGTTTGTGCAGGAATTGTTTGGTTATGAGAAATGGTTCAGCTCATGAAAAATGGGGGCAAAAACAAAAGTGTTGCTTTATAATTTTCTTCAGTATAATACACCACAATTCATAATCAGTCTTTATTTAATTGAAATCAACCCTTTAGAGCTTATTTTAAGAGATCACAAATGTTCACACCCTCCAATTTCAATAAAAGCAGGAGAAATTTGTGTCCATTAACTTTTTCCCTGTACAAGTACCACAAGAATATTGCTCATGCTATTTAATTACAACGTGACCTTTAACTACTTTTAATTACAGTTGATTTGACAAACTACAACATGGTATAACAAAAGTACAACTTGTTCCATAGCAACACATGTGCTTGTGACAAAATTACAACCCCCACTATGCATCATATAATTCATGAGATTTTTTTTCAGTAAATTTAATCCTGCAAGTGGTTAAAACAGGTTAAAGAACTTTTAAAAGACCTGTAAATGCAGTATTGTATAATATGAGATATTATTTTAAACAGTTAGAGACTCTAATATAATGTTATATCTGCTTTATTGTCAGGTATAAAGAAAATAACTAAAAAGATCCTTTTTAAATGTTCTTGTTGTCATTGATTATCTGCTTTAGTGTCAGGTATAAAGAAAATAAGTAAAAAGATCCCTTTTAAAGAAATGTTCTTGTTGTCATTGATGAAAAAGATCAAATCTAATTATGCTGGATTTTTGTGTATGCTGATTGATTGCAAAGGCAGAGGAAAATGAGTCATGCCAAATACTAATATATTCTGAAATTTATGTTAATGTTAAAAAAAATTGATGATGATAATATAGTTTGTAATGAAAATAATTGTATTTAAGAGATAGCTCACCCCAAAAAAAGAAAATTGACTCACCCTCAAGTTGTTTCAAACCTGCATTTTTATTCTGATGAACACGCAAAATAAGATATTTGGAAGAACGTTGGTGACCACAGACTTCCAATGTATTGAAAATATATATATATATATATTTTTTTTTTTCAAATATCTTCTTTTCTGTCCTGTAAAAGAACGAAAGTCATGCTGTTTTGGAACAATATGGAGATGAGTAATGATGTTAGACTTCATTTTCATGTAAAGAAATGTGCAAAAGTGCTGTGTAAGTAAACCCACAGAACACATTAAAAATTTAAAGTTAAAATCATGTAGCACTATACGAAATTAGATTAAAAAAAGGGAGAAGCACAAACGTGCAGCTGTGTCACTGACTTCATTAAACTGCAGGAGTTCATTGCCGAATAATTCTTGACAAAAAAATGTAATCAAGTTATCTCGTGTGAACCCCGTGTACTCGAATAAATAGCTGTTCAGTCGGAGGGCTCCCCTGATAGGTTCAAGCTGTTATCAACTCCAGATTAATTTAACTGCAGATCACTACATCCACTTCTGAATGAAACAATGAAAATTATAAGACGCTGCGCATCACATTTGACCATGTTAACTAAATTTCCTCTTCTTTCAGTGAATCTAATTGTACTGCAAAATGAAACAAACAATGGTCCCAGTAAGGCGGTAGTAGCCTTGTGGCTAAAGATACAATACAGGCCATGCGGGTGAAGTTCAGTGAGCCAGAACATCAAGAGCAACCCAAGATCACGATCTTTGTTACACCACAGAGCTTTAGTTCAGGGCACTTAACATTCAATTGCTCCAATGGGTCTGTTCTTGTGACTAGTTCACAGTCTTGGTGGATAAGAGAGTCAACTAAACAACAAATGTCACTGGACAGCAGTATTTCTGCTAAGATTGCTGATAGATCTGCCACTGACTTTTGACCTTCTGTGTCAAACTAAAGCTCTGGCTTAATAGAATTGTGTGTGAATTGTTTTCCACCAGGCGGTTGATGTTATATTGTGTGGTGGAGTGAGTTAAGCTAAGGGATAGTAACCGTAAGGTTGGTGGTTCAAGCTCCGCAAGGAGCCACCACCATCGTGGTCTTGAGCAAGGCACTTAACCCTGGGTTGTTCCAAGAGGATTGTCCCTCTGCTTTGGATAAAAGTGTCTGCCAAATAACTACTACAGACTGCTATTGTAGTTTTCTGAGAACATGTTTTCAGCTTTTTCCTCAAAAAATGAATAAATCAATTGTAGCCTATCTTAGTGCTTCAAATGAGTTTCAGTATTCTAAAGCTGCCAACATATACCAATAGATTTGTGTTATGTGTCAATGCATTTGCATTCATAGGTATAGATACTTAAAAGTGTTCACACATACTGACATGGAAACAAACAAAATAAACAAGTGATGGAATCAAAGTAAACCATTTAACACACAATCATCTGAAGACTCGTCAGAACTGGAATTACAGGAACCTGTGAGGTGCTGCGGCAGGTAAGTGAAGAGAGTTTCAACCAGTATAACAATGAAAAACTTTGTCTACCCAAGCTTTAATTGTGATGCCAATACATTATAAACACAACAAAATCAACCTATCAATATTCTATAAACCTCAAATTTGTGATTTGTAAATGTGTACTTCCAAGTTCAACGCTATCTCACGACCAATTCGTACGAATTCATACGAGTGAGTAAAAGGTGGTTATTTTCTACGAATTCGTATGACCTCACTTGAAGGAATTCGTACGATTTGTCTAAACCTCAGTGATGGGTAAGTTTAGGGGCGGGGTCAGGGGTAGGCGTACGAATTCATGTGAATTGGGAAACTCGTAAAATATGTACTACTTAGGAAAAATCGTACGAATTCGTACGTGTCAGGTATGAATTCGTACGAAATGCCGTGAGATCGGGTTGGTACTTCTCTAACATTTACTAGTAAGTGGTTTACATTTTAGTAGCTGTATGTTGATATCTCTTAAAAGACATACAGTATTGTCCCCTGTCTGCTGCCTTTGACATCACAGCGCAGGATAGTTGCTAGTTCTAGTGGTGCCATCAGACATCATTGTTGTCCTGACATGGTCTTGCTGTTGCTTTTACATGGCTACATATACATGGCTTTTACAGCTCATGTTATTGGGTCAGAACAACCTTTTGACCGAACTGGGCACCTATAAGGGATTTTTTTGTTTGTTTGTTTTTTGTTACTTGCATACTTATGGAAGGTCTGACGTCAGCCGAGCAACCACTGAGATTTCTCTTAATATTAAAGATTTTCTTCATCTAAATTGCCTTGTTTGTGCAGATGTGCCCTGCAACTTGAAATGTTGCACTCAGCATTGTTTCTGCATTGCAAAACATCCAAAGGAGACGTAGAAGCGATCAAATCTGGCAGTGGTCCTAAGCCCCGGGATAAGGCCAAAGACCAAATACAACAAAGATGGAGGGGAGATGAAAAAGTATAGATAAATCTGAAGGAGGAGGGGTGGTGGAGTAGAGAGCAAACACGCTCTGGGCGAGTGCTTGTTCAGTGCCATCACAGAGGGTTTGAGAGGATTCTCTCTTGTGCAGTGCAAAAATAATATTTGCTGTTTCATATTTCAAAAAATATACTTATATGCGGCTGCACAGTGTGTGGAGCAGTGAGAGGCTTGGGAAGGAATGAGAGAACTAAGGCCCTAATGTCTACGGAAAAAAGTGTGAAAAATTGCCACTGTCCCTTTCATCTTTTTTTTTAACCGCTATTGAATTTTGTTCAAAAGCAGCAGACTTCAAAGAGTTGGGGGAAAGTCATGAATGTAAGGAGTAATGTAATTTATTGGAAACTGAAAGAAGAACACTACATAGGGCTTCAGCTGTAGTGCCCCACATTTCCTGGGCAATGTGTTTAAATTTCATTATTAGTTACTCATCATCAATCTGTTTATTAATACGTTTATAATGAAATAAGTAATAAGGTAAATAGTTTAAAATGTAGTTATTTTTTGTTTGTATAAAAAAAAAACATTTAATAAAATAATAAAGATTGTACACATGTGATGATGCGATTCTGACCCATAAGTAAAAAAAAAAAATCAATGTTCCTACCATCAGAGCCATTGCGAGTCCAAAACAGTGAGATATGATAGACAAATCCCGACAGAAAACAAGTATATAAAGTGTACATAGGATTTGAGAACATGTTCTGTGTGAACGGCCTCCGCTATGAAGAACAGAATGACAAAATTGATTGCTGGATAGCTTTTCAGCGTTATGGCAAAGTGAACATTTGACAAAATAAATATTTTCCCTGAGAATAGGTTTTTTAGTCTGTATTCAATGTGATGCAATAAAAACACAGTGTCTTGTGAAATAATGACAAGAAATACCTTTCTACTGAGTTGTAGTCGTATGCTGCATGTAAAAGTAAGCAGTTGTACTGTTTTTGACTAATTTCACAACCAGTGTTGGGGACAGTAATGCATTACAATATTATGTTACTGCCTAAAGAAGTAACTAAGTACGTTACTTAGTTACTTTTTATGGAAAGTAGTGTTACGTTACTTTTGTTACTTTTTCTCACTTTGACAAATGTAAATGCACTTTCACACCAAAAGTGAAATGAATATGCCACAGTCTGAAGGAAATGCAAATTCACACATGTACAGAAGAACGGAATACTGAATCCGTATTACTGAATGCATGTTCACATTTAGTCGACTACAATAACCATCATGTTTAGACAGCACACACAACTCCTCTGTTCTTACTGCCGATTTCCCTCAACAGGGAGACAGGAGAGCTGTCAGTCAATAAATGGGAAAACAAAGTAATTTGTGTGACTTATTTGAAAAAGTAAATCAGATATTTTGTTGTAAATTTAAAAGTAATGTGTTACTTTACTAGTTACTTGAAAAGGTGATCTGATCTGATTACGTAACTTGCTTTACTTGTAATGCGTTACCCCCAACACTGATTCACAACCACTTATGCAGTCTGAACAATAGAAATTGTGGGCTGTAATGATAGATTTATGTTCAGTTAAAAGAATTAAACTACAACCCCCTAAATTAAATGATAATTTAATTAATCTGATTAATATAACAAGATTAGATTTAAATAAATGATCACATCTATTAATATAATATTTTCAGTTTACGCACTACTACTCTGGCTGGCAACTGAAGGATGTAAGTGCATTAAATGATCATGATCATAAAAAATAAAATAAAAAAACGGACTTCCATTTTCCACTTGCTTCTTGTTGCCAACTCCAAAACAGAAGACAAGAAAAAAAAAAGAACTGACTGAACTAACTCTTAAATGTAGGTCATGTAAAGGCCTGTTGACAAGATATATAGGTGAAATGAAATGACATGAAACTATAGGTGACTTCGACTCCCGAGTTTAGAGGTACCGTGGACGATTTAGCGAGTGACTGGGCTCTGATCTTCAGGCCTGACCTCCGTGCAGATGATGGATGGGTAAGAGCCAGCACTGATAGCTGCATATCCATCAAACAAAGGCTCCCTTGATGAATGAATATGTCCTCTATCAAACGTGCATCACCTCATGAGCTGTCATTTGTGGTGAAATGCGTTCTTCCTTTTAGCATGAGATTAATGAACTCAGGAAATGATTTAGTCAGCAGCTCACAGAAGGTCAAAAGGAGGTGAGGGTAGGTAAGTTTGGGAGCTGATAGCTAACCGTAACTTGATCAGGAAGAGCGATCACTGTCAGGGCAACTGCCACTGCGTCTAAGTGAGATTTTACATTTGGACATATTGCTTATGTTCTGAAGTCATTCAACTGAAACCGAAAGGAAATACCAGTGGTAAGTGTTGAAGTGCACGTGGCTTGTTGCTAGACAGGTGTTGTGCATATTTTTGTAGTTCACTAATAACAGTCCAGCTCACTTCTTTTTCTCATTTAGTGTTAACCCTAGAATGCCAGAACCCTAAAGTCCTGCCATTTAGTCAACGGTCTGGCCTCTGAAGACTAGGCGAAGAAAAATGTCCTCGAGTTTCCACAGGGAAAAAAACATTCTTGAGGGTGGCCATACGATGACAGAATTTTCCGTTTAAATTAAAGCAAATGATCTACAGAAGGTGCAACTTGGACTGTCACACCTTCCTCTCGCAGTCTGAATGGGCATGATGCTTCTGTTGCTAGGATACAGACCTGGGCAGTATATTAAGGTATATCAAAAAAATTACGTCAGTAGTGCTGTTTATGTGTTATGCATTTGAAACATCAAGGGGTCTGGGAAGAGGAAATGATGAGCTAGAGATTAAAGGCTCGGGGTTTCAGGAACACAATCATTATGTCTGAACTGTGGTTGGATTGGGATAGATGTTTAGAGGTGACAGGAAACAAATTGATTTTTGCTTCATGGAGGGGAATAAAGTCCTGCTATATCTATGGCGTAAGTCATAGTTTCTAAGATTCTTTCATTTAAACCTTGTGTACTGTTGCATTTATGCACATTTGTTGAAATAAAACCAAGGATGCTTATTACTTTGATTTTATAATAAGAACAGTATTTCTTCTAAGACTCTATCAGACACAGCTTTCGTATTGTCAGCTACAGGTTTATGTTTATAGCCCATGGGGAGACAGTCTGGGGTCCCAGTAGTTTCTCTCCAGCCGTGTCTGCCAATACTAATGTCTGTTATATATTTTTGTCCCGTGCATGAAAACAAACCTGGAATGAAATTGGTCTGTCTATGGTACCTGTTTTTCTTGTATGTGTGTGTGTGTGTGTGTGTGTGTGTGTGTGTGTGTGAATTGGGGGGTGGAGAGGGAAAATAAGAGGTTGATTTCAGATTATGGTGGTAAACAGAATGAAAGGTCTTTGTGGCGTAGCAGCCATAAGCTCAAGGCTGGTAAACGGATGGTTGCTGGTTCAAGCCCTGAAAGGAATAAGCAATGAACTTTCACCAGCTGTGTCCTTGAGCAAGCTCTTTCAGGTATTATCTTCGGCCCTTTTTTGCCATTACGCTGTAGTACTTTAATCAAATCATACATTCTCATTGATATTCTTTGAAATAAAAGACAAGATGCTCAAGGAAAAAATGTTGTGCTGTTATATACTAATATGTCAGAAGTCTCAGGTCTCAGAATTACATCTTATGGACATTACATATTTTAACTTTCTTTATTGTGTTATATTGCTGTTTGAGCATAAAAATGTCTGCCGAGTTAAAAAGAGCAAAGTCCACTGCAAAGAGTTATTATCTATATTAATAAGCACTGTTCAATGAAACACCTTGACAGTAGTCTTTCAGTTGTATTCTAGGAACATACACGTCACAATATTCATCATTTAAATAATTGCTGTCCAAGGCATATGTAAAATAAAGGGGGTAAGGCCTGGTTGAGTGTGTTAGCTTTAGTAGTTTGTTCTCGTCATTCCCACCCTGAATCTAACACGGTTATGCTAAATGGGCGTGACATTTCTCAAACATGCTCGAAGCGGTTGACCAATCACTACACACTGATTCAGCCAACCTATCAGAGCACATTGTGCTTCTCAGAAGGAGGGGCTTCAGAGACAAGAACTAAACAGAGTGTTACTGACAGACTGGGAAGAGAGGTGCTGCAACAATGTAAAATAATGTTTTTTGTACATTCAAGCATGAAAACATATTCAAGTAGACCCCAAAAACAAAATCAAGACTTTGTAAAAGGGCATTATGGTCCTCTTTAACAGATAATATGTCACCATTGTGAAGAAATTAACTTTATATTCTGAATGTAGTGTTTACAGGACAAATACATACTCAAAATATGACCAAATTCACACTGGGACACATAAGGACAAGGATCAGTTTTTACATTATAAAATCAGATTTGTGTCCCTTTTTCTGTAGAACCAAATCCAAGGAATTTATAAACAAATCTAATGTGTGTTTCATATTCATCAGATGGTTTACAGAATCTGAGGTCCTGATCTGAAAAATCGAAAAGTGCACAATATGCACTCTTCAATACTGTTCAAAACCTCCGTTTTGCAGGCACAAAAACACTCAGTTTTCACAATGCCACTGTAAACATGTATGATGTATGCTATGAGAGATGTGCACACACGCACAGTAGACAATGGGTGAGCTACTCTGATACAGAAAAGTGCTTCTCTTGTCACACAGTTTGCCACAGCAATGGCTTCAAGAGGGATTTCAAAGGATTAGGCAACACAGAGCTGTCAACAAAAGAGTACAAAAGAGAGAGTATGAAGACAGAATAAAGAGAGAGTTGAGCTCTGCATGTCAACATACAGAAAAGAGAAACTGGGCTATATTTGCAGGGGAGAGATTACTGACTTACTGGATGCAAATAAGTTACTGGTGTCCATTTATTTTGGATTTGAAAAAGATTTATTCATAACCAACTGTCAGGGTTTAGTTGGTTAGTGCGACCCATTTAGCCCCTGCTGGTAGGTGTTGTAACGACACCATTTGGAAACAAAAAACTCATAGTATTGTAGATAAGGGGTATCTTTTTTCTTTTTTTAGAAAGTTTAATTAACTTGCAGCCTTCAATTTTATAATATAACCATATCACGATTATCCTGCAGTGCCATTCATTTTTATTTGTATTTTGCATTGGGAAACCCTTTTGTAGTTTTTTTTTATTTACAAGACAGCTTTTTGAATTGCATATTTTAGCTGCATCAAGCTGCATCAAGCTGCTATTGGGACGAATATTGGAAATTGAAAAAAAATCCAAACAGTTTTTTCAAGGTATTATAGACCTCCTTGACCCAACTGAATATCCAGTTTTTGGAATGAGCTTTGAAGGTGGAAGTACAACAATGTTGTTGTTTTTTCTTTGGATTTGCAGTGCTTAAAGGGGTGGTATAATGCCCTTTTTACAAGATGTAAAATAAGTATTTGATGTCCCCAGAGTGTCTATGTGAAGTTTTACCTCAAAATATTTTTACATAGCATGTTACTTTTATAAAGGTGAGAAAAAACGCACTGTTTTTGTCTGTCCCTTTAAATGCAAATGAGCTGCTGTTCCCTTTTAAGAAGAGGGTGGAGCTACAACAGCTCATGTCCTTTTACCTCACACAGACATGCACTGAACATTTCAAAAACTTTTAGCCTTTTATGTTCAAACCGGAGTCAGACAATGATGGAGAGACTCAAGAAGAAGTGACAACATGTAGAAGCAACAGAACATTTCTGAACGGTTAGTTGATGAATTTATGTAGCTTATGTGTAGTTATCTTCTAGTCATTGATTAGCATATTCTGTCATGATAATCTATAAATCGCGTTCCCCGGTAAATTTTAGGTTAGTGATGTCACCAACCCGGGAGGAATGTGGTGTAGTCCCTACCAGCCATTTGTTGTAGTCCTTAAAAAACGATTTATTTAAAAGAAAATTTCTCCCTTTGCTTTGAACTTTGAGCGTTGTAACTTTGCAGATGTTGTTTATGCTCAAACTGCAACATTACACACTAACTAAAGTTAAAAAAAGTGAAATTATAATCAACCACCCCTTTAACCAGAATGCAAGGTCAGAGAGTTCTATGAGTGCTCGGAGGAACTAACTACAGGCAAGTGTATAGTAGAGCATGACTGTATTAACCAATTGAGTGTCAACAGGTTTATGCAGAGATGCCCAATTATTTAAGCAATAAAACTGCATAAGAATGGCAATGATTTACGTACTCAAAACAATGTTGCTAGAACCATGCCACTCACAGGGAAGATCTGTTTATCTCCAGAGGACAGATGACTTCAACCAAAGCCAGAAAGAAGGGCTGAAACGACCTCATAAGTGCAGCAACATTGTACTTAACTTTATGCTCTTAGCAACTTCCTTCCTCTATAATTCAGTAGCCACCTCCACTTTTGTATTGCCTGATTGATCTTTTATTTTTATTTTATTTTTTCTTTAAATGACCCGGGTCAAGCAGTATAATGGACTGGCCTCCTACGCAGAGTAATTTTCCCTCATGTATGACCATCTGTCTATTTTTACTTCACCCATCGCTCCTGGTGTTTCATAATCTCATCGCTCAGACACCATTTCCTCTCAAACATCAGGGGCAACTGGACCAAAAGTTTCATTTTCTAGCCACAAACCAAGTCGAAAACGAAATGTGTTAATGCAGTCATTATTGGCACCATATGAGTCAAAGGCGAGATGGCAATTGGCTGTTAACCACACGTTAAATTCACTTCACTTAAGCACACAGCAACTCTTAACATATCAGATAGAATATTTCATATGCAGACTTAATCTTTGATATTTAAAAATAAATACCATGTTTGTGTTGAGAAATCGCTCTAACTGACACAGGGTCATTGAGAACTTGAGACAAGCACTTTGAAAGGAGAACAAAAGAAGATCATATCTAATTAACAAGATTATCTGCTTCAGGCTATTGACAGTTGTGCCTTTGGATGCTCAAGGTTCCTCATAAATATACATTTAGATATGTGTGTCAAGATCAAGATGTGTCTCGTGACATTGGAGATGGTGAGATCATCAAGATCCATTACAGCAGGAGCAGAAGAAACGGCTTAATTTGTATTTATGCATGCAAATAAATGCTTTGTTTATCAATCTCATAAGAAAAAAGCTCAAGAGGGTTAAACATTTATCCAGTGGACACTTCAAATAATTCTTTTGCATTCAAACACCTAATTAAACCATTAGAATAAACGTATAAGATAATGCGGTTTCAGTTGTTGCAGAACATAAAAAGGATCTTAAGATATATAGGAAACCTCTGAAAAGCCCCTGGTACATCTAGATGCATTTAAACTGTTGTGTGGGAGTAGTGTTAATTATATAGGAAGTATAATGGTCTAGGAATCGACTGCCCTGTTAGTTTCTCCAACAGTGCTGAGATGACCAAAGTGGAAGAATACAATTTAAAACTTCTAGGAAAATGGCAAGTGGAGACAAAGGGTTAGAGAAAATGAACATGTACAACCCCAAATCAAGAAAAGTTGGGGCAGTTTATACTAATGTTTTCACTGAACAACTTGATTCTGATTTTGAAAATATAAAAAACACATTTTGATTGCTGCTACATTCCAAAAAAGTTAAATAAAAGTGAAAAGTTTATAGATGATCAAAGCTAAACACTTTTGAAACAGTCAGTCCACAATAGGTAGGTGAATTGGTAATAGGTGAGGGTATTGTGATTGAGTGTTAAAGGAGCATCTCAGTCTTCGCAAGCAAAGATGGGTCATGGCTCACCACTTTGTGCGAAATATCATGAGAGAATTGCTAAACAATTCAAAAATCACATTTCTCAATGCAAGATTGCGTTGTATTTGCATTGCATTAGGTCTTTCACCTTCTAACTTACATAATATTGTGAAAAGAATCAGGGAATCCAGATAAATCCCAGTACACGTAGGGCAAGGCAGGAAACCTCTGTTGAATGTATGACCTTTCAGCCCTCAGACGGCATTGCATGAGAAACCCTAATGCTACTGTGTTAAACATAGCCACATGTGCTCGGGAGTACAGTGGAAAACCATTGTCACGTAACACAGTCTGCTGCTGCTGCATTAAGGAATGCCACTTGAATCTCTTTTATTCAAGGAGAAACCTATACATCTGTTCAATGCAAAGAGTTCACAGGGCCCAAGCTCATCTCAGATGGTCTAAAGACAGTGGAAATGTGTTGACGAAAGGGACCATCCAGTCTTTCATCAGCGACACGTGCAAAAGCAAACATCTGTCATGGTATGGGGGCGCATCATTGCAAATGGCATGGGTGACTTGTATGTGTGTGAAGGGGGGTTATTTTGATTAAAGATTATGAGCACATAGGATTTTTTTTTTTTTTTTATAAAATGTGCACGGATAAAAAAAATGATTTATAATAAATACTGCAATATTCTGTTAAAATTTTTAATTCTGATTTAATGGTGATTTTAATAATGTAATCATAATCACACACATAATATTATTTTTTCACATTATGAATGGGGCATTTTTACATGAAAATACTATAATATTTAAAGTTTAGGATGGGGGCTGTCCCTTGCATTAGGATGATCACATGTGGGGGTCTGTGGCATCTAAAAGATTGAAAACCCCTGGCAATAAGGTACATAAGCCACAGACACATCTGGCATATTGGGTTGCATTTAAACTCTTATGTGAGTGCAACTTTAATTAGACAGAAGGTATTGTTTCAAAGTGACAAACAGAGTGTTTAAATAAAGCTGTGTGAATGATGTTGGATTTATACACATAATACTGTAAGCCAATCAATAAAGAATGCAAGTAAAAAGAGGATTACATCAAAATAAGCTTATTTCCAAGCACTAGTTGAATGCTGAATCTTTAAGCCTTGCCAGAATTAAATGAGATGGCTTTTGTTTGTTGATATCATGTATTACAATGTGTATTCATTGTCACTTTTTTAAAGAGTTGGATCTTTATCAATACCTTGTAGTTTCTGCACATCTTCATCATGTCGTGAATTATTTATGCGCTTAACTTCGTGTCACTAATGCTGTCTTCGTGTCTTCATGTGCTATCGGAATCATTGTAAATACAAGTTTCTTAGTTGGAAATCGGACACCCTCTAAAGTTGTATTGACCGCTGGGAAGCCCGGGAATAATTTTGATACCCAAGTTCCCTAGTGGGCGTGCCATAAACTTTAAATATGGCGGAGGACAGAACGATTGCTGCTGTCACTGGTATTCTTTATTAGTTTTTTTCCAACAACAGCTACATCTCGTTGTTGTAGTTGTGCATATTTACATAATCATTTGAAGCATAATATATGTATTATCAGCCTGTTCTCACGTAAATGCGTCTCTATAGCACGCATTGTGTATTATCGTGCAATTTATACGCGAAAATGAGTTTTTACGTGCCTATGATACGCAGTTTTCGCGTGCATTTGATACGCAGTTCATTTGCGTGTAATACACACGCACCCCACACCACTAATTCTACCCAAACGTACACTCACCTAAAGAATTATTAGGAACACCATACTAATACTGTGTTTGACCCCCTTTCGCCTTCAGAACTGCCTTAATTCTACGTGGCATTAATTCAACAAGGTGCTGAAAGCATTCTTTAGAAATGTTGGCCCATATTGATAGGATAGCATCTTGCAGTTGATGGAGATTTGTGGGATGAACATCCAGGGCACAAAGCTCCCGTTCCACCACATCCCAAAGATGCTCTATTGGGTTGAGATCTGGTGACTGTGGTGGCCATTTTAGTACAGTGAACTCATTGTCATGTTCAAGAAACTAATTTGAAATGATTCGAGCTTTGTGACATGGTGCATTATCCTGCTGGAAGTAGCCATCAGAGGATGGGTACATGGTGGCCATAAAGGGATGGACATGGTCAGAAACAATGCTCAGGTAGGCCGTGGCATTTAAACGATGCCCAATTGGCACTAAGGGGCCTAAAGTGTGCCAAGAAAACATCCCCCACACCATTACACCACCACCACCAGCCTGCACAGTGGTAACAAGGCATGATGGATCCATGTTCTCATTCTGTTTACGCCAAATTCTGACTCTACCATCTGAATGTCTCAACAGAAATCGAGACTCATCAGACCAGGCAACATTTTTCCAGTCTTCAACTGTCCAATTTTGGTGAGCTCTTGAATTGTAGCCTCTTTTTCCTATTTGTAGAGGAGATGAGTGGTACCCGGTGGGGTCTTCTGCTGTTGTAGCCCATCCGCCTCAAGGTTGTGCGTGTTGTGGCTTCACAAATGCTTTGCTGCATACCTCGGTTGTAACGAGTGGTTATTTCAGTCAAAGTTGCTCTTCTATCAGCTTGAATCAGTCGGCCCATTCTCCTCTGACCTCTAGCATCAACAAGGCATTTTCGCCCACAGGACTGCTGCATACTGGATGTTTTTCCCTTTTCACACCATTCTTTGTAAACCCTAGAAATGGTTGTGCGTGAAAATCCCAGTAACTGAGCAGATTGTGAAATACTCAGACCGGCCCGTCTGGCACCAACAACCATGCCACGCTCAAAATTGCTTAAATCACCTTTCTTTCCCATTCTGACATTCAGTTTGGAGTTCAGGAGATTGTCTTGACCAGGACCACACCCCTAAATGCATTGAAGCAACTGCCATGTGATTGGTTGATTAGATAATTGCATTAATGAGAAATTTAACAGGTGTTCCTAATAATCCTTTAGGTGAGTGTATAATACACACGCACCCCACACCACTACTAAACCTACCCTAACCAACTCATGCGTATCCTATGCACGTAAAAACTCATTTTCGCGTATAAATTACACGATAAACACAATGTGTGCTATAGAGACGCATTTAGTGTGATCGGGTTGGTATAATATACAGCGGAAATAGCCTGTATTAGACTGAAATTCCAGAATTGTCAGCATGCTGACTATAGATAGCACAATGAATGTTTATATGGTTGTCAATGAATGGGGCACTAAATATCATTTTGGCTTTAATAAGATTTTCCAAATAAATAAGCGAGAACAAACCTGGTGTCCTCCATGATTGCTGACATTTCTGATAGCACATGAAGACATCTTTTCTTAAAAAGACTGGTCATTATAGAGGGGGTGATAGAAGCCGGGCTGTTTTAGTCAAAATAAATAAATAAATCTCTCCGTGCCAAGTCTCCAAGACATCTCCAGCTATGGTCTAATTACAGATTTCTGATGCTTTGTTTACTAGACTTTTGACATGGCTTTAAAAGTGTTCATTTTTTGAAAGCCAGGAAAAACATCTTTGGAGTCAGGGGGACCAAACAGCTTTAGAGTTTAATCTTACAAGTTGAAGGCTCTAAGCCTCATGTTTTGTGTAATTATTTTTTTTTCAGGGTTTTGAAAAAACACAGGCCTACATATATTGCAGCAAATCTTCTGTAAATCTGTTCTTGAAGCCGCCAGTGAACGTAATTGGGACATGACGCTTTCTGGTGTTGCTTTGCTGTTATACATTTAAATTAATATTGAACAGAAGAAAATGCATTATTCAAAGCATCAGTGTTCCCAGGGATGTGACTGTAGTTAAGTGCAGAAAAAATACAATATATTCATATCATGGCTTTTTCTGACATTAATCTATGGCTTTAATCTGTGCCTGAGTTTTCTCTTCTTCTCTAATATTAATGCAGTAAATTAATGAATGTATTTGTTTCTATTGTACTCAGACACACAAGTTGAGAGGTGTGTGTGGTTTATATCCTATTAATGAGTTGTTATCTTTTATGTCATCATTTTACCAGTTGTTATTCCATAACTTTTCAGCTCCAAAATGAGATGTTTGAACCACGAAGGGAATATTCTATTTTGTTTGATTGCAGTTTAACGGTCTCTGACTAATTTATCATGGAAGTATGCTAAGAAATCATACAATATAAATTAACAACCTGATATAGGTTAGAAAACATGAAGACCCCAGAGAGAAGTTGCCACATCATCCTAAACTTTCAAGTGCTCCCTGCGGGCACATGATAAATTGATTGCGCTGTTTGGATTACGTTGGCACACAGAGGCATAAAACTGTACCAGTCACATCATCCAACCATAAACAATAACATTCAATTTTCCTTTTCCTTTTTGGAATATTAATCAAGCCGTACTGTCGTCCTAAGGAAGCGGCTCTGTCAAAACAGATATCGCTCACTCTCTCATGAGCGCGTTTCTCAACAGGATGCGAATCTGCCGCAAAGTCCGCCAACAAAGCTCAAAGAGAGTTCAGCGGTAATCATACTATCTGAAGAAAATGTCAGGCCTGACATTATCTCAAGCATAACAGCCGAGAGACTCCCTGAGTTAAACAGCATTTTAAAACCAAGACAAGCACTGAGGTCATGGCAGACATCCGTATGACCTTCAAAACAGGCAGAAGGAAATTAAGCCCACTGCTCGTCTCTGCCTGGACTGCAGCCGCCGCTGGAGAAATTCACCGTGTTTGGGTTTGTGAGCTGATTCATTATGCGAGAACTCAAAGGCCGATGCATGTAAATGAGGAGTATGAGCAGATATTATTGTGCTTCTCTTTTGATGTTATGGAGGTAAAACATCGCAAACAGACTGGTGCTAAATGTTAGCTGTATAACTTGCTGTGGAACCATAAACAGGGCTCATCACTCCTCCACCCCAACTCCTCACTATTGAATTTTCCTATCCTATCCAGGGATGGCCCGAACCAGAGTTCACACCTATCTGGGTTCAGGCCAAATTCCAAGCTCGGAGCCCTCATCTCGGACAGCACGGCAAATACGCATATTCTGTAATCTGTACTATCCCTGGTTTCAGACAAGTCCCAGACTAAAATGCATTTTTCAGCTGTTTTAACTGAAAGCAGTTTGTTTTTGTTTTGTCTCAAGATGGACACCAGTAATGTTTTTTTTGGGGGCATGTTTATTAAAGGTACTTAAATGTCCTAATTGAACTTAAGCTAAATCCTGGCCTTATCTAAGCCCTGTCTGGGAAACCAGGCCTATATCTGATTAGAGCGAATTTTACAGTATATTATAAAAGCACTACAGATAAATGTAAATTAAATCGAATTTAATAAACAATGAACCATTTAAAAAGTCAAATGGACCTGCAACTTAAAAAATACATGTATTGCAAGAAAAATGACAAGTACTGTTGATGCCTGAGAAGCTGGTGTTTTAGGCCATTTGAAGCCACATCACTGCTTCATTCAAACACATGCTAATATGCAAAGACTGCAGTGGCGTGATGGAATCTTCCAAAATGAGGTGAGAAGGTCACCAGAGCAACATTTTTAGTGGTGCATGGTTGCCTGGTAGCGAACCGAACAGCATTATTACTAACATAAAAGCATAACATCACTGATTTGGTACACTCTGTGGGGCGTATTTAACAGTGTGGACACCTACCAACCTCACAAAAGGAAACACCAACCCCAGACTGAAAAAAACAGTCAGAATCCAGTCTGCTGCTGAGATCAAAGTGTCAAAGTAAACATCCAACTCTCAAACAAGCAGTAAACACTGAGAGAAACTCTCTAGGAGAGACAGACAGAGCAAGAACAATAGAGATTTACCCACAACTTAATTCATTAAACTGACTGGATAAATCATGGTTAAAAAGAATTAGCATTTTAAAGAGTCTGAAAAAAAGCAGCAAATGCAAACATTAATTAGAACATTAATTTAGTTTCTGTCTCTATGAAGCCCCTCCTTCCTAAAAGCACAATGAGCTCTGATTGGTCAGTTGGACAAATGTGTTGTGAATGGTCCAGAGCTTTGAGTGTTTCGTAAATGTCGTGCCCCCTTACCATAACCGTGAAGGCAAAAGTATTCTTCACTTTTCATACTTTCGGCTTAAGTTTTAACACACTAACACAACTCAACCAGGTGTCGCACCTTTTGATGAGTTTTTAAATGAGGAATACTGTGACGTGAACATCCCTGTGCTCCACACTCCAGTCCAGTAGGTGGCGAAAGAGAGAGAAGAGAGTATGTTCCAGGAAGAAAACTCAAGTCTACTATCGAAGCGTTTCAGGGAGTTCAGAAATTGATATAAATAACTACCTTTGTACTGTAGTGGACTTTGTGCTTTGTAACTTTGCAGACCTTTTTCATGCTCAATCAGCAACATTACACACAAAAGAAAGTTGAAAATGTAAAAAAGCATAACAGGTCCTCTTTAAAAGCATCTCAGTGGATAGTAGTTCTCATTCACAATCATTCAGTCAACATAATGTTACCCCATGTGTAGCATTGGGTGGGTACAGTGAAAAACTTGTGAAATAGCGTCAAATTTTACAGTCGAAGACTAATTCTGAACGAATTGTGACTGAGAATAGGAAATTACCTTTCATTTTTGAGGCATGTAAGAGGCTTAATCTGTGCCCAGGAAATTTGTTCCCTGGTTGCTGCAATAAATGGAGAGGGACAACACTTGACAAGAACAAGCCAATTCAAAACAAAGAGGCAAAGTGCCAAAATGTTTTTGCAATTCTAATACCATGAACATGGTGTTCAAACCATGGACAATAATCACAATTATCCACTTACAAATCCACTTGTGGCAATCTTACAGCAAGACACATAATAGGAGAATTACAGCCGTTGATACAAAGCTCACAAGCGCACCGCTTAGAGAACAATTTAAATTCATATTAACTCAAAACATGACAAGAAAGGTTTGATTTATTCCTATGGCGAATGTCAAAAAATCTACCAGCCACTTAGCATGCTCTCATTTAGATCATTTACTTCAAATTGCAAACGTGATGGGTTTTTGTTTCTCTTAATTGAAATGAAAATAGATCATTCTAAAACCAAAGACAAACAGGAAAGACAATTCTAACACTACATTAAAAGATATTAGTAGAAATGAGTTAGGCATACAAAAAACAAAACAAATTTAAACCAACACTTTTGGGGAATATGTAGGAACAATATCCTCTATATTTGAATAAAAGACAAGACAGTGTAAGTGATGAAATATTGTAAACTGTTTAATGATAGATAGATAGATAGATGAGAAATTGTTAATAACAATTAAAGAAATAGGTCTATACACAGACAAATGTACCGAACAGCCTCAAGAATGGTAGTTCTTCATTATTATTATTTTTTTTTTCAATTTAATCTTCAACCTTTTGCATTTGAATAGAAATAATTCAACTGTACACTAAGCCTGTAAACAAAATGGGCATAAAGCTCTCTGAGAGTATGGGAATATGGACCTTAGCTAAAAAACAAAAAAAAAACAATGATACACTTCATCCATGGTCATGAAATTTAAAGTTGAATATGAAAATTAAGTGGTTGAGTTGAATTGAATACATATAAGCAAAATTGTGTATTTTTTAGAGATCATTTGTGATTATTAAAGAGAGGGTGAAATTAAAGACAGATACTAAACATCTATAGTTCAAGTAAACAATTCACAGATTTACCTGAGTCTCTAATTTTATTTTTCTAAATTGCAATATGTAGTTAAATGCTGCGATTCATCAATGTTTCTGACTCTTGCTTAATTGAGTTTGTTTTTCTGCCAGAATAATATTGCTCTAATTGTATAATGAAAAGTAAAACCTGATTATAATTGGATATTTAAACTGATTTTGCCCTTCAGTGTAATTAGCTACTTAGCTTATAATGTAATTATCTATTTTTAAAAGGTGTCTTGACTTTAGCTTAACTAACTCAAACTATTTGTATCTTTTCAAGCAATGGTTTCAAAAAAAAGTTTCCAGGAAATTTGCAGGAACATTTGTTATATATACAAAATCACATTTAGAATGATTGTAGACACATCTTTACAAATGAGTCTCCTGTCTGCTAATTCAGTCTGTGTTCACGAGTCGTGCTGACAGCCGAACGTAATGGTGAGCTCAAGAGGAATGACTGCTGCTAAGACCTGCCTGTGAGAAGAATTCGTAAATAACACACCTCACATCCATGGACCTCAGGGGTGACTACAAGTGTCCAACTTGATTAGCTCATACTCTCAGAAGGGGTCCAATCTGTTCATATGTTCCTCCAGCATAAACAGCATTTTAACATATCAAATCGAATCTACTGCTATAATGCACAAGCAAAACAATTACTCTAGAAGGCCTGCTGGTTTGTAGCAATTAAATGAAGGTTAATTAAACACACAAACAAATAAACGAGAAGGAGCAAATAAAAAAGTTGAATTTGATGATATATGGTTAGGTTTATTAAGTTCAATTCACATTACACACGTAAAATCTGTTGCTCATGCTCTGACTTGATCTGTCCGTGTGAAATAAAGGAAATCGAAGAGAGTCTGTCTTAGACCTGAATGATTGTGTTAGTGGAGACTGCGGACAGATGGCTCGGGACCCGAGTGTATCCGCTGGAATAAGTTGGTTTGAAAACTTATCACACAAGCAGACCTGACACGTCAACACCCCATCTCTCATATGGGAATTGAAAAGAAAACTGAAAAGGCCAGTTGCATCCCCAAAAGATTTAAAAAACAACTAGACGGCAAGAGGATAAAAACGAGGAAAAGCACCAAGCTTTTCCAAATACATTGTACAGAATGTATTGTGTAAATGGAAATGGATTCCGGAACAACTACTACTGTGTGGAGACATGCAGCCACTAATAGTCAAGTCAAGTCAAGTCATCTTCATTTATATAGCGCTTTTAACAATGGAGATTGTTTCAAAGCAGCTTTACAGAGATAAACATACAATTTACGGTAACAGAGATTGTTTTGGCTTTATAGCGATTTTTGAATAATGTTATTTCCAGCTAAAGTTGGTTTTGATTGATTCACTTCCCGCAAAATTATCATTTGTTATTACATTAGGGGCCACTAAGACGACGGCGTTCTCTCTAAACAGACTTTAAACGCGAACCTGTGACCTGATGGCGTTCACATGCGCATTCAAAATTGATTCTATAGTTAAATTCGTTTGAATATGTGCGCGCAGGTTTGTAATTTCCCAACAAACCATGCCTAAACAAACTACTTGTCTTGCCTATAAATTTGATAGAGAATTTTATTTTATCACTTCGAGGTACGCGAACCGGATTTCAACAACGCTTTATCTGTAGAGTGGGAAAGGGATCCTCCATAGGGAGAGGATAGTTGACACTTCAGCACTGCATTGTCATCGGGTCCAGGCGAATTTCCTTCGTCAGATCTGGATACGGCCTGGATCCGGCAGGCTGCAGGAAAACCTCGGGATAAACAAAGACACTAAAGTTAGCGTAGATGCCATTCTTCTTATGATGTAACGAGTACATCTGGATTTAAGGGAAGTGTTCCCAGTTCCTAATCTAGACCTAATCTATGCAGCCTAACATTGAATTATCGAAGTCTATAATGTATTATGTATATGCTAGGTCAAAGAGATGTGTTTTTAGTCTAGCTTTGAACTGACAGAGTGTGTCTGCTTCCCGGACAATGGTAGGAAGACTATTCCAAAGTTTTGGTGCTAAATAAGAAAAGGATCTACCGCCAGCAGTCGATTTTCATATTCTAGGTATTATCAACTGGCCGGAATTTTGAGATCGCAATAGACGTGAAGGACTATAATGTTTTAAAAGCTCACTCAAGTACTGCGGAGCTAAGCCATTTAGTACTTTGTAAGTAATCAACAATATTTTAAAATTTATACGATGTTTAATAGGCAGCCAATGCAGTGTTGACAGAACCGGGCTAATATGGTCATATTTCCTGGTTCTGGTAAGAACTCGAGCTGCTGCGTTTTGAACTAGCTGTAGTTTATTTATTAAGCGTGCAGGGCAACCACCCAGTAGAGCATTACAATAATCTAGCCTTGATGTCATGAACGCATGAACTAATTGTTCTGCATTTGTTAATGAGAGCATATGGCGTAATATAGATATGTTTTTAAGATGGAAAAATGCGGTTTTACAGATACTAGACACGTGACTTTCAAATGAGAGATTGGTATCAAAGAGCACACCCAGGTTCCTAAC
Organism: Rhinichthys klamathensis goyatoka; assembly: GCF_029890125.1. Taxonomy (NCBI): domain Eukaryota; kingdom Metazoa; phylum Chordata; class Actinopteri; order Cypriniformes; family Leuciscidae; genus Rhinichthys; species Rhinichthys klamathensis. The sequence goes on from NW_026606580.1 coordinate 843,182, forward strand.
CGACGACGAAGACTTAACAGAGCAGCCATCAAGTGTTAGACAGTATTCTAGGTTATTACGTGTGGAAGTTTTTTGTCCAATAATTAGAATCTCTGTTTTTTTTAGAATTTAGTAGTAGGAAATTACTAGTCATCCAATTTTTTTATATCGGCTATGCATTCCGTTAATTTTGTGAATTGGTAAGTTTCGTCGGGACGTGAAGAAATATACAGCTGAGTATCATCGGCATAACAGTGAAAACTAATTCCATGTTCCCTAATGATATCTCCTAATGGTAGCATGTACAGAGTGAACAGCAACGGTCCTAGTACTGAGCCTTGTGGTACGCCATACTGAACTTGTGATCGATAAGACATATCTTCATTTACTGCTACAAACTGATAACTGTCAGATAAGTATGATTTAAACCATGCTAGTGCAACTCCACTAATGCCAACATAATTTTCGAGTCTATTTAAAAGAATGTTGTGGTCAATAGTATCAAATGCAGCACTAAGATCAAGTAACACTACTAGAGAGATACAACCACGATCGGATGATAAGAGCAAATCATTTGTGACTCTGATGAGAGCGGTCTCGGTACTATGGTACGGTCTGAATCCTGACTGAAAATCCTCGCAGATATCATTTCTTTCTAGAAAGGAGCACAGTTGTGAGGATACTGCTTTTTCTAATATCTTTGATAGAAAAGGCAGATTCGAGATCGGCCTGTAATTGACTAATTTTGTATGATCAAGTTGCGTTTTTTTAACAAGCGGTTTTATCATAGCCAGCTTAAAGGTTTTTGGTACGTTTCCTAGAGACAAAGACGAATTAATGATAATAAGAAGAGAATCTATGACCTCTGGAAGCATCTCTTTCAGTAGCTTAGTCGGTATAGGGTCTAACATACATGTTGTCGATTTAGATGATTTAACGAGTTTAGAAAATTCGTCCTCTCCTATGGCAACAAATGAATCAAATTTATTTCCTCAGGGACACTACAATGCACTCCCTGATGCGATACTGTGGTAGACGGTTGCATAGTTATAATTTTGTCCCTGATATTATCAATCTTATAAGTAAAGAAGTACATAAAGTCATCACTGCTGTGTTGCTTGGACACTTCTGGGGTTGAAGCTTTCTTTTTCGTTAGTTTAGCTACTGTTTCAAATAAATACCTAGGATTATATTTATTTTCTTCTAATAGGGTTGAAAAATAAGCAGATCTAGCAGCTTTTAAAGCCTCTCTGTAAGCAATCGAGCTCTCTTTCCATGAAATCCGAAATACCTCTAGTTAAGTTTTCTTCCAGTTGCGCTCCATTTTTCTGGCTGCTCTCTTAAGGGCCTGGGTGTGCTCGTTGTACCACGGTGTTGGACTATTTTCTTTAATCTTCTTTAAGCGCAATGGAGCAACTGCGTCTAAAGTGCTGGAAAAGAGAGAGTTAAAAGTTTCTGTTGCAATTTCGAGTTCTTCTAAGCTATCTGGGATGCTGAGATGATGAAACTGATTAGGAAGATTATTGATAAAGCAATCTTTAGTGGCAGAAGTTATAGGTCTAACGTATTTATAACACGGAGTCGTCTTTGCAGCCTTGGCTAAATGTAATTTATATGAGACTAGATAATGATCTGACATGTCATCGCTCTGCTGCAGAATTTCAACGGCATCAATATCTATTCCATGTGATAATATTAGATCTAGAGTATGATTACGACAATGAGTAGGTCCCGACACGTGTTGTCTAACTCCAATTGAGTTTACAATATCTTTAAATGCCAATCCCAATGCATCTTTTTCATTATCTACATGTATATTAAAATCACCAACAATTAGTACTTTATCTGCAGCCAATACTAATTCTGATAGAAAGTCCGCAAATTCTTTGATAAAATCTTTATGGTGCCCTGGTGGCCTGTACACAGTAGCCAGCAGAATTCTCAAATGTGATTTATCGTTTACACTATATATTTTTACATTAAGAACCAACACTTCAAAAGAAGTATATTTAAAACTAGATTTCTTAGTGGTTTTGAAAATATTACTATAAATTACAGCAACACCTCCCCCTTTGCCTTTCAGACGAGGTTCATGTTTATAACTGTAATCTTGTGGGGTTGACTCATTTAAAGTAATATAATCGTTTGGTTTTAGCCAGGTTTCTGTCAAACACAGCACATCTATATTATAATCTGAAATCATATCATTAACTATGAGTGATTTTGGAGTAAGGGATCGAATGTTCAGCAACCCAAGCTTTATCATTTGCTCATCTGTATTATATCTGTTTTTTATTTGTTGAACATCAATAACATTTTTAACCCGACGTTTTTTGGATTTCCAAATTCGGGGAACAGACACAGTCTCTATATGATGATATCTAGGTGAAAGAGGCTCTATGTGATGGGATTTATCTGACCTTGGTGACGTGAGGCCGCTAGCAGACGGTCGGTTTAGCCAGTCTGTCTGCTTCCTGACCTGAGCCCCAGATTGTCATGTTTTAGCTCTAAGACTATGAGCCAAATTACTAGAGAGAAGAGCAGCACCAGCCCAGGAGGGATGAATACCATCTCTTTTCAACAGGTCAGGCTTGCCCCAAAAACTTTTCCAATTGTCTATGAATTCTACATTATTTTGCGGACACCTCTCAGACAGATCCGTGACTAGAACGATATCTGACAGTCACCCATCTACCCTGCTGCACGGGCTCTACTTCAGCCGGAACCGTATCATGTAAAGAGTTCACTATGCTAGGCGCATCCAAAACACTATCTAAAGATCTAGCATTCTTACCATCCTCAATTAAAGTTTGGATGCGTGTCTCTAGTTCTGAAATCTTCTCCGTCAGCCTGACTGTCTCCTTGCATTTATCACATATAAATCCTATATTGCCATCGGAGAAGGCTATACTAAACATATGACATGTGACACAGGTGACAATAACAGGACAAGACATTACTCACCGTGTTTGTTGACTGATTCTTACTTACCTGGACTTATGAACTCAAAGGCGCGGGCGAATTCGTACGAATTCATACGAATTGGCCATTGTATCTCACGACCAATTCGTACGAATTCGTACGAGTGATTAAAAGGTGGCTAATTCGTACTAATTCATACAACCTCACTCGTACAAATTCGTACAATTTGTCTAAACCCACGTGATGGGTAGGTTTAGGGGCGGGGTCAGGGGTAGGTCATTCGTACGAATTCACACGAATTTGGTAACTCGTAAAATATGTACGAATTAGCAAAAATCGTACGAAGTTGTATGCGTGAGGTCGTATGAATTAGTACGAATTAGCCACCTCGTAAAATTCGTACGAATTGCCGTGAGATCGGGCTGGAATTGGGCAACTCGTAAAATATGTACGATTTAGCAAAAAACTTATGAGTTCGTACGAGTGAGGTCATATGAATTTGTACGAATTAGCCACCTCGTACGAATTAGCCACCTCGTACGAACTGCCGTGAGATCGGGTTGAATAATCACACTCCCTATCGAGTCTGCTTGTGACACGCGGCATTAAAGGGTTAGTTCACCCAAAAATGAAAATGCTGTCAGTATTTACTCACCCTCATGTTGTTCCAACCCCGTAAGACCTTCGTTCATCTTCGGAACACGAATTAAGATATTTTTGATGAAATCTGAGAGCTGGATCACTCATCCATACTAGTCCATAGGCTTCTTCAGGGATTGAACTTGCCGGCCTCGAAAAGTTATTAAAGACATCGTTAAAATAGTCCAAGTGACTACAGTGGCTCAATCTTAAGTTTATCTAGCGACGAGAATACTTTTTGTGCGCAAAAACAAACAAAAATAACGACTTTATTTCAACTATTCATGTCCTTCTCTTTGGGACTCTAGTCAGTTAACGTAATGTGATTCCGTAGAGCTACGTCACACGTAGGCTCACTATTGGCCGACGCTGGTCATGTGGGTGATGCGTGTGACGTACAACAACAGAAGCTTACGCTATTACACTAGTGAACTGACTCGAGGCCCAAGGAGATGGACATGAATAGTTGAAATAAAGTCGTTATTTTTGTTTGTTTTTGCGCACAAAAAGTATTCTCGTCGCTTGATAAACTTAAGATTGAGCCACTGTAGTAACTTGGACTATTTTAACAATGTCTTTAATAATTTTTCGAGGCCGGCAAGTTCAATCCCTGAAGAAGCCTATGGAGGAGTGATCCAGCTCTCAGATTTCATCAAAAATATCTTAATTCGTGTTCCGAAGATGAACGAAGGTCTTACGGGGTTGGAACAACATGAGGGTGAGTAATTACTGACAGAATTTTCATTTTTGGGTGAACTAACCCTTTAAGAATGTAGAACTTGTAATTACAACGTGTAAACTCATAATTTTCTGAGAGCTATGACTTGTACCATGTGACCGCAGTATCACCTGACCACTGCAGATTTACTGTGTGTTCGACTTGAAGCGGCACTGCGCATACCGATCGGTGTATGACATCAAAGTACAGCTAGAGTGATTCGAAAGAATACAGAGCTTTATTTACCGTAATAACAATATGGCATGAACGCAGCATTATATCCACCTTTTTCCTGAACGCGGAATTATCCTTTACATTTCCGGGCTCCGGTGTTATTAGTTAAATTAGCGTATGTTCGTATTTTAGTGTATATTAGTGTATTAGTTTTGTTCTCAAAATGATAAGAGTGCACATACCTTTTATGGGGAGTATTTTAGCTTAAGTGCTGCAAGCTATGCTTGTTTAACAGATATATGGACATTCTTTTCAGATTTGCTTGTGTTCAAAACACAGCAAACAACAGCACAACTTAACCCTGCACTCATTTTAGTTTTTATTACTGTTCAAAAAGTTTCTGTTCAATCGATTCAGACGCTCTTTTACCTTATTTTAACAATGGGTTCCCTATGGAGACTGGAGCAGGACAGCATCCAAACAGAAGTTAGAATCCAACATGGCGGAGCTCATCGTTTACTCAGGAAAAGGGTGGACATGTAGAAAGAAATGGGAGAATTTTGACTAGTGGTCTTAAACTTTTGGTCCTCACTATATGTGATTTAAATTATATTCACACTGTATTCATAATGTGTAAAAATTACCATAAAAATGTACATAATCCTACTTGTATGTCACCAGTGTGCACAAAATGTCTTCACTGTTACACAGAAGCTTGTTAACACACGATTAATCTGAGTATCTCTTATCGACACTTCATAACAAACAAGATATATATCTATATATGTTATGAAGTGTCGATAAGAGATACTCTGATGTTACCAAAGCTTGTTAACACACGATTAATCTGAGTATCTCTTATCGACACTTCATAACAAACAAGATATATATATCTATATATGTTATGAAGTGTCGATAAGAGATACTCAGATTAATCGTGTGTTAACAAGCTTTGGTAACATCAGTGTCACACTCATTCAATATTTTCCTGTCATTGCTTTGAAAACACTCGCCCATCCTATCGTTTGTGTCTTGAACTATTGGGAAAAGCAAACCTGCCTGAATGTGTGTAAGGTTAACAGCCTAGAAAATGCTCAGATTTTAAGAGCTGTTTATGAGCACGCTGACACACCACTCACAACAAAAACTCGTCCAATAGTTTAGCTCCTGTCTCTCCACAGAAATGATGAGTTTATTCATGTGTAAACTAAATCATAAGGACAGAGGTTATGATGTGTTTCAGTGTTTTCAATGGAAATAAATCCATGTCCTGTATACACATTGGCATGTGTAAATATACCAAGATTGTTTTTCATATAGGTATAATGTTATATTTTAACTTTTTTTTTTTTTAATTTTAACCACCACAGGGTTCTTGACAGAGAACTCACAAGTCATGCAGATCTTTTAGTGATTGCTCATCATAGGGTTAACACTCGTGCAATATTTATATAAAAAATATAAATGAAAATGTCACTACTCATTTAACTCCTATCTTAAATTAAGAAAATATTGAAGCATCCCAAAACATCCAAAAGGCCTTATGTGTAGATGCCAGACTAATTTGGAATGAAGTCTTGAGGGAAGCCTCTGCAATAAGAATGAATCTCATTTAAATTGCAGGAATTATGCTATGAATGAGAAATACGTTATGCATTATATCAGAGAAACATCATTCTGTTGATTAGCTTGAGGAAGAATTTGGATGAATTCTGACTGCAGGTTCTTCAATTGACATCCAGTTTAAAACTCAGCATGGTGTCAGCGGCCTTGTGCAAGAAGCAGAAAATGTGTAAATCTTATGTCTTGGTTTTTTTGCAGTAAAGTTATAATGTTCTAAAAGATTAGTATTTTCTCTAACTTTCTATTCATCGAAGAGTCTTGACATTTTTTTAGCACTTTTTCTCCCAAAATATGAAGCCGCACAATTGTTTTCAATATTGATAATAAGAAATGTTTCTTGAGCAGCAAATCAGCATATTAGGATGATTTCTGAAGGATCGTGTGACACTGAAGACTGGAGTAATGATGCTGAAAATGCGGCGTTGCCATTACATTTTAAAATATATTAAAATATGACAGTTATTTTAACAATGTATCATAATATTGTTGTTTTTACTGTACTTTTGATCAAATAATTGCAGCCTTTGTGAGTATAAAAGACAAAACACCTTACCAACCACAAACTTTTGAATGGTAGAATAGTTTGCAAATGTAATTTTGACATCACACCTAAGGCTGAAATTATCTTAAAGTTTGAATGGAGTCAGTATGTTCAGGTTATACTGAGAAACTGCAGGGGCATCTCAAGCTGCATATAAAAAGCATAATTATTATGCAACCTTGCATCTGTTTAGATCAATGAAACCGATGACTTTCTTTCTGTGCCTTTGTCTGAGTGTGTACGCTAGGGATCATGTATAAAGATGCACTAATGGTCTTTACAAAACACTGAATGTGAATATAGACATACAATCCAATTGTCATTGTGTAATCCTCTTTATCACTGATTGTACAATTCATTTTAGTGATTTATAAAGCAGTCTCGGGCCTAGAATTATGAAAATGAGTGTTGTGCACCTCTTTACCCATGAATTACAATCTCACCTTTGCCATCGAGTCAAGTGCATTTTAAACAAAACTCTAAATTATTGTTTCACAAAATAGCACAAAAAGAAAGACAGATTCGTGGACACTACAATGATTAATGACATCAATGCACCTTCTGTGGAAGGCTTATTTTCAAATGGCAATACGAGGGAAACTTACTCTTTTATTTGTTTAAGATTTTTTTTTTTTTTTTTTAACAACGACAGGGAGCCCTTTAGTTTCAAAGAGGGCAACGTTTTTATTACATAAGACAATAAGAAGCACTTATTGCATTGTGCCAATTGCACACTGAGGCCTGAAGGCTGAAGACATATTGCCATTTTAAGCAATCTATAAATCTCACAAGCACTTTTAATTCTGCGGGAATTGAATCATTCGAAGGTAAACCAATAAATACACAGACTCATATTAATTTAGCTCATATTGCAGGAACATGATATCTACACCTGGCTTTAGCTGATATTCCCATCATTAATGCCACGTCTGACATCGCCGCATGCATCTATAAATTAAATGACTCCCAAAAAGGCACTTTTTACTTATTCATTCTCGTCTGATGAGCAGCATATGTCGGTTGAATAATAAGTCCTTTGGCTCTGTTTACTCAGCCCTTTGTTTACATACTGTAGCTGGGCATGGGGTGATAATTTCATTAACTGCTCAGGATATCATTGATCTCCTTCAGCTATTACGAATTCATTATTTTCGTTGGCATTCTCATAACATCTCGAGGCCGAGGGGCCTCCAATTAGAGGTAGAGGGATGTCTCATTTCGATGAATTTCACAAATGATCTTAAACCTGACACTGCTAATACAAGATTTTTCATTCATTCTGCATATTTCAAGTGGTTGATGGAATAGCAATGAGATTATGCTAACTATTTTTATAAGACTGCATCAGAGGCAAGGGATTCATCTGAATTAAAAAGCCTATACCTCATTTTAAACTGTCAGAGGTAGACTAACTAACATGGTAACACTTTACAATAAGGTTAATTTGGTTATAATTATGTGTTAACTAACATGAAATAACCATGAGCAATACATTTGTTACTGTATTTGTTAATTTTTGTTAATGTTAGTTAATACAAATAAAGCTGTTCATTATTTGTTCATGTTAGTTCACAGTATATGGAACTAATGTTAACCAAATTTTAATAATGTATTAGTAAATGTTGAAATTCACATTAACAAAGACTAATAAATGCTGTGTAACTGCAGTTCATTATTAGTTCAGGCTAACTAATTCAGTTAACTAACGTTAACTAATTAACCCTATTGTAAAGTGTTACCACTGACATGCTGGGTATAAAACAGACAAACTTAAATAGCAAAGAAAAGCTCAATCACAAAGGGGTATGCAATATGTTGAGCAAGAAATGACTAGTTGAACAAAAGTAGCACCTGCTCATTATCAGTTGAATTATTTATATTCGTATGTGTTTAACTTGCATGTGCCTACCATACATCGTTAAAAACTAAAATTGCATCACATGCATGATTCATGAGTTCTCAGTAGCGATCAATGTTTATTTTACCTGCATCTCATGCTAAAATCTTTTCAATATCGATTTAAAAATAGAGAAATACACAGAGTTACATGCACATACAATTAATGAAAGAGTATTTTGTATCAGATAAGTTATAAGATATTCAACTCGTTCACATAAACAGATGGTCCTGGCCTTAAAGCAGCAGTATAGGCATACAACAACAAGACTGGTCATATTTATTTGGGAGACCAAATGTGCCGCTAGGCCCGCTCAGGAAACATGAGGGGTTTGCTAATGCACATTAGGACAGGAGTGCAATCCGACACCTGTCAGTCAATATTCCCACCAATCACCTGGCCTACAGCTGCTCTCTCCACCCCCATTTTAGAGAATAAATTAAATTACGCTCTCTTCGGGTTATAGCCACATTGCCTGATCAGGAAAGAGACGTTTGCTTAATACAATTGCTAGAGTTTCATTAAATTAACCTTTCACAATCCATTACTCACCTACGGCAGTCATAAAATGATCCCATGTGTTTATTTTAGGGCTGTCCAACCATATGGAACCAAGTCAATCCTCATTTGCGGCATGATACGAAGGCATATGGTTGTCAGGAGCTTGTAAAAAAAAGTCTGTAATATTTTGAAGAGAATTGAGACACATTAGACTACAGTCAATATTGTATTAAAAGTTTCTTAATTTGCCTTCCCAGGCAAGAGTGCAAGGGGTGAACTTTTTCTTTTAATCTATAACTTTGTTTTTGGCTGCACCTGGTCTCTAGCTGATTAAAGTACCCTCTAAACCCCTCCTTCATTTATTCGTTCAGCCATATTTCATTTGCCAGTTTTCTGTCCCTTTCTAATTACCATAATGCCCTGTTGGCTCTATAGCTTCTGAGTGAATGGAATGCAATTATGCATTGGTCACCATGCTGAGATTCACGCAAACGTTTTTAGCAAGGCACTGGGCAACTTAAATGGCAGAGAGTTTAAGAAGTGAGAAACACTCGAAAATTGGCAAAGGCAAGACTCATGAGGATCCTTCAGAATATTCCTGGAATGAGATGAAGCATCTTTTCTACTTTGAAACAACGTTTTTGCTCCTGAGGGCAAGGCTGTCTGAGTTATTTGATGTTTTAAAACTCCACTACATAGTCGTCTAGAAATGTTTTCAGAGGTTTTACTAATGAAATTGGCCCATAGGTAGCCGTGGCTTTGTATGATTGCGGGTGGCAAAATATCCAGGAGGTTCAAAAAGGTTTTGGCCTCCACTCAGCTAAATGAAATTATACAATATAGATTTAGCCATTCAAACAGATGACAGATATTATGCCAAAGTTATATTGCGCCAATCACTTAATAAAACATATACTTTATGATCCTTTGTTTTTCTTTGGCGGTAGCTTGTCCTGAGGGAAATTCAGCTTTAATCAGTCACCAAGTTAATATCAAGTGACTGCAAAGGTCACTGGATGGTTTTGAGAAAGGATGACAGGAAAGCAATGAAAGATGACATCTCAGATTACCAGACCCGTAGCATCTAATTGGGGGGTGAACAGGATCCAAGCTGACATGATTTCATATGAGCATGGAGGCAGCAATGACAAGGTTGTTGTTAAGACCACCTGACAGTCAGCGTAAAGAAAGACAAAGGTACATTAACAAACATTTAGTTTTGTTGGTGCAGCACTAAAGCTTTTGTAAGAAAAACTTCCCCTGAATTCATCTTAGTGGAGAATAATTTACATATTCATTCAAATACAAAAAGTGGGAATAGATCAGCAGAACTACTGCTCCGTTATTTTTCAGGGATATTACCCTGCTGGATGGCCTATAAGTGTGCAGGAAAACACATAGCACTGCACAACATTTGAGAAGGACAATAATTATCCAAGTGGGTGGTGAAGGTCGCTCGGGAGAAAAATGGGAGTGGAAAAGTAAAATGGTAAGAGTCAAGGAGTGTCGAAAGATGATCGTTTTAAAATGTCAACGTTTCACTGGGTAGTCAACAATTTCAGATTGTTGTACTGTATTTTATAACCGAGTTGCATCCCTGTCTCATTAAATTGTCATCCTAAGGAGAGGTTACATCAGTATATTCAGAATATAGATAATAGGTTGCTCTGTCACTTCATCAATCTGAGTTACAAGATCTCAACAACGACAATAAGAAGAATATCAATCCATGCATTATTGCATGCTCAGGGGATATGTTTTGCATACAGATATCTGTATTAATAGACAGGATCCTGACAAATAAAGAGTCCCTTATGTCGATTTATCATTTAAATTGCATCTAGTCAGACAAACCTCAAGTTGTAAAACCACCTGGGAGAAGAAAAGCTGAAAAATCTCTGACATTACTGCCTGTCTTTAGTTGAATTTGCTGAAAATTGACAGATGCATATTAAGGGGAGCTGAATGAACCTTTTCCATTTGCTGGATGTACTGTAGTAGCTCAAACACATACAGTCAAATTGATGGAATCAAATCTAAGTCTGACACCTGTATGTACAAATAGGAATAGGCAGGTAATCTTCATTAATGGAAAAACACAGCACAGCATATATCAATATCTGCTGTCGCCTGCCTGAGATTAGATTTCTACATGCACGTCAAGTCTCAATCTAAATTCACTATTGGGAAACTTCAGCATCGAGGTTGGAAAACCAAACATGCGTGTTATTAGCAACGCATCGACTGTCTGCATGTATTTACTAACAGAATTAAAAAATTTCACAGTTGGCTGCTAACAATAATTACTGGTTGTAGAATAAAATTAATTTGAAATTTCAATGTTCTTCAGGGGTGAAAAAAAATGTATTATTTAAAAATCTGTATATGTGAACTAATGTATTAATAGAAGCTGGTCTCGTTAGTTCACAGTTATTGAACTCTTATTACAGGCCTGTCTGCAAAAAGTCCCCTCAATCATTTTCCATAGTGTCATTCCAGATTTAAATCATCAGGTCTCATTTTTCTTTGTCTGTGGGAGGATTTCAGGCTATTGTATGTGCAATTGTTTTAATAGTAAACACTCAGTTTCAGTCAATCTCATGTTAATCTTGAGTACATATAGAGTAGTATTGCATCCTTCATATCTCCAAAAAGTCTTTAGTTTTACTATATTTATAAAAGAAAGATAGGCTGTACCGAGTCTTTCCGGAAAAAAACGAGTGGGTGGAGGCGTGCCGTGTGGGCGGAGCTAAATAATCACGAGCGCGTGAAGCTTTTGCGTTGAGAGCGTCTGGAAGCTGTGACATCCCAAAACAAACCATGGCTAACAATCAGATTCAGCCATAGATTTTTGATCCCGAATCAGATCCCGAGGCTGAAATTGAAGACGAGCAGCAGCAGCAATGACTACAGCAGGACGTCTCTATGTGGTGTGTACTGGAACTGTATAACTTATATTTGCTTAGCGGTTTTTGTAAATGACTAATTTTCACTTTATGTCGTCGTATTTTTTTTTTCTTTAAAGGTGTACATGTGGGAAATGTAGTTTGATGCCGAATGAGGCGGGAGTTTTTTAAAAGTAGAAATGATTTGAACTTGAGCGCAGTGTTTTTAGAACACCATGTCATGCGCGAGTTATAACTTACAACATTTGTGTGTGTTTTACTCGTGGTTTATGAGGACATGATTTGGTTTTACAATAAACAAACAGACACCTACAGTGGCCAGCTAAACAACTGTATTTAAATACATTCTTGAACAAATCCTATGCAGCGCTGCCGATGATTTCCTGTTGAAGCGCGTTGATGTGCGCGGTCTCGCTCTCCTCTGGTCGACGTGTGCGCTTTTCCGAGAGAAATGCTCATATAAGGAGTTCCACTCTAGTCTACGTCATTAGATCCACGATCGAAAAAAAACAGCCGAAACTTGTACCAACCCGGAAGTAAGATTTTCGGCACAGGAATTCTCCGTTATTCGTCCAAAATATTTTTTTTTAAATATGTTTAGCATGAGAATCCATCTCTTTAACACTGTAAACAACTCTGAATACATGAAACACCATTGTACCCCTCCCCCCCTTAATATGCAGAGACAAGGTATAGCCATTTAGCAACCTTGTCCAGCCAGGCATAGCAACACTGGCTCAACCAATACAAGAAAATGATGGGCAAGAAAATCAGTTTGGTCAGGGGGATTGACAAGTAAACTATGTGTATGTAGGGGTGGGCATATGGCAAAAATATCATATCACGATTTTTTTCAGGAAAATCACGATTAACGATTTTATCACGATTCCTTTTCATGTTGGTTTTACTATTTTGCAAGTGACTGAGCATTACAGCCAAACTAATGTCCCTTTTTTAAAAAAAAAAGCCTTATAGGTAACAAAAGAAAAAAGAATGGCAGACATTTAGGCCAAAGTGGCGAAGATAAAAATCTTTATCATTATTTTCTTTGTTATTAAGAATTAGGATCAAAGATACACATTAAGCATACACAACTTAATATACAAATGAAATAAACAGTGCTTTATTTTTTCAGCTACAGTAGGGGTATTTAACAGTAGCATTGAAGAAAGTAATTAGGCTAAATGAACAAATACGAAAATAAAACACAACATAGACTTCACTGTATAAATTATACATTGATTATTATTAAAGCTACTACTAAAGTTCTCAGTCAAGAGCAGTGAGGGATTTCCTCTTTGTGTTTTGTTGTTTTATTAACATTAAAGGGATAGTTCTCCCATACATTTTAATTGTCATCATTTACTCTCTCAAGTTGTTTTAAACCCGAAAAAGTTTCTTTCTTCTGTTGAAAATAAAAGTTATTTGGAAGAATGTGGCTAACCAAACAGTTGCTACTCCAGTGACTTCCATAGTATTTTCCTACTATGGAAGTCAATGGGGACCAGCAACTGTTTGGTTAGCCACATTCTTCCAAATAACTTTTATTTTCAACAGAAGAAAGAAATTAATACAGGTTTGGAACAACATTAGAGTGAGTAAATAATGACAGAATTTTTATTTTTGGGTGAACTATCTCTTTAAGGACAAGAGGCAGCTTGTTTACTAACTGGCTACTGTCGCTTTAAGAACTGCACGCGACGCGTCTAATATACACGCATTTGACAAGCAGATTTTCTCTCATTTTTTTTCTGTTTGCTTTCACTTTAGACATAACCAACTTTGTTTATGTAAACCTTGTGTGTATTTGACAATATTAGCGCAATAAGACTCGAAAGATAACTTATAACGTAGTCCAGTAAACAGACGCTGTTAGACAGGCTTTTAGTGCCCGTGTGCTTCGGGTGTAACGTTATGCGCTCAGAAAGCACACGTCAGAACAGCGCATCAGCACGTGAATTACATGTTTAACCAGCAAGGCTTTAAAGCACATGCAAATAATAAACTTCTGTTAACTGCAGTGTCCCGTTCCTCTGCGTTAACATTTGTTGTATGTTGAGACGGAGCTCGGCGCCAGAACTGCAACTGATAAAATGCACGATACTACGATATTTTTTTTAAAAGCAGATCGTGGAGACATTTTAATCGTCCACGATCAAAAACCGTGATATCGCACACCCCTATGTGTATGTCATTTAATGCCACATATTGTCTGTGTTTGGGTTATTTGGGTTCCATTTATTTAGCTGTGTTTTGTCCCTGTATCATTGGTTGCCATGGTTTCTTATTGGTTGATTGATCAGTCCCACATGTACCTTGTTTTATCCCTCATTATCTTGTTTATTTATATTCCCCTGTTAAGTTCTGTTCTTGTCTGTTTTTGCACCCACGCATGCACATCAATTCTTGTACATCTATCTTTGTGAGGACATTCATTGACACAATGTAATCTCTTGCTTCTTACCCTTACCCTACCCATCACAACTAAGTGCCTAACCCAAACCCCCTAAACCTACCCTTATCCTAGTAATAACCTTATCCCTAAAACTAAGTCTTGACCCTCAAACAGGCCTTTAAAGGGGTCTCAGAAAGTGACGACCAGCCAAAATGTCCTCTCTCTACTTTCTTTGTCCTCAACCTTGATGGTCTAAAACTAAAACCAGTCCTCACAAAGATAGTTGTACAAGTACACACACACACACACAACACTTGTTAACATACGTATAACACTTGTACACACCTTAAAATACATTTGCATTAAAAAATACAATTGTCACTTGTCACATTAACTCAATGCTGAAAAATGGTCCAAATTAATTTCCAAAGTATAGATGCATCAACTGTATGATAAAATATATGCCCTGTCAAAACTTCAGAACAAGCGATTTAAATTGAAGGATTCCACTGCAGACGGTAAGATCCTCAAAGATAAAAGGTCACCATAAAAATAAAATCCCACATAGGATCTCATCAAAAATCTGCGCTGATGAAACGCAAAAGCAGCCTGCTATAACATTCTCCTAAAATCAATTATTTTTACCTCCAAGACAAATGCTCATATGATCATTACAGGCAGAGATTATGGATGGGTGCTGATGATTTTAAATCATTCTGAATAGAGGGGGAAAAATGTGCCACTTCTGGTTTTGTTAAGTGCTTCCGTTTCTACAGCCTACAAGAGTGCGAGGAATGATTGGAAACGAGAGAAAAAGAGAGAGAACGACTGTGAAAAGCAGCCAGCCTAGCGTGACCCCCCTCATTCTCTGCTACACATAATTAGACTCCTAATCAAATTTCACTCATACAGTGGAGGACAAGCTGACCAGGCCCTCGGCCTCCAACTGAAAGAGCCTTCTCAGTATTCAATGCACATAATGATCAGCCAGAAGTTGATATGGGCTGAAAGACTCACTTACAGCCTTATGCATAATTACTAAACAAGAAGAACTTGCCAGAGTCGCAACCACTCATTGCATTGCTCCTTAATGATCGGAGAAAATGGCCGAGAGACATGAGTGCACAAATACATTACAGTACTTTTTGGAATTTCTGCCTTCATAATTTGCCTTCCTTAAAGTGATTCACACATGTTAAGAGGAGAAACAGCAGGTATTCACATCTTATCGGCCGGGAGTAGAGTATTTTTATAATGAGACCCAATTAAAGGTTATGGCAACGCGGTTTTGGCGAGAACGAGTGGTCATGCCTCGTGGCACCTGCATAATTAGGAGAGAAATACCAGAGGAAAGTACTGCACGAAAAGCCTAGACTGTGATCGAGAACCGGGGAATATTGTGACATGTTCACGGTCTCGGGAATCTCTGTGGGAAGTCGTGCTCCCTGGGGATGCCGGTGACTGTTGGCAGTAGCCTTAGTCTCAGAGGAAGCACAATCCTATATTCAGGCACAAAGATTCAGTTTAATAGATGTCTCTCTGCCCATCTTTCTCACCAGTGGGCAGACTAAATGGTCCCCGTTCTCCAACACCTCCCCTCCATCTCAAATAAGGATTGAGGTCATTCTCAAGCCTCTCAAGGATGAGCTTAACTGCAGGATCAATAACTTTGCGAACTTTTCTTTGGCGCTCCGGTGGCCTTGGCGCTTCCGAAAGGGTCATCTGTGATTGTTTGGCTCTTTTATTGGTCGGTGACTGTGTAAATGCATGGAGAATGTGAATGGCTGTAAAAAAAAACACAGTTGCAATTCATTCATATTTCCGGCACTCTACAAGTCGTGCTTCAACCTATACAAGATCTCGAGATACAGACGCGATGGTCACAGGAGAGCGTTGTGCCTTTCAGAAGATAAATACATTGGTAAATGTGGTATTTGAATCTCTAACCTCCTAACGCTCAAAGACATACTGTCGATTCAATCATGACAAGCTGTAAAAATGATATCTCTTTTGCAACGTATATGCTCAAGAGCATGATATTGATTTTACTTTAGCCATTTTTGAAGCAGTGTAAAGCATACTCATATGATTCAACTCTGTTCCATAGTGCTTTGAAACATGAGAGTGGGGTTAAACATCCCACTCTGTTAAATTGTCCTCATCCTCATACACTTGCACTCAGATCTATGAGTGGGTGCACCGAATAAGGTTTATTGAAAGAGAAAAACATTGCTTTTCCTTAAACTGAGGAGTACGCTGGCTCTTGAAAATGCATGTCTTCATATCGTGATTTCGGTGAGAGCATGAGTTTAGCTGGGCTGTACATAAAGGCACTGTGAAGGCAAAATAATAAATTGCTTCATCCTTAATGACCCCCCCTCCCCCCAATTTGGCTCATCTCTAAATTTAAACAAAAAATGAGCAACAATCAGCAGTTGCCATTAGCTTGTAATCGGTCAGCACCGAGCAAACCCATTCTCAACCTAATGTAATAAACCTAATATAATCAACAGGTCATTTTATTCTTATAATAAATCAAAGTCTTTATTATTCCCAATTCATATTTTTGTCCAACCCACGGAGCTGTGGAAAAGCAAGGATTAAAAGCTCTTTATAGCCAAAACATGGGAATAAACGTATAGGGTGAAAATGAATGGGAAAAACATATTGTAATTTTGATTGCTTTCAAACATCCTGGGTGGGTATGAGCCTCTGGCATGCCCCTCAAAACTATTTTGTGTTGCAAGTTATTTCGAAGTAAATGTATGAACATGCTGAAAAGATTAATGAATCCAGCAGAAGATTATCTCTGAATATCAAGTTGCTAATCATTTAGCACAAGCTTTTCATCTGAAACGTTTTGCAGTACGATGGCATAGTCTTAGTTGGGTGATGTGAGCATCTCTGTGACCCTCTCTTATCTCATCCCTGGAAATGTTCCCTTTTCCTTAAAATAATTCAGTCTTATTTGGGATAAGGGTAACGTCAATTTTCACAAATCATAGTTTAATTGCATTTGTTCTACACTATTGTTTTATCATGACTAATGCTCTGCTTGCAGAAAATCAAATGCAAGTCCTCAAAAGTCACTGAACACAGTTAACAACATAGATATTAACATACATTTTAATTTGAGCCTTATCTTTTTTTTCAAATGATTTTGTTTCCCTTCATTGTAAATTAAAAGATTTTTCTCAAACATTATGAAACTAACATTGTTTCAGTCAGACTAAAAAAACATTAAAAAAAACAATGCAATCCCAAATGTATGTCCCATCAAAACTACAAAAGGACAAATGCCAAGGTAAGAAAAAAAAAGCAACACATGGGGTCAAGGAGTCGAATCTAAGATATAGGCTAGTGTAAGTGTAAAGGGAAAGTCATAGGAAAAAAAAAGCTCTGCTGGGACAAACCTGAAATTAAAAAATGGCTCTTCCATTAAACTCCTCTGAACACTAGGATGCATTACTGAAGAACAGATGAACAGATGAAGGACAGTTCACAAAGCCTCTTGTTTGATTGATGAGAGGACTTGAGTCTTGGTATTATTGCAGGACAAAGATTAGACCTTTGAAAAGCACATTTCTTTTTTATGTACAAGTGTACTTCAGTTGCAAACCATCTTCATCATATATAGGTAGAAGGAAATAAAACGCTGTTGACATAATGCTTCATTTGTATTTCTTGATTGGCTGATTATCGCCCATATAGCAACAATACACCAATTATGCATATGCTTGTTTAGATGGTTTTACAGCACAACAATTACATTTACAATCTATGGTTACATGTTATTTTCAGGTGTCTGTTATTAACTACTACATGTACTTACTATAGGGTAAGGGTTAGTAGCATGTAATTATGCATTATTTATAGTTATTACTACAGTAACTCATGTTCAAGTTCTCATGACATTCCAAACCTGTTTGACCTTCCTTCATCTGAATGACACAAAAGAAGATGCTTTGACAAACAATACAATTGTATGAAGGTAAAAGAGTAGCAATACTCGAGCACGTAGATGTGAATTTGAGAACTTGTACAATAAATATTCGTACTTGTATGGGAACATTTACACTCACAGCTCCAATGTGAAAACCTGTAAAATAAAAATCTGAAGTTGAATGTTGAAATTTGCACTCGCAGACAATAGTCACAAACCTGTATTCTGAATCTGAAGCTGCAGACAAGCAGTCACAAATGTGTAAAATGCCATTCACAGAAATACAATGACAGTCACAAACATGTAAAATATATTTGCACTTCTTCTAACATTCAAATTTCGCAGTACAACCTCAAATTGGCACTTGCAACTTCTCAAATCTGTCACTGCAAGTTTAAATTTCGCGCCTTGACTTTTGCTACTCTTTTCGCGATATATGAGGTGCAAAACTGATTTGTGCACTTGTAACTCAGTAGTTGCGAGAGAGAAAAGGGGGCGGGAGCGGGGGTGTTCAAAGGAGCCGTTTTATTGGTTGTCGCCTAGCCAATGAAATGGGACTTCTATTGTACGCGATGTCACGAAACCCGGCTCCTCGTGGATGTTCTGAAACGCTAACATAAAAGAAACGAATGATATTATCAAATTTAGTAAACACAATAATTCATACTAAAGCAGATGAGCACAGAATATGAACGCAACACGTTAAATTAAGACAGGTATTAAAAGACCAAACTCAGGAAACACCATAAATAAAGCATACAGAAAAGCAATTGAGCAGAATATGAACGCAACTCATTTAATTGTACGTTAAGCCTTTTCCTCTCATAGAAAACGCTTAATGGACCAACAGTTATAAAAAAAAAAAAAAAAAAACACAATTCGTTATACATTATTAATAAAACACAGGCAGCTGGTTTATTTGCACTGAACACAAATTTGCTTTCTTTCGTCATATTCTGTGTTCATCTGCTTTTCTGTAGTATACATTATTAGTATGGTGTTTACTAAGTTTGATGATTTCATTTATGTCTTTTAAATCAGTCTAATGCAAGCCATGTTAGCGTTTCAGAACATCCACGAGGAGGCGGGTTTCGTGACATCATCGCGTACAATAGAAGTCCCATTTCATTGGCTAGGTGCCAACGAATAAAACGGCTCCTTTAAACACCCCCGCTCCCTTTTCTCTCTCGCCACTACTGAGTTACAAGTGCACAAATCAGTTTTGCACCTCATATATCGCGAAAAGAGTGGCAAAAGTCAAGGCGCGAAATTTGAACTTGCAGTGACAGATTTGAGAAGTTGCAAGTGCAAATTTGAGGTTGTACTGCGAAATTTGAATGCTAGAAGTGCAAATATATTTTACATGTTTGTGACTGTCATTGTATTTCTGTGAATGGCATTTTACACATTTGTGACTGCTTGTCTGCAGCTTCAAATTCAGAATACAGGTTTGTGACTATTGTCTGCGAGTGCAAATCTCAGCGTTCAAGTTCAGATTTTTATTTTACAGGTTTTCACATCGAAGCTGTGAGTGTAAATGTTTGCGTACACGTACGAATATTTATTGTACAAGTTCTCAAATTCACATCTACGTACTCTCGAGTTTTGCTACTAATTTACCTTCATACAATTGGACCCTGTTGGCTTCATTGTATGTGGAAAAAAACAGACTTGTTTAGAACGACTTGAGGGTGAGTAAATAACAGTATTTCACTTTTTGGTGAGCTATTCTTTTTGCTACGGATCTCTTAACATTGCCACCTAAATCCGACTTTAATTTTTCATTCTTCCATTCTGTCCATTATCATTGGAGCTTCAGAGCTGCACTTTATGTTGGCAGTGATTAAAACCCTTTAGAGAGGGGCACCTAGCCAATGTGACTTGATGCCAATGCAGCACAGACCATCTAAGACGCTCTCAGAAAAAAACAAATCATGCACAAGCCAAAGCTCTCTTAACCAACGGTTCCTTTCAAACTGCTCAAATATATGTTTCATTTCAAAAGTTCTCTATTGCAAACCACACACACACACACGAGATGAGACCACTCAGAATCTTATACTTTCTGTGCTGAACAAGGATTCAGAGCTTGTTTTCCAAGGCTCCATAAAGCCGCTTACATTTTAACACCTCGGGGTAGCATTTTGCTCTCTCCAGTCTAAAAACGACACATTTTTAGAGGAAGTCTGGAACTTTCTTTCAGAGGCTAACACGTATTACACTGTATTCCGCAGGGAAGGATGATGCAAACATTCTGAAGCTGTTCCATGCTGCTTCTCTGTTCTTATCATAAGAGAAAAATGGTAAAGCTTTTCATGGTTGTATGACTGTAGTTAAATACAGCAGATAAGACACTGATGTCCATGTAATCTCTGCTCTGAAGGAGTCACAATAAATATAGAGGTTCAAAAGGGAGAGCATTTGATACTGAATAGCTCTTTCGAATACCACACACTCCAAGTGAAATGTAAACCACTGTTAAGCACAAAATACTGAACATTAGACCTCCTCGCTAGCTCTGCAGCTTTGCAGAAATCTTTAAATCAGGTCAGGAAAAACAATACGAATGTGCATTATTTTACATTACTCTAGCCTGGGAGGTAAATCATTTCTTGCCTGTTGTGCAGTTAGAAAAATAATGATTGTTGGAAAATTGCCTATTTGTTCTCTGCATTAGGACACAGATATGGGATCTTTGTTATTAACAACGAACGGGTCTCTGCATGTTTGCCAGAAATTTAGAAAAAGAAAATGTGTTTTACATGAAGCATGTCTTAACATAAGCACAGCAACTTATCTGACACTATTTACCTCCTAATTAAAACTGGATGGATGGATGGCGTTAATGCATTAAATACAAAGAAATATGTTAGCGCAAGCTTTTCGCTATCCTTTAAAAGCACAGACGCTTCCAGCCTACTTCATTTGACCCCTGACACTCTTTATCTCCTAATTAAAACTGTTTTTACAACATCAACTGTTACAGGTGCTATGGCTCACATGGATATAAAGTGTCTTCTGTATTTCAAGTTTTATGCAAGGTTGATATCAGCTCTTCCCTCTCAATTTAGATTGCACATAATTACTGAATAAACTCAGTAATAAACTCCCACATCAAGTTGTATGACGTCTTGACAACACAGCTTTAAGCGCACTGCAAAGACAAACAGGTATATGTCAGTCTGACCATGTGGGGATACGGTTAATTGCGAGACAGGTTGTGTGCATATGTTGGGTTGAGTATTCTCAAGTTGTCGCAGAGGTGTATTCGAGCAAGCAAAGTCAGATCAATGCTAACTCATTTAGGAGTTTAAGCTCTTATCAACATAATTTCTGCTTTAAAAAGAAAAGAAAAAAACGTCCATCACATCTGTTGTGTCTTAAATTGTTTGTAAGAGCCATTTTAGGTCCTACATGTACAGCAGAGAAACAGCAGATGGGCATTGCAACTCTATTTCTCTCTCTCTCCTTCTCTGTAAGGTAATTGCGTTATACTGACAGTAATTTAAAGGTGCTTTACTCTTAGTGACAGGAACATCAGAAAGAGCTGGCGGAGAGTGGTGGAAACCACTGAAAATAACTTTTCAAGTAAGATGCCCACACGGCACACTCAATACAGTGGTTGCATTGAATTACTTTTCAGTTCCTTTTAACAGGATAAAAATCAATGCAAGATAAATTTACACCAGAACACGAGGCTCGTAATTGTTTTCAGTGGGATTTTTTTATTCTGGAACTCACACATCAAGGTTTCTCTGCTGAGATTTGCAAGGTAAAATATGAACTTGTGAAATTTTGGGTAATCCATCATAACAAACTGTATATTTCTTTTTAAATCACAATGGTTGGTGTGCAAGGTCAATCACCATCATATTGCAATTTGCTTTGCCCCACAGAATTAAAAAACTACAGAGCTTTGATCATAAAAGACATTACTCCTCACTAATTATTTTTACTTATTACATATTAGGAGATACAGAGTGACAATTGATATATATGCATTTTAAGTACATAGTCTGCTATACTGTTATAAAGATCTCATTGATTTCCATGCAAGCAATCAGAATTACAGCTTTTGGACAAAATAAACATCTGCACACAAGAAATTGCATATTTTTGCTCAGTTTGGGCCTCTGAATAAAATTGAGGTGTTTATTTTCTCTGAGTACGGGTTCCACATTCTCACTATATCATACTAGTTGAGCCATAAAACCTGATGCATCAAATATGATTCTGTTTTTTTTTTTACCTTTATTTTACCAGGAAATCTCATTGAGATCAAACATCTCTTTTAAAAGAGAGACCTGGCCAAGGTAGCAGCTATACATAAACACAACATATTGAAATGCTACATACAAGGTAGTAGCCATACATAAACACAACATAGTAAAAAATGCTAGATTCTGTCACGAACCTGCTCAGAGACACGACGGTTAAAGCTCCAGTCCGTAACTTTTTCAAGTTAAAAATAATCCAAAAGAATTATATTAAAAAAAACTTATTCTGCCAGTGGTCAAAACTATCTGCTTGCCATAGCTAGATTCAAAACGGTTAGCTTGTAATAATGATTTTAATTCCAGTGGTACTGGTGGGTTTCCGCAGGAAATTCGAGCATGTCTTTGCGTCATGACGTCACACCCGTACACATAAAGAAGGAGTTTCGGCTAGCCGGCTATACTGCGCGTGACGAGATGTTTAGATGTATAGGCTTTTCTCGCAGCACTTTACATAATTAAACTTATGGCATCCAGAAAGATCCAAACAACAATCATCAGTGTCAACTGGAGATTCAGCAGTTATAAAACCCAAAAGACTTCGTACTTCGGATTTAAGGTGGCTAGAGAAAGAGAAAGAAACCGTCTCATGCGAACACAAGGATTTAAACATCGGCGGGGCTTTTGAAAAGTGCGTGAACTCCTTGTTTTGAAGTGGTTCAAAACGGAAGAAGAGACGGCCTTTTTCTGCTGAACAAGTAAGACATTTCAATAGTTCAATCGTGTAACAGTACGTTTTCTTAATTCAGACAGTTATGGAGTTTCCTTTGTTGTGCCTTTCTCGTTTTGCTATTATGGAGAATATGAATTCTGAACTACACAGGTAACCATAAAACACATTAAATTTAACATTAGTCACGCAATGCTGATGTTGTTAACATGAACAATTTGAGAACAAAGTAGGCTATAATTTGCACTGTTGCTGTAAATCGCGTTGATTAAATCTAACGAAGCTTATCATGTCGAATGCTTTTTCCCCCTTAGTTGGTCAGAACAAAAATGGATTTTACTTACTTGTTCAGAAGACATTTTCTTATGAAAATTCTTATGTTGGTCAAACTTTCAAAAAGTGAATCTGTGATTCTGTATGACAGTATCCACACAGCGCGGTGACTGACAGCAGCACTCGCCTCAAAGCACTGTGTTCATCCGCGCTGTTTCATGCCGATTTACAACCCACGTAAAGATAATAATTCCGCAAATCACTGCAGTTACAGATTTCGAACAGAGAGATGGCGACAAAGAGGAAAAGATACGGACTGCAGCTTTAAGATCCAAATGCAGCTTTAATAAGGACAATCCAGACACGTAATCCAATAAACAGCAGGTAGGCAGTCCAAACAGACAAAACAGGCAAAATGGGCAGGGGTCAGAGGCAGAAGAATAATCCAAGGAACAGGAAAGACACCCAAAAACCAGGAGACAGGACACCAGTGAGAAACGCTTGGGAATGCAGTGTAACAACATACAAAACTTCACAGTGAGTGAATGAGTGAACATGGTATAAATAGGCTGAGACTAACAGGGTAATGAGACACAGGTGAATGCAATCAGTGATGATGAGTCCGGGTAGTGAGTTATGGGAAATGTAGTTTGTGATGGAGTGGTAAAAGTCTGGTGTGGAGTGCCCTCTGGTGGCTCTCAAGGGCACTCCAGCTGGTGACCAGCTGGAGTGCCCTACACTCAGTGCTATACACATACATACATACACTCACCTAAAGGATTATTAGGAACACCTGTTCAATTTCTCATTAATACAATTATCTAATCAAGCAATCACATGGCAGTTGCTTCAATGCATTTAGGGGTGTGGTCCTGGTCAAGACAATCTCCTGAACTCCAAACTGAATGTCAGAATGGGAAAGAAAGGTGATTTAAGCAATTTTGAGCGTGGCATGGTTGTTGGTGCCAGACGGGCCGGTCTGAGTTTTTCACAATCTGCTCAGTTACTGGGATTTTCACGCACAACCATTTCTAGGGTTTACAAAGAATGGTGTGAAAAGGGAAAAACATCCAGTATGCGGCAGTCCTGTGGGCGAAAATGCCTTGTTGATGCTAGAGGTCAGAGGAGAATGGGCCGACTGATTCAAGCTGATAGAAGAGCAACTTTGACTGAAATAACCACTCGTTACAACCGAGGTATGCAGCAAAGCATTTGTGAAGCCACAACACGCAAAACCTTGAGGCAGATGGGCTACAACAGCAGAAGACCCCACCGGGTACCACTCATCTCCACTACAAATTGGAAAAAGAGGCTACAATTTGCAAGAGCTCACCAAAATTGGACAGTTGAAGACTGGAAAAATGTTGCCTGGTCTGACGAGTCTCGATTTCTGTTGAGACATTCAGATGGTAGAGTCAGAATTTGGCGTAAACAGAATGAGAACATGGATCCATCATGCCTTGTTACCACTGTGCAGGCTGGTGGTGGTGGTGTAATGGTGTGGGGGATGTTTTCTTGGCACACTTTAGGCCCCTTAGTGCCAATTGGGCATCGTTTAAATGCCACGGCCTACCTGAGCATTGTTTCTGACCATGTCCATCCCTTTATGGCCACCATGTACCCATCCTCTGATGGCTACTTCCAGCAGGATAATGCACCATGTCACAAAGCTCGAATCATTTCAAATCAGTTTCTTGAACATGACAATGAGTTCACTGTACTAAAATGGCCCCCACAGTCACCAGATCTCAACCCAATAGAGCATCTTTGGGATGTGGTGGAACGGGAGCTTCGTGCCCTGGATGTGCATCCCACAAATCTCCATCAACTGCAAGATGCTATCCTATCAATATGGGCCAACATTTCTAAAGAAGGCTTTCAGCACCTTGTTGAATCAATGTCACGTAGAATTAAGGCAGTTCTGAAGGCGAAAGGGGGTCAAACACAGTTTTAGTATGGTGTTCCTAATAATCCTTTAGGTGAGTGTACATACATACAATCATACAATAATCATTTAAACACAATGGCCTCTCAAGAAAAACAAGCACGTGTCTCCTTTACCACATTTTTTATGATGCTCTTAAATTGATCAATTGATATATGTGACCACCCAGAATATTTGGGTCTCGAAATATTTAAGTATTTGTATATATTTTATTTTGTATTTATATATGTCTATTTCAATTTATTTACAGTATACTTTAATTATATGAGTTTGCACTGAACAGTCCAGTTGCATTTTCTAAATTCTGAGTGACAGTTGGGAGTTGAGTGTTGCCATGACGACTGTGGCGCATCCTCAAACAACACAGAGAGGACCACTGGAATAAAACACAGTTTTGTCTCTCTTACTCTCATTTATCACTAAAGGTTAGTAAAAATGATCAAATTTAAGAAAACAATAGTTATTCAGATGCGTCTACTATATTAGTTCAATTGGGTGTTTGTTTCATGAATGATTTTGGTATAGTTATAATAGAAAAGTCTGTTAGTGTATCATCTGTGTGAAACAACTGTGAGAGAGTCTGAACTATTGTATTATTATTATTATAGTTGTTGTTTGATAGTGTGTATATTTGTTTACTTATTTATTGAGAGTTCATGGTATTGAAAACTATGATTAAATAAAACAACACAGAGAGGACCACTGGAATAAAACACAGTTTTGTCTCTCTTACTCTCATTTATCACTAAAGGGAGTACTACATATACACGTTTCTAGTTTAAGATCTTTTGCAAATTATTCCATGCCCAGGGTGCATAGTATGAAAATGCAGTTTTCCCCAGATCTGTCTGTCAAAACCCTGGGTACATTAAAAAGCAACCACTTGGAGGAAGGTAGCTGATAACTAGCAGAATTGAGACAGAGGAGGGTACAGAGGTAAGCTGGAATTTTACCTAGCACGGCTTTATATATAAAAATATACCAGTGCTGTTTTCTGCGGGTGGTCAGTGCTGTCCAACCCACCAGATCATAAAGAATGCAATGGTGAGTGAGGGACTTTGCATTTGTAATAAAGCGTAGAGACGCATGATATACTGAATCAAGGCTCCATAAGATGGAGGAGGCTGCGTGCATATATAATATGTCACCATAATCAATCACAGACAGAAAAGTAGCTTCCATAAGTTTTGGCATTGCAAGTAAAGCTAGATTTATTTCTAAAATAAAAGCCAATCTTCCCTTTGAGCTTCCTAACTAGATTAGCAATATGTACATTAAATAAAAGTTTGTCGTCCATCCATATACCCAAGTACTTGTATGTGGGTACCCTTTCAATGGATTTTCCATCAGACGTAAAAATGCTAAGATCATCTAGCAACTGTAGGCGAGCTTTTGAAAAGACCATGAACTTCATTTTCTGAGGATTTAAAACCAATTTTAAATTGAGCAGAGCAGTTTGTAATGACTGAAATGCAGTCTGAAGCTCTTTCTCTTCTTATTTGTCACCACCAGGGTGCGCAGTTAAAACGCACCACCAGCCTAATGTGTGTAATTGTGCTTGTTCTATCTGCCACCGTGGCAGCTGGCCCTTCACATATTGGTATTTGACAAGAGATGTTCTTGTTTAGAAGCAATACGCACTCTAGTGGAAGTCACATTTGATTAGTGCTTGAAGAACATGTGAAAAATAACAGCTGATGAGGTGTGACTCTTATTGGATGTTTGTTTGGATCTTGAGTGCTGAGCACAGACACACATGCAAGGTTCAAAATGGCATATATGTGAAAGCTCCAAATGAACTTGTCAACTCATTCTCCACATATGTGCATTTTTTTTTTTTGTGATATTGTTTGTAATATACAGTGTATATAATATTATAATATTTTATGGGTACTCAGTTCTAAAAACAGTATGAGTGTGTAAGGATGTCAATCCTGAAGCCAATTCTTTAGAGAACCCAAGTGATGTTTATTTACAAAACGTGATCAAACATAAAAAAAAGGCATGACCTCAAAACATGGGCATGGGCACTTACCGACAGTGGTACCACAAACAATAGTTGACCAGGACACATGGCAAACATGAGGGCTTAAATACAGAAGGACTATAGTATTATAGGACCCTATAGTCCCTCTGTAGAGAAGGGACACCTGTGAACAATGAAATAATGAACCAATGACAACATGACACATCAGACAAGGGAACACGTGGCAGGATCACATGGCTATAACAGGGATTAGGGATAGGGATATTTCCTTTTTTATGATTATATGACAACAGGAAACATGACAAACATGACCAAAACAGTAGGCTACGTGACAGAGTGAAAAGAGGACTTGAATGAAAAGAGATGTGAGTTCACTTTCAAAGAAAAAAAAATTAAACAACTAGTTGCAAAAATGAATTTGTGCTGCTCTAAATACAATATAAATTATCAGGAAATGATATAAAAGGATAAACAAAAAAAAACATGGAATTAAAATCACACATACAAAAGCAAGCATTTCAATTCATTAGGATATTTTTTTAAAGGCCAGGTAAAATTTGAACCAAACAGGTTTGTTTGCTCTCGCTTTGTTTGGGTAAATTATCAATGCATGAATGTGAATGAAAAGCAGAATAAACTGGGATTACAGACAGACAGAAGGGCTTTTCACACGGCGCTTAACCCCGCGTTATATCGTTCTAAACAAACCCCTTTTAACTCCGGGTAAAGGAGCGTTTCACACTTGCACCGCTTTTGTGCCAAAATTGCACAGTGTGAAACAATGCGGCGTTATAATGTTATAACTAGTTGCTTAGCAACTGACAACCAATCGCGTGCCATTTACTCGTGCGCTTTGGGCAGTCACGGAAACACACACAGTGTTTATAAACAGTCGTTTCTGAGTAAGATAGGATAAATGTCAAACAGTGATGGAACACGCGAGAGTACCGTTTCATTCTTACCTTTATAGTTAAAAAATTTCACTCAGAAAAAAATTACAGTCAGCGGTGTAATATGAGGGCATGCATGCCATGTAAACAGGTCATGTGCTGCGTTTGTCCAGTCAGTAACACTGACACCGCAAATATGCAAATAAGAACTAACAGTGGTGTGATGTAATGAAGTAGGCTAATAATCTTTAATAATGTTTTTGCGTGCATGTTCAAACAAGTGCTGGCACAACCGCGGTTGCGTCTGTTGCTGGAGCGGTGCGCTGGCATTAAACAGTATGAGAGCGGCCTCTAGAGGTGAAATAAAACCATCACCTCGTGGAGTTTGTTTTGACACGTGACAGAGGCCGCTCTCATACTGTATAATGCATACTGTATAATGTTCACTTTTATGCACTCGTTATCCATCGAAGTTTCATATTTAAACTGAATCCTCATGCAGCCTATACAGAAACATAACAAATCAGAAATGCATTAGATTTCATTTTTTTTATCACATATTTTAACACATATTTTGATTAAATAATCAAGTGTTAATCAAGTGTTCTAAAATAGAAGCAAATAACATGTGAAAGTATACATACAGTATAGCCTAATATAGGCCTACAAATGTTTCTAATGTTGATGCCTTTGTGTGTAAAGATGGCCATATAAGCATGACTGTTTGCATTTATTTGAAATGGTAACACTTTACAATAAGAGTCAATTTGTAACATAAGGTTAATAATACTGTTCATTGTTAATTTCAACATTTACTAATAAATTTTAACATTTTGAAGTTGTCTCTTACATTAGTTAATGCACTATGAATTAAAATGAATGATCAAGGTATAATTCATATATTATTTTTTATATATATATATATATATATATATATATATATATATATATATATATATATTTAAAACTTACAACAAACATTTTGCCATTTTTTTAACTCAAGGAAAATAAAATAGAAGAAACAGAGTTAAAACTGAACACAATTCTCAAATGCTCAAACTGTATATAATATTTTTTTATATTTTATAATATTTTTTTTGTATTTTGCATTTACTTGCACTTTTACTTTCAATACTTGAGTATGTTTAATATTAAGAAACAATACTTTTCATACTTAAGTACAATAAATATCAAATCCTTAAAAAAAATAGTCACGTAATATTCTAAACAATTAAACTTTAACTTCTACCAAAGTCTTTTTCAATCTGGTAAGATATCTATACTTTTACTCAAGTGTGGCTTTCAAGTACTTTATTAACCACTGGACTTTAAACCGGGGTTTAGGAATGTGCAGTGTGAAAAGCCCTAAAGATAACCCAGGATTCCATTTATCCAGGGTTTACAATGACCCAGGGTTATTTATTGGATGGATGGATGGATGGATATGGATATGCAGATATGCATAAAATGTAGTGATGCTATTATAATTAAATTGCTAGGGAATACCATTAGAAATGGAAAAGGTACCTATTTTAAGGTTGTCATGATCTGTCCACCTTAAGAAAGAGACCCATGGAAGGACAAACCAAAGTAAGAAGGCAGAAAAATAGAGCGAGAAAAGAGCACAAGGTTATTTCCTTCTTTTATCCACTATTTGACCATGTGACCTAGTAAATCCCAAGACATTTAGTTTGATCACCAGCAGGCCACAGTTTATTCCCAGTGCACTAAAGATGTTAAGACTGAGCAGACCACCAATGTACAAATATCTCATCCAGCAGACTTCGCTTTATTGTGTTTTCTGCTGTTTTACAAATTTAACAAAACAAACAAACAAAGGTTTTCAGATTATGGTATCTACGTAAAACTGTCATGATTATATTTGATGATGGCAACTTTGATAATTAGTCAAAAGCTTTTAAGAGATAAATCATAATTTTCCACAGCATCATCAGCTAACATTTCTGTCAATCTTATATTGATGGTCTGAGCACTTATGCATCAGTCCATCAGCTGTCATCTTTATATCAGTAAAGACATGAAAGTAAGATCTGTAATATGATTGGTCTGGCTTATATAAGAGCTGTTGTGTCATTAAATCCTTTATGTACAGCTGTTGTTTTGTAACTGACTCGATTGGGGTTTAAAACAGTGTAACATAGTGTCTATATTCATCAAATAATCCTGTTTCCACAAAAATATTAATCAGTATGACTGTTTTCAACATTGATAATAATACAAAATGTTACTTGAGCACCAACTCAGCAAATTAGAATGATTTCTGAAAGATCTCGTGACACTGACGACTGGCGTAATGGCTGCTAAATGTTCATCTTATGTTCTTAGATTTTTATTTTCATATATTTTTTTAATTGAGGATATTCACTGTGGTCTCTTTTGGAGCCCACTGTATATAATAGAATATAATGTAATAATATAATATAATATATATATATATATATATATCATATTACAGACCATCTGTGGGGGTGGTTGGCATTAGCAGAAAGGAAGCTAGGCATCCAAAGTCATACATACTTCACTTGAGCTGTAAGAGTTTCTGAGGAGTGTGTAATAAACAACACTGATTATCCACCAAGACCTCTTTTTTTTAATATGATTAAAGAAGAGACATATGCAAAAGAAAGAGAGACTCACGAGAGAAGCTGAGGTGAAGTGGTGCAGGAAGAATGTGAGAGAGCAGAAATGTAAATCTGACCTTTCTTCATTTTTCTATGCTGATCTGAGGTCAGTGCTTTATCTCTTGTAACATTTATCTGCATTCAGTAATGACCTTCCCATCGTGCTCGACTGGAATACTGATGGGACTTAAACTTCACTAGCTGTCAGAGGCCATTAATACTTGCACTTAACATGATGATGTCCTGCAGTCTTTAAAGTTGTAGGAATGATAATAAAAGTTCCTCTCAAAACAGGTGCTCTGTTCTAAAACCATTCTAAGTTTTCAGGCATCACAAGCGTAGCCTGTTTCAAAAGGTCGCTAGCAACATGATGCTACTTTCTAAGATGCATTATTTTGGCAAAATATCAAGATGGTGGTTATGATTCCCATATAAGTTCAATTCAATTCAAATTTATATGTATAGCGCTTTTCATATACATATACGTGCATTTGTTTTAATTCTTCTAAAGGCTTCTTTAAACACCAGAGTTAATGCTGCTCTGTGCCTGTTCAAAATTCTTTGTAAAGACATAATGCTGCATAAAAGCCAGACCAAATTATGCCTGACCCACTTCAGACCCTAGTATACAAAGTATACAGTTGAAATTGCTGTGTATGCCACCTCTAAGCAGCATTAAAAAGTGTGTAAAGACACCTAAATGCCAGCTCAGAAACACTTACACCAGTGTGAATTTGGCATTAGACTAGAAGAACTTGGGTTCAAAAAGTAGACCAGTTTACCCCACTCTCCTCTATATAACTAGACTAGGATTTATGAAAGGACACAACTTTATTTTTCCACCACCCCAATTTACCATTTCATTATAATTTATTTATTCTCTTGCTACTTTTTGATTGAAATGCTAATGATTGAGATAACAGATTAAATATAATTAATTTAGAAATGTATTGATACAGGAATTATAAATGGAATATTCCTTAATCTCAGCCAAAGTTAATTGATAGTTAATTGATGCAGAGCGAAAGGCTGAACCTAATCTAATTAAGCCTCATTAATACCAGTGCTTCAGATGATTCCACATCGGTATGCAAATTACACTGTGACCATGATGAACGTCTCTTAAATGACAGGTATGAAAAAAAAAGAAATTCAGATAAACAAATTTTCAAGGTCCCAAATATGTCCTGAAAGATAATAATTTCTGTCAATCAAAAGTTCAGCCAATCAATACAATGATCAGTGTAGTAATTATACGAAAAGCCCTCAGTCACCTCTCAAAAGAAATGTCACTTTGTTCTTTGTAGTCTATCAATCCTTTCACTCTTTCTCTCTCTCATGCAATTGCAGAACGTGTGGTTTTCCACATTGCCATGTTAGATCCGACAACTTCCATGACGGATGTGTCACCAGTCGGCTGCGTCACTTTCCCGAGGCTGGTTAAACTGTCAGTGATCCGCTCTGTCACAGCAAACTAATGGTGGTTGACAGACTCAACGAGGATGGATTTTGTTTTGTCTGGCTTTGCTTTACAATGACGGATGTCTGTCAGAGCAATCCCTGACTATCATCAGACTTCAGACTGACTCTGAACTTCAGAAGCAATGGATGATGTGAAATGAAGCCTGGATTTTAAGCCGCATAGTAAATTACAGCAGTTTTCACTTGAGCAATTTAGTGACAATGTATGAAAATATAATATGCTTCTTTTCTTTTCTTTCTTTATTTTTTCTTTAGAGCTGAGACAGAAAAATAACCAGGAATTATTAGAAATTTCATGACTTTGCTGTCAACTTTTGCTGCCAACTTTTCAGATGACCATGACTTTTCCAAGCCTGGAAATGTATCTATCAATCCCATTCATATCAATAGCAGATGCTCAGCTGGTTCAGGACAACACAGACACACACACACACTTTTTTTATATCTTTAAGTAGACTTTCTGTAGACATAATGGTTTTTATACTGTACAAACTGTATATTCTATCCCCTTACATTAACTAACCCTACTCCTAAACCATCACAGAAAACTTTCTGCATTTTTACATTTCAAAAAACATCACTTGGTATGTTTTATAAGCTTTTTCCCCAACCAAATGGCCCCAAAATGTCAAAACATTGGGGTAGTGTATCACAAACTCTTGTTATCATCTTCACCTTTTCTTATGCACTGTTCCTATGTGGCAGACTGCAAAACAAGTTATTTCTGGCCACAACCCCCTCTGAAGTGAACCTTTGTGGTGATTAACAGCATCTGGAAAATATTCATCAAATAACATTATAAAAAATGAATCAAACATGTTAAATATTTATCAATCCCTACAGAAAGTTGTTAACTAGAATGTTAGAAATTCAAATGTCTTCAATAGAATGGGAGCTGCCTCATTGGTGTGGTGAATGGTTATGGTGAAGAGCGAAAGGTTCCTTCCTGTGAACAGAAAACTTCAGGTTCTAATCTTCCTTGGAAAATTGCCTTTAACCACTGCTCATGTGCCCATCTGTCTGCTCCAGGGATGTCCTACTTTGGTCCCTTCTCTCTGTTTCTGTGTCAAGTGAGAGTCGGATGTACTCACTGTCCCTCTGTGTGTGTTTTTTTTAAAACACCTGAAATCCACTGCAATCTGCAGAATACGGCTGAAATACTGTCTTCTGGGATTAATCAACATATTTAGGGTACAACACTGTTTAGGTTAACCCCAAACAGAAAAAAATAAATAATGAATGACTGAAACATTGACTATTGATAACTTATCTGGATATTGGGGGATATGCATTCCTCATAATAGTGATTACAAGCTCAGTTGGGACTTTTTTAAATCAGCAATCTGAGTTTCTATGGAAACATGGATTTTTGGTTCCATCTTCCAAGCATACGATACAAATATTCCTATGCTGGTCTAGTTAATTAGACAGTCGAGACTAATTTACAGTTGAGGTGTGTGGCGGCCCCTTTCAGTCATTGTCCTCATGTGAATGTGAATTGACAGCTGAAGGAAGGTTGAAATGAAACACGCCTCACCGCCGCTGACGGTGCTGGAGATGAGAGGTGAGGAGCTCAGAGAAACACGCAGAGACACCAGAGCGCCATTCATTATTCCAGCAGCGCTTGTCCTAATGTTTCTTCTGCAAAACTTGAGGAGAGCAGACATTAGTCAGGCATAATCTCCATGAGAAGGCCTGATTCTCTCCCTGTAACTGACAGCCAGAGTGATTAAGAGTCTCTCTGACTCTTACTGAATATGTGGACACACTACATCCAACAATGAGAATGTCAGTAAAAGTGAAAAGGATCATGTCGTTCCAGCTGATAGCTTTGTGTGAGAACAGAGAAACTGACGTTTTTATTCAATGATAACCTTTTGTGTTTGTGAAAGTCATTGGTTCCCATGCATATTGTTATTAAACCAGTGTTGCTATTTTTAACTAAAACTACAACTATTAAACATAATTTTCATTAATTAAAATAAAGCTAAAATAATATAATATAATATATGCAGAATTAGAAAATAGAAATATTGGCAACTAACTGAAATAAAATAAGATTACGTTGAAGTACAGAAATTAATAAAATGACAAAAGCACATGACAAAATCACTGCAACATAAAATAATTTAAAAACCTAAAATATAAAAAGCTAATTCAAAAAGTTAATAAATATGAATACGACGGATGGAGAATGTGATCTGTGTCATTTGTCATTTTTGAAGCTTGACAATATGAAATTAATGAACAAATGAGGGCGAGTCAATACACCAAAACTCATTTTAAGGTGAACTGCTGTTTAAGATGTTTCAGTCCGAAGTGGATAAATCAAGACTGTGAGAAGAAAGCAGTTTTCTGAGCTTAGATTCAGTCATTATTAAAAAGCAACAAACACCAAAGACGTTGAGCTTGGTCCCAGAGACCTCTCAAACTAGAGTCCCTCCACATGGTCCACGCACACTGTGTCATAAACCTCAAAACATTTGATTTTACATCAGAGTAATCCAGAGCTCATTCCCATTTCCACAACCCCCTTGGAGCAGTTCACAGTCCGAGAAGCATCTGTTGAGTTAGCCCAAAAAAACTCTCACAGCCGCCAACAAAGATGGAGGGTGTGCTTTAGGGCCTATTGCCATGCCAACCAGGGCTTTCCAAGGATAAGCTTAGCATCTGGACTGGTCTGTGATCAGTCTTAAGCTTATATTGCTCTGAAGCCAACAATTCCCTCTGCTAAACTACCAAAAGTATTGAAGAACAAAACCTCATTCACCAAGGAACGGTGTAATTAGACTAGGCTAAATAAAGCACAGCTATTATAAGAATGGGGTGATGAATCACTCCAGAAAATAATTGTTCGGATAAATGTTTGTAATTGATATAAAACAAGTACATCTTTATGGATCCAATGCCTATAGAGGCCATATTTAAAATGACAATTCTATATGCTATGCTCTCTGTATTTTCATAAACCATTGCCTCTCAACGAAAAGTGTAGCATAGTCTGACATATGCCTGCCCACTCTTGCCTTGCATGTCTTCTTGCTTGCTTCAATTGTCAGAGCAGACAGAACAAAAACCAGTAGCCGTCAGTTTATGACACAATGCAAAGAAAACACGAAAGAGGAGGAGGATGAGAGGGAGCAGAAAAGAAGTACGACTGCCAGCGAAGAGCAGGGTATATGTGCAGCCTTAATGGGAGAGTCAGGCTAGTCAGCCGTGTCACATCAGAGAGAGATGAAGAACCAGAAGAGAACGTCACCTATGTTCTGTAAGCTGGAAAAGAGACAGCTGATTTTGAATGACAACTTTTCTGTCGCACAAAGACAAGTGAGAGTCGACGAGCACGCATCCAACTGTGAGTGTCCATATCAGGACGTCCGGTTCTGCAAACTGAGAGGTCACATCAAAGAAGACACTGAGAAAAGCAAGTTGTAGCATTAGGACTGATATTGCATGATTTTTAGGCATTTGAAATACGGTTTAAGGGTACTTTCACATCTGTAGTTCGGTTCATTTAGTCCGGAACAAGGGCGAAAAATTATACTTGGTAGCATACTTTTGGTTCCTTTTCACACCACACTGATTGCTCTGGTCCGAATCGGTTGATGAGTTGATGAAACGAACCAAAATGCAGTCATGTGACAACATCCACATCACTTGTTGGCCAGATGTGTCTTGAACGTATTTCCATAACTGCACTTCGATTGGTCAGGATTAACGTGCGGGAAAATTCCACAGATCTATGTAACCCCATTTCCCTGAACTGTTTGCTAAACAAAGCGAAGATATCGCTGTTCTTCGAGTTTTTGAAAGTTGGGACCTAATATGGTCATCAGAGCAAATTTCAATGAGGCTCCGCACCTCCTCACAACTCCCAAGTTTGTCCGTGCAAACTGTCAACAAACAATAGTCCTCATCCCATAATGCACAGCGCAGCTGACTACGGCAGCTGGTTTAGTCCAAAAATGCGCAGTTCTTTGGCAGCTGGGTCTGTTCGAGGTCGGATCACGTTCTCACCACTAACGAACCGCTCCACAGGTCGTTTGAAAGTGGAACGAGCGCTTGTTTGGTTCGCTTTTGGTGCGCACCCGAGTGTGATAGCTGCATTCACACAAGCCCAAACGAACCGCACCAAGGGGGACAACAAACTCTAGTGCGATTCAACCGGACTAAATGAGGCAGGTGTGAAAGCTTACACTTTAAACAAGCAACCAATACTGTTTTATATTTGTATGTTTATACTATACTGTGGTAACACTTTACAATAAGGTGAAATGGTGAAGGTGAAACAAATAAATGATCATTAATGTAATATTGTTTAAAGGTTTGGGGTCAGTACAATTTGTTCTTTACTCTATTTATCAAATAATCCTGAAAAAATATCATTTTCCACAAAAATTAAACAATTTTCAACATTGTTAATAAATCTATTGAGCACCAGCATATAATTCACATTGAACAATAGCAAAAGGCAATAACAAATTACATTTTAAAATATTTTACAATAAAAAACAATGCAAAACAAAACGTTTCAAAAAAATTAATGTTGTAGCATTTTGTGTATTATATTTACCTTACTGCCAAGATGTTAATCCACGTCATTCCATGTTGACAAAATAAGTTTTAATGCCCGTAACAGTTCTGGAGGGAAAAATGTTGCATATAAATTGCATCATAAACATGAACGAGTGCTCTATGGCATTGCGGCCATAGATGAACAAAAAAAGTTGTTTACACATGCAACATACAATCTCAGAAATGTATTGTCCCCACATGATCAGAGTCATCATATAACATCTGGAAAGTGTACTGCATAGATTAACTTTGACTATAGAGTAAGTTTTGTTTTGCCCCCTCAGAGAAAACGTCCCTGATTTTGTGTCTTTGAATCAACAGAGATGCAGAGACAGTTTTGCCAAACAACAGAGATGCAGAGACAGTTCATTCAAAAATGGTTGCATCTGAACTAGGATGGTTAAATACAGCAGCACATGCCATTATTTCATGAATCATTAAAGCATCATTAACTTGGATTTCTGTTTATGACACTGTTTCCTAGATAATTCTGCTCTCCGGAGGAGACAAGTACAGGTAATGTCCTACTGGTCTCCATGATATTAGTTTTTGCTATTTTAATGAGTTCTGCGCAGATCACATTTCTGAGCCAGTGATATCAATGTATGTCACAATCATTTAAATCAAACATGCCACAAAGTCAGCATTTCATTATAGAGAATATGCAGATGGAAAATCCACATAGACACATGAATGAATGGCCGGGCCAAAAGTAATCAGCAAATGTCTGTGCATGTCTGTGAGCGCGTGTGTGTACATCTGTGACACGATGACTTCTCCCGCTCATTCTTCCACAGAACATTTAATTATCTTTCATAAATCAGTTCTCCTTCTTATATTCGTAGAGGACATCATCTGTGATGAGACTGTTTCAATGTTCCAGCATCTCTGATTCCTGGCTGAATAGTTGAGGTAAACAACAAAAAGAAAAACTGAACTCATAGCTGAACTTTTGTGTGTGTTCATTATCCGTGTTAACAACTCGGTAACATCATATGTTAAAATCTCCAAAGCTTTACTGAGTTGCAGACTAACAGGATTTTGTAGAATCACAGGCGCTTGTTATTAATCTTTCTCTCCCCCTCTCTTTTTCTCTCTCATGGCTGGTTAATGGCCCTTGTCCTCTGTTTGATTAGTTCATCTCTTTGGCCTTTAAATAATAATTCACCCAGTTCAGGCTTTGGCAGGCTATTCAAGCTGCATATATGCATGTAACGTACGGAATATGTATGGAATAGTTCACTGAGAAAATAAAATTCTGTTATCATCTACTCACCAAATCTTCCCTTTCCTGTATGATTTTTATTGGTATTATTTTCTGGAGCTCAAAAGTAGATGTTAGGCAGAATGCATGAGCCGTTTTTTTTTTTTGCCCCATGTAATGAAAGTGAATGTTAACAAGGAGCTTTCAGGCTCAAAAAAGGACAAATAGCAACATAAAAGTAGTTCATACATCTCTTGTGCTTAATAGAAAGCATGCACTGACCAATTCGGAACATTTCCATTTAGTCAATAATTATTTTCATGTTATGGCTGAAAACTGATAAATAAAGCACACTAAAAACTAAAGCAACTCTTAAAGATAAAGCACTCTTCACAAAGTATAGTGTTCTTAAATCTTTGCTATAATCTATTGCTATCTCTTTAGTGTTAGATAATGATCCACAAACTATATTTGCAGTTCTTGCGTATATAAACATGATACATCAATGTAACGCATTGATGGGACAATAACAATAAATGACAGCAAATCGGATTTTCACATGCACATTCAATTTGCATGAATTAGATTTTGAAAGTGCAA
Organism: Rhinichthys klamathensis goyatoka; assembly: GCF_029890125.1. Taxonomy (NCBI): domain Eukaryota; kingdom Metazoa; phylum Chordata; class Actinopteri; order Cypriniformes; family Leuciscidae; genus Rhinichthys; species Rhinichthys klamathensis. Next base: position 881,962 of record NW_026606580.1, read on the forward strand.
GAGAAATATAACAGTAAACAACAGTTAACCGTTTCTTTAAAACAACAATATAACATACAGTATGGCTTAAGAGAAAATACAGCCGATGAGTCATAATGGACTTTTGTGTTATTTTATGGCCATCATTCACTTTCATTGTATGGAAAAGAGCAGCATGAACATCCTGCCTAACCTCTCCTTTTGTGGTCTGTATTCAGTATTCCGTTAAAGCACTGACAATGTTTACACATTCATATGAGGAAACGGGATGCATGAATGTAATTATATTCTGAAAGCCTTGGCGAGCGTTTGGGCATCAGTGTGCCAGACACTGTACCAAAGAGCAAATGCTGGGATCGTTGGCATCATATTACATGTGATTCTGTGTCAAAAGAACAACATGCTCGTTGCTCCTAATAACATTTTCCTAATAGAGTGAGGTACACCTCACATTTTAAAAATGCAAAAATCATAATGCATAATAAATGAAAGTGTTTCATCTTTATAGTTAGCTAATTAGGACGCATTACTCAAAGTAATGGAACCACAGATGGAATAATATCTGCTGTTGAAAAATGTATGTAGGAGAAGGTGTGGTTTGATGATAATTCATGTTAGAGTAACAAACCTTGAAACGTCAAGGAAGTGGAGTCTCAAAGAAACCATCATGACCCTTTTATATCCCTCAGACTTGTGTCATTGCAGACAAAGGAGCTGCATCACAGGGTGGATCTTTTGAATAACACTGTTCACAAATCAATTTCAATTTCATCCCCAGCTTGACGAGGTGAGAAGCATATCGATCATGTTAGACAAACATGATTCTTTCAGCGCCAGAGACACACACACACACACACAGTTACACACTGCACCATTAAGATACAAATGTCTGCTCTGCAGAGAACTGAGAAAATTATGCTGATACAAATGTAACTCCCAGCCTTTAAGTGAGTCCAGACTCAGCACACAAGTGTTTGCATGCAGTGCCATCTAATGTTCATTGCTCAGAATGCAGTTTAAAGATGCAGATATATTGGGGACTGTCAGTCTGTCGTCACAGAAACAAACAATTAGCCAAAAGGTAAATTGAAATCAATAAAGATTCACACAGACCTACGGCACTAGACACCTTGACTTGTTCTGCAGCCCAAATATCTGTGGGGTAGGACATGGCCTAGTGAGCATTAAGGAATTAAACAAAAATGAGTAAAACAAGAAAACAGAGCATAAACTAAGATTATTAAAAGCTGAATATTAATCACTATTGGAAACACTGAAATTATTGTAACTTACTTTGAAACTAAGTATCTCGGTGAAAGCTCAGCCAGGATAATGCCACCAAAGCTCAAGAGTTAGAAATGGCCAAAACTTTTCAAGGTATTTGGTAAATCTATCAACTACTTTATACCAATGGTCTCAACAGTCTATTTAGGTTTATGGTGGGAAGAGCGGCCCAGGAGCGGATTGCATAAAATGCTTAGACTAATCTTACGTTTTAGTCTTCTAATTTTTTTCTTCAAGTCTGGTCATAACTCTTTTTAAAGTCAGCTACATTAAAAGCTATAGGTTCGCCTAGTTTGAATCTGAAAAATAAGATTGATTAATTAGCAAGCGAGCCGTTGTTTAAAGTGGACAGTATAGCCGATTGCGTCACCGGGGCGCGACGAAAGTTGTCCCAATGCAAAGGTCCTTCAAAATGTGGCCTGCAAATGCGTTCTTTTCCCATGAATGCGGGATACATCCATAGACAGTAAAAGAAATGGACAGAGCGATCTCATTGGAACTCAGTTGAGACAGTTGAAGCCCACTTTTAGCGATTTTTGAGCACTTCCGTTCCTGACGCGCAGACTCAAACCGACTCAAACTAAGCTTGATGACGTGAGCAACCTGTCTGACAGACGTTAATCTTCTAGTAGCTGTGCGTGAAAATTGCCAACGTTAATCTTGCAGAGACGGGGAACTTGAGCAAAGAGTCCTTTATCGTGAGTGAGCAGGAGTAAGTATTCCGTTGCTTTTATGGACTCATTATCTATGGGCTTCTCCCTTGACGGGACGTCCCCCCGATTGCCTGCGAGCTTCTCCTCCTGTCTGTACGGTAATTTCGCGACAGAGAGTCGAGTGGTTATGACGCAATCGTTAGCCTATTTTTACTAAAACTGTTTCTACGGGGCCATAATGTAACATAGAAGGTAATGGAGCCATTTATACATTGTCGTGTTTCTTTAGAAATAAATAATGGACAAATGGAGTCTTTAAACGCCTCAGATGTAAAGTTATTCGCTGTCAAAGTGACGCCAAAATGAATGGTAGTCAATGGAAATGCTAACGCAAGTGAAGTTCTGCTACAAGATGGCGGTACCCGGCCGGCTTCAACTTCCGGTCGATGGATTACCCCCTTGGATACATCAGAAGGATCCTTCGCAGCCTTGCCTACCCCAGAATTCATTGCGAAATTGCCAGATTACACTTTTAAATGTATAGCCTAAGTATTGGGTTTCAATTTAATCGACTAATCTAATGTATCTAATGATAAAAATTTAATAAATACAAGGTTCAAATGTTGACTTGTTACCAGTATGTGATTTTACATAGGCTATTTATACTCTTTAGACTTTATTCTGTACAACATAAATTGACCATGGTGAACATATATATATAAAAGTTTTATATATAAAGTTCAGTACAAATGTTACTGTCGCTCGTCACAACGGCTGTCACAGTTGCTAGGCGACAAAACCAGACCGTCCCATTGAACACCTCCCGGGACGCAGCTAGCAACAATTCGTTAATGTGACAATACATTTTTGGAAGTTTCATTTTCCATAACCAGTGGTGGAATGACATACATTTACTCTGGATTAAATACTTTTTAAGTAGGCCTACTTTAGATTGTTATTCAACTCCACTTCATCTCAGAGGCAAATATTGTACTTTTTTATGACACATTTTTATATTAGATATTATGCATTATGCTGCCCTCCAGAGTTTAGCTCATAGAATGGTTTTTCATGTTAAAATGGTTTGATTGTTGAGTATGTGAGTTAATTTCATTTAGGCTATTCTTCCCTCTTTCTGTGAACATCTCACAGCCCTGCAAACCTGTTAGTGGACAGTGGAAATATGCACTGATCCCAGATGATGTCCCACTGTGACTGGCAGAGGCCTTACCAGGGTCTCTATTGTGCAGCCCATCCAGATCCAGCAGCAGCACCAGAATCTCCCGCTCAGCTCAATACAAGTCTACAGAAAAATGTTTTCTTCCAATCTGTTTTATGTATACTGTTAATTTAACAATTGTTGTTTTTCTTATCTTAAACGTAACTTATCTTGTAGTTGTAAAAAATACTGTAAGTACAAATGTATAGAACAATTTATTTTGTATCATGTACAAATTAATTGACATGAGATAATCTGTCCATTCTCTCCGTGCTCACCTCTGTTTCTCATGTCCTCCTTGTCCTTCATGTCTTCTCTTGGCTGCTGGTTCCTCGTTCTATTCTTCGTGGCCCGGAAAAGAAGGACGGTACACTGAAAAAAAAAGTGTGTTGGATTTACATGATTTGATAGTGTACATCGGTCCCACATGAACCAATTAAGTTACACAAACATAATTTATTCATGTAACTTCAACATCATGGAATTAAGTCATTTTAAGTTAACCAATTAAGTGGTTTCAAAGTGAATTTTAAAATGCTCCCTGATTGGGTGATTCAGGTATTCAAATTCTTATTCATTTATCCAATGAAGATTTAATGTATTTTAGCGTCACACAACTCACTTTCTAGTATATAGCAAGCATTTAGCTACTTATAGTACTTATTAGCATCCTGAATGCTAAGGTGTACATGCACCTTCAGCAACAGCAGTTGCTATAAGAATAGTTGAATCGGTCCACAGCCTAACCAAATGCTCCACTCTTCTCCACAATGGTAACCCACTGTAATTTAAATGGTTCTAATAATTCCAATGTAATTGAACATTAAACACAATTACACACTAACTTTTTCTCATTTTCTCAAAAAAATATAAAATAACACTTCATTTCAACATTTATTCTCTCGTAATTCAGACATATGCAAAGCATGCTGGGAATTAACATGCACCGCCCAGTTTCAGTTAATGCAACACAAATCATTCATGTAATCCAACACAAATGGATTAAGTAAACTTAAATTGTACATATATTTAAGCAGATTGGACACAATCAAATTAAGTTTGGACAAAATGTAAAGCAATTGTGTTGCTTAAGCTAATTTTAATTAAGCAATTTGAACAAGCAGCAAAAATCATTTTTTTCAGTGTAGGTCTGTGCAACAAAAGTATCCCAAAAAGCCCATCGGCTTTTCTCCATCAGGCGGCCGAATTCTCCACTGGATTTGAGCGTCTGAGGGATGTTTTTGGGGGCGTTGGAGCTCCGAAATCGTACTTACGGGGGTGGAAATCAACCCGCGGAAAAAAAATGTTTGTCCGCGGCAACAAATAAAAAGTAGTCAAATTCGGCGGGAAAACCTCGGACTTGGCAACAGCACAGCAACACTGACGGTAAGGGACACAGGTCCTACAGTCTTAAGCTTAGCGGTAATCTTTATGCAACTGGCCCCAGATCAATATTAAAGGAATAGTTCACCCAAAAATGAAAATGTTGTCATCACTGACTCACCCTCAAGTTATGATACTTTAAAATATCGTCTTTTGTGTTCAACAGGAGAAAGAAACTCAGAGGTTTGGAACAACATGAGGGTGAGTAAATTATGACAACATTTTCATTTTTGAGTGAACTATCTATCCATTTAACTCAAATTCGAAATAATTTGATAATTCCAAAAGAATCTATCCCACAGAATCATTCTAGAATCGACATTGTTTCGATTCTACACGACCTTTATCGCTGAAAATTGTCAAGACAAATGTAACGTAGAGTTTCACAATTTAATTAATAAAATAGCTTTGTTAATGAATGATTTAAAAACAGCCTAACACCTAATGAGAAAAATAAACACCTTAGAGTAACCTACCTCTAATGAGAAATGTAAACATGCTTATGTGGTGATGCGATCAACCATTAAGTGATTAGGGGCGGATATGGTACGTTCGGTGGATATAAAAGGAGATGAGACTAGGCTTATTTGAGATGAGCAAAATCTGCGCAGAACCGATCACCGGTGACCAGCGCGAGATGCATGCCGGTTAGCGGTTAGAAATGTGCTAGTGCGGTCCGCCTTGCTCTGCTGTTATGCTGACGTATGTCAAGGGAGCTCTCCATCGACTGCGCTGATCAAAAGCACGATGGGAAACGCATCACAGCTTAATTCTCATTGGTTTAAAGAACCATGATGTATTGTTCTCTTTTAAAATTTTTGATTTTAAAACTCTGATATCATGTTTTATGTGTAGCCTACAAATGTTATGTGTGAATAAACTTTTTGACAGTGCGATTTGAGTTATGTGATGTCATTTTTATTAAAACAGTAGGCCTATATATAAAAAGTTAAACACGTCTGTATTAAAGAAAAATGATTGATAAACACGTATTTGGAATGTAATTAAATAACAAGTACTTTGGGTGTCTTCGTTATATTTATTTTCATATAAAAGCAACAGAACTTAAATTACATCCAGTTTATAGCAACAGTGTGTACGAGCGTGAATCCCGCGATATCAGTCTTAATCTCACAGGTGTCAGATCCACTGCGAGAAGAGAGATCTGTCCGTCTTGCCTGCACTTTTTTCACTCCTCCCTTCACTTCAGCTCTCGCATACATTTCAGGCGAGGCAAGCGAAATGGACACAGCGACCCCGTTGATTTCAACGGAGAGAGTTGAAGCCCAACATGGGAACTCACTTTCTGATAGCCAAGCGTTCTGCGCAGGCTCAAACTGAGCTTGACGACGTAGTTGTCACGTGAGCAACCGTTCTGACCTTCTAGTAGCTGTGCCGGGACAAATCTGAATTGAAATCTGAAACAAATCTGTTGTTGAAATATTTTGTCCCGTTGCTTTTATGAACTCTATATCTATGGGCTTCTCCCTTGACTTTATGCCTCCATGTCCACCCGATTGCCTCATAGACAGTAAACGATTGCCGACGAGCTTCTACTTCTGTCTGTACGGTAATTTCTCTACTGTGCGACAGAGCGTCCCGTGGTTATGACGCAATCGTTAGCCTATTTTTACAAGAATGGCTTCTACGGGGCCATAACGTAAGATACAAAGTAATGGAGCCTTTTATACATTGTCGTGTTTCTTTAGAAATAAATAATGGAAAAATGGAGTCTTTGGACGCCTCAGATGTAAAGTTATTCGCTGTCAAAGTGACGCCAAAATGAATGGGAGTCAATGGGATGCTAACAGCAGGTGATAGCCAGCTACAATGGCGGCCCCCGGAGGCAGCTTCAACTTACGGCTGATGGATTACCCCATAGACATAATAAATACATAGACGCCCTATTGGCCGCTTTGGAACGTTGCTGCGATACGTCCAAGGTCCGCCATTTTGCGGAGGGCAAGACTGCGCTGTGAACAAATGTAAGTAAACGGGGGAGCTGCGTTTTTTCTGGATAAAAACAAACTGTTTTTACATTTATCAACCGATTTCAGTGGTTCCAAAAAGTTCCATCTCTAGTTATTTAAAATCTCGATAGTTAGACTTGTAAAATATATTTTTTAATAAAGAATGGTCAATATAAGCTCAGGCTTGTCATGTATCTGGCTTTTTATTCTTGGATAAGAATGGTGAAGACCCCCATACTGAGATATAATTTAAGTTTTATTATTGTGGAAAAAGCATTTTCTGTGATTGACCAGATTTTAGCAATAACAAAGATAACTGATGGATCCTTTATAATAATACGTTATGGTACAACTACAGTGCAATGCAAAATATAACATAAAGTGAGAAGTAATAGTAAATAGTTTAGTCAATAAAATAAACAAATAGTATACAGCAAATAAAATAGTAATGATTAGTATAATTATGTATTATCATAAGTACAATAATACAATCAAAAAAATATTGATAATAGCATAGTTTATTAATAATACTATAATAATAGCAATAGAATAAGAAATATCAATTACAGAATATACACAATAAAAAATAAGTTAAATAGTGACTTTAATATTTAACTCTTTTTGTTAAATTTCAGTTTTATTGATCAGTATAACAGAAGTAGCTTCAGTCAAACATACAGCAGGATACAACGTTAAAATAGCCTAAATATAAAGTTATGAAACTTCACTTTGCCCTCAGCCAAAACGATTTACCAGGGAACCATTTATAGATTAATGAGACCAAAGATCGCCCGTTAGATATACACAAGACGAATTATATCTCATGTTTAACCACTAGACTACAGACATCCGAGTCAGCGGCAAAACTTCAGAAGCACTGGCCGAGGTACGGCTGTTCCAGGCGGGGTAGACGAGCGCTGAGCGTATCTTACAACTCCGAAAACGTCAGATCAAATTTTGAAATAGGCGCTATCTTTATAAACAAACCACATATTTGAGCTTTAAACAACTACATTCTCGACTGAAAAACTATTTAAACTACATTTCGTGACACAATAACAGTACACTGTAAATGATTTCTGTTGTTTTCACAGGATTATACTGTTTTTCTCAACAGTTTCTTACTGTATAACCTATGTACAGTAAGTTACAGTAGATTTAGATGTTGTCACAGTATTATGTTGTATTTTCAACAGTTATGTACTGTGCACACAGTTGACAGTATGTTACTGTTGATTTTCAATGCATTCTGGGAAATTATCAGTTACTGTAAATCTAAATACAGCAGTGCAAATTGACCGCGAAAAAACCCACACAAAATTCCGCAGGAAAAATTGGTATAGCAACGTTATTTTTAGGCTACATAAAACATTTTCAGGATGGGGTGACCATGACAGTATTCATTTCTGTCAGTGGGGGGTGCATGAGAGCGCATTTGAGTTTGAACGAGTTTTTCTTCTGTGACTGTCATGTCAGTGCATCGATCGTGTCTGTTTCTGCCGACCTGAGGAACTTCGTCATCTGGTAAGTAATAAATCTTATTATTTGTATGCATACATGGATTCTAGCTAATTATTAACTTTACAGTTATTAGCTGACCACGTATACGGTCAGAATGATCTAAACATTTTGTTATTTACCATTTTAAGTCGGTGGAAGCGCCTGCGGGTAACGTAGCCTACATTTTCATAGGGTTGGGAATTGAAAATCGAGAAATGTATCCTGAAATCGGATACCCAAGGTTAGGATTCGGATTATTGTTATAAAAATTAACATTACTATTCCTCTTATCGATTTATTCGCGCTTATTTTCGTGTAAATCACTATTTTCTTTTACTCGTCTGTGAGGACCTGACGATCAGCCAGTAAACCTTGTGCAGTTGCGCGCTCATATTTACCTCAGTCTATCTGATGGAAGGGCTCAAAAGTGTGCATTTTTGTCCAAAGACAAAGCTAGGTATGTCATTTACAGTATTGTCAGCTATAATATCGTAATTGTTGTTTTAACTATGTGCAAACTGACTACTCATTTGAAGAAAAAAAAACGACGCCTTGAGAGTCAAGCAGTTCACTTCAAAATGAAAATTCTGTCATCATATACTCACCCTCAAGTTGTTTCAAACCTGTATACATTTCTTTCTTCTGCTGAACACAAAGGGAGATATTTTCATAACCAAACAGTTAACTGGATACATTGACTTCCATCGTAGGATAAAGAAAATACTAAGTCAATGGGCCCAGTTAACTGTTTGGTTACTGACATTCTTAAAAATATCTTCCTTTGTGTTCAGCAGAAGAAAGAAATGTATACAGGTTTGAAACAACTGGAGGGTGAGTATATGATGACAGAATTTTCACTTTGAAGTGAACTATCCATTTAAACTGCGCGATGAAGCCTATTAGAATGCAGTTAGAATGACTATATTTAAAGAAATGGTCCGTAAGAGTTGTTGTTTTTTATTCAGTTGGAAAATATTTTTTTATTTATTTACAGGTTTCAGGATAAATCCTGAAAATTCAAAATGCACATCACAGTTCCAGGGGAGCAGAAAGAGTGGGAAGGTTGTTCGGAGGAAGAACATGTCTTTGAATTCACACATCTTTCATCAGGGACTTTGCAGAATATGACTGGCAAAATCATTAAGGTAAGATATATTAGGGATGTGCAGCGGAGCCCATATCGGTAGAAATTATTTGTGTCTGAATCTGTATTTAGAAAAATCCAAAAAGGGCGGAAATGACTTAAACCATACATTTTCTATTCGATTCAAATAGATTCTTGGGGTCACGATTTGATTCAAAAATCAATTCTCTTTTGAATCAAATTAAAATTTGATATATGCATAGATTTATATTTGATCATAGATTTTAAATATATTCTATGCATATATCAAATTTAAATTTGATTCAAAATCAAACAGCAGCTACTGTTATTCCCAATCGAGTGGGAGTTATTTAGTTTAAATTATACACACCTCATATCTGCGTTAATTTAATCTAGCCCGCTGCCGCTCAGCGTTCATACACGCATCTTTTTCGTAATTCAAATTAGTGAGCATCAAGTCAACAGACATATCTATGAAAGGAACTGACTATCATCAGGATCTGGGTTGCGTTTACCAAAAGCATCGTAAGCCTAAATTGATTGTAGACCATTGGTGGTAATTGTTCTATAATTAATTTAAGGTTACAATGCTTTGGGGAAACGCAGCCCTCATCAGTGGCCGATTGTTTGGAGTCAGAGATATAGAATAAGGCCCATTGCATTCTCAATATTTATTACTTTAGCCTCTGATACAGGACATGTTCATGCTCTTTTATAGGCGGTATTTGTTCGTTGCCACAGAAAACCGTTTGCGTGTCCATGTTGAACGTGTTTCTTGTATGTAAAAACTAAAGTAGCCTACCTGTACATGGAAAGATCGCAAGAAAAGCCTGAAGTGTGCTCGACTAACTAAACATTATTTAAGACTATTTTCTATTTGTTAAGATATTGATATGAACTTCTGTAGTCAAGTATAAGCTTCATTCATAATGCTTCCTCTGTTTCAAGCTTGTGCACTCTCTAAACTGTCCTTCTTTGAAACAACATCATCACATTATTAAACATTTAGATCGATTTTTGAAATGTGTGAATCGGTTTGAATCCGCAGAAGATGGAATCGTAATTCATATGTGAATCGATTTTTCCCCCACCCCTAATATAGTCGATATATGTATATCCATGTATGCCACACAACATGCAAGCAGTATATCCACCTTATTTTTCAACTTCAAAAGTGAAGTAAGCTATTTTCTGTGAATGTGCGAGACTTCCGGTTCATTAGCCGCTATAAGGAAATAAGAGATGAATAACAAATGCTGTAAATGATAAAAATATTTGTGCCTCAAACTAGTGTTTACAATTATGACAAATTCAATACATTAAAATAATAGGGTAAGGAATAGCAGTTTGCAATATCAAGAAGCATAACAAGCTTTTGTGTACAGTTAGAAATAACTAAGCGTATGAAACCGGCCCACTCTTCTGTGAAAAATAAGTGGATACCATAGGCAAAAAAAATCCCCTTAAAAGGTGTTGATAATGTGATTTAGTTTTTTTTATTTATTAGTTGAATGTTTAGCCTCTGATTGATTTGTGCTTATCATTTCTTGCAGGATTATCAGAAGTGCTGTCGCTGCTCTTCCACTTTTTTCCGCACCTGGCCTTCATCCTCACCTGTTCTGCTTTCAAGTTTCTATTTTACCTCTTCAGGATAATTTTTGCATGAATTGAAATATATGAATTGTTCACTGATTTTAATTATTAATGATAAATTGTTCTTTAGTCTTTTTTTAAAACAGATTTTTATTGTTGTATTATATTACATTATTATTACTAATGTATTGTTTGAATATACACAATAAACCTGGTTGTGCAGTTAAATCTTCAATTGTTCTTTTTTCTATTTCCCAGTAACAGTTAAAATAATATTTCTACGGATTTTCTACATATTCTACAGTTTACACAGTAGCACTATAAAAGAAATAAAATAACATTTCATAACTGTATAATACTATACAGTATTATTAAAAATTAACGGTGTAATACTGTAGTTCAACATGATAAAAAAATTACGGTAAAATAATGTATTTAATTTTACAGTATGCTTAACACTACTGTAGTTAGTGTTACAGTAATTTTACTGTTGAATGAAATACAGCAACTACTGGATAATTGTTGCCAGTAAGTTACTGTTAATTTGACAAGAAATTTTTTACAGTGTAGTATTTTTAAATGTATCCTCTGAACGTTACTATTACTAATTAAATCATGACCAAATACAACCAAAAACAAACGTTCAGTCTTGCTTGCGAAAGGTAATTCCTCGAAAGCTGTTTTCAATTGTGTGGCGATGTGTACAGCCCCAAACAGCGCACAAAACAGGCATTTTTCTCAATTCCCGGTATGAGAGCATATAGACAGTATAAGAAATGGACAGAGCCATCTCATTGGAACTCAGTTGAGACAGTTGAAGCCCATTTTTAGCGATTTTTGAGCACTTCCGTTCCTGACGCGCAGACTCAAACCGACTCAAACTAAGCTTGATGACGTGAGCAACCTGTCTGACAGATGTGAATCTTCTAGTAGCTGTGCGTGAAAATTGCCAACGTCAATCTTGCAGAGACGGGGAACTTGAGCAAAGAGTCCTTTATCGTGAGTGAGCAGGAGTAAGTATTCCGTTGCTTTTATGGACTCATTATCTATGGGCTTCTCCCTTGACGGGACATCCCCCCGATTGCCTGCGAGCTTCTCCTCCTGTCTGTACGGTAATTTCTGTACAGCGCGACAGAGAGTCAAGTGGTTATGACGCAATCGTTAGCCTATTTTTACTAAAACTGTTTCTACGGGGCCATAATGTAACATAGAAGGTAATGGAGCCCTTTATACATTGTCGTGTTTCTTTAGAAATAAATAATGGACAAATGGAGTCTTTAAACGCCTCAGATGTAAAGTTATTCGCTGTCAAAGTGACGCCAAAATGAATGGGAGTCAATGGAAATGCTAACGCAAGTGAAGTTCTGCTACAAGATGGCGGTAGCCGGCCGGCTTCAACTTCCGGTTGATGGATTACCCCCTTGTATGAGAGGTATGGGAAAGTTGCCATCCCCAACATGGCGGCGCCGTTGACGTACGCTCCAGCGACCAATAGGGCGTCTATGTATTTATTATGTCTATGGATTACCCCCTAGCTTGGAGGCAAGGCGCATCTCAAACAAGCCTAATGACTAAGCGCGTCATTCTGACGTCATTTCTGACGCGCCGTGTTTATGTCAAGGAGGTAAGAGCTACTGGTGGCAGTCTCATTATGAACGTTTTGTTTTAGGAAGGGTAATTTAAGTCACATATATTAGTTATTCACATTAAATGACACATGCATGTTTAATGTTTGAAATATGAGATATAGCCTAAATCAATAGGTATACTTATTATTGGCTCATGAATGAAAACAAAGATTTTGAACTGACACGTTAATCACCAAAACAATTCAAAAATCAGTTTGCTTATTGTTATTTATTTTTAAAATATTATTTTGAATATTCAATCCCATGAGTGAAAAGACTAGTTACATTTATCAAAATAAAATCAGTTCAACAATGTCTGCAAATTTGTATTTTTTAACATAAGGAGATATGGTACAGTCATATGGTAAAGAAAAAAAGAGATTAATGAAATCATTAATCAAACAGAGATTGCAGGGAGAATCTCTAAAACGATTCTTAGTGGAAATAGTCTAAAAGGATATCAGGACACATCATAGAAATGAGTAAAACCATCAGAGAAGCACACAGACTCGGAGCCCTGGACACCTGCACTTGGAAAACTGGGAGCTGCTCACCTATGAAGAGTCAATGTAAAGTATAGCGTGTGATTTGTGATAAATTGCAAACATGAACTGTCAGATATGCATGAACAATATAAATGAGTCCCTTTTTTAATTCCATAAATCACCTTTGTTACTGTCAGACATCATAAATGGACCCATGGATATGGAAGTGCTGTCATGGAAGTCCACAGATCTGCCCTCTCTCACACCTTGTTCAGAGTCACAGTGCTAAAAGTAACAAAGACCGGACATTTAGGCGGTATGTCAATTTATGTCATCAAATAATTATCTTCTTAGTCACAAACATCAACAACAGAAGACAACCACAAGTATCCATTATGTGTGTAATGTATGAACTGTTAATTCGTTTTAAGGGACTGTGCTGACTGTGTTGTTCTGATTTGTGATCACCAGGGGGCACAAAGCCAGAGAATTTGGTGCTCCACAACATTTAGGTATGCACGCTCTCGCATACATATGGCACATGTGTGATGTTTCTCTTGACGCACACACAAGCTGTATAGAACTAAAATGTTGTCCTTCTTCTGGGCGGGCAAAAACTAAACATGTCAATATCAAATCAGGCACACCTTAAAGTCCCCCTGTAGTCAATAATTGTATCCCCTAAAACTTCAAACATCGTTTTTGAGACTGTCTTTGGTTCACTGCCGTTTTAAGGAGAAAATACTCAGCAATGGTGTATCATAAAAGTGGTTTATTTAGTTTAAAAACGGTATAAATGTATGAGGTGGCAAGGTGGGGCCTTTTATCCCAAACAGGGTTAAAGGCTCACCAGCATGGGGAAAATACTTTAGCTATGTTTTATATATATATATATATATATATATATATATATATATATATATATATATATATATATATATATATATATATATATATATATATATATGTGTATAATGTCTAAGTTAATACTTGTTCAAAACAAATATTTTAGCAAAGTTTGTAGCCTACTATCTATTTGTTTATTTTTTTATAAATAAAAGATTTAATTTTTGTTCAATAAATATACTGTCATTAAAATATGTTAATATAAAATATATATTTTAAAAATAAAGAAACCAATCGAATCAAATGCGCCTTTTACCTCGGTGTGCCTTTAACCCTGCTGTACCCTACTATGGAAAATACTGTGCCTTTTCAACAACTTCATATGTGAGACATTATGTTGCTACAGGATTTGTAAACTCACCACTGAGCAGTGATTGTCTGTCTGAAGGCAAAGGTGAATAGCGCAGTGCAGGTAAACCTTGGTGAAGTATGTCGTGAACATAAACATGCTGAAGGAGAAACGGCTGGATGTGGAAACACCATTCTGCAGAAGCTCCACTATGTCATTTGGACTGGGACACCTAGGCATATTGAAAATGATAATGATCAACAAATTGAAAAAAAAGAAAGAAAGAAAATGGAATTGATGGAATAGGGATGCACCGATGTATCGGAAAGTCGCTAAAAAAAGCGACAAAGGCGCTAAGTTGGCAACACTGCACACACACACGCACACAAGCTCTTGAAGCTCCGCCCTCTGTGCCGGGAGCAGCACCTCATTTGCATTTAAAGGGACACAAAACGACTCGTTTTTACTGACCCTCAAAAAGGGACGATTTTAACTTGCTGTAAAAAATTATCTGTGGGGTATTTTCAGCTAAAACTTCACATACACACTCTGGGGACAACAGAGACTTATTTTACATATTGTAAAAAGGGGCATTATACCACCCCTTTAAAACAGTCGATGATCAGAGACGATACATGGCAATCAAAAGGGCAATCAACTCATACTACTGTGTGTGAAGAAAATGTTAATGCAACAATAACACATTAACAGTTTAAAAATAGTGACTTTTTGACTTCAAGCAGGCTCTATTTGACCCTATGCACCTAGGATGGCTTGAGGAGGAGTAAACTATGGGATCATTTTCATTTTTTAATTGAACTATTCTTTTAAAGCTGAGGAGGTCTAAGGCCTCCGAAGGACTGGACTAGGAAGGACGAATTCAATTATTCATATATGTGTGTGTGTGTGTGTGTGTGTGTGTGTGTGTGTGTGTGTGTGTGTGTGTGTGTGTGTGTGTGTGTGTGTGTGTGTGTGTGTGTGTGTGTGTGTGTGTGTGTGTGTGTGTGTGTGTGTGTGTGTGTGTGTGTGCGTGTGTGTGTGTGTGTGTGTATTTGGCAATTGATTGATTGATTAACTGAGTGTGCTCCTCTTGTGTAAATTTAGGTTAATTATCTGAACGTGCTCCTCCCGAACTTTGTTAATAAAACAACATTATGTGCAACTGAGTTGTATACAAACATTGTGAGAGGGTTCCCTGTATTGTTTACAGCATTAATTGGGAGATATATTTCCTAAAGAGTCAAATATTGGTATAGATATGGCCAGATATCATTCTGAATAATCGGTATTTGTGGAAAAATGTTGTATCGGTGCTCTATCTCTACTTGGTACATTTCCTTCTGCTGTGCAGTAAAAAAAAATTTATCTAAAGCAAATTCAAAATTATCAATCCAAAATTATAATTTTTTATGGACAAAATAAGTTCTTAATGAAAATTAATTAATGTATTAATTCATAAAGAGTTGCATCTCATTCATCAGGTTTGTGCCTGATGAAGACCTGACTGGTCGAAACTTGCAAGGTTTTATTAATAAACTTTGTGGAGCTGTAATTTTGGTGTGCAGATAGCTATCCCTTTTTGTCAAAAGAATTAATGTCCAGTAAATAAAAGATTTCAAAATATATCCCAAATGCACCAAGATCAAAGTATTTATTTAACCCTTTAACTGCCTGCTCGATCAAATGGTTGAGCACATTTTGAGTCACTATATTTTATTGAGTACTATTCCTTTGAGTACCTAACTCAAACTGATTGAGCCATCTCTACCATCTGTTTGAGGTATGTTATGCCAAAAATATCCACTAGATGTCACAGTGTCAATCAACAGCACTTGTCACAACACTTCTTCGAACATGGATGTCAGAAACAAATAAATCACTCCTGCCATGTGAACTGTTTTTGGTGAAATTTTGCAAGGTAAGCTTTTTTTTTGACATATTACACTGTAAGTGTAATACAAAATGATGTTACTTGGTGCCATGAAAAAGTATGTTTTTAAAAAAAAAATCAAAAACATGCTCAAACGGTTGATTTGGCACATAACGGTTAACTGTGGACATGGACATTACAATGCACTATTAAAACTTGGTTGTAATTCAAGAATGCTTTGGAATATAGACCTAAGTTTGGTCTTGTTTTAAAGAAAACACTCAGCAGATTATTGCTGAAGTAAAAGCACTTTTAAGTATGAAAAAGTTATGGAAATTTACATTAAATCAAATATACTGTACTTAATATTTTTTATTTTATATAAAATATATATTTTACAAAATATTTTTTACTATAAAATTACTATAAAATCAAAGCCATATTATCTAACCAAGTTGTGTTCCACATTTGAAGTTGATCTCACAAAAATTGAAGATTTTGTTTAGGCGTAATACCAAAAAATAGCCCCAGGCTGACATACATTCCATTGAATTTAATTGTATGCATTCTGCCGTAACAAATTAATACATTTCTGTCCAAATATCACTTCTATCACAAAATATGGAACCTTGAGACTCAGACCTTTCTGACAATATGTGTTTTGTCAAGATTAGAAAAAATTTTGATCATAAATTATGATGGGCAAAGAAAAAAACAAACATTTTTGGTAAAAATGTCCTGTGTTAAAATGAAAACCTGAAATATTTAATGACATTCAATAAATAAAGAAGATTCAATATACAAAAATATTTAATTTTGATTATGTTTTTAAATAAATTAGTATTTCTGATTTTCATATGTGTATGAATTCCGGTACTTTTTTTTTTTTTTTTTTACCTTTAAGTGACATATCAACCATTTGGTAGAGGTTGATATTTAAAAAATTATGGGATGTGTTGAAAAAAAAAATACATTGAGTGTGGTTACTAGTAGCGACATAACGAGATAAGAAATGCAAAAAAAAAAAAAAATCCATCACTTTTTTCTTGGTGAGGACTTTAAAGGTTAAAAAATGATATTAAAATAACACATGGCTTACATGTCAACGATGAGGTCCCAGCGGACAGAGTAATGAGGATCATTCACAGGTGTAGCCCAACATTTGTCAATCACTGAGGCAAACTGACGGCTGTCAACTCCATCAACACGAACTTCCACAAAAATACGGCTGTCCAGCTCCGCGTTCACACTATCAGTGAAGGGATGGGTGAATTCAGCATCCTGATAGGGAATCATCCTGACCCGATATGTCCCTTGACCAGCAGGAAGGATCCTGTGCACAATGCTGTTCAAAATTAAATAAACAAATCATTTTAAAGCAATTGAGAGACTCTTGGTTTTATGTATGTATTTATAATTTATGTATTCTTATGTGAGTCCCACCTCTCCAGACGGTTGAAGTCCATGGAGAGGGATTGGGTTTGTTGTGAGTACACACAGCTGAAGTGGATCCTCAGATTTTTTCCCCTCCTGATGATATGCCCAGATCCAGAATCCCCCAAAATAAAGTTATCATAGATGAAGTGGGTGCCATTGGCCTGTTGGGACATTTTGTTTGAATTTTGTACTTTAAATAATAGCTAAGAATTATATTCATATACAAAAATTTGATTTGTTGTTCTTTTGATCATTTGAGCATGTATGCAATGATTCCTACCACAAGACTTGTCCCACAGATGTGGTCATTGTTGTCAAAATAGAACTCCACTCTGCCATTCCGGACTGTTCCTCTGCACTTGGGGTCATTGAGGTGTAAGATGTCAGAAGGAAAACCAGCCTCAAAAAGCTGACAGCGAGACAGAGACATGGAGCCAGAGCTGCTTTCACAGGTTTCAGAGAAATCTGAGAGAGAGAATAGTCAAGAGAATGTCAACAGTGATAAAAAAACAAAAATATAATCAATGATGAACATAGACAGCCTGCCCCCAACCACCAAAAAAAAAAAACACTGTTTGGATTTATGAGTGAAAATGACTGTTGGGAATTTCATTTTCACACATGATTTGGCACCTCTGAGTCCAGACCTTAAATTAATTGAAAGTCTTTGGGATGTGCTGGAGTAGATTTTCAATACAAGATCTTTACCAAAAATTAATGCACCCCCTGATGGAAACAACATTTCCATCAGGAAACAACATTTCCATCAAGACGTGCATCAACTTTTGGTAAATATCTTGTATTGACAATGCAAAAATCAAGTACTCTGTAAAGTCTCCTCCACCACATCCCAAAGACTTTCAATGAACTCAGAGGAGCCATAATGATTATTCATGCTCCCTCCCAATCATTCTTTCACAATTTGAGCCTGATGCATCTTGACATTGTCATCCTGGAATATGACCATGATGTGTCTTCCTACATGGTTGTTTAAGAAATGAAAAGCTACACACTCCATTAATTAGGGTTAAAAGAACTGTTGCCAAACATATAACATGTTAGAAACATAAAAATCACTGCAATAATGATCCAATCATTGACTCTTAAGCCTCTGCCTATTTAAAGGGATAGTTCACCCCAAAATGAAAATTCAATCTGTAATTACTCACCCTCATGTTGTTCCAACCCCGTAAGCCTTTGTTCATCTTCGGAAAACAAAATAAGATTTTTTTATTAAATCTGAGAGCTGGATCACTCCTCCATAGGCTACAGTGGCTCAATCTTAAGTTTATCAAGTGACGAGAATACTTTTTGTGCGCAAAAAAAAATAAAAAAAATAACGACTTTATTCAACTATTCATTTCCTTCTCTATGGGCCGTGAGATTTCATGTAGTGAAACTGCGCAAAGCTTCTGTGTTGTACGTCACGATTGGCCGACGCTGGTCATGTGTGTGATGCGTGTGACGTACAACCTAGAAGCTTTGCGCAGTTTCACTACGTGAAATCTCACGGCCCACAGAGAAGGAAATGAATAGTTGAATAAAGTCGTTATTTATGTTTGTTTTTTGCGCACAAAAAGTATTCTCGACGCTTGATAAACTTAAGATTGAGCCACTGTAGTCACTTTGACTATTTCAACGATGTCTTTAATAACTTTTGGGCCGGTCAGTTTCGATCTCTTAAGAAGCCTAGGAGGAGTGATCCAGCTCTCAGATTTAATCAAAAATATCTTAATTTGTGTTCCGAAGATGAACGAAAGTCTTACGGGGTTGGAACAACATGAGGGTGAGTAATTACTGACAGAATTATCATTTTGGGGTGAACAAACCCTTTAAATCCAAACAGCGACATATTTTTTTATTTTTTGGCTGGGCAGTGTATATTTGAAATGAGTCCAACCAAAGGATCCACGCTGAGAACTGTGATGGTTGTCCTTGCAGAAACAGCCATAAACACCATGTTCCTCTTCGCAGCGTTCATCCTCAGTGCAGCTGAGCTCAGAACAGCGGTCTCCTTCACCTTAGAGGAGAACCACAGGATTAATGACAATAGCTGGGTTTAAGCTGGTTTTAGTAATATTAATGACATGACCCCATATTTAGACATTAGTTTCACAATCCCTTACAGCTGGAATAAATGCAAACTGGGTATTTCAATTATATTAATTTGATCATTAATTTAAGTCCTTGGTTAATGATGGGATTAGCAAGGAATTAAATTAATTAACTTTTGTGATTTTTTAAAATTATTAGTATTTCACTTAATTTTATTTCAAGTAATGAAAATGTTTTTGATGGTTTGAGTTTGAGTTTTCGATAATAACCCTGATATACTTGTGTTTGTGACGTGATACAAGGAAAATGTACATACTGATGTCAATAAATTACAAAAAAGTAAAAAACAAAAACAAAAACAAAAAAAACATAAAAGAACACATTTAAAGAATATAAACTTTGAGTCAACCTGCAAAAGTGGCATGACAAACTTTAATCTCTAATGAAAATACTTTACCACTGGTTTCTGTGACTGGTACTGTCAATGTTGTTGTGTGCATTGTTGTCGGGTTTGTGACTTCTGAAATGGGAAGTATTTATACATTAATGTTAATAATTTTCAGAATTATTAATAAATTATATATTAAAAAGAACACAATGTGTTTACCTGCACAGTAAGCTGCACAGTATATTGGCCTGACAAACTCATACACATAATAGTTTCCTGGACAAGCTTTGACTTGTATGGGATGAGACTTGTAACCACAGCAGTCGTTCCATGTGGAACTGCAGACTTTCCTGGTGACCACTCCATCTTCTAGCTGTGGGTGAGGGCCGTTGAGCCACAGTGGGTGATAAGTGCCACACATGCCATAACCAACACATGACTCTGGCATCTGGGCACTCTGACCATTGTAGAGCAACCTGTACCAACCATTCCAGTTGACATTATAATCACATCTGGAACTGGAGAGATCACCAGTCGAAGTGTTATCTGCTCTCCAAGGCTCATCCAGACTGTTATAACTGTAGCAGGGGTCAACACTAGGTGGACTGGCGACAACAACTGTTGAAGAAAATTAAAGAGAGAACTTAGTTATTTGATTTCTACTCAAGTTGCTAATTGCAATATTTTCTCTAGCAGTGATGTTTTATATTGTTTTTTTTAAACACCACTTTGTACACAAGAAATGTTACATGCCTATGAAAAAACAACTGCATGTGCATAAGAAAACTAGATCATATACATAAACTGAACACAATAATATGTGAGCACAGTATTTGTTTGGTTTTAATTTGTTTAAGTTTTAATGTGCACTAATGTTTATGTGCGAAAGCGGAATTTTACGTGTGCGCTTTATGTCACTTTAGTGGCTCCATAATTTTAAATGTAACTTCACAAACAACTTGATAACAACATACACTTCATAAACAACAATAAGTATTGGTCAAAATTGTTTCGGATATTTTATACTTAGTTTCATGAATTGTTGGGTTTTTCATAATTTATTTTATAATTTATCATTTTTATAATAACCTATAATAGCCTTTTTTTATTTATTGGCAAGTTCCTGAAGTTCCATATTGTGACCTGGGTGTGAAACACAAAAACAAATCCTTTCCATGGTGAATGGCTGTACCTGCACAATAAGCAGGGGCTGGGATCAATGGCTTTGGCCTTGTAAATTTGTAGACATAGTAATTTCCAGGACAGGCTTTGACTTGGATTGGGTCAGATCTGTAGTAACTGCACTGGTCATTAACAGAGCCGTAGACGTCACGAGTAACAACTCCATCTTCCAGCTGAGGATGAGAGCCATCAAGCCACAGAGAACTATAACCTCCACATGACATATAACTGAAACACCACTCAGGCATCTGAGCACTCGATCCATTAATGAAGAGCCGATACCAGCCATGCCATTCAATACGAGTGTCATCATATCCATATATATGATTATTAACAGCAAAGAAATCATCTGGGCTTCTATTTTGTTCATCAAGAATGGTGTAGTCATAGCATGGGTCATCATCTGTGTTGGTTGCAGTTGCTGAGATCAAACAAAAGAAACAATGACAAAATCAATGAGGGGTTTGACGTTCTGGAGCAGTCAAAGCCAGACTAAATCCATACATATTCCAAATATTCCAGATTCCAGATACCAAGTCCATGCATATTCCATATGACTGTTACATGCATAAAACACTTGTGACTCTTTGGGCATTCTAATATTGACGCTTAAAGGGTACCATGTGCGTCGGCATGTTGACGCATGGTCAAAAGTGTCAGTTAGATGACGCCTTGGGATGAGAATGTGTTGCCTTTAGCGTCAATATGAGACGCAGAACCCAAGGCGTCATACAGGTGACGCTCGTCTAAATCCGACACACATGGCATCCTTTAGCGTCAATATGAGACGCAGATCCCAAGGCGTCATAACCGCACCCTACCCCAGAACAAAACCTACCCATAACAGTGCGTGTTATATTGACGCTAAAGGATGCCATGTGCGTAAGATTTCAATGAAATGTCATATGGCGTCACCTATATGACGCCAAAGGATGAGAATGTGTTGGTTTTTAGCGACACCAGTGGTTGTTAATTAAACTGCTGCTCAAGGACCGGATTTACTCACGTCGAAGATCTTTTTCGTTCTCCCCTTAAAAGTAAAAAGTGGAAATAGGCTACCTTTGCAGCGAACATCCAGACACTGTCCATGCTGCTGAGAGCGACGGTGCAAATGTGCTGCACGGTTTCTACTTAATAACAAAATAAACACAACAAAAATCACAGCGTGGAGAAAGCGGCAGTTAAGAAATCATCTAATCATATTGTGGATATGTTTGCATCAGCTCTGCGATTCACCCGGCATCATGTCAACATGAGGTAATTAAAACATGAGATAGTTTGATTATAAAGTATATTTGAGACTACGGACTAAAGATCTGGCTATAGTGAGACTATAGTTTGAAATAATCCATTTTCTTTGCATGACATGTTGACAGTACAGAATGGCTCTTTTGGCATGAAATATTGTATGAGCAGTTATTTCATGTCATTGAGCGGAAGAGAGGTTCTCTGGAGCGCGCGTAACCGTCACATCCTTTGGAGTTCCTTTACATAAAAATCAGTCTACAGGTTTTCATACAACCTAGAGGTATCGTTTTTTAAAAGTATTGTTACAAGCTGTTCACACATTGGCAATACAAAAGCGATTATTTTTTTACAGATGGCCTCTTGAAAGTTAATTTGACTGTCCGTCAACCTACACAAAGTCATGTCGAATGCAGAAACTGGTGCTGGAGTTGTAATGGAAGCTGTCGGTGATATAGTGCTGACATCTGAAAGGAAGAAATTTGAAGACATGATTTAAAGAATAAAGAAATAATTTAAAGACTAGAAAAAATGGGGTAAAACAGTGTACCTATACAGTAACTTGCACACCAAGATTGTTTTACAAATTCATACACATAGTAATTTCCTGGACAGGCTTTGACCCTGATGGGTAAAGAAATGTGATCACAGCAGCCTGACTCAACCCCACAGACCTCCCTGGTCACCACTCCATCCTCTATCTGTGGGTGAGGACCATTGAGCCACAGACTGCGGACTGTGTTACAGCTGTATGCTCTAACACAGCTCTCTGGCATTCGGATGTTCATTCCATTGTAGAAAAGCCGGTACCAGCCTTTCCAGGAGAAAGAGTCATCACAAATGTATAATCCACTTTCATTAGTGGCTCTCCAGGGACGATCCAGAGATTCATAGTTGGAACAAGGATCATTGCTGATGCTGTCGAAAGCAACTGTTAAGGATGAAAAAAGAAATCTTAATTCTTCATCAAAACTGAATCGAGCACGGTGACAGCTATATGTGCATTGTTTCATCACCGGATGCACTAAAGAAATGATGATGCATGGTGCAGCACTATTTCAGCACATTTAGCGCATGGTTAAATTGGATTTCATGTGCTTGTATAAGAAACATGGGTTTTACATTGAAATACCACATGCTAAAATGATGCGAATGTTAGTGAAGTTTTTCGGAGTAACTGTGACATTATTGTAAGCCTGTCTTAAATGCAAAATGATGTAGCGTTACTACTTTTAGCATGTCAAGTCTAAATGGCTAAAAATAGGCACATTTCTTAATAATGTTAAAAGGATATAATAGAAACTAATATCAACTTTCGAAACAGAGAGAATAAATATGTCAGATACACAAAAGTCCAACCCAGGCTCATTTGGAAAAACATGCCCTTTGTTGACATTTCTGCAAAATTATATTACCTTGGCAATTTTGGCTTGAAGTGGGTTACTCATATATGGGGACTATCGGGTATATAGTTAACCGAGACTGTGAAATGACGGCTATTGCTTGCTGGGTAGCAGGGACGTGCACAGGAATTTTGTGGGGCAGTTGCTCCAACCTGAAAAAAGGGCACTACCCCCAAAACTCACGGGCTATATGAAGGAATATATTCAGTTGAATTTTGCCCATTCAAATTGCCTTATCTGATCGTGTTTATGTCCAAACGCAATGCCTCATATTATGGTCTTATTATTATTTATAAAGATTGCAAACGTCAAAGATGACAGGTTTATGATATACAACTTTGTAAACAGTATACAAAATGTATTAACAATATGTTAAATGTCACCAAAATACAAATGAGAAAAAGAGTTCCTCATATTATTGTTTATTTTTTTTTTATTTTTTTTTTTATTTTTATTTTTTTATAAATAATCTGGATTGAATTGACAGATGGGGGAAAATTCACTTCTAATAAAAATAAAAAAAACGCTTAGATTTCGGAAAAAATACAATCCTTTTTAACCTTTTGGCTTCCCATACATTCAATTGTGCTCTTTACTCATCTGGGCAACTACGCATGATTTGTAGTATGATTGTGTAAAGGGAACAGGAATTCCGGTAAGGAACAGAATCGACTGCTACACCCAGTGCCGATCCTGACCTCCCCCTGGGGCCCTAAGCAAAATTCTGCTAAGGGGCCTCTACCTGACCTGTGATGTCATGAGCTATGTAAACCATTTGCCATTGCCACACAGTCACACCTGACACTTCAGCGCTCCCATACAATCCTCCCTCCTTTAAACAAAACAGTCAAATAATAAGTACAACAATATAGAACAGAATGAGGTTCAAACACACAATATTTATTGAATAGAGTATTTTCTATAGAATGTTAAGATAATAAGTGAATATTATTAAGTAAGTGAATATTAACGTAAACATAAATAAGAAGAAAATAATAAATTATAACCCTGAGCTTTGGCTTTTGGGATTAACTTTGGTTCTTTCTACAGCCTGGGCATTTTCGACATCAGTATGATTTTTTTATTTTTTATTATGCATGTTGAAGCAATTCTTGATTTATGGTTATTATTTACTGAGGGATGTGCATCCATATTGACCAGTATGTCCAGCTAATCAACATTTTTAATTCAATATAGCCTATAAATCAATAGTCAATCAATGTCAAATTGTCAATAGATTGCTTTCTATCTTGCATAATTAGTGCAGTTGTTTAGAGTTTTTAACTACACTGAGACTAGATAATCAGTGTCTTGTTTTAAAAGTATAATGTGTACTTTGATTGGGAGTGGCATCATTCACGTGCATGTATTGTACAGTATGTCTGGTCTCCACATATTTCTGCTTGAAAAATGCGAGTTTCATTTCGGCAACGCGCATATGAACGCACGATAACACACGCGACGCGGTTATGTTTTCCGAGCTGCAGTAAACAAACACCGTTGCACTTTGTCGTTTATCAAAATCAAACGTAATAAATAATTGTATTTTACTCTCACTTTTGTCAGCCACAAAGTGATGCAAGAGATGCACTGCCTGCCCAGTTAGCAAGACCGAAAAACATCAAACTTTGCTGACATCAAACTTAGAGAGGAGAGAACACAAGTTTACCTGATTGTTGTTCCCGCAATTCACTCTCATGGTTTTTTTCTTCTTCCTCTTTTCGTGACCAGAAGGATAGTTTCGCTTCATTTTGTCGTGGATGTTGTAGCTACACATTTGACGGCGCGCTATGACTATGACACGAGATGGAGGCGTGGCCTTAAGTAATTTGCGTGGCCCTACGCCGGTCGCGTGCAGTCTATGGTCGCGTGCAGCGTTTGCCCTTCATACTGACTTTCACTTTCGGTGACCGAATGGAAGTGAATGAGGCTTTGCGATTTTTAAAAAAAAATCTAGGCCTACGTGAAATTCTGCATCCATTGTACGATTTTTTTTTTTCTCGGAAGGGCAACTTGAGTGAGAAGGGCAACTTGAGTGAGAAGGGCATATGGGCAGTTGCCCAGGCAACCTGAGCAACCCCCCTGTGCACGTCCCTGCTGGGTAGCCACAGCCCCTGTCACAATCATTGGTCGGTCGGATTGGCATCTGTCCCGTTATAGTGCCCCTGCAAAACCCTACCCTAAACCTAATCGATAGTGTTAACAATAGCAAACTTGAGATAAAAACGCATTTGCTGAAGCAACCGTGCCATTTTTGCTTGCTTGTCCAAGTCTTTGAGCTCTTTTAATGTGACTTGTGTTTCAAGGGACTCTTACCCGAGCGCTCTGCATCACAAATGCAACCCTGTTCTATGTGAGCTACCGTACAAGATCACTATGTAAAAGCCATACATTTGGAGCTGGCTATGTGATGCAAATGTCAAACTGTAGCTATTAGTGTACGATATGGTAAAAGTTTTTTGAAGTGCAAGGAACCACACGAAAATAAGTATTTAATCAATAATCTGTAGTCTGAAATGGAATAAAAGCCTATACTGTTTGTTTCAGCTGGAACCTGCAGTGAATTAAATTGCATAGGTACTGAATGTTTTTGGATTGTTGAGTGCAAAAATGTAGACAGAGGCGCCTTTTTCTAATGACCCTGGGTTGGAAGTCTTTAACAGAGCAGAATGTGAATGTGTAATGCCACACCTGCGCAGTATGAAGGCCTGTGGACTGACTCATCAGGTCTGACAAGTTTATAGACATAATAATCTCCTGCACAGGCTTTAATTTGGATGGGGGTGGATCTGAATTCATCACACTGACCCATTAGATGATATCCCAAGATTTCACGGGTCACCACCCCGTCTTCAAGTTGTGGATGAGAACCATTGAGATACAGTCCAGTACCACCACCACATCTTCTGTCCCTCACACACCACTCAGACATCTGAGCATTTTCTCCATTCAAATACAGCCGATACCAGCCATTCCATTCAACAAGGGTGTCATCATCATGGTTGTCTTGATCACCACGTATGTCTCTCCATAAGTTATCCAGCGCTGTATATTCAAAGCATGGATCAGTGCCCAAAGTTGTGGCTTCTAAGAGAATAGTGTCAAAAGAGACAAAAGATGACAGTTAATAGAGAGGCACAAATATAACAAACTGTATAAATAAAATTGCTTTTCTGAACTGACACTTTGTTTGCAGTGTTTTTTGTTTTGTTTTTTTACCAATGAATGAAGGACTTCTGAACTATTTCTATTTGATATTTCCAAAATTACTAAGTATCTTGACTTCGACAAGAACGTTTGGTCCAGGTGCCTCAATACAACCACTGACGGATTTTGTTGATTCGAGTGTTGAGTGCATTAAAAGTATTGCAGATTAAAAACATCCACAAAACTATAAATGAATGTTTAAAAAAAGACTACAAAAATGATTATACAGTAGGTTACTTTTGAAGCATTTTGTCAGTCCAGAACATCTTGACTAGTTATAGTAATTCTTTTTTGAAATAATATATTTTAAAGGATTGGAAGGGAAATAATTGAAGGGTTTTAGTTCATGACAAACCACCCAATTAGAAGAATGATTACCTGATGTTTGTCCATCGATCCTTTCAACTGTTAAATACAAAAAGATTTCAGTCAGTTCTATTGACTTTCAGTCACACATCTTGCCAGTGTGTCATTCTTAAATCACAGATTATTGGCCACAGGTTGGCAATTTTATAGGTGTAAAACTCACCATTATTCAGCAGCTGTAGTGTCATGCACAATGAGATTAGAAACCTCATTGTTGGTTGCTACTTCACTTTAAATTATTCAAAGTAACAGAATTCGCTGAACAAATCAATGAAATGTAGTATTCAAGGACCCATAGAC
This sequence comes from Rhinichthys klamathensis goyatoka, assembly GCF_029890125.1. Lineage (NCBI taxonomy): Eukaryota > Metazoa > Chordata > Actinopteri > Cypriniformes > Leuciscidae > Rhinichthys > Rhinichthys klamathensis. Next base: position 909,409 of record NW_026606580.1, read on the forward strand.
AAAAAAGGGGAAAAAATAGTGCAAAATAATTGTTGTGTAATAATCTAAATCAAAAGCAACTGACTGAAAGATAAGAGCAGAGTCAGATGAGATGAACTTTACCTGAGCTGAAATGTGGCATTAGAAGTTGTCTCTTCAACAGTTCAAACGGAATACAATAATGTTGAACTGCAAGTTTCCGATTCTTATAATTCTTAAATGGTAGGCGGACCTAGGAGTTATTTCACAGTTAAACCAGTTTTTCATTACATACTGTCGTGTGAGGAGATCTATGGTATGTCTGTTATGATGTGCCTTTAGTTGACTTTTTAAAGTAAAAAAAAACATCCCTCATAGAAACATTTTTATTTTATTTTTTTTGCCGTTGACATTTTGTATGCCAAAGCACACTTTTGCTGCCTTACATTTACATTTATTCATTGAACTTACCCAGATTCACTATGGTAAGCCTATTATAAGTGTTTATATTTTAGAAATGAGGGGATGGTTTTTGCGGGAAATTGCGCATCACTCGCCTGTACGTGTCTCGTCATATCCATAAATAGAGAAAAGTTGCTACAGCTTTTACATGTATGGTGTGGGAGTGGCATAGCTTGATCACAACTCAAAGGAGTCTTCTGGCAAAAAGAGAACGCGACAGATCTGGTAGTAAAACAAGAATCAACATTAGCTTGGCTTTTCGGAGATGGCAAGAACTTTTAAAGCGATTTGAAATGTTGTAAAAGCGACGCGGAGATGGTGTTTTTATTTCTCAACATGTGAGTAAGGGATTATATTGACCAGATCAATTGCCATATGTAGCTATCTGAGTTCACTGTAAAGCATTGTGTATTGTGAAGGGTCATTTGATTATGGTTGCAGCAGTGGGATAACCATATTCATCCGCACATCACACAGAGCGAAGCACAACCAAAACGATTTTCTTCAGCAAAGTGCATGTTCGTTTTTTTAACCGCTAGACTAGAGGGACAAAAGTTACAGTGTACCTTTAATAAATAATTGTGCAAAATGATTTATTATTTATGCTGTATGATGCATTAAAAATGTATCAATTTGATTGATGTGGTGAAATCATGTTTGTATCAGTGAAGAATGAAGAGAAATTAGTCAAACTCCAAGTTATTTACAGAAGTAACATATATGCAAGAAAAGAACATTATGTTTCTGTTATTGACTGCTGCAGAGAAAAATGCTGCAAAACAGCTTGTGACGTTTAAAATGTCTGTATAAATATTCCGTTGTTGATTGACATCAACCTAAACTTTAAAACAAGATGCAAACATGAGGATCCCATATGCTTAAAGACTGTATGTCAAATGTGTACACACACACACACAATGGGTTTCCATGATTTATGAGTACTTTTCAAAGAATCTCTGTAAAGCTGCTTTGAAACAATCTGAATATACCGGTAACTCCCAAAGAGTTGCCACAGTTATGGATGCTATTCCATCTGTCATACTCATGCTTTTCAAAAATAATGCTCCCTCTTTGGGTTCGCTATATTTGCCTATCAACACTGAACCTATCAACACTCATATTGGTGAGATATGTTTCACTGAAAAAAAAGGAAGGAATTATAAAGAAAGGGTTCTATTCCTTGAGAACATTATTTCTGCCCCTCCTGCAATCTCATATTGGAATGGACTTTTTGATCATTTAAATTGGCAAAAAAATATGGATGCGTTGATACAACAAAGGTTTCTCCTCATAAACAAAGTAAAAGAAATATCCTTTAAATTAATTCATAATATTTACCCAGTTAAAAATTTCCTTAGGAAAAAATTCAGATCTGATTTTGACACTACTTGCTCTTTCTGTCAGAATGACACTGAAACTCTTCTTCACTTGTTTTGGTCACGCAATTTTACTCGGCAACTTTGGAAAGATGTTAGTGGGTTTATCTCAAGCATTATCTTGCAGAATTTCTCCATGAATCTCAAAACTGTTATTTTTGGATTTTTTTTTTAAAGCTGATTCAAATGCCTGCTTTATAATAAATCTAATTATTTTCCTATGTAGATTTTATATTCACAAATGTAAGTTTTCAAATTGTAAACCATTTTTTTTGGTGTTCTTACATGAGATAAAACATTACTTGATTACAATTTCATCCTCTCTTAACCCAAAAGCACTCAGAACATGCAAAATTTGCAAGACCTACAAACTTTTTACTTTATTAAATGTTTAGATTTCTTTTCATTTAAGTAATGCCCTCTTTTTTCTTTTTCTTTTTTTCTCTTTTTTCCCCATTCTTGTTTACATCACTGTAAAAAAAATTTGTTTTGTTTTCTGCTATGCTGTTGTTGTGTTATTATTATGTTGTTTCACACTGTAAACTGAATGTTTAAATAAAGCACACATTTTTTTTAATCTGTATTGTAAAAGTGCTATATAAATAAATATAACTTGACATAATGATTTTTATACTGTACAAACTGTATATTATATCCCCCTAATCCACCCCTAAACCTATCCATCACAGAAAACTTTCTGTTTTACATTTTCAAAAAACATTATTCTATATGATGTTTTAGCTGTTTACCTCATGGGGACCAAAAAATGTCATAACGTATGGCTTTACCTGGACTGACCACCCCCACCACACACACACACACACACACACACACACACACAGTAAATTACAAATATGTAACTAAAACCAAAGAGCAAAATACATGGACAGTTTATCACATTGTTATATACTTTATTCAAACAATAGCAATTAGACTCAATTTATAAAATGATTTGATTTATAAAATGATTATTCTGTCAGATTAAAAGTCTTATCAGCAGTGTCTCATTAATTGAAAAAGAGATTTAGACTAGACTAGTATAGATTAGATAAAATTATGATGATTCTTAGTGGAAATATTCTAGAAGAATATCAGGACACTCATCAGAGAAATAAGTGATATAGTCAGAGAACCACACAGCCATGGAGCCTTGGACACTTGCACTTGGCGTGGCACCTGTGTATCTGTGAACAGAGAATATACACAGCAGTCAGTTGATTGGGCAAGCAGTGGTTCAATAGTGCTGATGTTTCAGTTAACAGCACTGAGAGATGTTTTACTGTTTGTATCATTCCTCTGCATCCACTGTGTTCCAGACCAGTGCAGAACTACAACACACTTGCTCATTTGATATTCAAATATGAACAAAATTTTTTTTTTCTTGTTTTATAAGTCACCTTTGTTACTGTCAGACCACATCAATGGACCCATAGATATGGAAGCACTGTCATGGAAGTCCACAGATCTGCCCTCTCTATGGTGGTGTTCAGAGTCACAGTGCTAAAATACAGATGAAAATACAACCAAGTTGTGTCAACCAAGGGGTCAAGGTTTTGCTGGTTAGCATGGCCCCATAAGGCCCTCTACTGGTAGATGGTGTAACTACTGTATTCAATTGGCATTTTTCTCCATTGACTGGAGCTCAAATGTCTGCTTTTCTGTGTATTGACCTTTTACTTAAAGAAACTTGATAGATGTACAAATACCAACAACTATATCCATGTTCATAAGAAACATCTAAAAATACTTATGAATTTATAAACTCACCACTGAGCAGTGATTGTCTGTCTGAAGGCAAAGGTGAATAGCGCAGTGCAGGTAAACCTTTGTGGAGTTTGCAGTGAAGATAAACATCTCAAAGGAGAAACGACTGGATGTGGAAACACCATTCTGCAGCAAGTCCACTGTATTGTCATCTGGATTGGGACACCTGAGCATTTTGGGACAGTAGAATAACGATATTAAAAAGATAATAAAAAAAATGGCTAGGTTTGATAAGGTTTGGAATGACTAGAGGGTAAGTAAATAATAAAAATGTCATTGGTTTTGATCCCAAGTATTTTTAAGAGTAATGAATGTCATTTTTTTCTGGCAAAATACAAAGTGCTAAGGAAGATAAACGATCAAACAAACAAACTGACTTACATGCCAACGATGAGGTCCCAGCGGACAGAGTAATGAGGATCATTCACAGGTGTAGCCCAACATGTGTCAATCACTGAGGCAAACTGACGGCTGTCAACTCCATCAACACGAACTTCCACAAAAATACGGCTGTCCAGCTCCGCGTTCACACTACCAGTGAAGGGATGGGTGAATTCAGCATCCTGATAGGGAATCATCCTGACCTGATATGTCCCTTGACCAGCAGGAAGGATCCTGTGCACAATGCTGTTGGAATAATTTTACAAGAGATGTGTCAACTACAAATAAGAATATTTTAAATAGTTAGTCAGTAAGTTGGCTGAATTTAGTGCATACCTCTCCAGAGGGTTGATGTCCATGGAGAGTGTTTGGGTTTGTAAGTACACACAGCTGAAAGAAAGCTTCAGAATTCTCTTCCTGCTGATGAGATGTCCAACTGTGTCTGGCTCTCCCACAATAAAGTTCTCATAGATGAAGTGGGTGCCATTGGCCTGTAGGCACATATTATTTGAACATTTGTACATTAAAGGACTTTTTAAAGAATTATAAAAGAATTGCAAAAAGGATTTGTTGTTCTTTTGATCATTTGAGCATGTATGCAATACCACAAGACTTGTCCCACAGATGTGGTCATTGTTGTCAAAATAGAACTCCACTCTGCCATTCCGGACTGTTCCTCTGCACTTGGGGTCATTGAGGTGTAAGATGTCAGAAGGAAAACCAGCCTCAAAAAGCTGACAGCGAGACAGAGACATGGAGCCAGAGCTGCGTTCACAGGTTTCAGAGAAATCTGAGAGAGAAAAATATTCAAGAGAATGTCAACAATGATAAAAAACAAAAATGTGATCAATGATGAACGTATATTTGAAATGCTGAATGAGTCCAACCAAAGGATCCACGCTGAGAACTGTGATGGTTGTCCTTGCAGAAACAGCCATAAACACCATGTTTCTCTTCACAGCGTTCATCCTCAGTGCAGCTGAGCTCAGAACAGCGGTCTGACAAACAGAGGAGAACCACAAGATGTATGACAATAACTGGGACATATATAAAACACATTTTGATTACATAACATCTTCCTTTATTAAAAATAGTAATATTTGCAATAAAACATTCAACATTCATTTTTTTTTTTTACTGGTCTAACTGTAAAGATAAAACACACACACACACACAGACCTAGAATTAGATGAAAAAAAAAAGGAAATCAAATCACTGATATCAGTTCACATGACATCATCTTTGCATTCATTGTTTCTTTTCCCAAAATGTTCCAAATATACCTGAGGGAAGGCTTGATCCGGTGGTGGTCATGTGTGTGGTGCTCTCTTCTGTAAAAGGAAGACAAAGCAATGCCTTTAGTGCACAATAGTGACCATCCACTTGTTCAGCAGCCTTAGTTCTCAAAGTACTTTTCCTATTAATTATATCCATTGAAAATGGTTTTGAAAAAGATCTCCAATAGACCAAGATCTTCCAGAAAATACCGGAGGGAAGGTATGTGGAAGATCTGGATGTGGTCATGTGTGTGGTGCTCTCTTCTGTGCAGAGAATTTTTTTTTTTATCTTTGTCATATTACATATTTGTCAGGTATGGGTGTGATGAAAGTAGCAAGGACTCGGGTGCAGAGTTGATGGGCTTATTAATGATAATAAAATCAAACAAAACAGACAACAAAAACTGTGTTTTAGTGTAAAACACAAGCTGTGTGCTACTCAGCACAAGACAAAACGTGACATGAAAGCACGCGGCCGATGTAAACACGAACTGCGTGCTACACAGGAAATGACATAACACACGCAAACAGAGCGGCCCGATCGAACTCGAAACCGCACGCTCTTGTGACAAGACAGAGCGCATGAGAACGAGCGAAAGCTCATCCTGTGCGCTCACACAACAGAATACAAACATGCGGAGCATGAATGTCCGAATCCCGAAACAGAACCGAAACCAAACTTGACTGACGTGCCGGGGTCCAAACACCACGCCCCGCACATGTAACAAGGCATACAGACAAGAGAGCGCACGGCTCGGACAAGGACAAGAGAAAACAGGAGTGTCAGTAGCCTGGTTAAAATCAGACCATTCTCAGTTTTAACTGAGTTCTGGCAAAGCGTCATAGACAAATCATTTCCAGAGGGGCGTCACCAACGGACGTCGCGGATAGACCTAAACCCAATCAGAGCGATGAAGGAGATGACGTATGCAGAGCGGCGGAGAAACAAAGTGTTGTTCTTTGCTTGGTTTTTAACAAAAAGGAAACGTTCAAATCGCTTAAAACAGACGCGATAGCTGATTCGAACGAGTGATGTTCGACGGCGGCATCCATCTTTGTAATGTAGGCTACAAAATCTGCTTCAAAATCCCAGCGCTGTCGTCATCGTGTAAAGCCCGCCCCAACCTTTCTGATTGGTGCCTCAATTTCGACGGATTGGAAATGGGCTTGAATGAGCTCTTTGACAGACTAACTTTCAGAGCAAATCTCATTTTGGCTTTCCCAGGCTTTTCCCAGGCTAGAGTGTCAGGGCTCTGTCACAAAATTATGTTTTACAAGACAAAGTTCGGGAGGAGCACGTTCAAATAATAAATCCAATTAACTTGTCATCAACAATCATCATGAATATCCCATCAGCATGAGAGGAAGCATATAGGCACTCAGTCGACTCACCTATATTCCTTGAAAGTTTTTCAGCATCCCTCCACCCCCCCGACACCTCACTCTCGACTTGTTCCTTCCACAGCCAGGAATACGGGGAAGTCAAAATACCGAACCCGGAGCCCTCTCCTCAGAGAGCACGCCAAATATGCATACCATTTATTCTATCTGACTTATTTGTAAGTGTGAACTCGTGAAACCAAGAAATAAAGACAGAAGTGACAGAACCCTGACAGTATTTTTACCAGCTCTGAAATGCCTATTAAAAAGTGATCATCCACTGTTTCAGTGGCCTTGGTCCTTAAAGTGTACCATTAACTATTAAATGTTTCTAAAAAAAAAAAAATCCATAATGACAAAAACAACACTAGCAGAAAACTAATTGTATAGATTATAAAAATAAATGCAAAGATAAAGCAAATCAGAAAAGTTAATATGAGCGATATCACAGATGTGCACTGACCATAGCAGCCCCGACGTCCACCTCTGACTGTACACTCCATAGTCGATTGGCAAGATGAAGCAGAGCAGCGCATATCATTTGGAGCAAAACACTCACAGAGTTGAGAACATTCTAGATCCCAGAATTTCTCGCCCACCTATGAAATCATACCACACAAGTTCGAACTTTACATTTCTAGACCAGACGACATGAGTATGTTTGAGGAGTTGTTTGTCTCTTTGTCAAAAAAAGAGTTTCAATCCTCACATTAAAGTAGAATCCGTCATGAAGGCAGCCACATTGCTCCACCGGTACACAGCGTCCTCCACTCCTCACCAATCCATCATCACAGAAGCATCCCTCTGAGCATGTGTGCTCACAACTAGCATCAATGCTGCTGGCGCAAGTGTGACCACAGTCTGTGCCACACAACTCATAGTGGCTGTTCTCTGAGCAGGTCATGGCTGGTAATGTAACAAACAAAATAATTAGATGTCAAGCATGTCATATAAATGTTTACCATTTGTTCACAATAGAAACTAATGACACACTAAAGGAAATAACCTAAAATGATATCACTCACCACAGGATGTACTCTCTCTCCAGGGGTAGATTACAGCATTGTTAGATTGACAGGCACTCACATAGGTTTGGATCGAGCGACATAGGACATCATTCCGGTTACCAGAAAGGCACACATCAAACACACAGTCATTAAAGTAGGCTTCAGGATCTACATACACATGGCAGAAGCTAAATGGGCCCTCACTGGACCTGATGATGTCGCACAGGGAACGGGAAGTTGTCTCATCCTGACACAAAGGGCAATTGTTTCCACACCCATCATTGCATGGCAGCTCATCCTCAACCTTCCAACTTGCCCCAAACTGGTCTGCTGAGCGTACCAGAGCCCCAGAAGGCATCATGAAGTCATCGTTCATCTGGCCGTTGAAGTTGCCACAGAGGCCACACGTAACCCCACTGTACTCTGCTGGTACAATGAGGTTCACTGCCCAGGAGCCATAACTCACGCTGAAACCAAAGTCAGTTGATACAAATGTGTACTGTGCACTGGAATAGACTGACACCCGACCAGAGTCAAGCAGTATGGGAAGGTTTCTGGTCTCTCCATCAACCTGTTTGAAAAGAGAATAAAACCAATAGCTTATTTAAAAGCCAAGCAGGCAATATTGCTTATAACTAAATACATTAAGGCTAGAATAGAAGCGCACTTCTGGGTGTGTTCTAGATATAATACAAGGCAGAGGAAAGTCTTTTGTGTTTTAAGAAAATCTCTGTTGTGAATCATTGCAATTATGTTTTTATCTATCACCAATAAATAAAGGAAAATTACAGTGAGTGATGCTTGATTACCTCAACGGTAGAATGGCCGTTCATGTCCTGTGACATGTGCACAAGATGCCCAGACACGTTGACAAAAACTTCAACAGTAATTGCCACCCGGAGTCCATGCCAAGCCTCGTTCCTTGCATCCACCTGGAAATGCGGAAGCCCAATAGTGTCATTACATACTGTTGCTAGCACATAGCGGCATGTGCCCTGGAAGTCAAAGACGGATCCATCAAATGACATGTAGTGGGGGTCACCCGAAGCAGAGCAACGAGCATGTGGATGAGGATGGCAGCCATACTCGCCATCCAACACATGGCAGACCTCTTCTTCGCTGCAAGACGATGGTGTGCAATGAACATTTCCAGTGATTCCATCACAAACACACAAGAACTGGCACTCTTCACCATGCCAGAACCTCTCTCCAGCCTGCCGATAACGCCCAGAGTAGTGGCAACCACAACCCGTGGGGGGCACACAGCGATCTCCATTTAACACATTTCCATCATTACACTGGCATCCTTCCTGACACTGCAAGGCACACTGAAATGGAAATGAGAGGCTGGGGCAGGAAGCAGGACAGGACGTGCCACACACTTCATAATGGGTATTTGCCGGACAGGTGGATTCTGAAATTACAAAAGCATAAAAACAATGACAGAAGCATATTGGAGCTTAATGAGAGTTTAAGGTGAATGAATGAATGAATGAGGCATTTATATAGCGCTTTCATATGTAGGTGAGCAGATGCTTACCGCAGTGGATGAAACTTCTCCACTCTTCAACTGCAATGCCATTCTGTTGGCAAAGCAGCGTGTAACCTCGCAGGGCCTCACATAGGGCCTTTCTGGAACCTTGAGTCTGCTCCAGCAATTTAATGCAATCTGCTATCCGCTGCTGAGGATCTAGTGTTCTGCTGCACTCAGCAAATGGTCCATCGTCCATAGCCATGATACCACATTGTTCATTGAACTGGCTACTGTTCTGATAATGTCCTGGTTCCCAGATGTCAGGTGGGTCCTCACAGTGGGCTGATAGGGATCCATCACGCCAGCTGTCCGCAAACAGCTGCGTGTCATTCAAAAGGACAGCGTCTGGAGTGTAAAACTCATCAGCAATGTCTCCATTCAAGTTCCCACACAGACCCCCAAGTGTACCGTTGTATGTGCTTGGTGCTGTGACTCGGACAATGTGTGGCCAGTCGGCTCTCACGGTCACCCCAAAGTTTGTTTCCAAAACAAAACCCCTCACACTACTGTGATAGATGCGGATTTGACCAGAGCCAACAGTGACAGGCAGACCAACCATCTGTCCATCCACCTGAAGAGAATGATACACAGATAAACTTTTCCATTTAGCATATGAATTTGAAAAATAATGCAATTATGCTCTTTTACTAAATAAAAGTTTAGTGACTTGATATTTTTGCCTAACCTTTACATTGCTGCCCTCTCCCATTTCAATGGCGACCTGGATTCCTTCTGTCTCAAACTTCAGGAACCTGGCAAAGTCATGAAGGCCCCTGGGTACTTTCTCCACTGTCAATACAAAGTGTGGTAGGGGGGATGGCCCCATCACTCTAACAAGGGTCAATCCGCAAGCTCCGTGGTATCTGAAACTTTGTCCATCAAAGGTATGATATGACCCTAGGTTTTCAACCGAACAGGTAGCATAACCGATGGGTCTGCAGCCTCTCACACCATCATGGACTCCACACATCTCTGCTGGACCACACTGTTGACGATGACAGATCATTGACATGCTGCTGCATACACACCGTCTCCCACAGTCACCGTCCAACACCACTGACTGTCCTTCAGTGTAATAGAAGCCCTCGAAGGTGCAGCCACAGTTTGCTTCAGGCACACACTCTCCAGCACTGAGAATGTATCCAGGATCACATATACAGCTCTCCTGATTGGGCAAGGGACAGTTCAGTGGGGCAGATGGATTACTGCACGTTGCAGGGCAGCCTGTTCCTTGAGGCTCAAAATGACTGTGTTGAGGGCATTGAATCTCTGGGAATGGCGGAAGAAAATAAAGAATACTAATCAGTCCCTGTAATCTTTTAGTTAGACAAATCATTCATCTCAACAAGATACCTACCACAAAAGCCCTGCTGTCTCCACTGCCCAAGGTGTACACCCTGCTGTTGACACTGAGTAGCATACACATTGAGAGCCTGACACAGAATGGGCTGGTACCCTCCTCCCAAGCAAACATCATAGACACAGTTCTCTATAAAGGTCTGTGGCACATGCACAGGGTGGCAAGAGGCGAATGGGCCGGCAACATCTCCTAAGATTCCACAGTGGTTGGTGTCACTGTAAACACTAATTTCATCAGTGGTACAAACAGCACAAGCCAGACCCGTGCACCTGACATTATGGCATTCAGGATCTATGTCACTTTGCACTATCCAACTGTTGGCAAAGTCCACATCTGAGCTCAAGATCTCCCCACTGGGTGAACGGAAGTCATCTTCAGGCCGCAGATTAAAGTTTCCACACAGACCGCAGGTGGCGTTAAGGTAGTCATAAGGTACAGAGATGCTGACGTAGCTGTATGCATCATATGTAACAACCAGACCAAAGTCTGTGCTAATGGTCAAAGAAAAACCTGACTGATAGACCTGAATGGAGCCATTGCGGAGGGCAAAGGGGGTTGCTGCAAAGCTTCCATTAACCTGGACAATGTTGGAAAAAAAAGGAAATTAGGAATTTGTACAGAAGGCTGCATTCAAATGAGAATTAAAGCAGAATTGTCATACTAACCCTTGCGTCATTATAGTGATCTTTGACCAGTTCAATTACTTCGTCATAGACAAACACTCTGACCATCCGTGTCCATGACACATGTGTGCTGCCCCGATGCTCATTTTTGCCTTCAATGCGATAGTATGGCAAACCGTTGCCACAAGCCTAAATAATTCAAGGATTAATGAGTTGTTTCATACCTTTTATACTATAAACAGAAAGCCATATAGAGAAAGACTAACCTCAGACAGAACATAAGTGCAGGTCCCTTGGAAGTGAAAAACTTGATAATCAAAGGTATAGTAGTGAGGGTCACCGGAGATGGTACAAGTTTGCCGTTGAATGTTCTGGCAAGAGTATTGGAAGGCAGCTGGACGGCAGGCTTGGGAATAAGTGCAGGGCTCATGGCTACACTGGAGGCCGCTGCTGGTACAGGTGCATCTCTGCTGACAGGTGGCATCACTCCAGAAAGAGTCCCCAAGTTGCACTGGAATACCTACAGCATAACAGTTTTACATGGCTATTAACTCAAAATTACTGGATGTTTAGGGAATAAATATCTAAAAACATTTCTAAGACTTCTTGATTCACCAGTAATGTACAATACTGTTTAAATTGGCAACTGAATGCCAAATGATTTATTCAGTCTAGGATCACATCAATGGGAGAAAAAAAAAAAAAAATACCATTAAATTGACAACCCCGTGATCCATGATCTGTTCTGAATGCCCATCTGCCTGACACATTGACATTACTGCTGTATGTTAAGTATGTGATGTTACTGGAGAATGATCCAGGAAATGAGAAATGGTATCTGGAGTTGATGGTGTCATAACCAGCCTGTGAAAAATTAGGACAAGGCTTTCAGCATCTTATTTATATAGTCTCATAGATCTATATTTTTTTTATTTCCCATGTTGTGCACACCTGTACATATCGTTGAGTTGGCGCAATTGTTCCATAATTAATTAAAACAAATGAGAAATGGCCATCTGAAATCAAAACCACTTGAAAAGATGTTTCCTGAAAAAAGACAACAATAAAAATAAAGTGCTGACCAACGAAAGTTTTCTGAATGTCACAAAAAATTTACCCAGTAATGTGTAGCAACTTTGCTTCATGATGTTCAATCATTTTATTACATTTTTCATTCAACAAGAACAGAAAGAATTTATAAAATTGGTTTCTTACTGTTCCTAATAGAGGGAAATATGCAACTCTGTCCCATGTTGCAACAAAGACCCACGTAGCAGAAAAGCTCAGGTCAGGGATGTATTGGTTAATGTCCTGTGTGGCCTCTGTAAGGACACTGCCAGAGGTGTACTGACGATACGAAATTACACCATTACCACGATTATCAATATCTGTCCAGAATGGAGCGATGATGTCTCTTCCACCATAACTTGGAAACTGGTATGGAGTCCAGCTGCTAAATGGCCCATCAAAAGTCAGGTGTCCATTGTTGTTGACCTGAAAGAGATAAAGATTTCTTATCATACACCCTTTCTGGTAACACTTTAGAATACTGTTCCTTCATTAATGAATAACAACACAGGAACAAATAAGTAACACACTATTAGTAACTACTAACTAACAAGAAACTCTAAGTAACAAATTAGTAAGTAATAGCGCTCAGTTGAACTATAGTAACTATGGCCCAGGCAAAGTAGCGTTTTTCGACAGACTAATTGTAAAATAATTTTTTGCAGCTTAGATCATTTCGAGGTGTCCAGAACAACATACTAAAAGTCCTAAGAAATCCTAGTTGAGGAAATATGTTAAATTCTCATCAATCCGAGATGTATGCCAATAAGGCCAGGCAACAATACACCCTAATGAGGCTATTTTTTTCCTTTACTCCTATCAAAATGAAACTTTACACAATGAAAGTACCCATGAAAAGTAAATATTTTTGTATTACAAGTTTCTTTGAAAATGAATTTTAATATGCAAATGAGCTATACACTAATCGAATATGCCCAAAATACACCCAAATAGTTTTTTTTCCCCTTTACTCCTACCACAATAAAACTTTACAAAGTAAAAGTATACATGAAAAGTAACGTTTTTTGTATTACAAGTTTCTTTTGAAATAAATCTGAATATGCACATGAGCTCCACACTTATTGAATATGTCCTAATGTGCAGTGGCAGAAACACCATTCATATGTATGACAAATCAGCCCAATCTTCATCCAATCATCCTACTGCCAATGGGTGATGGCAATGCTGCTTTTAGACTGGCCTCTAACCTGAAAACTGCCTGGCTTGGTAGTACCTGCCAGGGGTATAACCCCCGCCGGTATAGTCTTCAGGGGTCACGGAGGCACCCCTTTATGTTGGTCGCTGGTCTCATATGAGACATCCGTGAAGGACTGCATAGCATTGTTGATGTTTGTTTGCACATGCTGGCAATGAGAGGACCCACACCAAACATTGAGCCTCTGTAAATCCTTTTCCTCTTGTTAAGCCTCCATGTGTTTTTACACTTCTCATGAGCATGCTCAATAATGAGATCAGTGGACAGTCCAGCTTAAAACCTGTTGCTCCGCCTCACTACGTAAAATCCCTCCTCAAATTTCTTGTGGACATCTGGATGTGTTTAAGGTAGGGCTGTCATCATTTGCAGGTATACATAGGCTGACTTTGCATATAGTCTGTGTCCAGAAGCGGCAAAGTAGGGTAGCATATCATGAACACACTGAAGGTGCAATCTCCAGTTGCCTGTCCTCTCAGCTTTGATAAAGTTTCTCAGAATATCAATCATGTCCATGTACTGCAGCCAAAGCTGTGCTGTCCTCATATGTATTGTTTCCTTCTTGTTGTTGAGTGCACTCTGGACACTCTCCAAAACTTCAGCAGAACAAAGTTCTTCCATCGGCATATTAGAGGACATGACTTGGTCATATAGCTCACTTGCAATACTCAAGTCAGTTGTGACTGTTTCTTGGGTATCGGGAAATGGAAGCTTTAGCGTTAAGTTCTGCCAGGAAGACTTAATTGCTACATCACTTATTACCTTCTCATCTATCCAATCATGTCTAGTACTTGCGGTATAAAAGACCAGTACTTGCACATGTTTGAGTTCGCAGATGCTGACGCTTTCATTCACCTCCATCCTCCCCACCACCACCAAGATGGTTCCTTCCCCTCCATCCTCCCCACCACCACCAGGATGGTCCCTTCCTATACAGGGTTCTACGCTAAGGTTTTTCCCAAGGAGCACATGTGCTCCTAAATGAAAAAATGTAGGAGCACACAAAGAAATTTTGGAGCGCAGTGAAAAACAGTAACAAGTAATAACAAACTATTTATTATATATACACTATGTGTGTGCTCCTTCTCTTTGTGTTCAACTATAGTGTGAAACCGTCGATTTGATGCAGAAGTATAAATCACACTTTACAATCACTTTAGTAAAACAGAACAAGGGGAACGTGTTGCTCTCAGGAGGAGGCTAGGAGCACATTGGCACACCTGTGCAGTGGACATCTGCATCTTTCCACTGCAGAGGCTCTTTCCACAACATGGAGGAGAAACTAGTTTAGAGTGGCCTTAGTCTGGCACACATCTCGCATTGATGAGAATTTAACATATTTCCTCAACTAGGATTTTTTAGGACTTTTATGTTGTTGTGGACACCTTATAGAAATTATCTATGCTGAAAAAAATTATTTTACAATTAGTTCTATTTTTAGCTCCAAAATGAGTTACTTTTCCTGGACTACTACCTCACTGAGGAATACTAAGAACTACTATATACAGGTTCATAATTAATATTAATAATGCATAAAGTATAATATAAGGTAATGGTAAACCATTAGCAATTAATCAAGTGTTACTACATCCTTCTAAAGGAACTACGCATAATTTGGATCAGTGTTACCAAGTGAAAAGCTTGATAACTACCTAATATCGACTGAAGTCATTGTAAGCTTTTGGATAGTAATGACTCAAGTGTTACTACATCTTTCTAAAGGAACCACTAATTATTTGGATCAGTGTTACCAAATCTAAAGTGGTACCAAAAGGGATAATACATACAATTAAATAAATAAATAAAATTGAGTTTTCAGAAGTCATTAGTAACAGAAAGAAAAAATGCAATGAATGGTTATTTCCTCACAGGTGACCTCCATATTGAGACCATAATCACAAATGAAAAAAGCTGGCATATTACACTGACTTACATATATTCGGCTATATGTTTGTCCAAAAAATATGAACTGTTGCAGAAGGTAGATCACAGATGAACTCCCATCATCAGAGCGATCATTCTCTGTGTCACCAGCTCCAAATGGATAAAACACAGCTGTGGGAATTTATGGGGGGGTATCAAAACTGATATCAGTTCAAATGACTTCACCTTTGCATTAACTGTCTTTTTTCTACAAATTCTTTCAAAAATACCTGGGGGAATGCTTGAGCTGGTGGTGGTTATGTATGTGGTGCTCTGTTCTGTAGAGAGAAAAAGATTTTTTACCACATTAAATGCCAACTCTGACATCTCTATAGAGCACAACAATGAATGTCATTTGCACCCTCTCTCCCCAAAATATTTTTCTATTTAATTTATCCATAAGGATTTGAAAGAGTTCTTCAATAAAGAGTTCTGAACAAAGTCAAACTCCTCGGAGACAAATCACAACATTACAAACTTTGACTGAAAAAAGGTATGTGAGAATCTGGGAAAGACGAGAGCACAAGAATGTGCACTATACAGTACATCTTTCATGATGAAATTTACTACAGTCCCATAAAGCATTGCAAATGACAATTATATAACTATTTAAGTAACATCAGCGGTTATAAGTATAAAAACAATGAATTTTAAATAGATTGAAAATTAATAATATACACAAATATATAAAAAGTTGGAAAAAGCAAGTACTCGATTTCACAATGGATTTTTCTTTTAAGGATTATGGGCAGTGTAGTTCTTTATCTGGAATTAACACTAAATAGGAATTGACAATCTAGCAACTTATGGCTTTATAAGTAGCATTTACTCTACCACTGATTGAAAAAAAAACCCCTCAAAAGCTCATGGTGTACCTGTCTTGAAAGATTTATACAGATTTTTTTTAATAATAAATCAAAAATCAAGCTCCAAATGGATCAAATAGACCTGTGAGAATGAGTAAAAAAAACTCAAATATCATCACTGATATCACATATTACATAACTTATTTTAATATTTGTGTATTATTTTTTTCTAAATTGTTACAAAATTACCTGAGGGAAGACTTGACCTGGTGGTGGTCATATGTGTGGTGCTCTCTTCTGTAAAGAGGAGTTTCCATGAAAAAGATGGTGATCATCTACCCAAAAGCAAATGCTGATGTAATTAACAAAAGTTAATATAAACGATATCACAGATGTGCACTGACCATAGCAGCCCCGACGTCCACCTCTGACTGTACACTCCATAGTCGGTTGGCAAGATGAAGCAGAGCAGCGCATATCATTTGGAGCAAAACACTCACAGAGTTGAGAACATTCTAGATCCCAGAACTGCTCGCCAACCTATGCAATCATACCACAAAAGGTCGAACGTTACATTTCCAGAACAGAGGACATGAGTATGTTTGAGGAGTTGTTTGTCTCTTTCTCAAAAGAGAGTTTCAATCCTCACATTAAAGTAGAATCCATCATGAAGGCAGCCACATTGCTCCACTGGTACACAGCGTCCTCCACTCCTCACCAATCCATCATCACAGAAGCATCCCTCTGAGCATGTGTGCTCACAACTAGCATCAATGCTGCTGGCGCAAGTGTGACCACAGTCTGTGCCACACAACTCATAGTGGCTGTTCTCTGAGCAGGTCATGGCTGGTAATGTAACAAACAAAATAATTAGATGTCAAGCATGTCATATAAATGTTTACCATTTGTTCACAATAGAAACTAATGACACACTAAAGGAAATAACCTAAAATGATATCACTCACCACAGGATGTACTCTCTCTCCAGGGGTAGATTACAGCATTGTTAGATTGACAGGCACTCACATAGGTTTGGATCGAGCGACATAGGACATCATTCCGGTTACCAGAAAGGCACACATCAAACACACAGTCATTAAAGTAGGCTTCAGGATCTACATACACATGGCAGAAGCTAAATGGGCCCTCACTGGACCTGATGATGTCGCACAGGGAACGGGAAGTTGTCTCATCCTGACACAAAGGGCAATTGTTTCCACACCCATCATTGCATGGCAGCTCATCCTCAACCTTCCAACTTGCCCCAAACTGGTCTGCTGAGCGTACCAGAGCCCCAGAAGGCATCATGAAGTCATCGTTCATCTGGCCGTTGAAATTGCCACAGAGGCCACACGTAACCCCACTGTACTCTGCTGGTACAATGATGTTCACTGCCCAGGAGCCATAACTCACGCTGAAACCAATGTCAGTTGATACAAATGTGTACTGTGCACTGGAATAGACTGACACCCGACCAGAGTCAAGCAGTATGGGAAGGTTTCTGGTCTCTCCATCAACCTGTTTGAAAAGAGAATAAAACCAATAGCTTATTTAAAAGCAAAGGGAATATTGCTTATAACTAAATACTAAATACATTAAGGCTAGAATAGGAACGCACTTCTGGGTGTGTTCTAGATATAATACAAGGCAGAAGAAAGTCTTTTGTGTTTTAAGAAAATCTCTTGTGGATCATTGCAATTATGTTTTTATCTATCACCAATAAATAAAGGAAAATTACAGTGAGTGATGCTTGATTACCTCAACGGTAGAATGACCGTTCATGTCCTGTGACATGTGCACAAGATGCCCAGACGCATTGACAAAAACTTCAACAGTAATTGCCACCCGGAGTCCATGCCACGCCTCGTTCCTTGCATCCACCTGGAAATGCGGAAGCCCAATAGTGTCATTACATACTGTTGCTAGCACATAGCGGCATGTGCCCTGGAAGTCAAAGACGGATCCATCAAATGATATGTAGTGGGGGTCACCCGAAGCAGAGCAACGAGCATGTGGATGAGGATGGCAGCCATACTCGCCATCCAACACATGGCAGACCTCTTCTTCGCTGCAAGACGATGGTGTGCAATGAACGTTTCCAGTGATTCCATCACAAACACACAAGAACTGACACTCTTCACCATGCCAGAACCTCTCTCCAGCCTGCCGATAACGCCCAGAGTAGTGGCAACCACAACCCGTGGGGGGCACACAGCGATCTCCATTTAACACATTTCCATCATTACACTGGCATCCTTCCTGACACTGCAAGGCACACTGAAATGGAAATGAGAGGCTGGGGCAGGAAGCAGGACAGGACGTGCCACACACTTCATAATGGGTATTTGCCGGACAGGTGGATTCTGAAATTACAAAAGCATAAAAACAATGACAGAAGCATATTGGAGCTTAATGAGAGTTTAAGGTGAATGAATGAATGAATGAGGCATTTATATAGCGCTTTCATATGTAGGTGAGCAGATGCTTACCGCAGTGGATGAAACTTCTCCACTCTTCAACTGCAATGCCATTCTGTTGGCAAAGCAGCGTGTAACCTCGCAGGGCCTCACATAGGGCCTTTCTGGAACCTTGAGTCTGCTCCAGCAATTTAATGCAATCTGCTATCCGCTGCTGAGGATCTAGTGTTCTGCTGCACTCAGCAAATGGTCCATCGTCCATAGCCATGATACCACATTGTTCATTGAACTGGCTACTGTTCTGATAATGTCCTGGTTCCCAGATGTCAGGTGGGTCCTCACAGTGGGCTGATAGGGATCCATCACGCCAGCTGTCCGCAAACAGCTGCGTGTCATTCAAAAGGACAGCGTCTGGAGTGTAAAACTCATCAGCAATGTCTCCATTCAAGTTCCCACACAGACCCCCAAGTGTACCGTTGTATGTGCTTGGTGCTGTGACTCGGACAATGTGTGGCCAGTCGGCTCTCACGGTCACCCCAAAGTTTGTTTCCAAAACAAAACCCCTCACACTACTGTGATAGATGCGGATTTGACCAGAGCCAACAGTGACAGGCAGACCAACCATCTGTCCATCCACCTGAAGAGAATGATACACAGATAAACTTTTCCATTTAGCATATGAATTTGAAAAATAATGCAATTATGCTCTTTTACTAAATAAAAGTTTAGTGACTTGATATTTTTGCCTAACCTTTACATTGCTGCCCTCTCCCATTTCAATGGCGACCTGGATTCCTTCTGTCTCAAACTTCAGGAACCTGGCAAAGTCATGAAGGCCCCTGGGTACTTTCTCCACTGTCAATACAAAGTGTGGTAGGGGGGATGGCCCCATCACTCTAACAAGGGTCAATCCGCAAGCTCCGTGGTATCTGAAACTTTGTCCATCAAAGGTATGATATGACCCTAGGTTTTCAACCGAACAGGTAGCATAACCGATGGGTCTGCAGCCTCTCACACCATCATGGACTCCACACATCTCTGCTGGACCACACTGTTGACGATGACAGATCATTGACATGCTGCTGCATACACACCGTCTCCCACAGTCACCGTCCAACACCACTGACTGTCCTTCAGTGTAATAGAAGCCCTCGAAGGTGCAGCCACAGTTTGCTTCAGGCACACACTCTCCAGCACTGAGAATGTATCCAGGATCACATATACAGCTCTCCTGATTGGGCAAGGGACAGTTCAGTGGGGCAGATGGATTACTGCACGTTGCAGGGCAGCCTGTTCCTTGAGGCTCAAAATGACTGTGTTGAGGGCATTGAATCTCTGGGAATGGCAGAAGAAAATAAAGATTACTAATCAGTCCCTGTAATCTTTTAGTTAGACAAATCATTCATCTCAACAAGATGCCTACCACAAAAGCCCTGCTGTCTCCACTGCCCAAGGTGTACACCCTGCTGTTGACACTGAGTAGCATACACATTGAGAGCCTGGCACAGAATGGGCTGGTACCCTCCTCCCAAGCAAACATCATAGACACAGTTCTCTATAAAGGTCTGTGGCACATGCACAGGGTGGCAAGAGGCGAATGGGCCGGCAACATCTCCTAAGATTCCACAGTGGTTGGTGTCACTGTAAACACTAATTTCATCAGTGGTACAAACAGCACAAGCCAGACCCGTGCACCTGACATTATGGCATTCAGGATCTATGTCACTTTGCACTATCCAACTGTTGGCAAAGTCCACATCTGAGCTCAAGATCTCCCCACTGGGTGAACGGAAGTCATCTTCAGGGCGCAGATTAAAGTTTCCACACAGACCGCAGGTGGCGTTAAGGTAGTCATAAGGTACAGAGATGCTGACGTAGCTGTATGCATCATATGTAACAACCAGACCAAAGTCTGTGCTAATGGTCAAAGAAAAACCTGACTGATAGACCTGAATGGAGCCATTGCGGAGGGCAAAGGGGGTTGCTGCAAAGCTTCCATTAACCTGGACAATGTTGGAAAAAAAAGGAAATTAGGAATTAGTACAGAAGGCTGCATTCAAATGAGAATTAAAGCAGAATTGTCATACTAACCCTTGCGTCATTATAGTGATCTTTGACCAGTTCAATTACTTCGTCATAGACAAACACTCTGACCATCCGTGTCCATGACACATGTGTGCTGCCCCGATGCTCATTTTTGCCCTCAATGCGATAGTATGGCAAACCGTTGCCACAAGCCTAAGTAATTCAAGGATTACTGAGTTGTTTCATACCTTTTATACTATAAACAGAAAGCCATATAGAGAAAGACTAACCTCAGACAGAACATAAGTGCAGGTCCCTTGGAAGTGAAAAACTTGATAATCAAAGGTATAGTAGTGAGGGTCACCAGAGATGGTACAGGTTTGCCGTTGAATGTTCTGGCAAGAGAATTGGAAGGCAGCTGGACGGCAGGCTTGGGAATAACTGCAGGGCTCATGGCTACACTGGAGGCCTCTGCTGGTACAGGTGCATCTCTGCTGACAGGTGGCATCACTCCAGAAAGAGTCCCCAAGTTGCACTGGAATCCCTACAATAGTTTCACACAAAACTTCTTTTTCTCACAAGATTTTTTTTTTTTTTTTTACAAATAAGCCACACTGTAATGGAAAGTGGCCACTGCAATGGTCACAGCAAATAGAAAGTAATTTAATTAAAGAGAAATAATGACATTACCATTAAATTGACAACCCCGTAGTCCATTATCTGTTCTGAATGCCCATCTGCCTGACACATTGACATTACTGCTGTATGTTAAGCTTGTGATGTTACTCTGTAGCGATCCAGTAATTGAGAAATGGTATCTAGAGCTGATGGTGTCATAACCAGCCTATAATAATTAATCAAAAGAAAAAATTATCAAACAAAATCTTTTTAAGTTAGTCAACTGGAATAATTTCAACTTGTTATGTTATGCACACCTGTACATATCGTTGAGTTGGCACAATTGTTCCATAATTCATCAAAACAAATGATAAATGACCACCTGAAATTAAAACCACTTGGAAAGATGTTTCCTGAAAATGACAAATTGAAAAAATCACATTTTGGCCAACATTTGTTTTCCAAATGTAACAAAAACAGTAATCATACAATGCACAATTCATTTTGATTTCTCAAATATGCTATAAAAAAGAACAAGAAGATTTTACAAAACCAGATTGGGTTACTTACGGTTCCAGAATATGGGTAATATGCTACTCTGTCCCACGTTGCAACAAAGACCCACGTAGCAGAAAAGCTCAGGTCAGGGAAGTATTGGTTAATGTCCTGTGTGGCGTCTGTAAGGACACTTCCAGAGGTGTACTGATTATACGAAATGACACCATTGCCACGATTATCAATGTCTGTCCAGAATGGAGCAATGATGTCTCTCCCACCATAACCTGGGAATTGGTATGGAATGTAGCTGTACCACGGCCAATCAAATGTCAAGTATCCATTGTTGTTGATCTGAAATAAGGATAATGTTTCCATGGACACAATACTTTTACCATGCTTATCCAGACAAGCAGAAACAGAGCCATCATTTACTACAAACTATAATTTTTTCTTTTATTAAGTTATACATGTAAAGTAAGAGTTAGAAATAGACTAAAATGAGAGTGTTAAAGTTTGCAATATTGATGAGTAAGCGGAAGAGAAGGGAAAGAAATGCTGCGTCATGGCATTGATGCTCTGGGAATGGCTTCAGCGTGCGCTGGTGTCTGAAGCATGTGTGAAATCAGGTGAGGTGACTAAGAGTATAGCGTATGGCATCCCCCTTGTTGAAAACATTTTCAAAAAGCATCCTCTCTGTAACCCCCCACCCCACTATCCCCATAAGATTAACAGTGTTGTGTATTACGTAACATTTATGTTAATTACATTTTAAAATTCATTATAGAAAAATTAACGAACTATAAATAACAGCGTTTGAACAATCAGAACTCAATATTGTAACTTGTTGTGCACACTCAAACAAGCTTTCGTAATTTTTTGCTCTTGTTCAAAATGTAAAAAAAAAAAAAAAAAAAAAAACTATGTTCATACTACACTGAAAGGAAGGGACGTGCAATCAGGATGTACAATTTAGACAAAAAAAAATTACACTGAAACAGACATGCAGCCTCTGAAGCTGGGTATTCCCTGACGTAGGTGGCCTTTTATGGTCTTGTTGATGCGGTACTCTTTGTCACCAATAGGATTGGCGTGATTTAACATGTGCTTTAGACTCCGGGCACACTGAAGAGTTCCCATAGCGTCAACATGACACAACGTTCCCTTGAAATGGAACTATTACGAAAATCATTTATAACTCACTGTGAATGCCAAGGTTAAATAAAATCAGATTTTCTTACATATACTTGGTTGTATGCCTGTCCAAAAAATATGAACTGTTGCTGAAGGAAGATCACTGGTGAAATTCCATCATCAGAACGATCATTCTCTGTGTCTTCAGGTCCAAATGGATAAAATGTTCCAGGAACTGTGGTATAGTCAGAAACATGTGGTATTGTTGGGCAATAAAGCTCACACAGCAGATCACATTTATTATTGAGATAATTAGTAGACAATTTAGCTATTTATTTATTTTACCATGTGATGTCACATTATGTTTTATTTTATTGTGTTAAAATACCTGAAGAATTACTTGATCTTGTAGTATTTGTGGTGCTAATTTCTGTAAACATAAAAAAAATGCATACTGTAATATTTATATTGGTCCAATGACCATCATATTTTTAAAGCATACACAAAAATTAATGAGGATATTTACCACTAGTACTTCTACTATTACTGCTGCTGCTACTAATAATAATGATTTTTATGAAAAATGTATGTGGCTGAGCAATGGTAAGTAACTTTCCAGTTTCCAGTATCATAATTATCAGAAAATGAAAGAGCAGATTTATATATATATATATATATATATATATATATATATATATATATATATACTCTTTAGCCACAGTGGAAAAACATTCTTAAAAATGAGACATGCTTTAAACCCCAAAATACCTGCACAATAAGCAGAGCAGAAGAGTGGCCTGACAAACTCATACACATAATAGTTTCCTGGACAAGCTTTGACTTGTATGGGATGAGACTTGTAACCACAGCAGTCGTTCCATGTGGAACTGCAGACTTTCCTGGTGACCTCTCCATCTTCTAGCTGTGGGTGAGGGCCGTTGAGCCACAGTGGGTGATAAGTGCCACACATGCCATAACCAACACATGACTCTGGCATCTGGGCACTCTGACCATTGTAGAGCAACCTGTACCAACCATTCCAGTTGGCATTATAATCACATATTCCATAGTGATTATATTTATTGTCGTATGGGCTGGTGGTGGCTCTCCAGGGTTCATCCAGACTGTTATAGTTGTAGCAAGGGTCAGCACTTGGAGTGGTGAAAACAACTGTTTAAGGAACAGTAAAAAATTTGCTAAGATTTTCTTCAAAAACAAACACAAATCCTTTCCACAGCAAATACAATAATCTTTAGGTCTATAAATGCAGTATTTATATCAAAGCTCACAATTTAACTCATAATAAGTAAGTAAAACACATAGGAGAATGGCTGTACCTGCACAATAAGCAGGGGCTGGGATCAATGGCTTTGGCCTTGTAAATTTGTAGACATAGTAATTTCCAGGACAGGCTTTGACTTGGATTGGGTCAGATCTGTAGGAATTGCACTGGTCATTAACAGAGCCGTAGACGTCACGAGTAACAACTCCATCTTCCAGCTGAGGATGAGAGCCATCAAGCCACAGAGAACTATAACCTCCACATGACATATAACTGAAACACCACTCAGGCATCTGAGCACTCGATCCATTAATGAAAAGACGATACCAGCCATGCCATTCAACTAAAGTGTCATCATATCCATATTGAGACCAATAATTAAATGTGCTTCTCCAGTTGTTGTCAAGAATGTTGTAGGTGTAACATGGGTCATGATCTGTGTTGATAGCATCTGATGAGACAGAAATGGATGAAATGTAATGTGTAAAATGTACCTTAATCCTTTCATTTCACAATAATGGGAGATATTTAAGCCATGGATACACCATGTGACTGTACTAGCATTGCTAAAATTCATAAAAAGCGTCATGAAATATTTAAGAAAGGAACAGTGAAAACTGAGACTGTCACTAGGCTTTCCTGATTTGACATTAGGTTTCATCTAAGCTACATTTAATGTGTCAGTTAGTGACACTGGCCATTTAGCTAATACTCTTGCTTGTCCTGTTTAGTACAGACATTGCATTAGGAGAGGGGAAGCAGGAAAGCAGGAGCATTCGCAGGGACTGCTTATTTGAATAGCCACTTTGAAAAAGCGAGCTGTGATTGGCAACATTAACAACAGTCAAAATATATGTGAGACTACCTTGTACTGAACGCGATAAGCTCATTATTAATTCCTCCTAACATTTGATTTAAGGAATGCTATAATTTTCATTAATGTCTACAGTGACTGGGAGGGAACATGTTCGGTTCACTTAGTTTTGTTGTGTCCACAGCCTATTAATTCATGGGAACGTGATAATATGTCCTGGCCACAAGATCATTTTTGTCGAGATAACGACATCCTTATGTGATGGCCACGCGATGTGAAGTCGTGACCTTAAGATCCTCTGTCATAGACAGTCATAGACTTGCCATAGACAGCATTCGAATAACAGTCTGTTATTAGCAATACATGTTAAAAGAATAGAACATAAAATAATATAGACCTACAAGAAAATAGTTTTATATATCCCATCCCAGTCTTTTAAATCACTGATCTTTTTTATATATATTTTTATTTTACATTGTTATTATTATTATTGGTTATATTTATTATGAATTATGTGTTTGTTTTTTCCCCCTTTATTTCATGTATGCCTTTTACCTAATTAATGTTCCTATATTATGTTTACTTAAAGTATATATTTTGTAAATACTGTAAATGATCATGAAAATAAAGTTTTTCCTTTATGCCTGTATTTCTGTAGGCTACGCCAGTATGTGACGATACATTAGCGTCTGTTTTCATTTACAAATGTATAGATAAGCTGGTGCTCGTAAGAACATTTGAATGAAGTTTGGATAGTTTGTTGTTATTACTAGGCTAATGTTAAAAAATAATATTTAAGCTGCAATATATATAAACATATATATTGTTCCAACATCTTCTGCCATTGATGGCTTCCAGTGTCCCTCCGACTCCTCAATGGAGTTGAGTTATCACCAACCATCTGCCTCCGATGGCTTTCGGTAAGACACCAGCCTGCATCCAAGGACCTAGTGTCCCATACTCACGCCTGAGTGTGTGCCTAAACTCACCGTCTCAATTCCCAATTCTCTCAACTCCTCAAACCAGACAGCCTAACCAAAAATAAATAAAATCTTACAACCTGAATCACTAAATTCAGGGCGCCCCTGTCTGAATGGAAGAGTCAGAGACACAGGATGATGTTACCTCAACAAAATGATCTCATGGCCAGGACATATTATCACGTTCCCACAAATTAATATCTCGTGGGCAGGACCTGTTATCACGTTCCCACAAGTTAATATGTCATGGCCACGACAAAACTAAGTAAACCGAACATGTCCCCTCCCGGTCACCGTACATTTCACTTAATGCATTAAAGACAAAAAAAGATGTTATGTTTAGTGATCTTTGAACAAAAGAAAAAATACTTTGAAAAACCTACTCATGCTGGATCCAATAATTGTAGCTGGACTTGTAGAGGTAAAATCCCTTGATATAGTGCTGTCATCTGAAACCAGGGAATTTTAAGAGATTAGTGAAATAATATAAATATTGTGAATAATTCAAAAAAGTAATACAGAATAATAGTACCTGTGCAGTAGCCTGAACAAAAGTGTGAAGGTGCCCTTACAAATTCATAGACATAGTAATCTTCCGGACAAGCTTTGACTCTGATGGGTATTGATTTGAAATTGCAGCAGCCATTCCATGTGCTTCCACAGACCTCCCTGGTCACCACTCCATCTTCTATCTGAGGGTGAGGACCATTGAGCCACAGACTTTTATCTGTGTTACAGCTGTATGCTCTAACACAGCTCTCTGGCATGCGGATGTTCATTCCATTGTAGAAAAGCCTGTACCAGCCGCTCCAGGAGAAGTTTTCATCACAAATCCACAATCCACTTTCATTCGTGGCTCTCCAGGGACGATCCAGAGATTTATAGTTGGAACAAGGATCATTGCTGATGTTGTTGAAAGCAACTGTTAAAGAGAAAAAGGCTGTTAATAATCATGGTTTATGGTATTTATATTATAAAATAATATTATTTTGAAAAGTGCATAATGGTGATATCTATTTAACTGGTTAAAACATCCATGATCAATAAAAAGGTTCAACATTCAACTTCCAATACATTTGTATATGTACAGGGAGTAAAGTTAAGCAGTACCAAAGTATTAATCTTTCATATAGGGAATAATAAATGTAATCTATACAAAACACACAAGTTAAAAATGCACCTGCACAGTACGTAGGCCGAGGGATTGACACATCGGGTTTGGTGAGTTTATAGACGTAATAATCTCCTGCACATGCTTTGACTTGGATGGAGGTGGATGTATAGTAGCCACATTGAAAGGAGTTCCACCGCCACCACCACCACGATCCTAACGACAAAGTTCCCGAGACTTCACGGGTCACCACCCCATCCTCAAGACGGGGATGAGAACCATTGAGATACAGTCCAGTATCACCACCACATCCTGTGGTACTCACACACCACTCAGACATCTGAGCAGTTTTTCCATTCAAATACAGTCGATACCAGCCATTCCATTCAACAAGAGTGTCATCATGGCCATAGTAATTGTAGGTCTGATGCAAGTCTCTCCACTGATCATCAAGAATATTATAACCAGAGCATGGGTCAGAGCTGGGAGTTGTTGCTTTTAGGAGAAGAGTGTCAAGAGAAAAAAAGAGACAGCAAAGGGAGGTATTTTTACTTTACAGATACTGTCACAAATGTCGTATTAATTGTAATTGCTTTTCTATACTGCTAAGTTTCTCGCATTTCTTAAATAAAAATGACTGCAAAGAACACTGATTATTTGATTACTTTTGTTGTTATGATTTCCTTAATAAAGTTTATTTTTAATGGTCTTTAAATGTGTACTGTAGATGGTGGTTTGCACATTTCACTTTTTTATATCTATCAATTTTACCAACAGACACAGCCACTGTTGCATTATACAGATCTGCCTATGCATTCAACCAAAAAAAAAATAGTTCAAACAGGACACACAATGAAGTACAGTCATTTTTGATGCTCTGTGGCATGATGAACACTGGTTAATTAACAAAGACACACAGTACACAGATACACTGTAAACTTATACATAGGGAAATGCAGATATGTTTACCTGCACAGTAGACCCCATGGCAGAAATTTGGTCTAACAAACTTATAAACTCAAAACTTTACCTCGGCTTGTAATGGATTCTATGGGTGTTAGTGTCACTGTTGTTTCAGATGTTGTTGTAGATTCAGATGGCGACCTTGTAACTTCTGTTATAAAGTAAAAATAATAATTAAATGTCAATCATTTTAAAACACAACCTAAAATACAAATGACCAAAGCATATTAGGAAATCTACCTGCACAGTAAGATAAGGTTTGTAGATACACATGTAGTAAGTACAAACTTGATACACTTTATTTTACCTAGCTTATACCTGTGTAATATTCTGTAAATTTAATGTAATTAAGAAGCTACTGCATATATTTAAGCTGTGAACTAGTGGGTTAATTCAGATGGATAAGGTAGATACACATGAAGTGCACTTAAGTACAACTTTGATACACTTTATTTTATATTACATCCGTGTAACAGCCTACAGAAGGTACAAAATGAACATGTGTAACTGCAGGCTTTTTTCACACTGTAGTAACATATTTAAGTACTTGTTACATTGAGTAGTACAAGTACTTTCTTATATAATTACATTGTACCAAGTCGGTAACACGAATGTAACCGACTCGGCCTGTTGCATATGTGTAGCAGTAGCTGCCTATTGCATGTGTGTAATTACAATCTGTAAGTACAGGCTGTTCCATAACTTAATTATATGTTAATTACATTTTGTTACATGTTATTACAACGTCTACTACTAAGCAATTAATTACGTAATTACTCTGTATCACGGACACCGTAAAATAAAGTGTTACCGATTTCGGTTACGTCCTTTGCTGTTTTATTAATTTAAAAAAAGTTGCATAGTGTAGCTTTAATTATTAATATTGTTACTATTTATTAACAATTACTCAAATTTCCTTTTCCTGTTAAGTATGTTAAATTCAAGATTGTACATTCCATTCTGATATGTCAGAATGGTAACCCAGAGACACAAATACACTTGTTCCTCGTTTTCCAATTATACAGATCTTTACGGTGGCCGAGAAAGCTCAACGCGCTGCAACTGAAGAAAACACATGCAAATAGAAGAAAACGCATGCAAATAAAAATAAAAAAAACACATGCAAATAGAAAAAAACGCATGCAAATAGAAAACACCCCCGCAAATTAAGAAAACATCTTCATCAATTTCACAACACACATGAGCTCCAAATACTCACAACACCACCCAAATACAGAAACGCGCTGCAAATAACACGGACCACAACGGAAATGTTTCCAGGGGAACCAAATAAGTGACGAACCTGGCTGGGACGTGCTGGAATCATAGACAGTATAAGAAGTGGACAGAGCCATCTCATTGGAACTCAGTTGAGACAGTTGAAGCCCATTTTTAGCGATTTTTGAGCACTTCCGTTCCTGACGCGCAGACTCAAACCGACTCAAACTAAGCTTGATGACGTGAGCAACCTGTCTGACAGACGTTAATCTTCTAGTAGCTGTGCGTGAAAATTGCCAACGTTAATCTTGCAGAGACGGGGAACTTGAGTAAAGAGTTATTTGGCGTGAGTGAGCAGGAGTCAGTATTCCGTTGCTTTTATGGACTCATTATCTATGGGCTTCTCCCTTGACGGGACGTCCCCCCGATTGCCTGCGAGCTTCTCCTCCTGTCTGTACGGTAATTTCGCGACAGAGAGTCGAGTGGTTATGACGCAATCGTTAGCCTATTTTTACTAAAACTGTTTCTACGGGGCCATAATGTAACACAGAAGGTAATGGAGCCATTTATACATTGTCGTGTTTCTTTAGAAATAAATAATGGACAAATGGAGTCTTTAAACGCCTCAGATGTAAAGTTATTCGCTGTCAAAGTGACGCCAAAATGAATGGGAGTCAATGGAAATGCTAACGCAAGTGAAGTTCTGCTACAAGATGGCGGCACCCGGCCGGCTTCAACTTCCGGTCGATGGATTACCCCCTTGGCTGGAATAGATATCCATAAATCTATGCGTGCTGGTGCTATACAGCTTAAAATTCTACTTTATGTATTTATTTATTTTTGCAAAACATACAGAGATTACATTATGACATACACCTTGTATACAATATACAAAATGTATTAACAATATGTTCAATGTCATCAGAATACAAATGAGAAAAGAACAATGAGCTGAAAACTAAAATAAATAAGTAAAAAAGATAGAGAGGAAGAACATGAAGAAAAGATATTTATCTTTCATCAGTTACACTGTACAAATTGTTTCATGTTATGTTTAAATTTTCATAAAGAAAAGTTTCATAAGAAATGTAAGGTAATGTAGGGTCCAAAGTTTTAAAGTTGAGACACACATACATGCATATTTTAAAAGCTTTTTTGTAAAGTAAACATAAAAATGTATTTGCAACCGTTATGTTAACAGCATTATATTTCTGTGGTATAAGAACAGCTCTTCAGCTGATGGACACCGTGCTGCGTTGTCATGGGAACATCCCAAGTGAAAATAATGGGGAATTACGTTGTCTTTCATTGCTCTTTCATCAAGTGCGTTCCACATGGCTATAATGGCACACTAGAGCCCTGCTCACTCCAAAGGCCCACTTTAAGGGCTCTGCCGTCTGCCCTTCGAAGGGAGTATGGCATAGGGAAGCTCACGAGCAATAAGCACGTCCCAGCCAGGTTCGTCACTTATTTGGTTCCCCTGGAAACATTTTTTGTTGTGGTCTGTTATTTGCAGCGCGTTTCTGTATTTGGAGCGTATTCTGTATTTTGTTGTGAAACTGATGATGATGTTTTTTTTAATTTGCAGGTGGTTTTTTTTCTATTTGCACGCGGTTTTTTCTACTTGCATGTGTTTTTTTTCTATTTGCACGCGTATTTTTCTATTTGCATGTGTTTGCTTCAGTTGCAGCGCACTGAGCTCTCTCGGCCACCGTAGATCTTCCTAAAGTTAGACAAAAAAAAAGTGTCTACGAAGGACAAAGAAGATTACATTACCAGTTGGGGTGGTCTGTGGCGTGACAGTTGTACTGATGATGGTATTATTCCTCACAACATCTGAAAAATTTTAGATGAATATTAGTCACATACCACAACAACAACAACAACAACAAAAAACACTACATATGCAAGGGTGAATGTAAATATATTTACCTGCACAGTATGCCACAAAGCAGAACACTGGGTTGATGAACTCATATACATAATAATTGCCAGGGCAGGCTTTCACTTTCATTGGATTAAATTCATAATTGCAGCAGTCATTGTTCCAGTGGCCGCAGACATGTCGGGTGACAACCCCGTCCTCAACTCTTGGGTGTTGACCATTAAGCCACAGTGGAGCAACAGTGCCACAGCTGAACTGATCAGCACATGTTTCTGGCATCTGAGCATTTTGACCCTCAATGAGGAGACGATACCAGCCAACAAAATTAACATTAGCATCACAATTGTATGAATAGTGATAGTTGGTTGCTCTCCAAGGCTCATCTAGGGCTGTGTAGTTGTAGCAGGGATCAATGCGGACAGCCTCTGTTACGAAAAAAAAACAAAGAATAAGAATGAATTTATTATTCATTATAATTTACTTATTTCATTTTACTCTATTAACTCCTATATTGACATTTGGACAAATTGTAAAAAATAAATTCGAAGCTGTACAAAATCTTTACACTTAAACTTATGAAATTATACATACACACACAAGCAACTAGTTCCTGTGCAGACTTTCATGTCCAACTACACATAATATTTACATATTCATATTTAATTTTACTGTATGACAAATTTGGCATGAAATCATCTGAAAATTTCAAACACTATTTTATCTACAGTCTTTATACTGACACAACCACACCCACATCAAAACATTAACAGTCAGTAGAGGTCATTACCAGCCAAGGTTGTCTCTGGAGTGACAGTAGGATTGTTGATGCTAATGTTCCTGACTTCTGCAAAACATTTAATAAATATTAACATTTAATTTATATATTAGATACAAATATCAATTACATATGTACAAAAGGCATGTTAATGTATTTACCTCCACAGTATGCCAAAAACAGACAGATTGTCTAACAAACTCACAAATGTAATACAATACACAAACAAATACATTGGTGAATGCAAATTATGCTTACCTGCACAATAGGCCAAATAGCAGAAATTTGGTCTAACAAGCTCATAGACGTAGTAATTTCCTGGGCAGGCTTTAACATTAATAGGATTGGATTGGAAATAGCAGCAGTCATTGCTCCAGTGACCGCAGACACCTCGAGAGACCACTCCATCCTCGACTCGTGGATGAGGACCATTTATCCACAGTGGAGCATGAGTGCCACAGCTTAGCCGATCAACACATGTGTCTGGCATCTGAACACTCTGGCCCTGAATGAAGAGACGATACCAGCCGACCCAGTTGACATAAGCGTCACACATCAAATTGAAAGTATATCGATTGTCTGTTGCTCTCCAAGGATTGTCCACTGTGGTGTAGCTATTGCAGGGGTCAAAGGGGAGGGCTGTGAGAAAAAAGGTAAAAATTAATAATTAAAATTACTAGACTACATATTTTACACTTGTGGCTTTGGAATCTACCAAGTGGAGTAAAAAAAAGGGTTTTTTTCAGACTCACTTACATGAGTTTTAAAGGGATAGTTCACATCAAAATGAAAATTTCTGTATGAATTTCCTTCTTCTGCTGAACACAAAGGAAGATATTTTGAAGAATGTCAGTAACCAAACAGTTAACTGGACCCATTGACTTCCATAGGAAAAAAGAAATACTATGGAAGTCAATGGGTCCAGTTAACTGTTTGGTTACTGACATTCTTCAAAATATCTTCCTTTGTGTTCAGCAGAATAAAGAAATTCATGCAGGTTTGAAACAACTTGAGGGTGAGCATATGATGACAGAATTTTCATTTTGAAGTGAACTATCCCTTTAAGTTATACACAGAGAATTGTAGAGCATCTCTTTATTTAGAAATGACAAACCAGTCGAGCAGCCAACGAATCTACAAACAAGTTTTGCGTGATGGTGGCAATGATGTAACTCCAACTGGAGTTTGTATTTCACTGTACCTCAGCACCGTACCGCAGGCTATATTTTACGTATATTTTGAAGGATGCTAAACTATTTCACAACAAAAGAGACAAAAGTTATATGATTCTTGTGTGATCAAAAGTCGGATTCAATACATTCATCTGATTTTTATAATGCATTTTGGCTGCAAATCCCATAGTGGTAGGTAGTAGTAGTGATCTTCATGTTACATAATAAAAATGCCGTATTACAATAATGCAAGTCATTGTTGTATGTTCAGGGAATAGTTTGAGATTATGAAAAATAAAAGATAACGAAGAAAAATCCCTGCAGAGGTTGGGAAAGAAGATTAGATTATGGTTTTGAAAATTAAACCTATAAAACATAAATAAAAATAATTAGGCCGTACATAATACATACAACCCCCCCTCCCCCTCCCACTCCCAATTGCAATGTTCTAGGAAAACTGTTTCTTTTTTTTCATTAGGAAAAGTGCAATACCTCACCTGGGTCACTGACAGGCTCAGTAATAGATTGTAGGGGTGGGATTGCCACTGCTGTTGTAGATGATGTTGTAGACGCAGATGGGATATTAAGGCTTGTGACATCTGGTACCAGGGAATTTTTTTACATTAAAGACCATCATTTTTAAACAAATCATAAAAAAATGATGAAAATATGTTTACCTGCACAGTAAGATGCACACAATATTGGCCTGAGAAACTCATACACATAATAATTTCCTGGACAGGCTTTGACTTGTATGGGATGAGACGTGTAACCACAGCAGTCGTTCCCTGTGGAACTGCAGACTTTCCTGGTGACCACTCCATCTTCTAGCTGTGGGTGAGGGCCGTCGAGCCATAGTGGGTTCTCTGAGCCACACCACGCATAACCAACACAGGACTCTGGCATCTGGACACTCTGACCATTGTAGAGCAGCCTGTACCAGCCATTCCAGTTGACATTATAATCACACATAGCACTGAATAAATAATTGTCAGTGGCTCGCCAAGGCTCATCCAGACTGGTGTAGTTGTGGCAGGGATCAGTATTTGGAGTGTTGAATGTAACTATAGTGAAATTATAAAGGGTGCATTATATGTATTGTGAAATAAATAATTCCAAGACTACTCGATTAATACCATTTTAGCATTAACAAGTCTGTAAATGCAGTTGTCATATGAAAGGTGATAATAGAATAACTGTACCTGCACAATATACAGGCACTGGGATTGATGGCTTTGGCCTTATAAATTTGTAGACATAGTAATTTCCAGTACAGGCTTTGACTTGGATTGGGTCAGATCTGTAGTAACTGCACTGGTCATTAACAGAGCCGTAGACGTCACGAGTAACAACTCCATCTTCCAGCTGAGGATGAGAGCCATCAAGCCACAGAGAACTAAAACCTCCACATGACAGATAACTGAAACACCACTCAGGCATCTGAGCACTCAATCCATTAATGAAGAGCCGATACCAGCCATGCCATTCAATACGAGTGTCATCATATCCAGATATGTATCCATACATATCCCAGTAATTGAGTGTGCTTCTCCAGTAGTTATCGAGAATGCTGTAGTTGTAGCATGGATCATAATCAGTGTTGATGGCAGCTGATGAGACCAAACAAAATAAGTTACGTCATTTCAAATCCTGACAGTTTGGTACCAGTGAGGTTCTTACACATATATAGGCTAAACTACTCCAGATGTAGTGTCTATTCACGGACAGCAAGGAAAAGCAATGCTAAATACAAATCAAATCCAACTTTGCATCATTGTGGTGCAAATTCATGTCACTTGAAGCTGAAAAACCACTGCACTACCCTGTGGTTACAAGGTTTTGTCATTTTCATGACTCTAAGGCCCATTCAAACCAAGAACAATCACTATAAGAATGATAAATAGGCTATATTAATGTCTATACTGATGGACTATAATGTATTTACTTTAAAGCAACTACAAAACTAAAACACTGCTGCAAACCTATCCACAGCGCACACATGAATGGATTGTGATCAGCTGTCAGTGTCCATCAGCTGGGTGGAGAAACAATTGTTACAGTATGAAAGTGGACCCAACCCACATTCCTCTGTCATTATAATATGATAGGTGTGGTATGGTCTCCTCTAATCTATTAGAGTTAGAATGATTTTCTCTTAGAATTAATTGACATGTTTTCTGTGGAACATAAAAGAAGATATTTTCAGAAACATCTAAGTGTTTTTTTCCATGCAATGCAAGTTGGTGGTTATCAAAACTGTTTGGTTACAAACATTCTTCAAGATATCTTCTTCTGTGTTACATAGAAGAAAGAAATGAATACCGAATACGAATGTTTTTAGGTAAACTATCCTTTGAAGGTAGAACATTAGTAGAAAAGAAAAAGTGTCTAATTTCAATGTGCACGATTGATTATTTGATAGTATTTAGCAACCTACACATGGTAAGGCTGGATTCAGTAATCATAGCTGGACTTGCAGTGGAAGCTGTCTGGGATAGTGTGCTGATATCTAAAAAGAGGGTATAAATGAAGACATTAGTGAAAATGAAAGTTCACATAACATACACTATAAAAAGCTGGAAAAAACACAGTACCAGTGCAGTATGCTGAACACCCATATTGTGGCTTCACAAGTTCATAGACATAGAAATCGCCTGGGCAAGCTTTGATTCTGATGGGGGAGAATCGATCATCACAGCAGCCATTCAAAAGACTCGCCCCACAAATCTCCCTGGTCACCACTCCGTCCTGTATCTGAGGATGGGAACCGTTGAGCCACAGACTGATGGCCGTGTTACAGCTGTCTCCACTAACACAGCTCTCTGGCATTCGGATGTCCATCTCATTGTAGAAAAATCGGTACCAGCCGCTCCAGGAGAAAGAGCCATCACAAATCCACAATCCAGTTTCATTCGTGGCTCTCCAGGGACGATCCAGAGATTCATAGCTGGAACAAGGATCTACACTGATGCTGCTGAAAACAACTGTCATGAAGGAAAGGGTTAGTGAAAGGAGCAACATGTGTGAGAGCAGTGTCCATTCTACACTGAGATAGAGTTTTTTCTGTGTTGAACGTTCATTTAGAAATTTTAATATTGTATCCTTAATATACTTAATATTGTTTTTAATACTTCATTTCAACATTTAGTGATTCAGCCCTATGCAAAGAATGGTGGAAACCAAAGAAAATGAATTGCCTATTAATTCTATGGTGTTAGAATAGTTGCATTATTCCAAATAAATAGACTGAGATATTCACAAAAATTAATTACATTTACAAAAAGATTAAGATCCACAAATACATGTAAAGAATTTAAAAAAAAATGAATGAAATTCACAAATAAATAAATTGTGTTTTTAATTTTTTGTACAAATGTGTTTTGTCACGAACAACTCTGCCTCTCAAAACTGGAGACCCCGCTCAAATTGTCGGCTTGCTGCGCCATTCCCCACCTATGGACTGGATACGGGCACCATTTATGCTCCAGGTGAGTTCCCCATCTAGGCGAACCCTGTTGAATTCCTCCACACCCTCCGGCAGTCGGATGTGGCAGAGCGTCTGAAACCAGGCCTAACACTCATATGCATTGGTAAAACCTGTGCTAGGCTGGGTCCCATATGTTGTGATCCCTATGGCGACCCCATATGTGTTTTCTTCTGTGGTATGGCTCCCTGCCTGTGTCTTTCCCATGGCAGAGCCCGCTCTGCCGTCACTGAGCGGTGTTGTCTCCCCCCTACATAGGCCAGAGATACTTCAGTGACATTCGATATGTTGTCCTGCCCTGAACGGCCAGTCCATATGTGTAACTTCCACATTATACCTCCCTACGGGTAGAATGTGGCTTCCGCGCTGGAAGGTGGCAGCAATAGGTGGCGTGTTACTTGGGATCCCAATACTTCGGCACGTTGACGTGAGTAAAGCGTGACCGACTTATAGGGAATGTCTTGGTTATGTATGTAACCCTCGTTCCCTGAAGGAGGGAATGAAGACGTACTTCCTGTCACCACCATTGTTGGACCACCGCTGACGCCGGGCTCCTCAGCAAAAAACCACAACACGAGACATAACTTACAGATAATACAATACACATTTATTGTTGACCTTATGGTGTCTGCGTGTGTTTATCGAGGGATATGGGGGAAGGATGCAGTAATGGTGGGGATATGTGTGCGTTATGTATGCAACTAGAGCATTAACCTGACCGTTGTGTGCAGCCGAGTGTAGGGAAAACAAGAAAACGGGTGGATAGTGGTGCAAGGGGTGCAAAATGAATCTGTTCCCGCCCCGAGTGTAATGCAAAACATGATTGGTCAGTGTGGCCGGTATCTGATTGGCTTGAGTAAACGGTGGGTGGAGTCAACTTTATTTGTGGATTTGTCTACACGTCTTGATGCTAGAAGTTTTTCACAATCCACAAATACGTGCTGTGATCTACAAATGCACTAAAAGCCATCCACAAATGCACAGGAAGTGATTCACAAATGAATGCCATGTATAACACATTGTGACGTAACAGATTTGTAAAAAAAGGCTATTTGTGAATTGTATTCCTATTTTTAACCCTTTGTTTATTTGTGAATATTAATTTTTTTTTTTTTTTGGAATAATGCAACAATTCTACCCATCTATAATTCAGTTGAATAATCCATTTGTGTTCGGAATACATGAATCAAGTAAACTCAGTTTTACATAATGAACAGAATGAAATTAAGTTATGACAAAATGTTCTACAATTGTGTTGCTATAGCTCATTTACTAAGTAAATTGAACAATCAGAATTTTTTCTAGATTGAAAAAAAAAACACTGGTGGAAAAATACATTCACAAACTAATTAAGTAATTGTATTATTGAAAGAATCAATCTGATCACATTATACTGGCAGGAAATGAATGCCACGTATAATTCATTGTTTTTATTTTTTAGATGATGAGTGACATGTCAGCATTAATTCTTTCTGGATGAAGAGATATTGTGGGGGCCACAAGACTAATGCTATTTTATAATTTTCTTGAAGTGTGCAGCCTACTAAGCTTGACATACACATTTTTGTTTGCAGTGCAAATGTGAAAAAAGCTAAAAATGCAGTAAATTGTGTTCAAGTGTTGGAAACACAATTTTACTTTGTTTACAAGTAAAGGATTAAAAGAGCAAAAATGAAGGATAATTCATGACGAAGTGCATTGTTATAAAACTCTTACCATTAATCAACAGGAGAAGTGACACACACAATGAGATTAGAAATCTCATTGTGGCAGACTGCTCCCGAAGATGTCAAAGTGATCTGTAAAATGAACAAAGTTTATTCACACACACACACACTCTGACTTATACACTATATAGTGATCTCACATTTGGACACTTAACACAATTGAAAATGTGTAAACGTCTTTGCATTTTATAACAAAATATCAGTATTCTGATATTTTGTTATAAAATGCAAAGACGTTTACACATTTTCAATTGTGTTAAGTGTCCAAATGTGAGATAAGTGCCTCTTTTTAAAGAAAGCATTAGCACACATTTCAATGAAAAAAATTGTACAAAATAAAATTTGGTAGGGTTATGATACAATACATATTTTATTCAAAATAAGGGCAAAAAGTCAAAATTATAGGACACGTTCATAGTTATATATATGAACCACAATTCTGGTTACTCTGGCCTGTGTGAACTTGAGGGGAACTGACTTGATATTCACAAAAAGTTATCAAGACCAATTAGTAATTATAATAATAACTAATAATAACAGATAAAGTAACTCAGAACGGTGAAATTAGTTATGAGGAAAATTTCGACTTTAGCAGCAACAGTATTTAAACATAAATTTTCCATAAATGCATGATATTTCCATTAAACTATTGCCACTATAGAGCAATAGTTGTTTTGTTTTGCTGTGCTATATTTGCACTCCTCAAAGAACTATTAATATAAAATATTTTTAAATTACATTCTAAGTTGTTAATTTTCCGTTTAGAAGATGCTTTTGAAAATGCTTTGTGTACATTTATAAAAACTGCAACTACTGTATTTCACAATTCCAGAACAAGTGACTAAAATGTTAATGGGTAGACATAATAAGCTAGAATCACAAAACAATTGATATGTAAAACAAAAGCAGTTGAAAGAGTGAGTAGATGTGATGAATGAAGAAGTAATTTCACCTGATGATGAAATGCTGCTTCAGAGTAAATCAGGGTGATTCTCTCTTCGCCAGTTCAACCAGGACACAATGATGCTGAAAACTGCACATCTCAATCATATGTAGGCTATATGGATAAATGTGGGAGGACTGTGACGGGAATCCAAAAGTACTTTTTCAAAAATAACCTTAAACCAGTTTTTCTTTTATTGAAAGGTATGTAGTTGGTCATGGTGTGTCTGCCATTTAAAGTGTTTACTTCCTTGTATTGATGTATACCTTTACTTTAGAAAGACTGTGTATTACAGTATGTCTTTATATGAATGTTCAAATTAAGAATTGCATTCAAGCGAAAACACAAAAAAACTACGCACAATTACTATTGATGTGCTACCAGCTTTGCATAAAGAATGTTAAATAGAAATAGAAAGCTTAATTTTTTTTTTTTTACACTTGCCCTAGCCTATAGCCCTGCCCTTGTGTGTCAATTAAAAAAAGTTGCACATACTGTACCTGTAGGTCCGTACACTCTTGGCAAAACAAGATCGTGCACTCCTTTTTCACACTTACATTTAAACACGATTTTGAGAAAGAGTGAGGATTTTGTTTATTGTTCAAATTAGACTAAAATAAAAAAATATGCACAAGCATGTTGTCTGTTTTTTTTTTATTCTGCAAAATAAACATAAATCAACTTACCGCGCAACCACTAATAACTGCAAATTCAAATTCTGTTGCATATTATACCCTATTATATAATAAATGCATGTACCGATTACCGAATATTAAACCACAATTTAGCTCAAATTAGGAGATTTCTGGGAGAAACAGGATCATTTCCGGGTGCCACTTCTAAATTGGGCCGGCAGTACCACTTTGACATAAAGGCAGTTTCACACACGACACGGAAAGCCTGGTGGAGTGGTTATACTAGAATGATGGAAAGTTAATTTAGATTTAGAATAACTAATGAGGTCATAACTTGTCTAAAAAAATCTAATCTCTCTTGCTGCCCTGAAGGCTTAGTTTGCCTAGAGGTATGTGGCAGCCCTGGATAGAAGAGAGATAAAAAAATAAAGAGAGAGAGAGAGAGAGAGAGAGAGAGAGAGAGAGAGAGAGAGAGAGAGAGAGAGAGAGAGAGAGAGAGAGAGAGAGAGAGAGAGAGAGAGAGAGAGAGAGAGAGAGAGAGAGAGAGAGAGAGATCATCTCGTTATGCTGGTTTAATCACTATTGATGTCAGCTAATGTTCACATGGTGTACTTTTACTTTTACAGTGGGTTCCCAACCCCCCTCAGTATTTTTAGATTATTATTTTTTCACATTTCCAAGGTATACTTGAAAATGATGAGAAGCATTTATTATGTTTTAAAGGCTTTTATTGGCACAAACATTCAATACATGAAAAGAGTCAATATTTACAGTGTTGACCCTTCTTCATAACGTTTTCAATTCGCTCTTTCATGCTGGATATCAGCTTCTTGGCCCAATCCTGACTGATGCCTATCCATTCTTGCCTTTTGAAGATTGACCACAGGTTCTCTAGCCTGGCCACAGATCCAAACTGTCAATGCAATGATCTCAGAGTCACTTTATTATCACTCTTGTCTTGTGATGTGGTGCTCCATCATTCTGGACATTCTGCACAGTTTGCACGACACAGGACTCATGGTTGTGTTCACTTTTTCAATCCATTTTTTGACCTGACTAGTACTTGTTCACACTTGTGCTGATGATATGATTAGTGAAATTACATGAGCTGCTCATTTTGTGCCAGGGCCAAAAAAACTGTGAAATTTGGGTTTTTGTGATACATTTCTTTTTTTCTTTTTTTGCAATTATTTAAAATATATCTGATCACTCTGCACAATAATCTAGAAACAACTTGTGAATCAACACCACAACAACTGAAGCAAACTTGTGAAATACAAAATGTATGTCACTGCCAATACATTTGGCCATGGCTGTGAAAGAAAAAATAAAGAAAGGTAAGGGTTTACTTGTGGTTCCAGTCAGTCCTGCTCCATTTATCACTAGTAAGATTTTGAGATAAGACAAAAAGATTTTTCCTTGACAAGAAACCAATTCATAGTTTCATAAACGCAGACACAGACACATAAGGTCAGTAATATTTTTTGAAAGAAGCCCCTAATGTTCACCAAGGCTGCATTAATTTGATCAAAATTTGACCTAAAAACAGTAATATTGTGAATACAGCCATTTTCTATTTTTATACATTTTAAAATGTAATTTATTCCTGCAACAGTGAAGCTGAATTTTCAGTATCAATAATAGTTAACAGTGTCACATGATCCTTCAGAAATCATTCAATATACTGATTTGATTCTGAATATACAGAAAATGATGATGAGACTGAAATTTTTGCAGCATTTTAAATATTTA
Source organism: Rhinichthys klamathensis goyatoka (assembly GCF_029890125.1). NCBI lineage: Eukaryota > Metazoa > Chordata > Actinopteri > Cypriniformes > Leuciscidae > Rhinichthys > Rhinichthys klamathensis. The sequence continues at coordinate 950,971 of NW_026606580.1, forward strand.
ATAATGTTAGTTAATAAAAATGCACTTGCTGGTTGTTAATTTTGACTAATGCTAACAAATAAACCTTATTTAAAGTGTCACCATAATGGACTCCTGCAACGAGTTGAACTGTGGTAAGAATGGTGCCACTTTTTCAGTTTACTCTGCTTTTCATGGTGATCCTTTGTCTTGCTCACATTTCGTGAAACCTCTTAAAGCATCTTCCTATTGTCAGACAGGTAAGGCTGGTTTTTCCTGCTGACATCGTACACCTCAAACGACCCAGTTGAACAGGAAGTTTTGACTGGCAAAATGAAATTATTTGCAACACATACAGCAAAGAAATGTGATATTCATTCTGTACATTTCTCATGAAGCTCCATGCCGGAGGCGTATTGTTTTTAGAGAAAGACGTGATCAACGAAAAATTAAGTCTCACTTTCTTTCCAGTCACCTGCTTCACTTTGCGTGTCGGAATGTTTGAACCACCACTACAGGTTTTTGGAAGTTTAAGTCCATTTAGCCTACTAACATTTTTTTTTTAATTATTATTATAAATAAGCCAATACATATTCTGACACATAAACAGCATATAAACCATAAAATAATTAGACCAACATTTACTTGCATCAAGCAGCTCTGTTGGTATTTTTATAATTAGTATTAATATAATTGTTACATTTAATTTATTGCCACACTTTAAAGCTGCTGTAGGTAACTTTTGTAAAAAATATTTTTTACATATTTGTTAAAACTGTCATTATGTCCTGACAGTAGAATATGAGACAGATAATCTGTGAAAAAAAATCAAGCTCTTCTGGCTCCTTCCAGTGGTCCTATTGCCATTTGCAGGAATACACGCTCCCGGCCAGAAACAACCAATCAGAGCCAGGAGGAATGTCTTCGCAGTGTCAATCATGCTCGTGTACGCGCTGATCACACCCCTCTCTTGCACAGCGCGAGGCGTCGTTCAAACTTCAAGATTGCCGGCGTGCTGCAGCTGTGCTTATGACGGAGAAACAACCTAAACTGCCAATAGGCTATATGCACGTATAAGTTCCGCATTTGACGCAAGGCTGCTCTTCAGTTTCCGGTTGGGGAGATTTAAAGCGGAGGAAAACCGAGGAAAACGGGAGTATGGCAGAGTCTTCAAAATGTACTGTCTTCTCGTCTTTGAAACGAAACTTTAATACGTTTAGATGTAATTTTATATATAGTTATGTTTATTTAATATAATAAACAAAGAAGCATAAACAAAATGAGGGGTGTCTGTTTTGTCTGTTTTTGTGACTAACGTTTCTTTAGTATAGCAATAGAGTATAAAAAAACAATATAAATTCTCGGTATAGCATTGGACTCTACGATCGGCGGAAGTAATCCAGCATCCTTAGACCTTCACCGGAAATACCGCCGTGCATAGAGCCCATTCTCGAGTGACACCTGCTCATAAAACAAAGAGGTAAAAGGAAAAAGACTGATGACGATAAACAAGCGAAAAAGAAAGAATTACACAGAGCCCATTGACTCGATGTCAAAACTCTAGCCGCATAACATGTAGATAAAATGTCACGCACTCTGCTAAGCAACAATTGAAACCTGCTAATTCACTGGCTTGTCATGTTGCTGAAATAATGTACTAGCACACCTTATCTAGCATTATATATAGCTAGAATAATTACTTACTGTAACGTTAGTTACCGTTATATTAACGTTATCTTACTAGCTATTTATAAATTATAGAAAGAGTGCAACGTTATAAAGTTACATGTAGGCTATTGCAAAATACATAATGATTTGAGGACCAAGTTTGTAGTCAAAGTATGGGCAGGCCATAGTCAATGTAAAGCATATTGTTGACGTTTAGTCCCTATTAGTGAATGTGCCATTTAACTTTTTATCCGCCGTCATCGGTGGCCCTGTTCACTAGCCTGCGCGTTCACGGCAGGCTCCGCTGTGGAGGACGAGCTGTGGAGGGAGGGCTGTAGCGCAGCAGAGAGCAAGGGGCTGGGACCTGTAAGTTGTGCTTGTTCAAATTTTCAGGCTAAGTCAACGTTTTCTCAAAACTCCCTACTGCAGCTTTAATATGTGAATTATATTATCAGAAAACTGGATAAAACAATGGTGCTGCGCACTCAGCTGCTCATAAACATGGCTGCTATACATTTGACCTGCCACAAAATGCACAAGATTCGACACTCTTGATGCTTCGAATCTTTTCCCGAAACATTCAGGGGAAAGCCTCAGTGCTTCATGAGGCTTCATTTGCCCATCCCTAATAGGAACATGGGACAATCACGACGTTACTGGAACATTCAATACTCGACAAAGACACAGAGTAAACATGAGGGCTAAATACACAAAAGACAAATGACTAGACAAGGGACACCTGTGAGACAACAGACAAGGGAACACATGGCAGGATCACAGACACAAGAACAAGGAACAAGAAACAAAACCCACAACGTGACAGTTGTGATGTGATGTCTGTTTTTGTTTGAAGTTTAATAATCTGACAATGACATGTAATGATAGAATGTTCCAAAATGTAACCAACAGAGTTCTTGGTCTTGTTGCATGTTGTAAATTCTTGATTTATGACAAAGCTGCCCTGGGGTGCGTTCCCCGAAAGCATCGTTATCCAACTATGGTCGCAAGTTCTGTCGTTACCAGTTTAACGAGTCGGTGTTTCCTGACAGCTCTCGACCTGTGGTTAGCATAGTTTCTAGACATGTGGATTTAATAAATCCATATCTTGAGCAAAATAAGCAAGCTGACATTCCAACCTGTGTCTTTTATTTAGAATACATACAAATGTGTTTTACATCTTTGAGTTTGTCAAGATTTTAAAGCACCGTTTTTGAAGACTGCGCATGTGCGAACTATGTAAGAAGGAGCCAAATAATTTCCAGCTTATTGAATCTGGAAATAAAGCGAAATAACAGAGAAATATGAGAAATAGTCCTCAGAAGCCATGTCTGTAATTTATATCAAAACATCTAGTATTAATTCGATCTCAAACAGTTTCATTAAAAGAAGTTGTTACTCCACCACGTGCGTGACGTTATAAACCAACGAGGTTGAACGACCACTTTGCGACAACGTGGTTTCGGGAAACAGTCGTGACTAGCTAGTTGATTTCTTCAACGATGCATCGTACTATGGTAGTTCTGTCAGGTCCATTAAGTCAAGAACACACATGACAATAAATGATTAGGAAATTGTATTGAATAAATTGCAATTCAAGTTGGTATTAACATTTGGCGGTATGGCTCTGTTCAGGGAGTCCTCTGACCTTTCATGATCACCATGAAATAGCAGAGAGTCAGAGGACAGCAGCGGCATTAGGGAACGCTCACAGTTTAGTACTGGGAGAGCAAAACTATTCCCCCATATGAACAGGGCAGCAACGATGACAGAAAAGCAAATGCCGCGTTATACACGACAAGGAGGAGCAGGGGAGGAGGTGGGTTGCAGAGAGCGAGCAGCGAGCAGTTAGGAGCGAACTGAATCTGCTTAGATAGGGTGCCCTGATTTGAGCGTAGTCATTAGCAGCGAGGGGAGATGAACAGCAGATGCTGATGAGACCATGTTGTCGGCCGATAGCGTTAGCAGCATCTTGACTACTTGGACTGCCAGAACTGACGCTGACGCTCAATTTACGCAGCGAGTTATGTCGTTGTACGGGAAACGCACCCCAGATTTGCACAGAACTGAATTTAAAACTTAAGATGACCTAAACACTAAAACAAATATGTGGATACTAAATATTTGCAGATCTTTTGTTCTGGTCTGGGTATTTAAAGGAACACGCCGACTTTTTGGGACTTTAGCTTATTTACCGTATCCCCCAGAGTTAGATAAGTCCATACATACCTTTTTCATCTCCGTGCGTGCTGTAACTCTGTCTGACGCACCCACCGCTAGCCTAGCTTAGCACAAAGACTGGATGTAAATGGCTCCTGTTAGCATACCGGTACTAATCCCAATAAGTGACAAAATAACGCAAACATTTTCCTATTTACATGTTGTGATTTGCATAGTCACAGATTGTACAAATAACAAGGTCATATGAGACACAGCCATCTTTTAACCATATAAATATTAGGAACTATTCTCAGAAGGCGAAGCACTGCTACTTGGGCGGAGTGATTACCGCAGCACCTGAGACGCACCGTGGTGAGGAGCAGAAAGTTTGTTCAGAGTTGGAGTAATAGAGTCAGCAATTACTAGATAGTAAAAGCATAGTTTACAATCATGGGTGTTCGCTGTTTTGTAAAGAGGTGCGACAATAAACAGGGGAGACCAGGTAATACCATGATGTTTCATAGAATTCCAACCAAAAACGCTGACCTGATGAATCAATGGCTAAGTTACTTGCTCTGGATATAACGTTAGATCCAAACACACCTGAAGAGATCATCAAGGAGCATCGTGTTTGCTCAGTACATTTCACTGAGGACGACTATTTTGAAAAAATGGAATTTGCCACACGGACCATGAAACGTGTGCTGAAGAATACGGCCAACCCATCGATAGCACAGGCAGGACAAAGTGGATCACCTGCGGCTGCGGTAAGTGTTCCGTTATGTTTTTAGATGACTAGCCTACTGTAACAGTGCCATTGGCCAGATCTAATGTAACGTTAGTGACACTATTATATGAATAGGGTGGCACTACTATTGCAGTTGTTCCCGGAGATTCCCTGTGTAGGGAATCTCGGGATTAGCTCTATTACAGGGAATATCATTTTAATAACTAATCATGAAACATGATCGGGAATCACCTACAAATTATAAAATTACCCGCAAGGGAATAAGTTGCCAATGTTCTGTATGAACGATTGAATGCAACGAACAATTGTACTATCAATAATCCATCACAAGAATTATAATTAAATATTAATTAATAATATGTCAATTGTCTAAAATAGATCAATTGTCAGGATAATCTTTAAGGGAATTAATTTATGATTGAATCATCTGCTTGTCCAGCAAACCTGATCATTCGATCTCCATCAAACCTCACAAAATTATCCTCCTTTATAGACTTTCAAGAGACGCTATTCATCTGGCCACGAGGATTAACTTTCCTGTTCTATACCAATACCTTTTTAAGTATCAATAAATTTGTAAAGCACGTAGCTTTGAGCGCAACTTTAAAGGGACTTTGAAATGTGCACGAGACAGTCAATCCAATGAATATAATGTATTTAATAAAAGGAAAACTACGTATACATGGAATAAATGTATATACAAACAATAAAACAGCAAAAAGACACTGAAAGAAACTGAAAGTGAAAGAAACAGGGAGAGAGTGAGAGAGAGATCCCGACGGAGAGTGGCAAAATACAGACCGTAAACCCTTGAGACAGAGAGACACCAAGATATTGAATCATAAACGCATTAAAGCTCGATAACACTTGCATATGGTTCTTTGTGGTGCTGACTCGAGAAAGAGCAATGTGTGGTGTGTCGTTCCGTCGGAGCGTCATGTGGTCTGCGGATTGTCCGGAGCGTGCACTTTCAACGAAGGGTTAAAGGTCCTCGACGTAAAGTTACAAAAGAAACAATTCAGGCTAAGTTCATTACTCGTCTGTGGAAATGAACAAAGTAGAATACGAAAAGGAAAAACAAAACAAAATAAAGCAAAAGACTAAGACTAAGAAGAAAATGACAAACTGGAGACGTCCAACACCGGAAGAAGCCGAAGAAGAGAGGTCTGAACAAGAGAGAGCGAGCAGTTGCTTGGACCTTCACCTTTAAGGAAAACAGTCCACACCTCTTTCGGAGCAACCTGCCCAATGACATTCAACAAAACCTTGGCGGGAAGGATTCCTTTGTCTCTTTCTGACCACCTAATTTGCATGTTTTATGACAGTGACAGAAACGTGTTCAGTCTCACTCCAGAGATGGTAAAACATAGTAAAATACATTTTATCACAATCTACTACATAGATTCAGCTAAGACAAACCGAGGGGTTTACATAGATACCAAAAAAAGATGTGATTGGCACATACAACAACAGAGATGTATTCCTATAGCTTGAATATAGGCGTTTAGAGTTCAACTAACGCAACTAGAAAGTATTATACCAAAATGAAAACACAACACATTGGTATACAAGGATGTATTGTACCTTTTCCAGAATTGTTACTTTATAGATTTCAATGGAGGAATGTCTGTTTGTGTGTGTGCGTTTTTGGAGTGAGCTTTCCTTGGCCACCTGGCATGGCTCTGAGGAGATACTGAGGAGATACCATGGCTGTGTGTAAACCTTTGCATGCCATAAAGGTGTCAATGAACGCAATTAGGAACAGACTTTCTGGCGCTCGCTGGTGAATTACTAGACGTGAGTCAAATGTTAAAAGCTTTTTTACATGTAGAATTGAATGAGTCCCAACTGACACAGTCCAGGTACCCTACACCTGTCACCATTCACATATAGCGCCTAAAACGCGTAGAAAATGCTAGGCGCGCCGCATTCTCCCTTTTCCAAAGAGCGGTTGCGCTCCAGTTGGTTCTTGTTACGTGACCTACGGTGCGCTTGCGGCATTCTGAAAAGTTGAGATGTTTTTATCTTGATGCGGCGCGGACGCGCTTGGAAAAAACGAGCGCGTTGCTTCCATTATGAGCACGCATACCGCGCGCCTACATTTGAAATAACGAACTTGAGTGCGCAAAAGACGCGATATGTGAGCAGGCCCTAATGTTAGTATTATTTTGTCACGAACGCGCTCTATCGCCCCAGTAACAAATGAGCGGAGCTAAAGGTAACCTCAGGACTGTACCCTTCACCTTGCTAATGAATCGGATTTTCTGAGAGACAGTGACCTTGTCCAGTACGGGTAGGCTACTGTCTGTGGGTTCATTTTGCAAAAACAAAAGCTAGCTGGAGCCATTTACATCCAGTCTTTGTGCTAAGCTAGGCTAGCGGTGAGTGCGTCAGATAGATTTACAGCACCCACTGAGATGAAAAAGGTATGTATGGACTTATCTAACTCTGGGGGATACGGTGAATAAGCTAAAGTCCCAAAAAGTCGGCGTGTTCCTTTAAGGGAAACTGGCAAAAGAGTCATTTTAGATTGTGTAACCAGAAAAACTCTTCACAGTCTTGTGCGAGTGTCCTGAGTCCTGCACCCAGAACAGTTGCACACTGCTGTGTGTCTCTCTGCTGTCAGGTACGTCTCGTCTCTGCTCTCACTCTTAGATTCATCTTTTATCAATTGTGAATTGGCTTCTTGTTTAACTATGTAATTGGCATTTTTACCTCAAGAACAAAATTTTATATCTGATTGATCCTGTATTCTTCTGAAATCGTTATAGTAGATCAAGAGGAGTCTGGTGTTACCGCAAATCTGTCATGGTGAGGTCAAACTGGAGGCTCACGAATGAATGGAGCATGTGGTACATCATCCGAGATCTCTTGATTTTGGGTTTATCCCTGTCTTAGCAAGTTCTTTGAACGTGACTTAGAAAACTATAGTTTCTGTTAATCCTGCATCTTCTGACTAAGATCAGAACTGGCGAGTTTGTGACCGCAAGATCCCGACCGAGCGGTGTGAGACTCTGTGGTCCCTAATGAATGAATAATTGAAGAGTAAGAGCAGGGCCGGCCCGAGGCATAAGCGAACTAAGCGGCTGCTTGGGGCCCCTTGGCCACCAGGGGGCCCCCCAATCGAGTCGAAAAATCGAAAAATATTTTTTTAGATAACTTAAACAAGTGACATAAATGAATGAATGAATGAATGAATGAATGAATGAATGAATGAATGAATGAATGAATGAATAATTAAAGACAAGAAAATTCTGATTTCATGATCAATATACCTCCCTACAACTGCTGCTGCGTCTGCCAGCGTTTAAGTCATGCGCATAATCTAGACACCTCGCGCGTGCATAGACAATTCGTGCGCAACTGCGCATAGTCGCGGACTCGCGGTAATGTTAAGCCATGTCACAAAAAAGGACGTATCCCTCTGGTGCCAAAAATAGAACTTAGAAAATGACACAGGAGGAGAAAAAAAGAGCAAGATAAAAGTATGTTTGCATGATTACTTACGGTATGTTTTGTGCAGCAATTGAACCATTCCTATCTACGGCAAGCCCCGAGGGGAAAAATACATTGCATGCACATACAACGGGCGCCAGTACATCATTACCGGTATTATAGTAACAGACTTTGTTGGATTCTGTCATGTACAATCTAACAAAGTCTGTTACAATAATAATAATAAAAAAAAAAAAATTGTGGACAGTTACACTGTATTTAGACAGTTGAGAAATAATAATATTTTTACAGTTTTCAACAATAATTGTCATTGTTGAACCCTTGCTCTTATTATGTTTTTGATTTCTCAGTTGTCATTATTTAGGCTTTGAGACAGTTTGTTTTAAGAAGTTTCAAAGAGTTAGTAAAAGAGTGAAGTAAAAGTAAAAAAAAAAAATAAGTAGGCTATCTATTTTTTTATTAAGTATTTATTTTGTATTTATACATAACCTCACTGTATTAATTCATAATGTATCATTATTGCGTGATATTTGTGTCAATAATCGTCAAGCACAGGTGACTCCGCGTAGTGGGAGGGGCCCCCAAATCAAATTCTGCTTAGGGCCCCCAAAAGGCTCGGGCCGGCTCTGAGTAAGAGAATACTAGAATAATCAAATGTCCAAATTAAAACAGAACCAAGTTAATAATGATCTCAGGCTAAATTTAAAAAAGTTCTTTAAAGTTTCACATTGGAGTCAGATTAAGCATGAATCAAATTGAAACTAAATTCTAATAGATTTAGTGAACTTTAAAGAAGCGCAAGTAAAAGACCTACATGGTATGGTCTGGTGCACATGATTTCACCAAGTATCATGTTCCTGGATCAAAGTCTTTGTTGATCCTGGAACAACATTCCAATCAACCAATCAGATTTGAGGGACAAGTTTACAGTTTATGTCATGTAAACATAAGGCTTACATCCAGGGCTAGGTGCTTCTACATCAGTGTTATTCACCTATCATTAATTTCCCTCTGATTTTAGGGATAATGTATGGGTAGGTTTAGGTTTTGGGGTAGGGTTAGGACAAAATTTTCAGACAGAAATGTGGTTCCGGGTTCAACGAAATATGTTGATCAAGGAACTTGTCTTACTTGGAAAAATCACGGCGACCCACGCGGTATACCTTTGCCTGTGTCATTGGATTGCGTCATTGGGCTAATGGTTGATTCTTACAGATAAAATTACCACAGTATAATAAACAATTTACTGTTTGCAAAGACCTGCCCCCCTAGGTTACTGTTGCTCTGTTATCACAGACAACGTGCCGATGGACAAGACAGAACAGATTACTTTTGGTATGAAACAAAGTCTCAGCTTTTAAATTTTGTCATTTTTTAAAAAAAATTCTAACCTTTTTCGTGGCTCTTTAATGTGTCATGAGTCATGACAAAGTTCAAACGGCACGTGAACCGATCATCTCTTCCTACTAGTTAAAACACAAAATAAACATGAATGAACATCAGAGTGTATGTTGTTTCAACTGTGGAAAGATGTCAATACTTTTCAAGTTCAAGTCCACCAATGTTAATCTACTGACTCTTCTGTCTAGTTCGTTTGTCGGACAAAATGGCGGATTTGGCATTATGATTGGTCAGATCACCTGTCATTCAAAGTCCCGGCGAAGGGTGAATTGTACAACAAATCACACACACAAAGCAAATGACAAATATGTAACCGAAACCAAAGTACATGAATAATCAGTTTATTATCTCATTATTATATTACATCTGCTAGGGAAGACATAATAAATAAAAGAAAATAACTAAATGACTCATAACGTAACAAAATGCTTTATCTTCACAATAGTAATTGTTTGATTGATTGACTGATTGAAAAGTTTATTAATCCGGATTGGGAAACTGGTTTGCCACCAACCATACAGCCATCAAACACGATACACAACTAACAGACAGATAAATAATTCTGCATTAGGAGACTAATAAACCCTGATTAGGAGACACAATTGTGTAGACTGTTTAATTTATAAAATTACCATTCTATAAGTCTATCAGTGTACTATATAACTATAAACTATTTTAATGTTGATTTTGGTTGAAGAAAGAGATTTAGACTAGATGTGTAAAAAAATGGTGATTCTTAGTGGAAATATTCTAGAAGAATATCAGGACACTCTTTAGAGAAATAAGTGATATAGTCAGAGAACCACACAGCCATGGAGCCTTGGATACTTGCACTTGGCGTGGCACCTGTGTATCTGTGAACAGAGAATATACACAGCAGTCAGTTGATTGGGCAAGCAGTGGTTCAATAGTGCTGATGTTTCAGTTAACAGCACTGAGAGATGTTTTACTGTTTGTATCATTCCTCTGCATCCACTGTGTTCCAGACCAGTGCAGAACTACAACACACTTGCTCATTAGATATTCAAATATGAACAATATATATATATTTTTTGTTTTATAAGTCACCTTTGTTACTGTCAGACCACATCAATGGACCCATAGATATGGAAGCACTGTCATGGAAGTCCACAGATCTGCCCTCTCTATGGTGGTGTTCAGAGTCACAGTGCTAAAATACAGATGAAAAAACAACCAAGTTGTGTCAACCAAGGGGTCAAGGTTTTGCTGGTTAGCATGGCCCCATAAGGCCCTCTACTGGTAGATGTTGTAACTAGTATATACAATTGGCATTTTTCTCCATTGACTGGAGCTCAAATGTATGGTTTTCTGTGTATTGACCTTTTACTTAAAGAAACTTGATAGATGTACAAATACCAACAACTATATCCATGTCCATAAGAAAAATCTGAAAATACTTATGAATTTATAAACTCACCACTGAGCAGTGATTGTCTGTCTGAAGGCAAAGGTGAATAGCGCAGTGCAGGTAAACCTTTGTGGAGTTTGCAGTGAAGATAAACATCTCAAAGGAGAAACGACTGGATGTGGGTCCACTGTATTGTCATCTGGATTGGGACACCTGAGCATTTTATACAGTAAAATAAAGATATTACTGACTGTACAAAAATAGTAAACAAGCAAAAAATGATTTACTACAATAGGTTTGTTAGGTTCAAGTGTTGTACAGTTTAAATATATGTAGATTTGGGATGACATGAGGGTCGTTTAGAGCGTTTGTTTCAGAACTGGGTGCGTTTTCTCCTTTAGTTTGATTCATTTAGGCATATATGAACACAGCAACTTTGCTCGGATCTGTACCAAAAAAAAAAAAACATGGTCTGAGATTGCCTGAAAGAGGTGCTCTCAGCCCACTTGTAACTGAACTCTGGAGTGGTACACTTGTGGTGAGAAAGCAATCCGACCTAACCAACCAACAAACTAAGTTGTGTCATAATTCATCATGGGAAATGCATTATGTAAAAAGCAGCAGTGTCTGATTCTGTGATTCAGCACATCACATCTGAAAAGCAAAGAGTGCCTCTTCATCTTAAAATGCTGTCAAATTGCTCCTTACTGAAACAGGTGTGTGACAGGGTAAGCCTGTGACTAGGCATGGACTGAACACTCAAACACACACGCACACCAGCGTCATATTAACACAGTCTGTTTGTCGGCACTGACAATCATGTATACATGGACTTGTGTAGCATTTGATGGTATTGTGTGTTTTAAGCCTGGTGTGTTGTGGTGTATCATGTCCTGTATATTGGTATTACCTGGTTTACGTGAGTTATATGGGGAATCAGTGGCTGTAACATCAGCACATATGACAACATAATAGGATTGTTGTCTTATGTATAGAAATAAATCATCCCACAACTATTATTTAGTTTATATGGTTTATTAAGTACAGAGGTAAAAATAATACAAATATACTTACTACATTTGACGAGTCGTTTGCCAAACCTGTTCAGTTAAAAATTAGTGATGGCAATTTCAAAACACTGCTTCATGAAGCTTTGAAGTCTTTACAAATCGTATGTTCCGAATCAATCGTTCGGAGCGTGTATCAAACTGCCAGAGTCACGTGATTTCAGTAAATGAGGCTCCATTATGTCATAACTGTTTCAAAACGTTTCAGAACACTTCGGAATTTCAATGGTTCACCGCTGGGGGCGATGATCTCTGTGTCAACCCATGAATCATGAGGATTCTTTGAGAACCATTGAACAAGTGTCTGTGGGTTTTTTTTTTTTTTTTTTGGGGGGGGGGGGGGGGGGGGGGGGGTGGGGGTGGGGGGGGGGGAGTCAGGCTTATAAAACAGCTCCAGGTAATCTAGTACTGAAGGGAAGTGCTGGTTGCGTCAGATTCTGTCTTGTTGATGTAGTTTATTTGACCATGTCTTTGGTGCAGTTTGTGTTTTGTTGCATTTAAGTTTTGTTTTTGTGTTTTTTTCCCACAATTATTGGGTGACTGTCATCGTGTGGCCAATAAAAAGCACTCTTGAACCTGACCAACGGCTTCCTCTGTCACTTGGGGCCTCCACTAGTGACATGTCCGCTACTGCTATCGTAACAAGGTGCAATGCAAAAATGCCTTGATTCCCACTCGGGATACATTTGTGTACTTTGAACAATAAGAGGACAGTTTCACTCGCATGTGACTTTTTGGTATGCTTTGAAATGTTGCCTTGTTACAATGTTGCAGTTTCTTCTTGGTTCGGCTTGCTTTCACAAGTCTCTGTTTTTGGACAAAGCAACGATCTACAAGTCTGAAAAAAGTCCTTAAAAGTAATGAATAGCATTGTTTGTTTTTAAATACAAATCATAAGTGCTAAGGAAGACAAATAATAAAAAAGAAAAGAAAAAAGAAAAAGAACTTGCTTGTCAACGATGAGGTCCCAGCGGACAGAGTAATGAGGATCATTCACAGGTGTAGCCCAACATTTGTCAATCACTGAGGCAAACTGACGGCTGTCAACTCCATCAACACGAACTTCCACAAAAATACGGCTGTCCAGCTCCGCGTTCACACTACCAGTGAAGGGATGGGTGAATTCAGCATCCTGATAGGGAATCATCCTGACCTGATATGTCCCTTGACCAGCAGGAAGGATCCTGTGCAGAACGCTGTTGAAATAATTTTACAAGAGATGTCTCAACTACAAATAAGAATATTTTAAATAGTTAGTCAGTAAGTTGGCTGAATTAAGTGCATACCTCTCCAGAGGGTTGATGTCCATGGAGAGTGTTTGGGTTTGTAAGTACACACAGCTGAAAAAAAGCTTCAGAATTCTCTTCCTGCTGATGAGATGTCCAACTGTGTCTGGCTCTCCCACAATAAAGTTCTCATAGATGAAGTGGGTGCCATTGGCCTGTAGGCACATATTATTTGAACATTTGTACATTAAAGGACTTTTTAAAGAATTATAAAAGAATTGCAAAAAGGATTTGTTGTTCTTTTGATCATTTGAGCATGTATGCAATACCACAAGACTTGTCCCACAGATGTGGTCATTGTTGTCAAAATAGAACTCCACTCTGCCATTCCGGACTGTTCCTCTGCACTTGGGGTCATTGAGGTGTAAGATGTCAGAAGGAAAACCAGCCTCAAAAAGCTGGCAGCGAGACAGAGACATGGAGCCAGAGCTGCGTTCACAGGTTTCAGAGAAATCTGAGAGAGAAAAATATTCAAGAGAATGTCAACAATGATAAAAAACAAAAATGTAATTTTTGAAAAAATGTTTGAAATGCTGAATGAGTCCAACCAAAGGATCCACGCTGAGAACTGTGATGGTTGTCCTTGCAGAAACAGCCATAAACACCATGTTTCTCTTCACAGCGTTCATCCTCAGTGCAGCTGAGCTCAGAACAGCGGTCTGACAAACAGAGGAGAACCACAGGATTTATGACAATAACTAATAAAACACATATTTGAAGATAACATATTCCTTTATTAAATATAGTAATCATTGCTATAAAATATTTAACATTAAGACTTTTTAGTTTTCACTGGTCCAACTATAAAGATATGTTAGTGGATAAAATGGATAAAACAGACGTGTGACAATTTATTAGCTATACCATCACTGATGTCAGTTCACTTTCCAACATCTTTGCAATATTTTTTATTTTTAGGTAACACTTTAGTTTACGACTTCTGACAACGACTTCTGATGTAAATAGGGAACTTCAGAACATTCTGATGAAACATAAGACTGCAAATCGACTCATCATTCATGTGGGGAAAAATGATATAAAGAGCAGTCAGAACTCCTTAAGAAGGATTTCAATGAACTTTTTGAAACACTTAAAAGACTGAAAGTTCAGACATTCATCAGTGGACCACTCCCAGCAAGAGGAACAAACAGGTTTTCACGGTTGCTTGTGCTCAACACATGGCTGCAAAAAACCTGCAATATAAAAAGACAATAACAGATCTCCCCCTATTAATCTTGAGCAAAAACATAAAATAACTATTCAATTGTAACATTTACTCTCCTTTAAATGTCGGAAGCAAAGCATGCTGAACTGAAATCTGATGTAACTCATTAATTTTGAGTACAGTTTAATACAATCAGCTATTGAGTATAAATAATATCTGAGTAAAATGAACTCATTTTAGTAAATTTGACTTTACAGTTCCACAATCCCAGAGAAACCCTAACCCCAAATGAAAATTTGCATATATCATGAGCTAATATCAATTGTTTTGTGATATGTCAAACAAAAGCAGTAGAAAGAGCGAGATAGGATAAAATAAGTAATTTTTACCTGAGATGAAATGCTGTTGAACTACGGTGGTTCTCAGTGCAACAATTCAAACCAGAACACATTGATGCTGCACATCTCAGTTTTAAATATTTTCAATCAATGTAGGCGGACAGTGACTGCAACCAAAAGATTTCTCAATAACCATAAACCAGTTTTTCCAATTAATGTATGGTATTTAATCTGTCATTGACCTGTCATGGCTTTACTTCCTTGTATAGATGTAATATAGATTTAATTTAGACAGACTGTTTATTACAGTGCATATTTTGATGAATGTTCAAATGAATCCTAAGAATTTCATTCAAGCACAAACACAAAAAGCTACTCTGTAATGAACAAATCTTTGTCTTTACGGTGCAAGGATACATCATCATCTATTACAAGCGTAGCTATGGGTCATATTACCTATTGATTGTTTAATCAGTATTTTACTAATATATACAGTATCTCAGCAAACATTTTAGTATATCTACTCAAGGGACAACACTATATAAATGAAACTTGGATATATTTTAAAGTAGTCAATGTGCTGCTTGTATAGTATATATTTACTGTCCTGTGAAAATAACTCAACATGCAGCCATTATTGTTAAAATAGCTGGCAACAAAAGTGAGTACACCCTTAGTGATAATAATTGTTTAACCATGCAAAGCCACATGTCCTATTCATCATGTTCATGTTTTTGTCTGCTTGACGGGACCATACGAATTGTTGTATCTTGTATTAGAGCAGTCAAAATTTGTACCATGAGTACAATTCTCTCATACTGACCACTGGATATTCAACATGGCACCTCATGGCAAAGAACTCTCTAAGGATTTGAGAATTAGAATTGTTGCTTTCCACAAAGTTGACCTAGGCTATAAGAAGATTGGTAACACCCTGAAACGGAGTTACAGTACAGTGGCCAGGGTCATACAGAGGTTTTCCAAGACGGGTTCCACTCGGAACAGGCCTCGCGAGTGTCAATCAAAGAAGCTGAGTCCTTGTGCTGTGCGTCAGGTGCAGAAGCTGGCTTCAAAAAACAGACGCATGAGTCCTGCCAGCATTGCTTTAGAGGTTGCAGAAGTGGAAGGTCAGCTTGTCAGTGCTCAGGCCATACGCCGCACACTGCAACAAGTCGGTTTGCATTGCCGTCATCCCAGAAGGAAGCCTCTTCTGAAGCTGGCTCACAAGAAAGCCCGCAAACAGTTTGCTGAAAGAAACCTGTCCAAGAGCATGGATTACTGGAACCATGTCCTGTGGCCTGATGAGACTAAGATAAACTCGACGCACTGGTGAGGAGTACCAAGAAAATTGGTAAAATCGTGCCTACAGTCGAGCATGGATTCCAACATGTACTGTGACATTCTGAAGCAGAACATGATGCCCTCCCTTCAGAAACTGGGCCGAACGGCATGATAACAACCCCAAACACACCGCCAAGATGACAACTGCCTTGCTGAGGAAGCTGAAGGTGAAGGAGTGGCCAAGTATGTCTCCAGACCTGAACCCTATTGAGCACCTGTGTGGGGCGTCCTCAGGCGGAAGGTGGAGAAGCGCCATGTGTCCAACATCCAGCAGCTCCGTGATGTCATTATGGAGGAGTGGAAGAGGATCCCAGCAACAGCCTGTGCAGCTCTGGTGAACTCCATGCCTAGAAGGATTAAGGCAGTGCTAGATAACAGTGGTGCTCACACAAAATATTGACACTTTGGACACAGTTTTCATGTTCACTTAGGGTGTACTCACTTTTGTTGCCAGCTATTTTGACAATAATGGCTGCATGTTGAGTTATTTTCAGAGGACAGTAAATATATACTCTAAAATGTTTGCTGAAATGTGAGCGGTGTACTCACTTTTGTGAGATACTGTATAGTTGATATCAGTTTCTGCTTATCTATTGCTGGTTTAAGGTAAATTAAAAGAAAGTAATTTTTTACTTCTGACTTGAAAAAACTGGCACCCCGTATCACAGAAAGAACAGCATTAGAAATACTTTTCCCAAAATACAGAAAGGTATACAATATATAATTCTATACATTAATGATCAAATGTATTTGTACTATGTAACAAAACACAATCTCAGAGGTACAAAAAACAAATTTATGAATGTATTATGGATGCAAATGAACATGATGTTGATAAATGAGTGTTGGGTCCTGGGAGTTATTGATGAACTTACATCTTCACATTAAGAAATGGATAAAGAGACCTGACACGTCTCCTACTGTATTTGCAAAATGGAAAAAGAAACAAGATGAAACAAGATGATGTCTCTTATCACAAATTAAGCGTTGGTCAAAAATGCTGCAAAGCAACATTCAGCATAACGACAGAAGTGTAGCTATAAATCATAATTGATTGTGTCTGGTTGAGCAAGATTTTTTATTCCAATTTCTAAGAACACAAAAGAGAAAGAAAGTCATAATTTACACACACCATGATATGGTTCCAAATCAGTAAATAAATGTTTTTATTTTTGGGTAAAATATTCCTAAAGTTTTTCTAAGAAAATCACTTTATATATTTATTAGGAAAACTGCATTTTCTTTACAGAGCGAAACAAAGGGAGATAAAACAACTCTTACATTCCAACGATGAGGTCTAAGCGGACAGAGTAATGAGGATCATTCACAGGTGTAGCCCAACATGTGTCAATCACTGAGGCAAACTGACGGCTGTCAACTCCATCAACACGAACGGTAACACTTTACTTGAAGGGGTGTGCATAAGACTGACATGACACCTTCATAATCATGACATGACACAAGTCATTAATATGAAGGAGGTTTTATGAAACATGTCATATCATGCATGTTCATGACAACTGCCATTAAGTGTCATTCTCTCAATTATGACATTGGTTGGTTTTGACATTGGCTGTCATGAGGCCATTATAACTGTGTCATGAATATTTTTCTTGACCTCAACTACAGATTGACTGTCATTAAAATGTTATAATGGCCTCATGACAGCTAATGTCAAAACCAACCACCTGACAGTTTAATGTAACATTAACCCATAAAGCTAAGTGGTTTCTTAAGTTTAATAATTAATCTGCTATGTCATGTTTATGACATTTATGACAATTTATGTTGTCTTGGTAATGCCAAGTTGTTATGACAAAGACATGCAGGTTATGATGTATTGGTTTATGTCAAGGTGTCATTACCAAGACATCTCAAACAATGTCATATTTGCATTAAAAAATTTCATAATTGAGCGAATGACACTTAATGACAGTTGTCGTAAACATGTCATGAATATGAAGGAGGTTTCATGATTATGAAGGTGTCATGTCAGTCTTATGCACACCCCTTCAAGTAAAGTGTTACCACACGAACTTCCACAAAAACACTTCTTCAGCTTCATTCACACTAGGTTGGAGACTTCAGCATCCTGTTAGGGAATCATCCTGATCCTGACATGTGCCTTGACCAAGCAGGATGGTTCATATGCAAATGAATAAGGAGACTGATGAATTTGTCAAATGTAAATAACAGTTTTATCATATCCCAATTTACACCAGAAGTATACATTTGTGTTGGAATTTGGAGGAATTTCAAAAAATTTTCATGGAAGGTTTTGGGTTTGAGGGGATATACGCCAGTAAAAACTAGAGCTTGCAATGCAGCATAAGACAAATGATTCGTATGTAGGTCATCTTAGGTTTTGTTTTCGATTGGTGGAAATAAGTGCGAGGCAGCTTTGTCATAATTCATGCCACTGAGTTCAAGAATGTACAAAAACAAGCCCAAGAACTATACAGAGTGCAAACATTGCAGTGCCACCATCACTGTTTGTTACATTTTGGATCTGGAACATTGTCATTGTAAGTCATTGGCAGATTTTCAAACTTCAAACCAAGAGACATCAAAAATGAAGGCCTGTTTCACATAATTCATCAAACAGTGCAAGTATCGGAGAACTATTAGCATGTAACAGACCGAAAATAACATGCAACTTGCAGTATGTGTTGAAATTAAGCTATCTCCCTGTTCAACTGGGACCTTTGAGCTGTAAGATACAATCAGGACACACCAGTACCGCCTGTCTGACGATGAGATGCTTTCACAAAATCTTGAGGCAGTTTCTCCTAATGAGGAACTTTAAGAGCAACTCATAAGTTAGGGTCGTGCCACTCCTCGTTTTAGGACTCTTTAGGAATTTATCAAAGAATATTACACAAAAAAGTTGAACAGGAAAATTATGCATTTCGGTTGAGGTTCAGATGAAGTCAGTTCAGGTAATGAGAAACTAAGAAATTATCCGAAGCATGCTTGCTGTTGTCAATCTGCATAGCAACTGTTTAAATATATTGGAGTATTGCAATGACATCAACCTTTTAAAAGATATCACCTGTAGCGCAAAGGTGTTTTCTTAGTTTTAAATGTATAGCCAAGTTTGCCTTTTTTTTGTCTTATCTTTGGTGGTTCTGAATTATCCAATCGCATATGCATGCATTTTTTTAAATGTAATTTAAATATACCCACTAATTAGTTTAATTGATTGGGGGAAAATGAATAGAATCTGAACAGAATTAGCCACACACACACACTTGCCATTGCATATAGTTATATATTTCCATCTTTATACATTTCTCCTCTGACAGCTACACTTCTCTTCCATTGTCTGTTTGTGATTTTAGAGAATGCGTTCATAAAATGTGACATCATACACAAGTTCAGCCCTGTAGTCTTATATTAAGAGTTCCTTAGTAAAACTTGCTCTTAAGAGTTTTGTGAACAGGTTTTAATCAAAAACTCTTAGGAGGGCCGCTAAAAGCAAGAATTCTTTGTGAATATGGATATTCACTAAGATCAAGACCCATTCTGGCCACCCCATCATCACTGCCAGTTAAAACTCTAAACCAGACACCAAATAATTCTAACAAATCGACAGCTTGATCTGCAAAAACTAAGGAAAGGGAAACAACTTTAGGAAAGGGAAACTCTTGCAACTCTTCATGGTTGGATTTACAGGCGTTTGAACTGCTGACGGTCAGCTCACTCACTGCATTTTGGGTGGTGAATGAAGCGTATACAGCAAAAATTCAAACATTTATTTTTTCCACTGAGATCACAAGTTTAAAATAAGGCAAAACAGCATCAGCAGCCGTGAAGTTTCACCCTATTTATTTCAACCCTTGTGGTACTTTTTGTGGAACAATAACAATTGGAGTATTAACCATCTCAGTGGTGAAAAACAGGCTTAAATAAATCAAATAAAACCGTATACACTCTACTGAAATATGTGCAACTTATTCACATTCCAAAAATGTACGTCATGAATACAATTTATTTTCAAACAGAATTTTTGCATACAAATGGCAGGAAATGGGCACTAGGAGAAGAGTGCAAAGCGTTCTAAAAGATTATAGATTTGTGGCTACATTGTACTGCAAGACATCTGAGATCACAAGAGAGACGACATTAATATTGCAGTTTGCAATGACACGGTCTACATAATGCATTAATTACTCACACGCACAAGTATTCATATATTGCACTTTGGAGGAAATAAAAAGGTATTGGTTAAATAGATGTTAGAGAGTGTTCAATATAGTCATCCCATTCCAACCCAGTCCAGCAGACTAAACTGGTCAGTGTTAAACATTACAGAAAATTGTATACATTACTGACATGACAGGCTATATTTGTGCAAAAATTACAATTATCTCCCCCTAAAAATTCACTGTGTCAACCATCATTATTTCCCAAAAATCTGGTTCAAAGACATTGTTGTTCATTTAAAAACTTTGTGATACCTTAAATGCTACGTAAGTTGCATTGAGAATCTCGAAAAATAGACAACAAGAGTTTGATTTGCTGTAAATCAAACTTAGGAAGATGAAGCCAAAAAATAAAATGCATATAGTCCACATAACTTGCCAACTTGGCATTGATTACAATTTTTGCGGACCGCTCCACACAACACTTTATACACCGATTCACATTCAACTAGGGTTAAATGTCCAGAAATTTTAAAAGTACCTATATATTTCCAACTGAGTATAATCCGAAAACTTAACTATCTACAAGAGATTTGTTCAAGGGTAACCATGAAACATCTTTCAGAAGTTCTTCCAACAAGAGAACCAGCACTTGGGACAGAGTTCTTTATGCCAACAACATACAGATCTGGATCACCATCGCTAAGAAGCTGGATAAGGAAACATCTACAGGACAAAGGAATATCAGAAACTCACCAGAAAGATGCACCGAGTGTTAACGAGTTCTGAAACTAGAACACTTTCAGTTGAGAGTGGAACAGATTGGTGTATCAGCTTAAATGCTTCCACCAACATGAAGAAAGAGAAATGAGAATGGCAGCCCACTCTCGCTAATAAAGAATAACTTTAATTGGTAATACTTTACAATAATCTTCTATTCGTTAACATTAGTTAATGCATGTTTGGTGATAAAACATTAATTAAACCTAAAATGTTACAAAAAACACATTGTTAGGAATATATATATATATATATATATATATAGTACCATATATAGCCCAAATATATATAAAATGAACATATATGATAATGCTGTGAAAGTATCTGTTGTTATTCCAAACCAGCTACTGCATTAACTAATGCATAGAACCTTATTTAATTAAAAGTATTACCCATTATAATAATAAAAAATTCTGTAGTTTAGACATTTTTGTATATGATTAATTTGTGAAAGGTACAGTTTTCACCAATGCGGTCCTTTGCACTAGAGAAATCAATTTAGGGATTTCACTTACACAAAATAGAGAGGTGATCGTTTAATCATTTGTTTAATCAAAAATTTTCCAAACCATAAAAAAAGATTATCCCTCTTAAGCAAGAACCAACCAACTTAAAATGAGCCCAAAAGTCTTCCAAATCTTTTAAAAGTGACGACTTAAACTGGATACTTAATCCACATCCCATGGCTCACCATGAAAAGTCAGCAAAAAGTACCACTGTACATTCAGTGCTCACAGTTCATAAAGCAGTGTTGCTTTCATTTAAAAACAAACAAACAAACAATAAAATAAAATAAAAGACCACTCAGCAGTTTGCAACTAATCTGGAGTGCTACATGGTATGGTACGTCTTGTGAGCAAGCTACTGATTTTAAACGTTTAAACTGCTCCTATAGGAAGGCCACCTGACGACGGGATGGAAAAGGGATGACAGAGGGAAGCTCTTCATCGTCTTGATTTCAACCCACTCGCTTGCTTGCTGTGAGCGCTTAGCCCTGTTTTTCTTTGGAGAGCTCTGTGTGAAGGCCTGAAACACGTGCTGGTGTTTTAGAAAGGAGTCTTGGAGATCTCCCGGGTGCAGCAGAGACAGAAGAGGCTTCATGCACCGGCAGGGCCACTCCGCCCTAAAAAGGGTAACAAGAATCGAGAGCAGCCCACTACATGCTGGTAAATCTCAGTGTTAATGCTGCCTGAAAAATTGCACACAGCCATAATGAGATTCTCCTGTCTGAAAATTTACCTTACAACAGTACACATAGATAATTGAGTTATATAGCTGTACATACACAAGTTTATATACCATGCTACAGACACCAAAAAGCACTGTATTGGTGTCGATGTGAGTGAGACTTTGGTACCGCTTCAATAACGTGGAACCCGCTCCATGCAACTAATTTCCCAGTGACTGAAGTAGTGTATTTTGACAACCGAATGTGAGCACGATGCACAACAATGGGTGAAAAGAAGGTATAAGAAGTTCGATTTAAAAAATAAAATATCTTCATAAAAAAAAAAAAAGAACTGCCAAGTCTAGCTCGACATCTACAGCTGACACGCGAGTTGTGTGTCAGATCATATCTGAGCAAGTGCCAGTACCAGAACCAAAGCGAGTATCACAGCCCACACGTGTGTGTGCTAGTGGCCACTGGAGTCTCCACACTCTATTGTCCTGAGTGTCCCATCAGTTTATGGCTCTTAAGGCAAAGGACGGCACATGCGGAGTGATAGAAAGAGAGAGACAGAGAGAAAAGGACACAACGCTTCAGGGAAGGCAGGACAGGATCGGCTCATAGCTGGTGTACTATGCTGTCAGCGTGATTGATGGATATAGGGCCATCCTGTCTCAGTCTCTGCCATTGAAATGTCGTGCTAAGCGATCCGACTTCCTCCTCTTCCTTCTCCTGCTCTTTAGCGAACTCCATGAAAACCTGAAAAACAGGTACATGCTTTCAAAGAAATACAATTAACTATGGTATGGCCATGTATACAGACAGACAGCTCGCTTTCGGGTTAAGCTTTCCGCGACTGCGCAACTGGGTTATAGGTTGCCAGGTTGAGATGACAAACGGATTGAAATTGTATATGGTGTGTGGATTGTGTGAATATAATGCATTTAATACAAGATCTGGCAACTGGTCAACATTAGACAAACATATTGGTCCGATTATTCATAAAGGAGTTTGGGCCATGCAAATTACGGGAGTCTCCCGGGAGAAATAACAAACCAGGAGGGGTCCGGGAGATAGGGCTAAAAAACGGGAGAAACCCAGGAAAAACGGGAGTGTTAACAGGTATGAAGTAAAGAAAAGTACCAGTACCATGTGGGAGCGTTTTAGTAAGTAGTTAACCAGGACGAATCAAGTGATGCCCGTAAACTAGATCTCCACCCACACTTCATTTACCGGTGTGAAAATTACTACACTGGCATGTTTTTGATGCACAAATCCTAATAAAATGTTAGTTTGATTTCCAAATAAATCATTTTTTGCAGTATTTTTAAAGGAGATCCAATAGTGACATACTTGTTCAAGGGTTGACTGGGAGAAGTTGTACTCTTCAAAGTGAAAGTTCTGTTTAGCTGTGAAGACAAAGGTGAATGATCAAAATAGTATTTTTAACTCTTCACAAAACCTCTGGTTATTATGGGGTCCATTTCTTACCACTTTCCAACTGAGCAAAGGACTTGGCTAGTGACTTCACATCTTCCATTGGGATTTTATACACCATCAGAGTGGCAAAACTGCAAAGATCCAAGACATGTTTAAAAAAAAAAAAAAAAACTAACTCCCAGATGTTTTTACATTCTACTTTTATGTCATGCATTTTCAGTTTAGTGCTTCACTATGATTTGGTTTGACTTTTTTTCTCCCAAGAGTCCAATGCAGACACGTCTCACCTGTCCTGACGAGCAGCATGGGGAAATATCTTCAGTATCTCTTTGTGCAACAGCGCTACCTGCTGGAGACCCGTGAGCTCCTCCCTGAGATTAATCTCTAGGCTGTAGCCTCTCCCAAACTTCCCCTTCAAGTGCTGAATTGAGCCAATACACCTGCAGGGGGCAACATAAAACGTTACATGCTTTCTTTTCTGCTTTACTTGCTTCCTCCAAATTCCCAAAATGTCTATGCTAAAGCAAAGAACTAGCTTGACAATGCTTGTCATCATTAACTGACGCATTTATCTGTCCCAGCCTCTCACCTCAGCTGACCCGAAACCATGATGGCCACACGGTCACACACAGCCTCCGCCTCTTCCATGTAGTGGGTGGTCAAAAGAGCCCCTCGCTGTTTGTTCTTAAAGGCAGCACGGATTGCCCTCCTATTGGAATGAACCACTGAATGTTTATTTTTGCAGCCCTCGGTTTTATAACTACACGTTTATTAAAATGACTATATGTATCATAGTATGCACAATACAAAAACTAAAACAGTGAACAGAAATGTAATGTAGTAAATTACCACATGCGCTGTTTTGATTTGGGATCCATCCCTGTAGATGGTTCGTCCAACAGAACTATCTGAGGATTTCCCAGCATGCTCAGTGCAAAGCACAACTAGCATAAAAAAAAAATAAGCCTACAGTACATGACAAAGTATGGTTTCCAATTTTCTATACTGAATTATATATATTTTTGACTTACCTTCCTCTTTAAACCAGCAGACAAGTTTTTTGCCTGTTTGTAAAGATGATCCTTTAGCTCTAGAGCACTCACAACACTGCAAAGACAGCCCACACAATATTTAAAAATTGCCATGGTGGTCATACTGTATAGTTTGTGTGATCGACAAATGGTCATATTGATAAGCAGTGACAAAATAGACCTGCCAAAGGCTGGTGAATTGAGAGCATCTTCCAGCCATAAATCGCTCTTAATGGGCAACAAAATTGCCTTTATAATTTTTTTTTTTTAATTTGTTCCATGACAATGTAATTCTTTTACATTTTATTCCCTTGAATATTTGCAGCAATGGTCAAATCACAGTCACTTGCAGCATTACACAGTCAATAAAATGCTTTAATTTGAGTCACTCTAAAATAAAATTAAAACGAAATTAATATAATAATATTGGAGCAAAGTTGGAGCAGTGGTGATTAATAATCAGAAAATATATACAACATTTAAACCCTGCTTTGTGCGTTTTAAAATCTCTGGAGTAAAATGTTTGAGGCCTGTAAGATTTTTTCCTTTTTAGCAAAATGATCAAAGGTGATGATCAGTGAAGACATTTAAAATGTTACAAAATATTTTTATTTCATGTTCATTTGAATTTCTATTCATTAAATGAGTAATGATTCAGCTTTGCAAAATTCAGCTTTGTCATTACAGGAATTCATTATATTTTAAATATATTAAAATAGTATAATTAACAGGTTACTTTAAATTGCATATTTCTTTAAAACATTTTTTTTTTACTTTTTTTTTTTAATCAAATAAAATCAGCCTTGGTGAGCATAAGAGACTTCTTTCAAAAACATTTTAAAAAAGCTAACCAACCTCAAACCTTTGAATGGTAGCATAAATGTAAAATGAAAATGCAAAAGTTGTGCCTTAAAATTTTTTTTTTTTTTTAAGACGATTTTGTACCGCTTAATGATGTTTGGGATATCACGTTGATGCAGCCCCTTGATGGCAGCATAGATCTCCAGGTGCTCCTGTAGAGTGATTCTAGGCCACAGAGGGTTCACCTGAGGACAGTACCCTACATGCTCCAAAGGGTTCTCCATTGGCTGGAAGTCTGTGCCATAATCTCCCATCAGAATCTAAAAATCAGTTTCAAACTATAGTCAGAACAAGCCACATGTTCAAAATAACTCATAACCAGCTAAACTTTGAGCACAAACCTGTCCAGCATTGGGTTCAGTGTCTCCAGACAGCATATGCATTATAGTGCTCTTTCCTGCTCCATTTGGTCCCAGCAGACCCAAAACCTCACCTGAGAAGAGGTTAATTTTTCATTAACATCTGCTTGCTCTCTCTAACATCATTATTACAGTACAACAAATCAAGAAAAATTCTACCTTTGCGAACACAGAAGGAGATGTTCTTAGTGGCCACTTTCCTTCTCTTGTGGAGCGAAAAGGCCTCCCTCTTGCCTTTGTACTGTTTCCTGAGGTTACTCACCACCACCACTGGCTTCTGAAAAAAAAAGAAAAAAAAAAGCTATATTTCTTCATATTCAAATGTTTTTAGACAACAATGTAATTTGTGACAAAAGATTTATAGAAAAGTGAGGTGTACCTCCTCACAGCACTGACAGGTCAACGCCTCCTTCACTCGAGCTTTCTCCATCTGAACGTCCTCATCCTCACTCACACTCTCCTCTGGGTTCCGCTGAGCTTTGCCCTTTGCTTGGGAGGAAATCCTTTAGAACACAGAGTTCAGAGATCAAGCTCCATTTCTTAATGATCTTGGATAGGGTTGCACCAGCCATTCATAAGGTTGCACTTAAACTAGAACAGTTCACACTATGTGCTTAGTAACTACTGCTTAGACTTGGTGCTGAAAATGTTTGAACCACATGTTCTTATATGCAATTCAACTTAATTAATAGGTCATAAGCTCCGCATAAAATCACTTATTCACTTAATATGACATCTACCTTTATTGATCTAATAAACAGCCTTCAAATGTGTATAGGAAGCAACATTGAAAAGTTGTGCATTGGTTTGCACTTATGATTAATATTTAAATTACATATGTGCAATTATTAACATGCAAATGTTTTCTACTTAAGTACACTACAGTTAAAAAGTTTGGGGTCAGTAAGATTTTACGTTTTTATTTTTCTAAACCAGTTAAAGCCGACTGCATTTATTTGTAAAAGCAATAATATTGAGAAACAATTTAAAATAGCCGTTTTATATTTGATTATATTTTAAAATGTAATTTATTCCAGTGAATGGTAGTATAACTGTACAACAAACCAGCAAAATGATTTCATAGTACATCCCTGCTTAAATGTTAATATTCTGGAACAGTATCATGGGATGTAAATAATTACATCAATATTTGTATAAAAAAAAATTCTAATGAATCAGGCAAAATATGAGCTCATAGATGTTATTCAAAACGTTACTCCTGATTGGAGGCTTTGGTAAAAATGTATTTAGACATTTAGTTTATGAAGTCAGACCTGCAGAGCTGGTCATTTTTCATGGTCTTCCCTCCATATCTGATCTCCAGACATCTCAGGGTGAAGAGCAGCAGGATACACTGGATGTACGGCTATGGAAACCACAACAAAGATTCAGTGTAAAAGACAGGCATATAACAGACTTTGAGAATGTAAAATCATATTTAACTTACGGCCACAACCGAGATGAAGAGGTTCTTCCACAGGAAATCATCATCATGAGGGGACTGAAGGAAGGTGGCCTAGAATGCACAAGACATTTCAACATGTATAAGGCTCAATTCCACTTCAGTTGATTGACTGCATTTGATCCATGCTCTCAAACACTGAATAGATAAAGTCCTGTGAGTGTTACCATGGTAATGCAGTTAAGGCAGCCCATAAGAGGGTAAAGTGGACTAAAGAAACACAGTGCATTATGCAGGAGACGAGCGACACCAGAATTTTCATTCACAAGAGCCAGCTGGACAATGGATGCAGAAACCACACACAACTATGGACCAAAAAAAAAAAAGAAGAGCTTTAATACCCTCATACAGACATACAGAATTTGAAAGACAATTTTCAGGGTTAACACACCCCTAGAACAATGACTTCCTGTGACTTTTGGAGCTAAATACTTCAAATACAATAATTAAAATAAAATGATACATTTAAAACTATAATTTACTATAGGCATTCCCATGATTTTTTTTGTCAATTAATTACCAGTTAATTACGAATTACAATTTCAAAATGGCCTGATATTTAAAATGTTCAGTTTTTCCATACAAATATGAAATTAGTATTACTTACCATCATGGACAGCACTGAGAAGAAGTCCCTATTGCTCTGGACTCTGACAAACATGAAGGACACGCAGTATGTGAAGAGAACCATGGCTGGAGAAAAGCCAATCAGACACAGAGCCTGAAAATGGAGAAAAGACAGTTATTGAGTTGTCTGCTCTGTTTTTTAAGCTTCAACAACTTCTATGTTACAAAAAGTCTAGCGGCAGCAAATCGCTGTAAGGTGAAGCGTTTTCTTACCACAGACATGATGTTATGGGAGGTAAGCAGGTTTGTAGAATGAAAGGCAAACAGGGTGCTGGTCATACAGGTTAAGATGAGATAATAGAAAGGGACATCAATCGCTGCCTGACCACACCAGTACGCCGAAGGAACAAGACCAGAGATCCTCAGGGTCGAGCGACACTTCAACTGATACAAATACAGTAAGAACAGAGTGGTTGCATTCAATGTAGAACAACTCTGAAATATTATTTTAGGGACATTCTGATAAAATTAGGCTTTTACAGCACCCTCAAATTATTCAAGTGATTATGGGTAAGGGGTCAGTAAGTCAGTAAAAAAAAAAAAACTGTAATATTGTGAAACAGTATTATATTTTAAAATAACTGCATTTTAAAATAGCATTTTTAGAAAACAGAAAATGTATTCCTGTGATGGAAACGCTGAATTTATTTGAAACAATGTATAAGTCTGTCATTCTTGATCAAGTTAATACATCATTGCTGAATAAAAGTAAAACACTGACTCCAAACTTTTAAATAAAAAGCCAAACCATTACTATATGAAGTTACAACCTACATATGTACCTCTCTGTCTCTTGTGTGGTCCATTGCAAAGTAGGCTGGCATCCCAGCAGCCAGCATCCCAAGAATTACAGCCTCAATGTAAACCAGGGCGTAGGACGTCTTATCTGGGATTTGCTAAAATGCAGACAGAATACAACTATAGACACTCGCAAGAAACCATAGTAGTGTCTGTACAGTAACTTCAGCGTATTAATGCACTGAACTTACATAGTCAAAAGGTTTAGTCCATGTTCTAATGCGTCCAGTGCCGTTAAAGCCCCTGAGGAGGGCGTTACTGAGCACATTGACAGCCATGGGCAAGGAGTGCACGGTGGTACTGTTAAATGCTAAAATGTAGGTAAAATCCTGGAATTCACACAAAGAGAAACAGCGAGAGAAGACAGGAACTGTTTAAATTATTTTTCAATAGAAAAATCATTTTAGAAAAAAATCCATCCATTACTATGGAGTGTAAAAGTGTAGAGAGATTAACCAATTGTACTGATAAAGAATTCTCTCACTCACCTTACCGGATCCAGTCACGTTGATGGCGGCGCTGACAGGTGCAGCAGACATGTAGTCTGGTTTTTTCATCATTTCCACTTTAATGTTCTGAGACTCCAGATTGTGGATGAACCCTGTCAGGTCAGAATCTACCACAACACATATTTCACATTAAACAAGTCAAATCTACATCAAATCAATTTGAACAAAAACAATGCCTTGAAATATCCTCAAAAAAGCTTTATGTGTATGAAGTGTTACTGACAGGTGGAGTTTTGCACAAGCAAGCTGCTGGTGTATTTATGAGGAGCCTCGTTGCGGCGCAGCAGGTATATAGGTGAAAACAGTCTTTCAGGAGAATGAATCTGAATGTTTCCTGTGGCCACAGATAGAATCAGCATTGCACACAAGAAAACCAGGAACAGCGTCAAACTGAGCAAAAGAGAAAAGACAGAAGTGTCAAGTCACCCTTATACTTGCAATACAGATTGTTTCAAAGCAGCTTCACAGTGATCAACAGGAAAATAATGGAAATAGAGTGACTTATGTCTATGTATAACTCCTGAGTCATATGGATAATTAAGATACTTTTATGGTTCATTAGCAACCTTTATTTCCCCCAGTCCCCATCAATTGTAATAGTATGGCTTTGAGTATGGTCTAGGGTCACGTTCCATATAAATATAATGCAAATTTTGGGCACAGTAAGATATTTTAATGTTTCTAAAACAAATCTCTTATGCTCAACACGGGTGAATTTATTTGATCCATAATACAATAATACTGAATTGAAAATATTGTAAAATATTATTACAATTAAGTGTTGTCCATTTTAAGATATTTTAAAATTAATATATTCCTGTGTTGGCAATGAATTTCCTGAATTTCAGCAGCCATTACTCCACTCTCCAGCGTCATATGATCACAGCAAAATAACTTATTTACAAACTTCTGAACAGTAGTGTATATTATCATTATTATATATTCACGGTCACCGGTGCATGCATATCAGCTCTGCTGCAAGAATTAAACAGTACAGGCTTTATTTATACACTCTAAAATACAAGAGTGTGCGGTAAATGCATGCGTGTTACTGAAATGCAAACATGATCAACTAGTACTTGTTAGCATTTTCTCACTTGTATATAATAGGTTTTCTCTCTCTCTGCAGGTTGAGCATGTGCAGCCAGGCCACAGTGCTAAACTGCTGCCTCCAGAGGGCATGACCGGTTACTGCATCCTGCCTGCTGTCTGAAAACGTCAGCAGCCTCTGGTCCGTGTCATCCAGAGAGCATGAGTCTCCCTCTTCTTCCACCTTATCCTGGTTAAACACACTGTAGTCTACCAGTGAAGGAACACACAGATAGAGTGGGTGTTATACTTCTTGAGCACTTCACTATGCAGGTTCATTGTAACACTGATCCGTCCCCCCCCCCCCCCATTTCATTTTGAAGTGTGATGGTTGGAAGCGGTTTAGGTAGGTGGTTATCTTACCAGCCTGATCCACCTCTGCTTCTGCCTCTAGGCGCAGGAATACATCCTCTAACGTTGTCATGGAGACGCCATAGTTAATGATACCCAGGTCAGGTCGACAGTCTAGCTCCGCAAATAGCCCTGAAATGCAACGTGAGTGAAAGTCATGAGGAGTAGGAACCATAAAATGTGTTAATATTTTTGGAGTACAAATGCTTAATGAACAAGATAACTAAATCACAAACACCAAAAGCATTCCTAAAAGAATCCAAGTTCAGACAAAGAAAATTGTCATAATTTACTAACCCTCATGTCATTCCAAACCCACATTATATTGTTTCTTCAAATGGAACAAATAATTTTCGAAAAACATTCAGGTTTATATAATGAGTGAAAAACATCACACACCTTGTGCTAGACAAAAGAAAGTAATACAGGTTTGGAATGACATGAAGAGGAGTACATCAAACTAAGCTTGAAGTAAACACTCAACTAACATCACAGACTTAGTATAACAACACTACAGACAATAAATCTATATAAAATTAAATAAAACTGCCCCAATAAAACGCCACCACAGTCCTGGTGACAGCATGACACAATCTGTTGCTCCGCAGGGCATATGGCAGCATGACACATAGCAGATGGTGACATGAGGGCAAATAGAAACAAGACCTGGGAAAGTGTCCATGCTCTCGAAAGGCAACGTGAATGTAAGCTCAGCCTCTTGCTGCCTTGACAACTGAGCCTTGGGAACATGATTCTTGACCAGTGGTGTGATGTTGTCCACCTCACAGCCTTCAGTCACAGACATTCTACAGGAGGTTTAGAACGACAACGTTAATGTAGTAATGTCCTGGGTGACAAAGAAAATAAAAACAAGTTCTCTTAACATAGAACTGACCTGAGATGGTAGCCAACCCCACATTTGGTCTTCAAGTACAAAGAGGAACCAACACATTTCAGCTGTCCTTGAGAGATGACAGCTTTACGATCTGAGTGACAGAAAACGCACAGAGGTGTGTGAGATTGAGACAGAGATGACTGATGGAAGAGAAGAGAAAAATGAGAAAAGTACCTGCAAGTATATCCGCCTCATCCATGTAATGAGTGCTGAGTACAGTAACTCTGCCTGCTTTACGGCTCTTCAGTAAGGACCAAACCTGGTGCCGAGACACTGGGTCCATACCAGCCGTAGGCTCATCAAGAAGGAGGACCTGATTCATAAGCAAAAAGACAGACATCGATGGAGGGGGATAAATAAGCAAATGGATCAAGAAAGTCACCGGTATAAGTGGTCAGACATTTACCTTTGGGTCTCCGAGAACTGCTATGCCCACAGAGAGCTTCCTCTTCTGGCCTCCACTCAGGTTCTTCGCCTGGGCATCCATAATCTTTTCCAAATCCAGATCCTTTAGAACCTTCCTCACCTTAAAAAGAGAGATAACTTAAACCAGAAAGGACATCAAAACACAAAGATTACACAATCTATTAACTGGATGGAGCTGGATTTATTGCGGGGGTTTTTTAATGCACTACCATTCAAAGGTTTGTGGTCAGTGAGATTTTTTTTTGTTGCTGAAAAAATACTTTTATTCAGTAAGGCTGTATTAAATTGATCAAAAGTGAGAGTAAAGAGTTTTCAACATTGCTAAGAAGAAATGGTTCTTGAACAGCAAGTCAGCATATTAGAAAGAATTCTGAAGAATCACGTGACACTGAAGACTGGAGTAATGATGCTGAAAATTTTGTTTGCCATCACAAGAATTATAAATATATTAAAATAAATTATATTAAAATAGAAAACAGTTATTTTAATAATAATATTACACATATACACATACATATTTCTGTTTTACTGTATTTTTGATAAAAATAAATAAATAAATGCAGCCTCGGTTAGCACAAGAGACTTCTTTCAAAAACAATTTAAAAAAAAATCGTACTGACCCCAAACTATTGAACGGTAACGGTACCTATGGAGAAAAACTATGGAAAAAAATACTTCTAGAACCAAGAACACTGAAAAGTGTATGGTCACTGTTTCACTCTATAATAAACGCAATTAAATATGCAGGGTGGAGTTGATGTCAAATCAGCTCTCTTGGTGCATGGTTTGCTTTTGAATTTCCCATACAACATGAAGTCAGCTGATGTCTCTAGATCCACTGGGAGTTCCTACCTCACCGTCAATATCAGAGGGCAGGATCCCTTTGATGGCAGCAAAGATCCTCAGGTGTTCCTCTACAGTGAGGACATCAAAGATGATGTTGAACTGGGGGCATATACCAACCAGCTGTTTCATCTCGGCCCCCTCTGCGATCTCGGCCACTGGAGAGCCATAGATGGTTGCTGTGCCTATGCGTAAAACACACAATAACAGAGTGTGTGGCAGCAGTACAACATTTAATCTTTTCCAGGCACTCAGGTAGAGGTAAATATGTTTATAAAAAAGTAATTTTCAAAACTAGCATCTATGCATCGCATGTCTGACCTTCTGTAGGGGGGCAGATGCCACAGAGGATGTTCATGAGGGTGGATTTTCCTGCTCCACTGTGACCCAGCAGGGCTGTGATCTGACCCTCATAGATGTCAAAAGTCAAACCTTTAGATCAAAAGTAGAACACAAAACATACACCTATACGTCAGAACCAGAAGTCTCTTGTCATAATACAACTAGTACCAATAAAGTGCACTTTGAGATTTAGGACAATACAAGTATAATGGATTGCAAATGGATTGCAAATTTGTCTTGACTTAGCATTTTACCTGCAGCAAACAAGAAGCAATTTAGTCCTAAAATCCACAAATAATGACTAAGTATAAATACAGAAGTGTCACGCTTTGGACACAGGTGGGAAGTCTCACCTCTCAAAGCCTCCACTTTGGTGTCTTTCTCCTTGTAGATTTTACGGATATTACAGATCCTAACAAGAGTAAAAATATAAACACAGAAAGCATGTGATGGATATTAAATGGTCATTCTGGCTGCAAGCCAGCTCTCTTCATGTCCAAATCTTTTCTAAGGATTTTGAAGGCTTTGAAGGATTTTAACATCAGCTCTAAAAACATTGCTCCCTTTCCCAAACTGCTCCCTAAATCACTTCGCTGGTCTGATTTCAGAAAACCAAGGTACAACATATTTACAAAAAAAAACCAACAACCTAGAACTAAACAACATTCATATATATATGAATTTTTTCATATAGTGTATATTTTCCACCAACACTGACTGGCCGTTGTAGTTTCTAGATAAAATAAATAAATAATAAAAAAAAAAAAATAAAAAAAAATTCATGAAAGAATCAGGCGGGCATGGATTTTTAATAATTTATTTTTGTAAAATATTTAAATTGAGGTCAATTAATAGCAATGGTCTGATCAGGATTTTTGCAGCCGATACCAGTTACCGATTTCTAGTCATCATGATCGGCCGATACCGATCCTGATCCTTTAAGCTTTATATAAGTGATGTATAAGCACTGTTAACACTGAAGACATTTTTAATGATTTCACATTTCAAATGGCTTATAACTAGAATATATTATATATATATATATATATATATATATATATATATTAAAGTACATGGTCTCATTTGATAGAAAACCTTTGACATTTTGAAGAAAATAGATTTTGATCATATTTGGAGGTTCTATGCTTAACACTGCTGAGAAAACCCCACAAAAAAGTGATGCAATGTATTGATTTATTTTGTTATTATTCATGCTTGACATAAGGTCGTATAGTCAAGTTTGGACTCGTTCACAATCAGGTCAACTGCATCTGGGCCAAATATTGTGTTGATATCTTAAAGAAATCAAAAGTTATGGCATTTGGAATCATGGTAGCCTTTTTATCAAAAGTCCAAAACCTCTCCAAACAAGTGATCAGAGTGTTTGACTGAATAAAAAGCGGTGGCCCCAACACTTCCGCAATCCATGGTTACAATGCAGAACGTGGTGCAAAAGCCTCAGCCTTTTTTTTTTTACGTCATTAAATTGCGATCGGTTCGTGAGATTGGTCAAATTAAGTGACTAAGACTAGTCAGAGAATGTGATTATCGGCCGATACTGATATGCAGTCGATTGATCGGAGAGCCCCTATTGATTAATGAATTAAAATAGACATTGGCCATTTTAGGAGTAAAGTACCTGATAACCTCTTTGCCTCTAAACTCAGGAGAAACCGCCTCCACTGATTCATCATTCACAGGGGTTCCGTTCACCTCGCCCTCGTACACAGAGCTCACCTCCACATAGCGCTTCCTCCGCTTTGACCAATAGGATGGCTGTAGGAAGTACAGCACTGAGCGCCTTGTGCCAAACTCGCCTGAAGGAAGAAATGGTCATGTAAGTGAGAAGCTCACAAAACGCCTCCATCTCAGTAAAATGATGACTAACAAATATTTGTGTGTGCATTCTTTAGTGTAGCCACACAATGTATGAATTTTATGTTGTGGGATTTGCAAATGCTGTTAAACCTTTTCTCAGAACTAACTGTTGTGTTTACTTAAGCGTTCAGCTTCAAGAGTGTGCTTGTGGCATCTTTGTTTTAGGAATTATTTTTGTCTAATGCAAAAAAACAAAACAAATTACTTTATGGAGCTGCACTAACTGTCCAGTGACTGTCCAGTAAACGAACAAGCTTCTTCTTTTTTATGCTGAGCAAATGAATTTGCAATGGTATAAATTTGCATACGTTGTCTGAATATAAACAATGTTAAGGACTGGAACTCTAACCAAACTTATCTTTGGTTTTTTCGTAGAGGTCTTCTTGGATCCTGAAATCTGTACTTAACCCGAATTGACCTGAATCACTTCTTACCCGAACCCGACGTGTATTAATAAATAAAAGAAAAAAAGAAAAACCCGACCCAAGACAAATCCGATAAAATTAGATCCAAGTCCGACGTCAATTTCTTTTCGAACCTTACTGGACCCGAGTGTAAAAAGCAGTGATGTCTGCACGATTGTGAGAGACGACTTTTTCAATCAGGAATGACACAGAGCAAAATCAGAGACAACAAATAAGAAACAATACGGCAGGTGTAGATTTAAAAGAATGCCCATCTTCCCACCTTATTTGTAATCTTCATAACATTTATATTAGCTACTTTTTTTAACCCAAGTGACCAGATAACGTAGCATATAGTCGGATTTGTGAATGCCAAAAATGTAGGAGAATGTTTTCTGTGGATTTTCACAAATTGTTTTGTTTGAGGAAAAACATGAAAATATATAGACATGGTTTAATTTTTGTTCATTTTATTTAGTTGATTAGTTTGGCCTGCATTTAGATAGTTTTCTGTAATCGATCTGGCAAGAGTACCGGTACATCGTTTTTCTGCTTGGGCAAGCACCTCGGAGAAGATAAACCGCTCATAAGCATTATGTTTCATCTCAAATGACAAGAAAATGTATATATATGTTAATATTAAGACGAAATCCACACTCTCATCCTCTCTAATGGGTCGGATTTTGCAGAGCGCAATTTATGTGGAGCGCGCCGTCGGGTCGGACCTCGGATTTTTGGAATCAAGTGGACCCGTGAAGACCCCCAGTTTATGCAAAATGCTTTGACTAGTTGTCACCTGGTAGCACTTGGTCCAGGTAAATGGCTATAAGTAGGTAGAGAATGCAGTCCAAGAACAGCATGACCATGGGAACATAGAGGGCGTGAGGACCAATGCCCAGAGTGGAGAACACAGCGCCGTCCCCTTGAGCTTCCAGATACACCACCTACACATACAGACAAAAATAGTGCCATAATATACCTTTTATTTTATGTATACTGTAACACTAAATTTTTTAAATGTTCATTAAGGCTGCATTTAATTGATCAAAATAAAGTAAATACAGTATAATTGTGACACATTAAAATTTAAAACAACCGTTTTCCATTTTAATTTATTTTTTAAATATAAGCTACATTTTCGGCAGCCATACCCCAGTCTTCAATGTCAAATGATACTTTAGAAATCATTCTAATGTGCTGATTTGGCTGCCAAGAAACAGTAGAAAACGGTGTTAAAAAAAAATTTCTCAGGATTTTATTAATTGAAATGTCAAAATAACAGCATATATTTGAAATTTAACATTATAAATGTCTGTCACTTTTGATCAATTTAATGCATCCTTACAGAATAAACATATTATATATATATATATATATATGAACCGAGAACTGAAAAGAATGTAAAAATGTGTACCTTGAAATGCACTGTAAGTCGCTTTGGATAAAAGCGTCTGCCAAATGCATAAATGTAAATATATATATATATATATAAATAGTTCTCATATGCGTTTCTTGGCAAACGGTCCTATAACCTAGGAGATCGCTGTTATACAATGGAGCATGTTTGTGTAAAAGTGTGTTACCTGGGCAATGCCGATAGAGAAGGCGCTGGGGGACAGAAGGCAGAGGAGCCACACAGCTGACTGGGGGAAATCTCTCATCAGCACAGTGAAAAGAGACAGACATCCAAACACCACGGTGAGCATGGAGCCCACTGTACTCGCAAACTTTGGCTTCTTAAACAAGGGGGTCAACATGAAGGAGAAGAAAATCTGTGGGAAGTAGAAAAAAAAAAAAAAAAAAGTCAACAAACTAAAACTTAACATTCCTGGTCTTATTGTGTTCAGTGCATGTCCTCATTTAATTTAACCCCTAATCAGTCACATAGACCCCACTTTTCACGATACAATCACCCCAACGGATAAAACCAAGACCGGCCATGCATTTTGCAATCGTTGTATATCTGCTCCATTCAGAAATGACACATTATGGAAAATCACTTGCAAATGCAGTTTCACGTTGACTTAAAAAAAAAAAAAAAAAAAAAAAAATTAATGCTGAAACAGCTTTGTGGCTAATAAAACGGCATATTTTCATAAATATATTCAAGCTTTAAATATATTTAGCATTTTGTCCGATATTTTTCCAGTACAGTAACACCCCTCGCAGCAAACCAGAAAACCAACGCAGCTGAAAACAATTTAGTCTTGGAAAACGAAAATGAATAACATTCAGTATGAAGCTGAAGATTAGCCCATCATTAACTTGGCTACTCTCACTGTGGGAGGAAATGGAGACATGAGGCCAAATGAGTGCACAACCATTTAAATAGATTTGCACTCTCTAAAGTCGCTATTGTTCAGACCGTCACTGGATGTGACAGAAGGGTTGCTAGGACTCACGGAGGATATTCCATAGAGGAAAATGAGGAGGAAGATGACAAAGAAGTTGCTGTTGGAGAACAGGGGCGTGCAGGTTGCTATAACAGCCATGAGAATGGACATGGTCGTCACTAGTGCGGCATAGAGAAGGCCCCATGAAAGCCTAAAGAAAGCAAAAGAGAACTTTACAAACTGATCATTTTTACAATATTTAAACTAGCTATGAATTACAATTACTTCATTTCTGGTTCTGCAGTAGACACACTTACCAAAAGGCAGAGTCATACAGTCCCATCATGCTCATGGTGTCTTTCAGCCGCTGCTCTTTTTCAGCAGCCACATTGACAATGAGGAAGGACACAAAGGGTGTAAATGCCAGCACTAGATAGATGGAGATCAGGGCGTGAGGGAACTTCTGGACCTCCACTGAACCTGGATGTCCCATCATCACTGCACGCACTTTTAATTCGTTCCACACCGGGCGTTTGGTCTTCAACTGCAGAAGGATGAAGCAATTTTTATTGAAACAAAAGTGGTCTCAAAAGAGCTCCCCAGGAACCTTATATTTCCTCCTATAACTTTCTATTCATTAAAGAATCCTGAAAAAAAAAAAAAAAAAAAAAAGTTTCCACAAAGGGTTTCAACATTGATACTAATAAAAAAGAAATATTTCTTGATCACCAAATCAGCATATTGGAATAATTTCTGAAGTTTCGTGTGACTGGAGGAATGGCTGCTACAAGTTCAGCTTTGCCATCACAGGAATAAATTATATTTTAAAAAATAGAAAACAGTTCTTATAGATTGTAAAAATATTTCACAATATTACAGTTTTACTGTATTTTTGATCAAATAAATGCAGCCTGTGTGAGAATGTGTGGCTTTAAAAAAATACAAATAAAAATCCAACACTACCGCTCAAAACCCTAAACTTTTGAACAGTGGCATACGGTTATCCCAGACTTCATCAGGGAGATGCACACACTGCTTATTACAGCTACACTGCTTAAATACCAATACATTATTCATCCATGTCATTTCAAACCTGTATAATGGCAGCATCAATGAGAGACTGCAGCCGTACGAATCCAGAATACCAGTAGTTGGCAGCACGGCAGTTGACATAGTCTGTGTAACAGCTTGCTGTGGACCAGAGAAAAAAAAAATACCAGTCATAAGTGTTATTTCTTCAACAGTTTCTTCATTACAGACTAAATGGTAATAAACTGAATGCCATTTGCATTAAAAAGCAAGTCGCCATTTAACCAAAGAAGCTAAATATGGTGCCATTGATGCTGTGGATTTATGTCATCAGTGTTAGGTGATTCTCACTTATGGATTCAGTGAAGTCACTAGGCAGAGGAAGCTGGTTGTATGGGAATCGCAGGCGGTATGACATTGAATCCAAGAAGACCACTCCCACGTAGCCATCAGGTTCATAGAGACTGGCATTCTCCAAGTCTTCCTCAGTGGAGAACATATCTAATCGCTCATTCATAGCTGAGGAATCAACACCAAGAAACAAATATTCACAGTAAGTGTTCTACTTTACTATCAGAGTCAATGCTGCTTCATCATAAATTAGCAAAGCATTCAATAACATACCAAATATACCATGCAATGCTAGTTAGAGGTTTGCTTAAAATGAGGCTTTTAAAAATCATTTTTAAAGGAAGACCAATAAATGTGCCTTACGCAGTTCCCGTGCAACCTCTTCCATGATGTGATTGGTGACATTGTTGATGGGGGTGTAGCCAAGACCTTTGAGTGCCAGGTCCCGTTCATACTCCAGCTCCTTAGTGCTGATACTGCCGTATGAGACATGAGGGTTGAGGGTGCTGATGAGGACCAGGAGGCCCAGGAGGAGCAACGGCAAGATCAGCTCCTGCAAAGAGAGAAGAGGAACACTTCAAAGTTGACAGGGAATTGTGGCAGGAAAAATACTGTTCTAAAAAGAACAACAATCAATTATAAAAATTAATAAATTATATATAATTAACCATTTAATACTGTAAATACTAATAATATTAATAAAATTACTTAATGAAATAAATATCCTACAAAATATTTTTAAAGTATACAGTATATACCTGATGTAAACATGTAATTCAGAAAAAAAATCCATACTCTCATGTTCTCTAAGCTACAGCTCTTGATTTACTGCCTTATATAGGCCATAAATACATAAGCGCCAGAGAGGGATCATCCCTCTGGGTTCATTTGCTAGACCATGACATGAGTTTAGCTTTTAATGTGCCTGGAGGGCGCTCTATACAATGTTTGTTGCAAAAGGTCATGGCAATTTCATTTTAAGACCACACTGAAAAAAACATCCCTTGAAACAGATTAGACTATTATAAATCTGTTTTTGCAAATTTACACTACCATTCAATAGTA
The DNA here is from genome assembly GCF_029890125.1 of Rhinichthys klamathensis goyatoka. Taxonomy (NCBI): domain Eukaryota; kingdom Metazoa; phylum Chordata; class Actinopteri; order Cypriniformes; family Leuciscidae; genus Rhinichthys; species Rhinichthys klamathensis. The sequence goes on from NW_026606580.1 coordinate 991,111, forward strand.
AAGTTGTTGTTTTTTAAATGGATACAACAAAAATGTCTAATTAAAAAAAAATCTTTCTTTTGATCTTTCGATTCATTAAAAAATCCTGACAAAATGTATCAGCTCCCACTAAACTATAAAGTAGTGCAACTGTTTTCAACATTAATAATAAGAATAAATGTTACTTGAGCAACAAATCAGAATATTAGAATGATTTTTGAAGGATCATGTGACACTAAGGACTAGAGAAATGGTAATGAAAATTCAGCTTTGACGTCAAAGGGTATGCACATGATGACGTCAATGTATACCCTCTACTTTACTGTAAAAAACAAGCAGACTTGGTGAGGAGATTTCCTTCAAAAAACAAAAATGAATTTGAATAGTAGTGTATCTGAGTCTGATACATGTTGTGTCACATTGTGGTAAATCACTAACACCTAATACTGACTGAATAAGTTTGACCTACACGCATGTCATGAAGCCCACTACACCCAATAACTCAGCACAATACAACTAGCTTCAGCATCTCCACCTCCAGGAAAATCAATACAGAGATGACACTTACTGGAAAAAAGCCCAACCATGACTGCTGCATAACAATTCATTTTGTTCCATTTCTAACCGCTTTCCATAATGGATCATGACAAGCTTCTCTTTACGAAGTCGGTTTAATAAAAGTATTATTGACGGCATGAACTATGGCAGAACACCAATCCATTAACAGCCTTTTAATTCCGAAAGACTCTTATGTGGTCCTTCATGAAACAACAGGAAGCAGAGATGCATTAAAAATACATTTAAGACAGTTACCTTACATAAAAAAAAATAAAAAAAATACATGACCACACAAATAGAAGAAAATGGGGAAAGAAGTTGGATTTATGATGGATGTAGGATTGTTCCTTTTCACTTTCCGGATCAAAACAGAGAATACAAATCCTGCTGGGTTGTAAAGAGTCAGAGTGGATAGAAGAGGATTTCATCCAGATGGAGCGGATTTTATAAAGCAGCCTGGGTAATTGGAATTTTAGATTGCTCATTTAGCAGATACTTATCAAATGTACATACACTTAGTAAAGGACAAATCCTCCTGAAGTAAAATGATACATTATAGTCTTTTCTCCCGTTTTGTGACATATCCGAATGAAATGGCTGCCCGAACAAGAACAAATGTAGGGAAGGACTTGATTTTGTCCATAGGGAATTGATTGGATGGTTGTGGTTTGCTACTGCTGTGATGTCATTTGAGTGAAGGAGAGCAAGTTATTTTGATTAAAGATCACAAAGGCACACAAATTAAAAAAATAAATAAATAAAACAAGGCTATGCACTGATAAATAATTTATAATAAATACTGTAATATTCGATACAAAATAAAAATTGTCAGTTGATTTCATGGTGACTTTAACAGATTCAAGTGGACACTTCAAGCACTCCTTGAGAAGCATTTACTGAAGGAGTTCAATACCAGCGCACAGAATAGACGACGTGCAAATGCTTAAACAGATTTGCACCTACAGGAAGGGAAAAGAAAGCGTTTGAGTGACAGATGAAAGGCACCTGGAGACTCTGTTGTTTGGTCCTCCATTTGATCAGCAGGTTTTTGTAGAGCAGGCTCCTCGTCTGATGCCAGACTCCGGCATCTCTTCTGGTTATGGGCTGCATTCTTCCAGCATGCTTCAGTTGACTGGCACATGGATCAGACACAGCTGCAAAACAAAACAGAACCTTCTCATTCCAAACCAACAAATGGGTTTGAAGTTTTGCTTTAAACTTGTCGGCCCAAAATTCAGGGTGTTTCTTTTCAACTTCAGTATTCTCAGAGATATGACAGCATGTGAGAATGATGCTCTAAACCTCTGCTCTGACCTTTTTTAAATGATCCCATCATCCCATATTTTACTCTATACTATTTGAGATGCAGTGTATTAACCAAGATATAAAAAAAATTCTAATGAATCACAGTGCTACCATTTGTGGGTCTCTAAAGAAAAACATCCAACAACATTAAACCGCTGCACTGTCTATTCAACATGAAACAACAGTTTCACCTTTACTGTAACTTCATTGAGTATGATTTGCATAGATGAACACTTATATGTTGAATGCTTTTTACTTAACAGCCATTCATTCTAATGTGAGAACTAGCATTTCAAGTCTTAACAGTACAGTAGCTCAAAAGTTTTTCAGATAAAAAAAAGATTACAACAGCATAATAATTGATCTTTCATTAATAATAAACAATAGAAAGAAAATAAAAAGACTAATAATGAATAGCATGAATTGCATTGCATATCATACTTTATTTGATGACTTTATTAATATTTAATCAAGTAAATCTGTAACTCAAAAATTGTACAGTAGACGCAAGGAATGTTGTGGGCTTAATTTAAAATTCCACAACTGGTATCAAAATAAACTGTTTCATATTTCAGAATAGCTGAATACTTATTTATTTTTTGATAGCTGTTCCCCAGAAGACAAAAATAATTATGGCATTGTGTTATTCAATATCAAACATAGATTGTTTGCAGTTTCCCCATGTTAAGACTGATGACACCTTGGGAAATGTGAGTACAAAGTGTAAGTGCAGATAATAACGAATAAGAGCGTGCAAAGTGCGCCAGTGTGTTGTTAACTACCAGGAAAAGTTTGCAACAAAAAAAAAGTCAGTAATTTCTATACTTAAAAAATATATATATATATGCTACTGCGCGTGCATCTGACATGTTGCGCGTGCTCGCGCGGTGCAGGTCAATAACGTCTGGGCTGGGCTTTCGCCCCTTCACCTTTTCTTTAATACAGTTAACATAGGTTTTACTCTAGTGAACATGACATATTAGAGCCAACTGTGCAAGATGTCGCTACAATAATGAGTTTTGCTCGCTGCTATCGGTGTGTAAACACTGACAGCTAACGCTAACCGGCTAACAGCTTTCCCTCCAGCTTAAACAAGGAAGTACACTTACGTATGAAATACATTAAGTCATGTCTTTCCTTTTCTCCGGATTCGCTTTGTTCTTTCCAAATAAATAACCTTTAGGAAATAAATAAAAAAATAGAAGAGATCCAAGGCGGCGTTGTCAACACTACTTGCGCTTCTGCTCTGCTGCCATCAGCTGGACCGACCAGTTTGTCAGCCAATCAGCGCAGCCCTACAAGTTCGAGACTCATGATTTGTCGGAGTCAAGCAAACCAATCACGAACCTCAGAACTTGTTGGACTGCGCTGATTGGTTTTGGGGTTTATGATTGACATCATCACAATACCTCCGACCCCGCCTGCCTTTGACCTACAGGTCTGAGTTGTTGAGGAATTTATTAATATATTAATAACATTATATTATCTGTGCTCAATAGTTAATAATTGATTTATTTCACAGATTTTCTAAATAGCTGTATGCTCAATTTAGATGCAAATCCCTTGCACCTGAAGATGCAATGCCTACTGTGCTAGATATTTTGCTATGCTTGCATTGTTTTGCTCGGTGGAAGGAAACAGGAGAAAACAGTTTACACTGAAATATTGACATGTAGTCCTGATATCCACTAAGTGGATGCCCAGACAAAAAAAGAAAACATGATACACGTGTCAGTGTGCTGACAGTACAGGAATGCAGTCAGGAACATTGTTTTAATGTGTAAAGGATACAGAACTTTGAGTGATCATTTGCTTTTGGACTACTACTGTATGTTCCTGAAAGTGAAACATTTGTGTACTATGAAGTCCAATTAACTTATAGATACTGTCTTTAAAACTTACCTTGACAAAATGTTACCACTGTATATATTGACGATGAGATGTACAATGCATACACTATTGCAATCACTTTGTCAATCAAATTTATTTGGTTACAAAAAAGGGTATAAAATTAAGAGTAGAAAAAGTGTCTATGCATGTATAATTATGAAAAACAAAAAAAAATACAGTCTTTTCAAAGAAAAGGCAACCATTTTTTTTTTTTTTACTTTTTTGATTAAAAACATTCCAATGAGGATAATGAACTACATTAAATATGCCACCTTATCTGGTACTAAACTAACACAAACCCAAAAGGATTTTAGAGAAAACAGCTATGCAGAAATCTGCATGACAGTGAAGGCAAATTTACAATGATTATTAACAGTAAACACAAAATGACATCAGTAAATGAAACGGTCACAGAAGCCAGACATATGAATCATAAGCAATGTGACAGTACATTAATTTGTGCAAGGCCTGAGGGATTAATACTTTCACAACCACAGAAGCTGTGAAATATATATTGCTCCCTGGGGAATGAGAGGGGTATATTTGACTCCTCAGTCACATAAACAACAAGCATCACCATTTCAGGTCTGCAGATTTGAATATGTTTTTTGGGAACTGTTTAAATAATTTCAGTTGTCACTATAAGGCCTGATATAAATATTCAACCAGAAGGCATCCGTGGCAGGTTTTTATCCCCTGTCGCATTGGCTGGGCTTTAAAGGAATATGTTTGCATGTCATTGTGAGAAGTTTTGACATAAGTCAATGCCATTGAATTCATGACAATCAGATTTGCCACGTACAGAATGGACTAAACAATTAAAAGCAGACATGGCAAGTCACCTGTCTTCACAGAAAAGCTAGGAGGATTTTTAGCAAAAACCCAGGTAGCAAAATAGGTTTTGTAGCTCTTTCATTCAAGTTCTTTCATCCATGGTACAGCTCTTCCATTTGGATAGAAGAAACCTTCCACTTGGTCTCTACAAGTTTTCCATAGTGCTGATGCTGGGGTCGAGAGGAGACAGTCTATATCTTCAGTGTTTGCGGGTGCGCTGGCCCCCTGCTCCAGTGGTTGTGACGTACAGGAGGGGCTGAAGTTGCCTGGTTTGGGGGCCACGCTTAATGAGGTATGAGGGCAGGTTGGAGGAAGTGACATCTGCTGTTGATCCTGTGGAGAATGAATGGATAAATCAACAGGAAATCAAAATTTATTAAAAGAAGACCTATTATGCCCTTTTATAAAGTCTTTATTTTTGTTTTGGGGGTCTACTAAAATAGGTTTTCATGCTTGAATGTTTAAAAAACATTATTTTTCACAGATTTTACATTGTTGCAGCACCTTTCTTCCCAGTCTGTCAGTAAAGCCCCTTTCACACAGCGCTTTGAACCCGGCAAATTGCCGGCAAATTGCCAGAGTGCCTTCTGTGTGAACGCAAACACGACCCGGGACTGATGCCGGGATTGATGCCGGGTTGGGGACCTAGTAACATTGCCGTGTTCAGACCCGGAACGCGCGCTGTGTGAACAAAAGCCGTAACCAATGCCGTGTCGTAACGATGACGCTGAAGTGAAGTGAAAGCAGGCTAGTGAAACGGTACGTAATGCGCTAGTTTATGATCGAATCAGAGAAAAAAATGCACAAGCGTGGTTTCTCCAGAGTGAAATCGCAGCTCATAAGCAAACTATACACGTTGCTGAGACATTACATGTCACATCGATGTCACGTGTCTTTCCGGAACATACACGGGTTGTGTGTGAACGCGCTCTCTGATTCCGGCAAATCACTGGCAGTGTGAATGAAGCAAAATCAAACGAACCCGGGTCAAATCCCGGGTCGCTTTATCCGTGTATTTTCCGGAATCTCTGTGTGAAAGGGGATTAACACTGTTTAGTTCGGGGCTCTTTGAAACCCCTCCTCCTGAAAAGTGCAATGTGCTCTGAATGGTCGGCTGGCGTGTTGTGATTGGTCAACCACTTCGAGTGTGTTTAAAAAAATGTCACACCCCTTACCATAACCCAGAGTTTCAACACACTGCTAACACAACTCAACCAGGCCTGGCCCCCCTTTTTTTTAGTATGCCTTGGGTGGGAATTATTTAAATGGGAGATATTGTGATGTGTACGTTCCTGGAAGAAAATTAAAGACTACAATCGAGGTGTTTCAGGGATTCAGAAACAGTGCGCACTGATAGAGAATAACTCCCTTTGGAGTGACTCTGTGCTTTGTAACTTTGCAGACATTTTCCATGCTCAAACAGCAACATTACACACTAAAGAAAGTTAAAAATGTAAAAAATCATAATAGGTCCCCTTTAATACACGTTCCTGATCACATTGCACACAATTCATCTGTGCATTTCAAAGAAAGAAATCATATTGAATCTCACTGGTCTACAGTGAATGCAAATTGGATCAATGCAAAATAGGTTTAACTTGTGATAAATGCAACTTGCAGTCATGTATAAAATGGTCAGGGTTGTAAATATATTTTTTGTCTTTTAATTTTCTATCACTAAAAGAAGACTAAAATTGTGATGTCAGACCTGTTTGGTGGCTGTTGTGAGAGGGTCGAGCTTTAGCAAGCTGAGGTTGGGCTCTGTGTTGGGGACGCAGGATGGGGGCCGGGGGGTGACCGTTAATGTGCAGGTGGGGATCAGAAGTGCTGTCAAGGGGACGAAATCGCTGGCTGGTGTTCTTCGCCTGAGACAACTGCAGGGTGGAGAAAAATCTGAGTTTGTTGAAATTAGTCTGAATTAAACTAAACAAATACATAAATAAATAAATGCAACGACTGTGTCAAGAACAATTATAAAGATTATAGAGAAATGATGTGTTGAAGCCTATTTTTAGCACCAATAAAATTTTTTTGCATTATATTATTATTTTCATGACAGTAAAGCACATTTTTTAATTACTATAATGCAAAAAAGGCATATTATTTACATTTTTAAATATATACAACAGTTGAAAAATGTTTGGGGTCAGTAAGATTTTTCACTTAAAGAAAGATACTTCTATTCAGTAAGGTCACATTAAATTGATCAAAAGTGACAGTAAAGACTTTAGCAAACAACTTGCATTGTTACAAAAGATTTCTATTTCAAATATATGCTTTTCTATTAAACTTGACATTCATCAAAAAATCCTGAAGAAATCTTTCCACAAAAATATTAAGCAGCAGCACAACTGTTTTCAACATTGATAATAAGAAATGTTGCCTGAGCATCAAATCACCATATTAGAATGATTTCTGAAGGATCATGTGTATATGTAAATAGAAAACAAATATTTTAAATTGTAATAAATTTTCACAATAATACTGTTTTTACTGTATTTTTTAAATAAATGCAGCCTTTGAAAGAGACTTCTTTCAAAAACATTAAAAAAAAAAAAATTCTTACTGAGCCCAAACTTTTGAATGGTAATGTACATAATAGTATGCGTTTCTGATTTTATTTAAAATGATTTAAACTAAGAATAATTCTTCTAATGAGAATCATCTTTGAAAATAATAATAACAAGTTTTGAAATAGTTCAAACTATTATTTTGAACTAAAACAAACAAACAAACATCCAGACACATTATACAAATGAGAATTTTGAGACAAAATGTGCTTAACTCTCAAAAAAATAAGGTCAATGCAAACAACCTTAATGGTCCATAAATGCACTTAATCTTCTTTATGCAAAATACAACTTCTCAGATTTTAATATTTTGGGGTGAAATGTGACTCGAACAGGTTTTTGTGAGATTCATCCTTTAACACAGATGCTCATGAAAAAAGCTCCTTTATCCGAAAACTCACTGCTTGTCCTGTGACTTCAAATGATCGAGATCTTCTCTTGCGTCTGCGACCCTCAAAGTCCTGTTCCCGTGGGGCGGGGTTCTTGACAGCCTGGCGGTTCCGTGGCCGTGTCCACGTGGCGTTGGGTGCGGGGCCGTCTCCCGTGCTGCTGGACAGGTTGTCGTCAGAGGTGGCGTGGCGTAGTTCTGGGCTGGGCTGTCTCCCGCGCCGTAGCACCAGGCCTTTAGGGGGCGCCTCGGACAGAGACAGGTTACTCTTGTGCTTCTTGGGGTCGAGGGGTGAGGGTGGCGGGGGCAATCGCAGGGCATCTATTTCTAGGACCTTAGAGCGGCGCCGAGCAGCCTTGACCGCAATGTTCTGCACGCCTCTTAGAATCTGCTGTCTCTCTAGAGGAAAATGGTGCAGGGGTTTTAAAGGGGTCATATAATGGTACATGCACTTTTACAAGTTGATTGTACTGAAATGTGTGTTGGCAGTGCCTGTACACAACCATCATAAAATGATAAAAATCCACCCAGTGTTTTTGTTTTAATCTCCTTATATGTTTTCCCCTGCCTCAAATTGAGCCGTCCGATTTTGTGACGTCACACGCTCGGAAGCCCCTCCCACGATTGTTGATTGACAGCAGCGTTTCAACACAGACCCGCCCCCGCTCGTGAGCGAGCTGTCAATCATAGTCCGCGCGGACCGGCGCGGTCATTGTTGATATGCTGGAGCACTGTCTATGAGCAGAATGGCGTCTAAGCGATTGTGGTGTTCTGTTCTTGGGTGTAATAACGAACACAGCAGTCATTTTAATGTTCCTAAATCCGAACCGCTGAAGACGCAGTGGCTGAGTTTGTTTTCGAAGGGAATATTCCCCACGAGCAACGTCAATGCTTTCATGTTTGCGCGAATCATTTCTCACCAGACTGCTTTATAAACGAGGGTCAGTATAAAGCTGGTTTTGCTAAGAAGCTGCACCTGAATAAAGGATCGGTACCAGCTATTCGTGTTCCTGCTGAACCTCTAGAACAACTGAAGTGAGTGTAACGTTTTATTAAACTTTATATTAATATTTATATGAATCTGCAAATCGCTAGCTGCACGCTTCACAATGAATGCGTCTAAGGTTTACACTCAGGGTACATTACGGCATGTTTTCTATGTATGATGTTCTCAATATAATTCATAATCCCACGTTTATACTGAACAACGCGTTATGGTTATTGTGTTATTGTGTTACAAATGGTGTACGCACAGAACAGAGGGGCGGAGTCAGCAAAGCTCATTATCATTTAAAGTCATATGCACTGAAACGGCGTGCTGAAAACAGAGCTGTTTTTGACCAAGTAAAATAAGTGTTTTCTTACAATACTAATGAGAATTTTTAATTAAAGTATATTACAAACTTTTAATTTAGACCCTAAAGAATCATATTAGCTTGTACAAAAATGGCATTATATGACCCCTTTAATACTATGAGTGGATAAATGTGTATAAGTTGGCATTGCTGTATTATGTGAGAAGAAGCTGTGTAGGAAATCGGCTGCCATAGTTTAGGGGTCACTATATAAAAATAACATCGCACAGAATGCCTCAATTGACCAATCAGAATGAAGTATTCCAGAGAGCTGTGTAACAAGCACAAAGATGAAAGAGCAGAGGAACTGTTACCTTTAGGAGTCAGAGGGGCATCTGTGCCGTTCTCGCTGCTCTCAGGTGAAGAGTCCAGATGGCTGCTCATACTGTGACTGAGATGGCTGAATCTCAGAGCGTCATCCAGGACAGATGGCAACAGCTGCAGAGGTATAGTCAGCATAGTGTCAGAAACACTGGTTTATTCAGTACACGGAGTTAAAAAAAACTGAGAAACCAATTAAAATAAATAAAAAGAACATTCACACTTTCCCTGAATATTTTAATTACAATTTGCATGAATACTAGCGTTCAAAAAGTGTGGGGTCAGTAAGATTTTTCAATGTTTTCCTCACCTATCTTGTACTCACTAAAGCTGCACTTATTTGATGAAAAATACAGTAAAAAAAAGTAATATTGTGAAATATTATTACAGTTTAAAATAACTGTTTAGTATTTGAATATATGTTAAAATGTAATTTATTCCTGTGATGGCAAAGCTGAATTTTCACATGGTCCATCAGAAATCATTCCAATATGCTGATTTGGTGTTCATGAAACATTTCTTATTATGAATAATATATTGAAAACAGGTATGCTGCTTGATATTTTTGTGGAAACCAATTTTTCTTTTTTTTGATGAATAATACGTTTAAAAGAACAAAATTTTTTTTTGAAAACGAAATCTTTTGTAACATTATAAAATGTCTTTACTGTCAATTTTGACCAAGTGTGCCGCACACGTCCTGAAAAGTGAAGCCAAAACATGATCAGTACAGGTCTTAAACCCCGCCCTCTCCAAGTAATCGATTGGGATGCGAGCCTAACTGAAAATCCAATGACACATTCCGGAGACGTTTTCTGTCATTTTAGGTAGTTCTTATGCTGACAAATGTTCAAGTGTTAATTTTTCCAATAAGTTTAGTTTTAGTCATATATTTGATCATATTAAAAAAACGGGGTGTAACATCATGATTGACAGCTGTGCTAGCGAGTGAGAAATATGGGCTCCACCTCATAATCACTCCTGCGCAGACTCGGGCTCCAAATGATGTAATCGTCGTAATATTGTGGCTTCGTTTTTCTACATCTTTTTACAGTCTATGCTTTTGATCAATATAATGTATTCTTGCTAAATAAAAGTATGAATTTTTTTTTTTTTATCACACTGACCCCAAACTTTTGAACGTTAGTGAATAATCTGTAGCTAGAAAAACTACTGTAAGCTCCCAGACAGACGCTCACCTCTCTGTTGCCCTGGCCATTGATGTGAATGGGTGGAGGAGTCATTACTACAGAGTTCTTCATCTGTTTGTGACTGCTCTTAAACACTCGGTCTCTGTGTGGACGGGAGAAGAAGTTTAGCTTAGCTTCAGAAAGTTTACAGAATGTGAACAAATTTAGACCCCTTTCACACCACATTTGATGTCTGCAATGTAGTTTTTCAGAATCTTTTTAATTTTCACATTCACAAAATATTTTTGGCCATTAAAGGTTTCCAAACAAGGAAATATATCAATTTTGTATAGGGAGGGAAATGTCAAATGTATAAAATGAAATAGCTTAGATCTCTTTTTACCCATCGGTCTCTGGGAGAATCGGAGGCAGCGTGTGTCTCCTCAGTTTTGTCTGCCCTTGTCTGTTGTCTGAGCCCAATGTGCGAACACTCTCTTGGTCTGAATCCATCTCCTGCAAGGGGTCACGACCTCTACTGGGGAGGGTGATCTTGGGCAGGGAACCCTCCTAAAGAGATATATGTTCATGATTAGTCTGTTTCTTTATTTATTTTATCATGTCCTTTTCTTGAAGAGCTTTTAAAGTCAACATGAAACTCATTTTACGGTCACATTATTATGCATATCCACGTCAATGAAAATATTAGGTAGGATTTCGTTTTTTGGGGAATAATGTGCACTGCTACATTGTGCAAAATACGTTCAATGTTCTGATTTCATATTGACTTTGCATCTTAGAAAAATGCCTGCTTGATGTACCTTAAGAGTACGAATGGTGAACTTATCCAGGGCCACAACTCTGTCCAAGTTCTTCTCATCCATTTCCTTCATGTACATCTCATACAGCTCTTGAAGATGACGAGGGACTAGGAGACTGTGATCTGCAAAACCATCATTCACCTCAATATTTCATAACCAAATGTATATATATATATATATAATTTTTCTCTGAAATATTTTTCATTTATTATTAAAGTAATAATTTATCATTTATTACTTAAATTTTTTATATTAAATAATGAATCCATAAATGTTTTCATTCATTCATTCAATTGCATTACAAATAGAGCTATTTTTGTTTCATATTGCATAATTTTGCAAAGTTTGGCCTGATTCATCTCTACCTGAGATTTCTGTGCCATTTCTTATTCCTACGAATGACTCACCATCGATAAACTGCCGCTGCTGCTGGATGATCTCATGGCAGAGGTGTCTGTGCTGTTCAAAACGCTGCACTACCACGTTTTTCTGTCGGATCACGTTGTCCTTGAGCAGAGCGCTTGACTGCATCTCTGCGTTCTCGATCTCCAGCTCGTGGACCTTACAGAGGAGGCAAAGCACTTCCCTCTGCTCCTCTGAGCTCACGCGGCGGGGGAGAAGCTCTTCAAGACGTCGAGATTTCTCTCTCAGCTCTGCCAGGCACTGCTCCAATCCGGTCTATAGACAACAGGGGGACTATGGTCAATTACTGTGATGAGTGGCTTTATTAACACTGCTAGTCATGTACAATTTATCTCCGCTTATAAGAGGAGAGAGGAAATGTATTTTGTGGAGAAGGTAATCCCAGAATGCACTACCTATGCAGAGTGTTTCAAATTAGTCAGTTCGTTTAGGATGCTACCTTAAAAGACAGCTGCCTATGTAGGTAGTTTAATATGTTTTGGTACAGAGCTAATGTCTTGTGAATATTTTCATCCATTTCAACATTTTGTATTTCACACTGTAGCTTCATCATGGCTGTGAGATGACAGGCATCATTACATCAATGAATCATGATTCAGTTGAAAAGATCCACCAAGTAAATGAAAATTACTGGACTGTAGGAACTTTGTTTTGATGTAAAACTATATGACATATTGGAATCATAAACATTTTAAATAGTCTTTCATTTACATCACTAGAAAATGGAACATACGATACCCAAATTGTGTGTGATGACTTGAATTAAAAGAAAGAAAGAAAGAAAGAAAGTTAATTGAAAGGAAATGTTTGAACTAATTGGTATGTTCCAGGGCTGGCAGAGTTATCTGAGGTGTTGATCTGCCCTCTAGTGGTTACTAACGACATTACCTTCTGTTTTTGTATTTTCTTCTGCTCAGCCATGAGCGTGACGAGGTTCTCTCTGGCAATGGCCACCTCTTGTGTCTCTGTGCTGTCAGGCAAAGATTCTGGTGAGTCGGAGTCTTTTTCACTTTCATCCTTATTAAAAGTCTCCTTCCTCCTCTCCCCCTGCCACTTCTTTCTTCTCCTAAAGCGCTCTTGCTCCCAGCTAGATGGAGATAGACAATATCTCAATAGCAAAATATCAAACACAAACCAAGCATTTATTTGAGAAAAAAATAAGCACACTTTTCAAACAAAACAATTCACAAAAGGAAGTTCATTAGGTCTGAAATGATCAAACAATTGATAATGTTCAATATCATAAACTTTTAGGGCCACAGTGCATTTATTTGTAATATTTAGGTGGTTTGTGTTTGTGTGCAGAATAGAGACTCACTCTGCGATTGTCAGCAGGTGTTTGGATGTGTCTATCTGGATCTCCATGCTGCTGTTGTCCAGCTCCATAAGACGCTTCCTGATGTCCATCTGCTTTCTAAACGCATCGATCAGCTGTTCCCGCAGTTGGTCCATCTCAGCCCGGCTCTGCTGAGAAGAGTGAGCCTGCACCTCCGCTAGAGGCAAACACACAACAATAATGCTATGATGCACATTTGAGTGAGATTGCTCATCTACTCACAAAAGAACAGAGAATAAATTGAACAGAACAGAACTGAATAGATTAGTATCTAATCTAAACCAAAATAACAATCTATTAGAATAGAATTTAATGTAATCAATTAGAAAGGAATCCAATCAAACTGAAAATAATCTATTAGAATAAAATAGAACTGAATCAATTAGAAAAGCATCTAATCAAACAGAAAAGAAAATAATCAATTCAAAATCTAATCAGACAGAAAAAGAATCTAATCACAGAAAATAATCTATTCGAATAAAATAGACCAGAATCAGTTAGAAAAGAATCGAATTAAATAGAAAACAATCTATCAGAACAGAATCAATTGGAAAAGAATCAAAATCAAACAGAAAATAATCTATAATAATAGAATCATTTAGAAAATAATCTATTAGACTAGAATATATCAGAATAAATAATAACAAATGTAATCAAAGAGAAAATAATCTTATTGAACAGAAAATAATCTTTGAGAATAGAATAGAAAATAATTAATCAAAATAATCTAATTAAACAGGAAATAATTTAATCACAGAAACTAATCTAATTGAACAGAAAATAATCTATTAGAACTGAGAAGACCAGAATCAGTCAAAAAATAAATAAAGTAGCAATTAGAAAAGAATGTTTCGAAAAGAAAAGAAAAGAAAAGTTTGGAGTTGTAAGTAAATTGGAGGTGGCATCAATGGTAAATGTGACTTCCGGTGTCACCTTGAACATGGCGGATGTCTGTTCTGTCTGGATTGATCTGTCTACTGGCCTGGTCTGCTATCTTCTTCTTCAGCCGCTGGATCTCGCTGCGCAGGTCAGAGATGATACTGGTGTACTGGGCGATGTGATAAGACACATTCAACAGGTTTCTCTTTACCTGCAAAAGAAGAGTATAACATAGTCATCAAACTCCTCACCAAACAGTTGGCATCACAAAATGTGTCATAAACACCCAACAAACTAAGGCAGACTAAGCTTTAACATAACAGTCTGCATGAGTAGCATAGATGTGTGTATTTGTGTATGTACTGTATGCCCTTGTGTCTTTAGTTACTCCTGTCAATGTCAGTGACATGACCACATCACTCAAACACTGAATCAACTGCATCAGTGATGTTAAATATGACACCAGAAGCAAAGCACAGCACAGTTTATTGCTGTAATATAAAACCCCATTATGTTTGCTCTTTATTGTCTGTCAACTGTTCCGTTTCTCTTCCTGCTTCTTGTTATTGTACATTAACCACTTGTTTACTGTTGATACATTTTGGTCATTGTGACTTTGTTTGTCCTAAGACTGGGAAAGAGTGTGTGTGTGTGTGTGTGTGTATGTGTGTGTGAAATATTATTACAATTTAAAAGAACAATTTTAATCTCAATATATGAAATGTAATTTATTCCTGTGATGGCAAAGCTGAATTTTTAGCATCATTACTTCAGTCTTCAGAGTCACATGATCCTCCTAATATGCTGATTTGGTGCTCAAGAAACATTTCTTATTATTCTCAATGTTGAAACCATATGTGCTGCTTAACATTTTGTTATATTTTTAAGTTCTTTAAAAAAACCAATCGTATTGACCTCAAACTTTAGAACAGTAGTGTAAGTAGGTTAACTAGGTTGTCCATTGTTTTATCATGTGTCAAACTAACCCGTGTGCGGATGCTTTTGGCACGGTCGGCATAAGTCAGGGTATTCCGTGAATCCTCGAAGGCTAGAGATGCAGGGCTTATGTGAGCAATCATCACCGTTCGACTGTTTCCTCCTAGAGAATCCTGCAGACATGACAAAACCCCAGTAAGACTATGGAAATCAAGAACAATCTCCCATGAGCGTCTCTGTTCATGAAGAATCATATAGCTGTACCTTGAGCAATCGTGTGAGCTTGCTGTCTCTATAGTTGACGTATTTGTTGCCATTCTTTTCACTCAAAGCATTGATGCAGTTCCCCAGCGCGAGCAGAGAACGGTTGATATGAGCGCCCTCTTTTAACCTCTGACCTCTGTTCTGTGTCTGTAAGTATAAAACGGTAGTTATTGCACAAAGATGTTAAACTAATCGTCTACATGTGGGTTAGGGAGTCTGTTAAAGCTTCCAGCAGGGGGCGCTCTCGTATGTCTCATTCTCTGAATAGTTGTGCAACAGGCTTGCCATCCTCATCAATAGAGAACAAACAGCCACTCATGTTTCTGAGCAACAATACCCCATCAGCAGAAACAACGTGATCTGCTTTTGTGCCTGTCACATGCATGTTTAAACCCAGAGGGTGCCTGAGTGATTTTTAACTGTTTCCATGGCAAATACATGGCATGCTCTCTAAATGCGTTCTCTCGTGTAATATCGTCCAGTCTCATGCTGTGAGTGGAAATGACACTTTAATATAAAACATGATTCACATGTCTCTCATCATCAAAAAGACCTGACTTGACTTGTGGAGGTGTCTCACTCTCATGCATAATAATGTATTTTAATACTGAACAATTATTTTCATTTTAGACGGCTTCATTTTCCCACCACGTTTATCACCGATAGTTAAATCACTCTTGGAATTGTTCCCTCGTCACTGGCTGATTTATGATTCTGAATATATTTGAAGCCAACTGTGCCAGCTTTTATGCAAGAAGAAAGATTGATAGCTTTGATATTAATGATTATCAAATTTATGGACATGCGTCTGGGCTCACCAACTGCACTTTTACGTAACTTCTGAAGGATGAATAGACCTTTATGTCTCGCACCTACAAATATCCCGCCTCCTCACACACGAACACATCATACCTGTGAAGCCCGTTCAGACCCTGCTAAATCGATCATGAAGAGTCGCGCAAATCGCACTTCCTGCAGGATGTCTCGACATCGGCTCTGTTGTCGCACGACCACCTGCAGCACAGCGTGAGAGCGAGAAGACGTCTGATTGGCTGCTGTCGGCTCTTGAGTTCTCTGCTTGTTTCCCTTCACTAACAACTCCATGATCTGAGCGAGAGAAAAAAGAGAGAGAGAAAACTCACCATCCAGCTGTATACAATGACATTTATACACAGTACCGTTCAAAAATTTTTTTTAACCAAAACTCCATTTATTTGATGAAAAATATAGTAAAAACAGCAATATTGTGAAATGTCATTAATGTAAAATAGCTGTTTTCTAGTATTTTTATATATTTTAAAATATAATTTATTCCTGTGATGTCAAAGCTGAATTTTCAGCAATATTACTGCAGTCTTCAGAGTCACATGATCCTTCAGAAATAATTGTAATATGCTGATTTAGTGCTCAAGAAAAAATTCTTATTATTATACATTTTGAAAGCAGTTGCGCTGCTTAATATTTTTGCCCAAACCGTCAAGCATTTTTTCAGGATTTTTGGATGAATGGAAAGTTTTTTTTTGTAACATTATAAATGGCTTTTCTGTTACTTTTGATCAATTTAATGTGAACTTGATGAAAATAAATCTTACTGACCCCAGACTATTGAAAGGTACTGTAACTTTAAAACATAAATATTACTTTATTAGGACCAAAGTTGAGGGTAACACGTCAAAATTAACATGAATTTAATATGAAATAAGGGGTGATAGTTTTAAGGGTAAAACAGGTGATATATTTATTTTCAATGAAGTGGCATAGTATTAACTGACTTGTTTAAATACTGATGCACATATATTTTGAAGAAAGTGTCAGTCATCTTAAGGTGAGAAAAAGTTACTTAAAAAAAAAAAAACTGAAATTAATATCTTATGTTACCTTTTTGTTATATATGCAACAAATACATAGTTTTTAAAATTAACATTCCTCAGCACTGTCTACTGTATCAGTATTTACTTAAAAAGTTAAATTTTTCTCAAAATGCTTGTTAAGTCTAAAAATGGTGTCTAACTAACCTCTCTTGCATTAATAGTGGAAACCTCTGTGATTCCTGCGACCTGTATCTCTCCCTTTGAGTCCTCTCTCAGGTCCAGGAACCCAGTTGATGGATTCAGTAAGTCTCTTATCATCTCATTGTAGATCTGGAACACAAGGGTAAAGACCATGCTTAGATTTCAAGATTACCACCATTGTTTATGCATGAACAGTAATGCGTTTGACATTTACATTCATGCATCTGACAGATGCTTTTATCTGAGCTGCAAGACAGACTTGCGGCAAGCACATAAATGTCAGAATGTGCCATCTGTCAAAAGACCATTGAATTATTGAACATTTAGTACACAAGAGCGGTCATGAGTCATTTTCCTTAAGTGAATGGTCTGAAGTCAACTAGTTACCACATGAACATGAATTCATCTCACAACACTTTTCAGATTTTCATCGCCAAAACGCTGATGCGTATTAATTTCAAAAGTAATCCAGACTTTGGAATGTTTCATTCAATCAAAATCCAGAATATGCTGCATAAACTGTCATTTACATTACTTTCAGGATGCTAAAGGAGAGATGAATGTGGGATTTAATGTTTCAGAATATTTCAATAAGCTTCATTCAACCCAGTTTAGAACAAGGCCACATCCTGAGCGCCATCTGCGGTCGCCTCAAAAAGCTCTCAAATTAAGTCGTCCCGAACGTAATATTTCATCACTGTCAGTGAGGTCACTGTGATGTGCCGTACGCATGTGATAATTTTAGGGTGACGCTGATGGAATGAAAAGAAGCAATTGACAGAGGAAGAGTAGAAGACCTGCTATAGATGTAGATGGATGGAAAGAGAAAAAAGTGAAAGGATAAACCGGGAGGTCGGAACCTAAACCTCAGAAGCCGAGAATAAAAACGCGTTCTCTCCAGGGAAGCATCCCCTTGAGCATTTGGACGGCCCAAAGTAAACAGCAGTTTTAAAGTGAAGGTGTAAGAAAAGCGGAGGACAGGAGAGCATTGTGCTATTTACTGAAGGTTGCTCTTTGCCTGTGTGGACGGAGTGGTTTACTCATAGGTCTGCACATCCCAAACACCCCTTTAACCTAAAGAAAACAGTTCTCTGTGCTTATGTGTGTATGTTAAGATGCTTGAGCAAGTTTGTGTGTGTGTGTGTGTGTGTGTGTGTGTTTGTGTGCGTGCATGAGTGTATATAATGTACAATCATACTACTGAAATATTTAGTGAAGCATACTGCACTTTTTTTGTACATACATTTTACTTGCATAGCAGTGAGGATTATACAAGTATGCCAATAAAAAAAGTCAGATACAGGGTATATGTTTGTGTATGTATATTTGTTTTGAAGACAATGCGAGTTGAACTCGTGCAAAATTGCTCCCAAGGCATTGTTGTGAGGTTACTAGGAATTCTGAGTGATTGCCATATAGCCAAATGTGTGGTTGCTAGGGTGTATGGGTGTTTTCTAGGGTGTTGCAAGGTGGTTAAGTCAAAAGAGCTCACTCTCAAGTCTATATGATATTCTGGTCTCTAGATATGACTTGGGTAGCTCCTTCAATGTACATCTTTTTGTGCAGTTTTATCTCCCAGTGCAGCAGTTTAGCCTTCAAACTCAATAGCATTGTCCTGTTTTTGACAGCTGATGCATGTACATTTGAGATCACATGTTCGAGCTAAAAGGAGCATCACTTCAATTCTCAGTGTCTTTTTTTCTTCTCTCACTCTCACACATACTTTCTCGACAGCCTCAGTGCCCATTTTGTCAATGAAAGTCTGTCCAGCAGCATTTCTACAGTGGCTGCCACTGATGCTTGAAATGTGCTATTTCTCCTTTACAATGGTAAAAGTGCAACAATATCCATGCACACAGTGCTCAATTCTGGTCTTTTGTAGAAACCCAGTTGACTGTCCTTTTCTTTTTGAACGTACTTGGGCCTTACAGTGTGTCCTAACCAGGCACAATGTGACAAGTTTCATAGCTAAAAAAATTAGTCTGTCCACATAATCAGGGCTTAACATTAACTTTTTTGCTCACCAGCCACTGTGGCTAGTGGATTTCCCAAGTTACTAGCCACTCAGCATTTTCACTGGCCACAATTTTCAAATCGATACAATGGGGAAAAAATGGGGAAAAACTGCCATATAGATATGTTTATTATCATCTCATAATTTGGCAGCAGGTATATTAGGCTGCTGTCACTTTAAGACCTGACGCCCATATCCATTATACTGTTACACAAATTGTCTTTTTCTAATTTAAATTTTTTTGCTTTTTTATTCTCAACTGTTTACGTTCACTTAAAACACCACTGTGTTTACGTGAATACTCGCCAAGACCGGCATTTTGACAATTATTTTGTGTGTATTTGACTGCTTAAGTGCAATAAGCAGCAAAAAAGAGCACAATTTAGTACTGAGAGGTGGCTTTATGTGCACGCTCTTAGGGTGTGAGAAACTCGGAAAATTGTTTCAGATATTTCAGTATCGATATGTATTTTTTCATAGATAAATAAATGTGACTTGACTTTTGAAAAATCTATATTTTTTGACAACACCACATTGCTCTTAGTTTATTACTTCAGATATTTCACAATTCAACCCACCAAAGTGGCTAGTAGGAGTGACTGCGTTACAAGGGTGTTAATGTCAAGCCCTGCACTAATGTAACGATGTGTGCCACCTGGCTAGGCCACAGCGCTTGAGATGGTTGTAAAACACTTGGTACAAGAAACATGGATCTAGGATAAATAAATACATGTAAAAAGGACAGTTAGAAGCTTGTAAGTGTGACAGAGTCATCAATAATAGATCTATTCATTATTTGGACAGTCACATAAAAGCACAGTGATTTGTTCTCTCTGAGGGAATAAGCTTTCTCGTATCAATACAACATCACCGTAATCAAAGATACTGAGATAGTCGCTATGCCGACAAGATTACCCCTCCCTCACGCGAACAGATCTGATAAACAGACGTGCTTTCAGACTCTCCTCACGGGCCTGGTGATTATCTTATCACATAACACTTAAGCCATTACCCTTTTTATAATGTTTAAAAATGAATGAGGGCAATTTACTTTACTATCTGCATTTATTTAGCATGGCAGTAGGGTGACGGTATCTTTACATGGTCTGTATAGAACCTCCAGGTGATATCGGAGCAAAAAAATAAAAAAAACAAGTGGCTGCTAAAACCCAATTTAGCAACCAAATAAAGATCTCACCTCCAAGTAGGACATCGAGACGCTGTACTGCATGTCATCGCTGGTTTCTTCGATGACTTTGAACAGGTCGTTTAATGTGCGGACGTAGATACCAGGTTCTCTGTCTGTTCCCAGCATAGTGTAAGTCTTCCCACAACCTGTACACATACATATGCTTAATAGGACCACAATTTACAATCATTTAATAAATAAAATAGAATAAATATCATAAAATAAAAGAGTGACCCAATACAATACTAAAATTGTTTAACAAAAAGAAATAAATAAATAAAATGTGCTTAAACATCCAACATAGACTATTATTAATTAGTTGCATTTTATTACTTGCATTTAGTGTCCTTGTGACACAGTACAGGCCTACCTCTCTTTTCATAAATGTGAAATAATTGTAGATAATTATCTTATGTTCATCAGCATGACATAAACAAGGCACAGGTGTGAGATGAGTCATAGTGAGTGAAACGATGTTTACAGGTGGCTTTTATCCCCGTCAGGCTGAGCACAGCTTTATATAACCACTGCCACAGACAGGAACAGTCAGTAAGAGTCACTCTGAGGACAGATTAGAGCACACGAGTACGAGAACCAGACCTGCTCTCCAGGAATGAACTTTTATTAAATTCAAAGGAGCATAAAAAGTCTTTAATTAAGGTATTTTGGGGTGAAATATTATCTAATAATGTTTTTCGTGACAGCTGTCATGGAATTCAGTGAGCTAGGTGAGCATAATACATATAAATCATATTTGGAAACATCAATTAATTATTATGTGCTATAGTTGGCACTGCCATTGTGGTCTTTTTGTGGAATCAGTGCATGTGACTTTGTTGATTGAAGTTGCTCCTTAAGAAGATCAGGGTGATAATCTGTGTGTCCTAGTCGTGCCCGGGTGTCTGTGATGTTTACTACTTTGGCCATATGGCCCCTGTGGATGTCATTTCAGTGTAAGAAAAAAAAAAAATACTGCTTAGCCCTAGGTATGGCCTGGTACTGACCTGTGGGTCCGTAGGCAAAAACAGTGGCATTGTAGCCTGATATGAGGCCTTCAATCAAGCCTTTAGTGGTAGATCTGTACACCTCGTCCTAAGGAAAATACATTTATAATATTAAAACATGTTTAACTGAGGCCATAAATGCACTTAAAGGCATACACAAATAGGCACATAAACTTGATCTTTTTTGAAAGCATATTACATTTTGTATATACACATGCTTTAAACTGATCCACCCTTACAAACAAAAAACAAAAAAAACAAAAAAACACAGAACTAGCTTGCCTGCGTGGCTGTATAATCGAAGGCCACATCAAACATATAAGTCTTCTCTCTGGACCGATGAGCTCGAAGAATATCATCTGGATCTTCCATGGGGTCCATTAACACCACCACCTGAAAAGGAGGAAAAGAAAAACATGAATAAGAGTATTACATCTGGTTACATGTTTTAAGCTTTTATATGCCCTGCATATACTGAGTGTATATCAAAACCATTTTAGCCTTTTATTCGCCGCCTGACAACACGGGTTACTGGTAATAACCTCTATCACCTCACATTAACTACTAAGGCCATTTACTTCGGTTATAGTGACACAGAGTGTCCTAAAACACCTCGTAATAGAAGTTTCATAATGGGTCCACATGAAAGATACGACTAGTGTGGCTTAAAAGCAGGAGGTATAAGTGCAACACCAAACCTAATTTAGTTTCCATTTTTACATCTACATTTTGGACAAAATGGTCCTGATGGATGTCCAATGGAGCCCATGTTTGGTGTCAGATGTAACCAAAACGCTAAATCTTGTTGTTTCAAGAGCCCTACGGGATCTGGAAGCCAATGTTCTAATCAGTCGGGGCTCGTGAAAACACACCAATATCATTTGATGACCCGTTCAAACACACAAACACAGCGTCCTCTTTGAAGCCTTGCAATTGAAATGCAGCAGAGGAGATCTGACTTTTAAAAGAGGCAATTATAGTGGCGCACAATGCAAACAGACGTTCTCTACAAACAGAGGAAGCAGAAAAGACTGGGTGAGGAAACGAACGATAAAAATGTGGAGAAAAGGTGAAAAGGACAAACAGGCCATGCCTCATTGCATTTGTCCATGGGATTGAACATGGACAACTGTTAATGTACTGTTTTATATTTATATCTTACAAAGTTTTTTGCAAAGAGAAACGCAGGAAGAGAGAGATACACTACCACTCAAAGGTGTTGAACTTATAATATTTCACAATTGTACTGTTTTTACTGTATTTTTGTTTAAACAAATGCAATCTTGGTGAGCATAAGAGACTTTTCAAAAACATTAACAAATCTTCCCGACCCCACACTTTTGGATGGTAGTGTGCACTGTGCATATATCTATGCATTTCTTTAGTGACCTGCTTAGCTTATTGCCATGTTACTTAAGGAAACAACTTCCAAGAATATGAATGCACATGAGTCATATGAATGTGTGTGTTGATGCACCTATGCAGTTTTTCCTGAGGGTTTTACTTACGAAGGATGCAGTGATCGTGCTCTAAGCCATATGATGTACATGAGTTTATGTTATCTCATCATTCACACAGTGACAGCTGTAGAGTGGCTGTTTGGCTAGTCCTAATGTTCTTAAGATACCAGTACCAGTTTAGTTTACGTGGCACGAGAGAATAATGCACTGTAATCAGTACTGGATCAATGATCAAGTTCCACTCACCTGAACTGGTCCCTGCTCTTGATAAAGCCCAGTACTGTACACCTACTGTATGTTCTCATGTAATGTCACCACTGGATAAAGGGTCCAATTAAGTTCATGTGAAAATGGTCAATAATCTTTAACAGATACCCTGAAACTTAACAGGCACATCAGATGCATTGTAGGGTAGAAACGCATTCATCTTCCACTGGTCTTTTAATTACTTTTCTCGCGAGTCCCCGAGTGCGTTGGTTTAATCATACCTGTGCAAATAAACCCTATGGCAATCTATGTACCATGAGGACCAATGGAAAAGACAAGCCACTGTCACAGAGTTTTTTCCAAAAGACGTTTGATTGCTGCTAAGCAACCATTTAATTAAGAGATAAAAGACAGAGTTGACAGGAAAACAGGAAAGTACACGTCCAGATGAGACCCCAGGCTAACTCTATCTAGGGTATGAAGTATATGAATTATCAGGTAGCTGATATCTGCTTTGAGAACGTGTTTTTTTTTTTATACGCGCAAATGAACAAATCAAAAGTAAACAAAACACTAGCTTGCAGGGACACATAATTGTTGAGATCTTTAATGTCTTTTTTGTCCTCCTGGATGGAAATTAAAGTAAATGGAGAGCAAATGGAGACTTTTTTTCTAAAGCCTGATGCTTCAGACCATAAGAAAAGTCAATTATTTAGAAACTACTAATAAAAAATAAACAAATATATTATATAGAAATAAATAAATAAATAAATATTAATAAATAAATCTAAAAAACTAATCAAGACATTTCAAAATGAGCTATCCACATGATAGCTTTACAGTCTGTCTGTGTGCCAACAATTGTCTAATTTGTTTTGATTTTACTTCTGATTTACTGTTCAATGACTCGATCTACCCCATTTATGTTTTGATCATTGTTCTGAATTCGATCAGGATGTAGTATTTGACAAAAACAGGATTTTCTTAGCTTTTTGCTCAAAATTATGCTTTTTTATGAAACTTACCCACATTCAAGTTAGAATAAAACAACTTTTTTTTAATGCGGAGGGTCTGTTCTTTCTTTTGATATAATGCATATTCAGATATACAAAAAAAAATATTCTGGGGGCCATGAAACTTTTGTGAACATGATAAAAAATGCTGGCGGTGGCTGGCAACTTTTTTCAAAAATGCTGGGTGGGGAAAGAGTTAAAAAGTCTGACCAACAAAATTTGGGAGATTTAAGTTTGTAAATCATAAATCATCCATTTAAAAAAAAACAGCTTGTCTGAAAAAGCTCAAATCTTGTGGAATCGTGTCACAATGCTGGCGACACACAAGCCTGTCAGTGACTGATGAGAATCACTGGTCAACCACCTGAAACCATCTGGAGGTCTGTCCTCTCAGGACACTGCAATAAAGCAGCGAGCAAAAGAGGCCCCATTAAGGACTGCAGGTTATTCGGAAAATCCATCTTTGGTTTCCACCTGCATAAAGGACAGAGGGCATTCACCTGGCCCGACATTAACTGCTCGACTAGTCCACTGACTAATTTATACGTTCATAAAGGTGACATGAGAACTGAAAGAACCTTCAGGCATCATTACAGTGCACAATACTTTATGAAATGGCAATTAAATGATCCCCCTTTTGTTTGAGAAGGCAGCGCTAGCCATTGTAGATGATGCTGAAGCGCACTTATCTAAAACAAGCACATCTGCTCATATGAAAGGTTTCACCGAGTCGGTGCACAAAAACAAAACGAGCCATGCGTGAATGAAGGGTGCTAAAATTAAAAGCGGAGTGTGGTCGTAAAATATTAAACGGCGTCAAAGATCAGCCAGGTCTGCGTAACAGCCTGCTAATGCACCGACATGAAATCAATTAGCAATATGGTGTTATTTAAATGAGCACAAAGAAAGGCACGGTAGTTTGGGGGCGACAATCCAAGTCATCCAGGTGGATTGAGTAACCAATTAACCACGGGGTGAAGATTAGCAGCAAAAGGAGGTGAATACTGGGATCTATCCAAGTGATTAAAACACAGCAGTGGCCGTGATGTATCACAAAGGAGGTGGGATGCTTGTGTGGGATCCTGCAGGACGGATACTAAAAAATCCTTTTCGTGGCTCCCTAACCCAAAAATCTGAGGTCAGATTCAGCGTACTCCATGAAAGGAGAGATTTATGTGAGAATGTTTTATACTAAATGTGAGGCTTTTGTCAATAGGATTCTTTTTTTCTGTGGACGTTCAGAAAATAAATGCTTCCTATAGACCTTATTCACAGCATATTCTTTGATTTTTAACAGGAATAAAAGCGAGGCTGTAAGGGATAGACACACATCTCTTAAGTGGGTTGTGCTGTTATTTACTGTGTTTTTGGATTGTTCTGCTGACAAAACACTACAAAAATATCTTTCCAAGAAAAGGAATTTGTGGAAAATCAATTATAAGTGATCTAGGAGCTTTATACAGATTTTTACAGCGGACACCATTGAAAACAAGGTAATTTCTCACAGCCTCACTTACCTGTCATGGTGCTGCTCTGAATAAGGTCTATTATTCAAATGTTTGACAAACGACATGATTATAATTATCAGCATCTCTTCATGAGATGGTCATTTATCACTAACTCTTCATTTAACTCTTTAGGAGTTAAAAATATTCAGTCAGAAATGTGACTGAATATTTTTAACTCCTAAAGAAAGCTGAAAAAAAAAAGCTTTAACTCATAAAACTTACAAAATAGTCAGCGGGAAAAAGCTATAAAAATACAAAAAAGGAAAAGAGAGCAGAATACCAATTTGCATAATTCTACTATGTACTAAAAGTACATACTTCACTGATGGGTTAGATGATTTTTTTTGTACATTTCTAGAAATTTGTCAGATTTACAAACAAACACAGAACGGCCACAGAAAGAATGTTTAAATAGGTTTAAAGTCAAATCAAAATGATCCTGTCAAGTGACATAAAATGTGTCAATTATTCAGTAATGAATAAAAATACATAAATAAATAGTATAGAAATTAATAAAAATAAATATAGCTTGCTTATAGGCTAATATGGAAATGAAAAATAAATAATATATAGGCCTAAATAAAAATAAATAAATAAAAGTAAGCATTTACATGCAAGCCCTACCAGTGCCACCTAAATGCATTACCTTGAAATTCACCATTACTTAAATTTGTATATTCATACAGTTAAAAACTGCTGTGTCATGCATATGCTGCCATTTTTCTATAACTGGTAAAGTCATAGAAAAGAAGCTAATTTGCTTTAGCATAAGGTGGTTAACACATTTGAGAAACTATGTTCAAAATACTATAAAATTTCGTGACTTTGTCATTTTAAAGCATCATCTTCACTACAATGTCCCAATGACTCCTGTCTTCCATTCTTCACACAAACAGTTTTGCCACAAACTCAATCATTGTTTGAAGCAATATTGCAATTTTGCTCAAACAAAAGGATCAATGTTTTGATGCTGATCTTTACTTCTGAAACACACGGCTCAAACTGTTTTTGTGTTTAGACTGAGCAGGATAAACCCTAGGGGAGAACAGGGTGGGCCTCTTAATGAATTAAACCTGGTTCTCTCTCTGACAGGTAAACAAAGGGAAGAGAGAGAAAAACAAGACAGAGAAAATGAAAGAGAAAGATGAGCTACTGATTGCGCGGTTACATGAAGCCAATGATGAAGACACAGATATGACCTGTCAGATTGACCCACAATTATGCAACAACTTGACAGAGGCAGACAGAGCGATACGATCTGTTCATATTACTGATCCAGGCATTGTGATTGTGTAAAGTCAGCCATGCTTTCTCATAAGAGAGTTTGGTTCCCCATGGCATCACCTATGGGTCCCCTCACTGATAAAGCGGTGATGTAATGCAGGCCATACAATGTTACCTCGGGGAAATAAAACCCGTAGCGGCAAATCCACTGAAGTCAGCCTGACTCTCACAGCTCAGGGAGATGAAAACGTCAGCCTTTTAAAGCGAATCTCATAAACAAAAATAAATGAAAGAAATATGGCATTTTATTTTGCTTATGAATGAAAAATAAAACTTTTTGGCCATGTCCATTTTATAAGCACATTTTTTTATTATTACATGTAATACAAAATACATTAAAACTACCAAAAACACTTAACAAAACATAAATAATTTAAATATTTGAATAAATAATTAAATAAAAATAAATAAAAATAAAAAATCTTGCTGTTGTGGTTAATGCATACAAATAAGTTAATATTTTTGAATGTGGCGTAGGACACTATGGTCACAGAGTGAGCAAAAATGAGCTAATTCGGAGACAGCCGAGTCACATATGGTGAATTAGACGTGAGATCTCTGCCATCTGACATGCTGAAGATCACTGGACAGATGTTTGTCTTTATGTGTCTCTCCATCATACACAGCTTATTGTTTGCTCATGTACCCATAGAGATGCATGTGTGTGCATGCTGATGATAAAGCATGCATGAATGCAGGCGTGTTTGCACTGACATTATGTGTATGTCTCCTCCAGATACTATGTCCCCTCCCTTTATTGTGTGGCAACCCGTGACATGCTAGTTGTCGTGGCTACGGCGGGGCGGGTGCGGAACGACTCAGACACCTGTTGCTATTAGCCTGATGGAGAATGGCAGCGAGAGGGGGTATCTGTAGAACAGGGGCCTCTCTGGGAGAACACACACACACACAGGCAGGGTTGTAACTCACTGTAACACAGTCACACACTCTCACACATACATTGCAGGCTATATATCATCGACAGATGGCTATCCTGCTCCAATGGTTAGGGTTATGGGAGAATAGACCTCTAATTATAGCAAGAAGAGGAGAAAGGAAAGAGGAGGAGAGCAGAAGAGAGGTGTCCTTTACTAAACATCCCTATCTTCTGTCATGTCTCATTCACTCTCTATTAAAACCTTTTAGATGAAAACATTTACATTATTTACTGACAAAACATGTATCCTTTTATTTATTTATGTTGAATCACGAAAACATAAATTCACAGTTTTTTTTCTTTTTTTTGAAATCCTGTGGTAACTGTATGCTTTGTTTTACAGAATACATTGGCGTGACATTATTAAATATTTTTCCTTTTGTGCTGCATAGAACAAAGTCATTTGAGTTTGTAACAACATAAGGGTGAGTAAATAACTTAATGTGACTAAAATGAGAAGCATTCCTTTAATAGGAAGACACCCTGGTAGGATCTTCACACATGGTTTTTAATAACACACACGCACACCACACACACGTTTCATATGTCATTCACACCTTTAATGATCCTTAATGAGTTTGATCACAGCAGCTGCAGGTGTGATGGCTCATTATATTAGGAAGATCAGTTTCACACTTCAACATGACACATCACTCTCCTCACTAAGACTGAGGGAACTTTTCTGTCTAAAGATACAACAAGAAACTATAATCACAAGGCAAATGAACAATTCTAAAAACCAAATAAAACAACATGGGTTATCAGTGTGATGAGTACATGTATGGTTGACCTTTCGTGAAAAACATTAACCTTTTTGTTGTTCCTAAGGAACACAATAAATAGTTATCTCTTTAACCGTCATCAAGAACCTCTGTGAAACGACGCAGACACCTTTCTGAACACGAGGTTTCCGCTCCATGCTGTACTCTGGAGATATACGTGACACATACGTGACGTCTGCAGGCCTGACGTACGAGGCAGCGTCAAACAATAGATCCAAACACAAACCGTGCAGCTCCGAGTCTTGAAAAGGCTGTGACCTTTGAGCGGCCCTTTCAAAGCCAAGAGCTGTGCTTTGAGAAGGTGAAAGCTATCTGATGGGCCAGCCACCCCCTTCATTCCACTCTTTCATTTCATCATCCCTTCTTCCCTTCTCCGACACGGTACCCCAACAATGGTGTCTCCTCTTACAAGGGCCTTGAGTGCCTCCTCTGTTCTAGTGCTGCCAACCTGATACATGCTACTTGGCGGTGCTTGTTCCTTTACTTTTTTAACATCACCCGTCTGCAGTCCACACTGTGCTAGGCTACGCAAGGCTAAGCTAGCCAACTGTAAACATACTTGCGTCCCTGCAACACAGTATGAGAAAAAAAGCAGTAGGTCAAATAAGTTGGGTGTCCAAATACTTAGTGTGGCAGTGGCGTGATTACTAATGAGTGACGCCTGCGCGACGCACCGGTCTCGTAATCTCTCACGGAGGAGTGGAAACATAAAAGGGGGAGCGACGACAGTGAAGAACGAGAGAGGCCAGGCCTGGATTTATGTTGTGTTTCATGTTTTATTTAGGGCTGTCAAATGATTAATCGTGATTAATCACATCCAAAATAAAAGTTTTTTTTACATAATATATGTGGGTGCACTGTGTATAATTATTTTATATATATAAATACACACACATGCTTGTATATATTTAAGAATTATTTTCATGTATATACTGTATATAGATTTATATATAATTTATATTATATATAAATATAAATATTTTATATATAAATAATATTTTTTTCTTAAATATACATGTGTGTATTTATATATATACAAAATAATTATACACAGTGCACCCACATATATTATGTAAAAAAAAACTTTTATTTTGGATGTGATTAATCGTGATTAATCATTTGACAGCCCTAGTTTTATTATATGTGACCTCACGGACGACTGCTGTCTTTTACTTTCGTTTTGTATTTTTATTAAAATGTATGTTAAAGTTCGCCGGTTCCAGCTTCATTCTTCCCATAACAACAAACTGTGTTACACTTAGTTATCAAGACACAGGAGTGAACAATACCTGAATGTTGTACTTGCATCCTGCAAGAGGAGCTGAAGAGGATTCAAACGGTTATAAAATTGGTAGAAAACTCTGAGCTGGACAGCTCAAGTTTTAGTGCTACAACCTACACGTACAGGGAAAGTTTGTGTGTGTGTGTGTGGTTTAACAACAGTTATATAAATTCAACATGGGCTCATTGGAAAAATGTGCCTCTACATTTTTTTTTTTTTTTTTACTCCAGAAATGCACCTACCGTTTACATACAATTCACTGTCGTTCACACTAGTGACAGTAAAACCAACAACTCTTTTTCTTTTTTCACACAAAATGTTATTACAGGGCAAATAATCGATTAATAAAGACGTATTTTTGCATGGTTCCTTGCACAATACTATGTTAATATGACCTCAAAACACTTGTACCAAAGTGCATGATTTGCAATCTAATACATTTTGACATTTGCATGAATCGCATCATATAACCAGCTCCATATATGGCTTTTCTGATGTAGTAAATATGCTCTTTGGCTCACTTGGTAAGCCACGATAAAAAAGCTCAAAGACTTGTAGAAGCAAGCTAAAATGGCATAGTTGCTTCAGTAAAAGTAACATTTTTATCTCACGTTTGCTTTTGTTAACACTAGGTTTGGGGAGGGTTTAGTGTAAGTGTACACTATTTTCAAACACGATAAAGCATTAACCTTTTAGCGACACTCACCAGACATTTGATTTCCCAACTTCTGCAATTCGAACAACAACTATCATAATAAAATGTTGCCAGATTCACATGCATCTGCTGCATAACTGAATACGTTTTTTAGTGCCACTCACTGGATATTAAATTAAATTCAGTATTCTATGAACGTACAGGAATTTGACAATCATAATGGTGTCTAAAGCTAGCAAATGTTAACACAAAGGCAATAACACTGGCTGTTCCAGTAAAAAACAAGCCAACTGTGTAATATTTGACCATTTGTCAAAATGCAAAGGGACTGAAATGGAGTCTTGGTTTTATGTTAGTCTTGGCTTGGCCTGTGTGGTTGCATTTGCATTGTCCTTAGCCTGAACACTGTTTCCTGGCAACTTGGTCAAAACACTAGAGATGGAGTCTATAACATTCTTCTAATCTCAATACCATCTCAATATTATTGGCACTGACTCAAAAATCAAGATCATGCACTGAAGAAGTTCCTGCTCTACTTGTGCGTCAACATTCGAGTTACACACCAATGCATCAGGTCACATCGAGGCGGAAAAACATCACCAAATAAGCAGGTCCTGACATGCCTGGGAATGGCCAGGGGAATCAATGATACAATGCGAGCAGAGATAAAATGAAATCGTGGAAAATTCATAAACTTAATGATCTTTGAAAAACAATAAATCCTTTTTGGAATAAGAAGGATAAGTCTCAAGCTGATCTCCATGCTCACCGATGAACTTTAAAGATGATAAAATGAAAGTAGGTTAAACCCAACTGGACAAGCACACACTGTGATGCCCCATACTACTGTACCTTATTTCCTGAGATTACCTTGGCATTTATACAACTTCACAGCTAAGATGATCGGCATTCACCCAGCGCAGAACAAGGTCAGAGGTCACTTTCAGGTTAAGACATGCAGGTCAGCATTGCACAACAAAGTGGGACATGACCGATAGCTGAGACCACATCACAGAGATTTGCACCCTGACGCCTGGACAGTTTAAGTGTATTGTCAACAAACTTTTGTACAGAGTGCAGTAAAAGACAAAAACATCAGCGCAGGCTGTACCAACACAAAAGGATTCAACATTTCCACATAACACTGTACGACTGCTGGCAGTTAAGGAATTTTTGAGCCTTTGGAGCCTATCATATATTGGATTATATAAATGCTCCAAAAAATTATATAAGATATGCATTACATACCTGTCAATTATGTGACCACAACTTAAATGACAAGGTGTGTAAATATGTTACTGAGAAATTTGGAAATATTTCAGATGGAGAAAGTTAGGTATAAAGGTTAGAAACCAACGTTATTAAAAAAAAGAAAAAGTAAAACAACATTTATAATATTGATTTATAGAGTATTTTTCTCTTATCTTTGACATTAATTGGTTAAGTGTAGATGTCTGAAATGAGTACAAAATATTGTATAATATAATTTAAATATACATATATAGAATATATAATTATAATATTAAAGAACAATGGTGCTTTATCAAATTGCTGTTGCTGCTATAGTTATTTTTGATAAATAATTCAATTTCAAGATATAGCCTATTAAATAGTGATATTACTATCACCAAATACTGACCAGAAAAGAATCCATTAGCAATCTAAGAAAATTACTTGGTGATAAAATATTTCAATAGAGAGAGAGAGAAAGGAAAAAAACAAAAAGAAAACTTCAGAGCTGATCTGAAAGGGTCCAGCTGCAGTTTCTCTGGGCTCAGATCGAGTATAATCTGGAACGTGTTGAGTTATTGTACTTGGCTGAGCAGGTACAAAATGGCTCCATCACCACTGTTTTGTCCTGTCTGCTTGGGTCAGTATGACCTTACACAACACTTCTTGTGAGCAACTTGTCCAGAATCATATAAAATGACGTTGGAAGCAAATCTTCAGAACCCTTATTGTTGAGTATCATCTTTCACATGTGAAAGGACACCAAAGTACAGTATAAACTCTCCCCCAAACCAGGATATATCCGACCTTGAACATATCACGCACAGGCTCACACACACACACCATTCATCAGCAGAAGAAACAACATGCTTCCTCCCTATGGGACGCAAATGCTAAGAAAAAAACAAGCAATCTGCCTCACGCTCATTTTGTCTAACAAGTGCAAAAGTGCGAGACAAACATGAGCCTCATTATGAAAGAGCATGCAGGACAACAAGGTGGAGTGGGATTGAGACCAGTGCAAGATAATACCAAATAAAAGCTTACAATAAGCCCTCTAAGACCACAGAGAGCTTCAAAACAGCTTTATTACCTCAGATAGAAGTGACTAACACCGCTGAGTGCTCTTCTGAGAGCGGAGAAGCTCAATGCAACCTGAGAGCTCCTCAAGTCCCTCTTTAACTAGGGTCCTCTCCCTGTTATCTTAAATGGAATGTATGTCTATGTGTGTGTGTGTGTGTGTGTGTGTGTGTGTGTCTGTCTGTCTGTCTGTCTGTCTGTCTGTCTGTCTGTCTGTCTGTCTGTCTATCTATCTATCTATCCATCCATCCATCCAACCATCCATGTGTTTTGAAGTGTTGTTGATGATAAAGTTGTGTAAGACTCACAGAGGAGGCAGTGTTTATGTGGTTCCGCTGTCCTGGGCCTGACAATAGGATCTTTGCCAGGACCAACAGCTTGTGCCCCCTCTGTGCCTTCCTTTTTTATTACATTTGTCTTGATTTCCCATTTGTTCCTCTTAACCCTCCTGCCTATCATCCACCGTCTAACTAAATAAACTTCCTCGCCTGTGTGTGGTCTACTCATACTCTCTCTTTCGCTTTAGTACTGGCAGTGCAGAGAATAAGAGCTCAGGGTTGAAGTTGAAGCTATGCCAAACCATAGCTTGTGTAACAGGTATTGAGTGCCACATGGGATAAGACGGATACAGCTACATTTCACTGGCTGCCCCAAAGCAAGAGAACTGGACACAGTCCATCAGAATAGAAGATTTACAAAGAGAACATTTACACTCACAAAACACATTTTTATCATTCACTGATTCCATATAAAAATACATAACATCTAACACAGCTGTACACAGCATATACGACCAATTAAATAACCAAGTAAGCGTTTGAAATTATATTTTGAACTGAATTGGCCATACATTCTGGGAAAGGGTTCTTCCACCCTTGTCTACAAAAGTTAATTTATTAATTCATGAAATAAATCATTTTCAAGTACAATCATCTATTGTTGTATCGTTCAAACTGTCTTTTAGGGCTATAGCAACCCTTCAAACTTAAGAGTCTCAAAACTTCCAAACAAGACTTTATCAAGGCAATAGTAAAATTATTGTTATATGAATATCTTCCTTACATTCACTGTAACCTCATTTAAAATTTAATTCACATTCAAATAGTCAATTCTGATTTGTGTTCACTGTATATTAGCCTAAAGCCACACTGTCTTCATGCAACAGCTTGAATACGTGAGCTCTACATTAATCTCAGGCCAAAGTTGTGATCAGGCATAGAAATAATCAAGAGTATGGTGAGAAGGTCTCACATGCTGCTAGAGAACTCTTCAGCACACACACACACTGCAATCCCCTTCAACCCAAAGAAGACCCCACCTTACCTGATTAAGAGGGGAGGAAAAGAGAAAGCGAGAGAATGATCAGACGATGTGTCCATAATAAGCTGGGTCTGTATACACAAGTTGACAAGCATTTGTTAAACCACTTAAAGAAACACCACATCCTCAGGAAGAGTTTATTTAAGGTCAGACAGTCTATTAGTGCGACATTACACACCCAGTCAACTTCTAAATTCACAATGTAAACAATCGCATCTTTTTAAACACACTTTGGAGTGTCAACATTTCAAATAGGCCAACAACTTGGCTAATTTGGTTCTTGGTTTTCTATAATTCACTTGGAAGCAAGAAACAGCACTATAAAAACTAAAACTTAACTGACTTAAAGAAATTGAGTTACGGTAAATCTCATTGGCCTATAACTTGAAGTTTGGTCAAATTATTAAAATCATTTTGATGAGTTAAAGTAATGTAAAAACATATGTTGCCATGATACTGATCATATCTTTTTTTACAGAGTAGATTTTTAACTTGTTCTTAATAACCCACTGAATTAAAAATTGGAAGTTTGTGGCTTTTAGGCTTGCTGCGGTAGTTGGTGTTACACAGCGTTCGGCAGTACGCCGATTACATTACTTGCCCACCACGGCACCGCCCCCCACTGTCGTTTTGCTTTTTTTATTGAAATACAACCCATTTAGTTCAGTTGGACAACAACGGACGCTAGTAAGCTACAATTATTAACTGAAAGCGTCTGCTCTGCTCCTTACAGCATGAGCTGTAAAAGTCACAGCACACTATTACACAGATTACGCGTAATTGTGAATTTGAAAGCGAAAGTGAAAAGAGAGCGCACATTTAAAAGCGATTTCAATCAATACCCTGCATCAGTAGCATAGCCACGAGGGGGCCTGGGCTGGTTTGTGGTGCGTGTAACAAAAATGAACCAAAACTTACATATACTACTTGTCGCAGTTTTGTTCTACAACCTAAATTCCACACACCCATAGTGAAAACGCTAATTTTGAAGCAGTTATGTACATTTTTTAAAACATTTCATAAGTAATTAGATACGACAGCTTGGGGTGTGAGTGTGTGCAGTATACGTTGTAGAACCAAAATGTCAATGTATCATCAAGTTATGTTTACCACAGGCTTTATTTTACTCATAAATAGAAAAACCCCCATTATAAAACTCGAAGGAACCATCAGCGAATTAGACTTCCGGGTTCTGACATCAAACCTGCACCACTCTATGCCAGACGTCTCCAATCACTTACACTTACACTTAAACCCCGCTCCTTTTTTACAATCGACTGCAAGCTCGCATTCAGATCTGCATCCATCCAAGACCCCGTCCTACATTTAGTCTTCTTCGATAATCCGTTACACTAAGATGTATGTCACAAATCGCAATATGGAAATAATAATCTGTCGCTACATCCGTACAATAAAATAAGGGACAGGACCTCCAATATGTCCTACACAAAATACATGAATACAAGAAAACTGTGCTTGTCAAACAATTTCATGGAGTCTTTAAGAAGTAGCTTGGACTGAAAAAAAAAAAAAAAGAGCCTTAATAAAAAAAAAAGACTTTGTCATAGATAAAGATAGGAGTCTTAATAAAACCTTCGAGTGGAAAACTACTATATGGGCTGTAATACCCCCTTATATGTGGCCAATGGCACTGTATTCCAGTGATGGACATTTACAGAGCAGGCCAGGGTACGTACACCATAAAACACAAATGCAGAGAGTCAACCTGTAAAAGAGCTGAATCTAACAGTTGGCATTTTCCCCAGGAGCGCTGCGCCTAAATCTTGTCTGTTGAAGGCTGGTTTTGTTTGGAGAACTATTTCTCGGCCCAGCTCTGAGCCTATTCAAACAGAAGGCCTGTAAAAGACACTATTTTGTGAGACTCTTCCCTCAGCCCTCACTGGCCCTAAAATTATTATCCTCCCTCCAAAAATAAGCCTAGAAAACAACAGCCCGGCCGTCGAGTGCAAACCTTGAGGACACTAGGAGAAAGGACCCAGGGAGCGGTAAACGCTTTGAAAGCCCGTAACAATAATTATACCGGGGATGAATATCTTTGATCCGTGTGGAGCGGTGGGGTGGCAAGAGCGACGCCATGAGGGAGGTTATTTCTGCTAATTTGCTTTTTTCCGTTAAAGGAATCAAGGTGAGAGCAATTCGAATGTCCTTACGGACACACAAGGAGAAGAAAGATGCCAGAAACTGAATACAGAAGGGCCAAAGCGGCGGCTTTGTTGTGCACAATGGAGGGAATTTGCCACGTTATCAGGTACGACCTGAGCTCGGATGAATGCATGGCTTTGTTTACCCGCCAAGGTCTTTAAAGGGAAACTCTGAGGTCTATTCTTCCTCTCACTTCTTTCCTTTCTTTGTAGAGGGAGCGGTGTCCAAGCCACCTGTGCTAATCTAAAAGAGATGCATCATGGGAGATCATCATCAAGAGCCAATGGTTCATCTACAAATGAACCTGTGTAACAAGTGCATTTGATCAGAATAACTAGCTGTTTTTGTTGGAGCGCATCCTAAGAAGACCCTACATCCTTCAAGTCCATCAGCACTTACGTTCTCTCGTGAAGGGGGGACGAGTAAAGGAAAAGGAACAATGGGCCTGACCTTGTCTGTGGGTTGTCATGGTGACAGGGCACAGCCCACTGTTGGTGGGATTGAGGGGGAAATCAGACATGCTAGTGAGCAGAACAGTTAACGGCCTTTAAAAGCAACGGGTGACACATCCAACAACACATCCAAGTCTCATTCACTGCCAGTATGTTTGTTGTCTGAGTGTGTAATTACGGTCACAGTGATTTTTGGACTTCCTGCAACACTTCCTGCTGCCAGTTTCTGTCAGTTATGCACAATACTGTACACATGGCATCAAAACAGCAGAATTTATGACAAATGCTGAGAGGTTTAAGACACTCAAAGTGATGACAAGTAGGGCTGTGCGATAATATAGCTAAAAAAATAGTTTTTGTTTTTTTTAAATATGGGCACAAGGAAGAATCATATTGAATCATTTATATGCAACACTGCTGTTATTGTGCATAACAGCAGTGCTGTTCAAAAGTTTGGGGTCAGTAATTTGTATGTTTTTGAAAGAAGTA
This sequence comes from Rhinichthys klamathensis goyatoka, assembly GCF_029890125.1. Classification (NCBI taxonomy): domain Eukaryota; kingdom Metazoa; phylum Chordata; class Actinopteri; order Cypriniformes; family Leuciscidae; genus Rhinichthys; species Rhinichthys klamathensis. Next base: position 1,028,178 of record NW_026606580.1, read on the forward strand.
TCTTATGCTCATCACCAACAGCGAATTTGCTTGATCAAACATACATTAAACACAGTAATATTGCTAAATATTTTTACAATTTATTTGTGTGATGCAAAGCTGAATTTTCAGCATCATTACTCCATTCTTCAGTGTCACATGATCCTTCAGAAATCATGATTTGGTGCTTAAGAAACATTTCTTATTAGAAATGTTGTGCTGCTTAATATTTTTGTGGAAAGTGTAAACTGTGATCCTTTTTTCACAATTCATTGATGAATAGAAAGTTCAACAGAACAGTATGTATTTGAAATAGAAACATTTACTGTCACTTTTAAACTTGTAATCATTACTGAATAAAAGTAATAAAATAAACACTTTTGTTATTTAACTTTTTTTATACTTTTACTAAAACTTCATATATGACATTTTTTTAATTCAGTGAATATTAATAGCACTTCAGCACTTCACTTCAGATGGAATCAAACAATTCATTTACAATCAATACATAACTGTTGAGATAAAGTTTACCTTTAAAATTTCTATTCTGTCAAAAAGAACAAAAAAAAATACACAGCTCGTGTGACACATCAGGCTAAACACAGAAAAACAAAACAGTCTCACCAATAACAAGTAGCAGAACAATAAAGCAGAAGATGAAGCTTAAATCGCTTCTGCTTCATAATGAGCTTATGCGATTATAAGAGACTTATGGCTCTTGTCACAGGCGGTCGTGAATGTTTATCTGCATTCTGAGGTTTACTAGAGGGATGCTTTGATTAACATTAACATATATCCAACCTTTAATAAAAAAGTGTAATGTAGGGTTGTCAAACATGCCGGTACCGGTACAGCCTTAGTGATTATAAAGGGATGCTCTTCTCTTGCTTTCTGTTTATTACAAATGCACAATCTGGATACAAGTTTAGTTTTTCATTCTGCTAACTACACTCCAAAGTTTCTGAATTGACAACTGTATTTAAATGCGTGATTGAATCTGAAACTGCTATGATTGACAGTGAAAACCAATGGACAAGACAAAACGGGGGAAAAAAATTCTTCATTCAACAGTTTTTGCTCTGGTACCGAGAAGAACCACACAATTTTACTGGTACTGGTCCTACTGACTACTCAAATTTTGGTATCGTGACAACCCTAGTGCTACTGAAAAGAAGTCGCTGTAGACCGGCAAGGTGCCGAGTTGCCTAATTGATATGTATCATCAATGTATAATGACGCACCGGTAAGGAGAGGTTACGGCACGGTTCTGCCTCCTGATCGTGTGTTTATGTATGAATGAGAGTCTCGCACGAACCAATCGGTATGTGTATGTCTGGTAACACACAGACGTCACTGCAAGCACCTTACCTTAAGGAGAACGGAGTGTGTTGGTGTCTTGGTAAATTATTTAAACCACACACTAATGCTGACCCGCACACCAATGTGGAGAGGTTAATGAATACCGATTTGTCCAAATCTATTGCTATGTCAAAATAGAGAATTAGCACAGGATTTGCACAAGTAATCCAGACGACATTAAATCAAGCGCTTGTATTTGACTAATGAAAGAAGCCAATGCGTATGTATTAGCTATGCAATCATATGAAGACATTATGCACCCAACAGATTTAGCTTTGAATGACACGTTGGCACCAATGCTGCCCCAACGCTGGCATGATCCTACAGCCGTCAGGTGGTTGGAAGTACAGAAGAGCAGGTGGCTGCTGTTTAAGCCACTCAAAGCCCCTGTCGGTGAGCTCATCCTCTTAAGGTTTACTCTTCCATGAGTGTCTGCCATCGGGGGAAGAAAACGACATTGACACCACTAGTAAAAACACGCCTACGCCTACTCCTAGATGGTGCTGCCATATGGCGTGTTGGGCACAAACAGATAAGAAGGGTGCTTAGTTTGATTTGTCAGCGAATTTGGATAATTACTTACTAGCTTAGACCAGCATGAACTGGTCTTGCTGGTCACCAGCAAACATGCGTGTGTGAATTTGAGCGTGTGTTTACAATTTTTCTCTCTTGTTCTCTCTTTCCTATTTAGGGGGATGACTGCACAAACATAATACACAGCATCAAAACCTTTCTCTCTATGCTACTAATCCCATCAGCCCCTGTATAACCAGTTTGCATTGTCCAAGTCCAAGTGCTTGAATGTAAACATGACCACCTCAGATGACCGTCCATGATGGACCTAAAGTCAACTTTAGCCATTCAACGTTAGACATGATTCAACAACATCAAACTGACAACCAATGGCCACAAACGGAGACCATTTCAAGTTAGCATCTAGCAACCACCAACAACTTGCTAATATGCTACACTGCAGGTAAATACAACAACATAATGTGTTTTAAAGACAATATCATCATCAAGCGGCAACCTTCTATTCTCTCTCTTGAATCCAACACAGAAGTGACTTAAACTGCAATTCATCGACTGGCCGCTAGAGTAAATCAAATATGTTTACAGCCTGGTACAAAAAGTGGTTTTGGTATAGCCGAATTCTAATGAAATCTCTCATATAATTAGCATCAAGTTCTGCTAAAAGTATTTACATATATTCTTTTTTCAGATAATTTTAACCAAAGCAACATATATTCGATCCAGTCATACATTTCAAATGGATCAATCCTTGGTATTGCTAGTATCACGCTCTATCAATTTCAGCAGCACTTTTATATTGTTCTTCTAAGTATAACTCAAAGTAATGTCACCCTGTCTGACATCTGCCAGTAAATACAGCAATAATTATACCAATTAATCAATCCAAGCTCAGATTTAAATGGGTTCAAATAATTATAACGATTTCCTGCTGTTGCAGACGTGGGTACCGTAAATGAAATGTCATGCGTTGCTGAGGTCTCACAGCACTGGCTAATTGTCTTTGTGACTCAGACCCTTGAGATTGAATATGTGACTGTACTCGCCCTCATTCACTAACACTGGGCCTATTTACCCATAACAGCAGGTTAGCATCTGTGCATTACAGCTCTAGAGACACTTAAACTAGCCTGTGGATAACATCGACATACTCATTGTCTAATTTTAGAACAAGTTGGACATTGTCATCACCATCTTAGCCCTTCTTATATGTATATAGACCAACGCTACTTTTGCTAACGCCCCCTTTTGGGGGAAAACAAACGGATTCCCCTGAGAACAGAACTCGCTCTAGATCTGCTAAGTTTCTTGATAGCAAAAATGGCACAAACTTAAAGAAGATACTGGATACGGGGTTACAGACGTGTCCCTTTGAAATGGTCGAAAACTGGATTAATGACCCCACGCAGTGGCCAAATATGGACTATTCGGACATCTACCACTATCTTGTGGAATCACCAAGTAAGTAACGTTAGCCTATTTTTTTTTGTTGTCATTAACACACTCACAGTATGACAAACTAGACGATGAGGCCATGTCACTTGGATCATATTTAACTTGATTTAAGCTATTGACATAGTTTTGTTGTCGACTAGCTATACTAGTTAGAAAGACGAAGCTGCTAGCAGCTAAAGTTACGTGTTTAGCTATCACTAGGCACGCTACCTTGGCTGTTAACTGATTTTACTGTTGAAATAGTGGCAGGCTAGGACTAAAGTGGACTTGGCTGGTTTCTGCTTGTGTCTAGAAAGTGCTTTAGGCCTAACTGTTATATGACTTTTCGACGACCACTGCTCTGGGCTACATGTAACAACACGAACGGCAGTAGATCAAGCCTTCTAGGCTAGATAGGATAGCGTAATGTCACAACATCCAATTTGATAGCCCCATACATACATAGGTCCTATACATATTTTGCCGTACACTGTAAACCTTTTTACAACTTTCAAAGTCCTAGCACTTTCTAGACACAAGCAGAAACCACTCAAGTCCACTTTAGTCCTAGCCTGCCACTATTTCAACAGTATAGTATAGCTAGTCGACAACAAAACTATGTCAATAGCTTAAATCAAGTTAAATATGATCCAAGTGACATGGCCTCATCGTCTAGTTTGTCATACTGTGAGTGTTAATGAAAAAAAAAAAAAAAAAAGGCTACTTGGTGATTCCACGAGATAGTGGTAACGTTAGATGTCTGAATAGTCCATATTTGGCCACTGTGTGGGGTCATTAATCCAGTTTTCGACCATTTCAAAGGGACACCTCTGTAACCCTGTACCCAGTAGCTTCTTTAAATACCGCTCACGGTCCTCGGTCAGCAAAGAGAGTGTGTATGTTTGTGCCATTTTTGCTATCAAGAAACTTAGTTAGCAGATCTAGAGCGAGTTCTGTTCTCAGGGGAATCCATTTGTTTTCCCCTAAAAAGGGGCGTTACCCTTCGATGACGCAAAAGTAGCGTTGGTCTACATAAAATGTAAACATTATATTTTTAAATCCACAAAGCATTAATTAGAAGTATGGTATCGTGCACTAGTCTTGCATAGCATAAACAGCAATACATTTTTAAAATTGCAGATTGGGAACACAAATACACATATAGGCAATCGTCTTTCCAAAAATGTTGAGGCAGTTATGCATATTCTTCATTAAAGCAGCACTAAGTAGGAATTCCGTTTTTGTCAAACAGCGACCCCTAGAGTCGCTGTGGAGTACTTGTACTGTCGTGAATAGCACTCACGCAGAAATGGCTCGAACTCACGGCCGGATCCCCTCCCCCTGTACACCGGTACCTGTTCAGTAGGATGGACGCTGTAACGAGTGGAAATAAGGTATGGCCCCTTTAAGAGCTGCGCGCGCCCAACACCACATGTATACGGCGCCGGGTTATTTCTGTTTGATGCTCATTTGATCTGTTTTTTGCTGTAAAGCAATTCGTTACCTCGCGAGACCTGATATCACACGATACTTCCTAACACTCAGGCCGGCAGCTCGCCGGCCCAAAGTTGCAAGGGTGGTTTTGCGGCTCACAGGCACCAGGGGGGTGCGAGACGACCACCATTCAACACGAAATCAGTTATATAAACATTACAATGACTTCAAAGCTGTTCGGTTAAGGTAAAAAAGTTACTTAGTTCACCTTTAAGAAGAATGCATAGTAACATGCAGTGCTGTCCTTGTGCCACACACGCACACATACATATATAATATACATATATAATAACTGATTGATCGTTCTCCTCTGACCTGGTCATCCACTTTGTGGGCTATAATAGTGGCTCCTTCCTCCAGTTCAGCATCACTTAATGGCCGAATCCGGAGGGCCACCTGGAAAATAAGAAATAAAGGTAATGCTCTGGCCTCAGAAAGTATTTGAACCCTATGCTTCACTTAAAATGTATGAATGTAATTGCATTAAATAAAATATTACACCAAATGCCATTTATTTGAAACACACACGCCAAAATACAACAACAAGACGAGATTGAGGAAAAATAAATAAATCTAAAGACAGCACAAGCACACTTTCCATGTAAATATTTCACAAAAAATGTGTTGTTTTTTTCATATATATTTTTTTATATTATCGTTGTTTTAAATGATAAAATAATTGATATGCTGTTCATAAAAAGACTTACAACAATGAGAACATTTTCTAAATGTCGAGTAATGTTTTGTCTCTAATGCAGTGAAATTCATACAAGTTTAACAGCATGTGGCTTAATGGTCACTCTATATAATATCATTTTTATGAATATCCTTGGGAAATAATAGATAGTAGCAGCAGGATACAATTATCTAATGAGAGTACAATTTTCACATTAATTTGTATTTCAAGGACATTTCTCTTTAAACATCTCTGTTTGAGTCAGCTGGCCAGCAGGAGAATGCATCCGTCCACAACTGAAATAAACACTGAAGGGCAATGATGCAGCGCAATCTAGGTAGTTAATTATGCAGTATGAATATTATAGCTGGAGGCTATTCTTGCTGGTAGAGCAACAAATGCTGTCTGATTTAATATGCTTAACGGGATGCGGCTAAACCTGTTCTGTTATGTTGCTCTCAGCGAATACTTGCATGAAGTCACAGCAAATTTCTCCACCTAAGAGCAGCAGTAGTTGGTTTCCATTATTATTGATTTAATAATAATAGAGAATCTGGGCTAAATGTACATAACTGTGCAACATTTACATTTCTTAAAGCACTGAAATGATGTCTTACAGTGGAATAAGAGAAAGGGAATTTAAACTGCACTGTGAATTATTGAGAGGGGGGGCAAAAGATCACTAGAAAACAGGTATTAAGCTCTCAGAGAATCTAAATATAACACGTGTAGACTGTCAGACTGAAATCTGTCCTGGGGTTTTAAGTGGACAGGCTGTCAGGGAATGAAATGTAGATCTTATTCAATTCTATAGTCACTTGTTTGTTTCTATATATACATTTGTGTATATATAATGTATGTCACACATTTGCATAAGGTATGAAAGTATGCACATATGCATAGTTAATGCATAATGTATGCATGAACTCTTTTTTAACAACAAGACATTAGGTTAAGATTGTATTAAATGAAAATAATATATTTAATAGTTTCTATAACTGGCCACTAGGCTATTATCTATTAAGTCTGTCACAATTTTAAAATCACCTTTTTGCCCCAGTATATCATTGTAAATGGTCATGTGGTGTAATAAAAAAATAAAAAAATAAAAATAGAAATACTTTCTAGTCTCTCAATATAAGCTAAACAAAACTATATAATCCAATGTTGGAAACAGTTGTGCTGCTTAATATTTTTTCTATAACCTGTGATACTTTTTTTCAGGATTCTATAATGAATAGAAAGTTAAAAAAATAACAGCATTTGTTTAAAATAGAAATATGTCGTAACAATATACACTACCGTTCAAAAGTTTGGGGTCATATATTTTTTTCTTTCTTTTTTTTGAAATAAATTAATACTTTTATTCAGCAAGGATGTGTTAAATTGTGTTAAGTCATAGTAAAGATTTATATTGTTATTTATAGTTTTAATAAATGCTGTTCTTTTTAACTTTTTATTCGTCAATGAATCCTGAAAAAAGCATCACAGGTTCCAAAAACATATTAAGCAGCACAACTGTTTCCAAGACTGGATGAGAGATGAAAATTCAGCTTTATATCACAGAAATAAATTATATTTTAGAGTATATTAAAACAAAAAACCATTATTTTAAATTGTAATAATATTTAACCATATTACAGTTGTTTCTGTATTTTTGATCAAATAAATGCAGGCTTGATGAGCATAAGAGACTTATTTCCAAAATGTTGACCTGTACTGTATATATACACAATAACTTGCTGCAGTCTAAAAACTGTAATGATAAAACAAAGTTACACAAAATATAAGCTATAGCCTATTTCATAATACACACACACGCAAACTACGCAAGTGTATCAGAATGCAGATGCCCTACAGTATAATATACACATATTATTATATATGTATATTATTATTATTGGTTGAAAAAAGTATAAAACAACATATAAGCACATACGACCACAAATATGTACAGTACAGACTCCATATAATAATCTACATGAATACACACATTTTTGGCTGAACACTGTTTACAAACTCTAAGTTACTAGACAGAAGTGGAGGAAAATAATAAGTCAGTGGACTTACTGTCAGCTGCTGATCCTTTGATTCCGCAGTGTCCTTCATCGTAATGTTTTGCGGGACGTTAAGTGTAAACTAAAACATGCGCGTCGCGTGAAGAGAGCACAACAGACGCCGCGAGGTCATGGTTCATCTAACAATTCACCTGCGCTTCTCTCTCTCGACGAGGACAGAAAACACTCCGAACGATTAAACACGGGCCGTGGAGTCCGTCAGGTCCATGTCTGAGCAGGATGTGTGTCTCTCCACCCACAGTAAACCCGTGATAGAGCGTGTGTGTGTGTTGTGTTTGTGATGTCCCTAGAGATGAGATGAGCAGTAGAGCAGTGCGCACTCGCTCGTCATCCACCGCGGCTGATGCTTCACTCAGGTGGGCATTCTCAGACTCTGAGGCAGCAGCGAAACCTGCTGGTCAGGCCTTGAACTGCAGCTTCATTCCTGTAACTGTCGTTTTATGTCAATTTTTTTTACATTTGAATTCGATAAATTAAAGAAGTATTAATTAATAAAATATTATAAAATTAATAATAATATATAAATAATAATATTATATATTAATATAAATAAACATTATTGTTTTGGGAGTTATATAATTTGATTGTGAGGTTATTTAAGGTTACATTTTTAAATAAATAATTATAACACAGTTAACTATTTTTAAGGTTTGTGTTTTGCGTTATATTTATAATTCTACAATGTCAGCCTTTTATTAAGACTTAGTTTAACTAAGTTGAACTTCTTGGTTAACCCAGAACGTTTGTATGACCCTGACATCCATTTATTTTTCTTAATTCTCCACAAATTACAAATTTTAAAAATAAAACTAATAATACTAATACTACTACTAATAAATATTGTTATCATTATTATTTCAGAACTGGAAATATTATTCATAATAGAAGAGATACAATCAAGGTAGAGACAGAAATTATGGAAATGTGTATATATTTTATTACAAAAATGATGTCGTTATAATAACAGTTTTACAGCTTTTCCATTTCAGACAACATAATCTGGTGCTGTTTTGAGAATATAAAACAAGAGTGGAAAATCGGAAACAACACTGACAAGAGTTGGACTAATTGCAACAATCATGCATATTTAAATAACATTTTATTATTTTACTTTCTTAATGCACATTCCTGCAAGTCATCATGTTTGTATAGCACTTTTCACAATACATCTCATTTCAAAGCATAGTCCCTGAACAATTCATAAGTGCAAATTTTTTCAAAATGCAAACTTTTCAAACCTCCATTCCGACCACCTGACTCCATTCTGGTATGTAACACCCACTTTACACAATCCAGTCAATTCATGATAAATAAATTCTATGATATTATATTTTTTTCTCATTGAATATCCATTGAAATACATCACATTATGAAAGTACAATGAGTTGCATAAACCTAGTGCAGTTAAGACTTAAGAACTAGTCTGCAACAAGTAATTAGTTTGGGCTAATCAGTCTTACTTTTCAGATTCAAATCAGACCAATCTACCTCTTTATATGACTGGCTTGAAAAATGTATAAAGAAATAGATGACTAACTTATAAGACTAGTCTAAGCAGTTGATGCAAGCAGCCTCAGCTCTGTGTTCACAGTCTACAGAGAGACTTCTCTTCTTGTAAAGGAAGCGACACCATTAGTTTCATGCTCCTCCTGGAAATCTTTCTCTTCACACACGCCTTTCTCCTGCAGGGAATGAAAAACAAATACTCTTAGAAAAGACAGATCAGAAACTATGAGACCAAACTTCTTTTTTGTCCAATTAATTTCCTATAGAAATCACATGAGACACTAAAAACAAACCTAATTATAAACCCCTCTTTATTTTCAAATAACTTAGGTCCTTGAAAAGGCCAAAACCATTAATCACATGAGCCTTTGAGTAGATGGGCCTATAGCAATACACTTCTGATGGTCGCACAAGCTCAAATGCCTCCTCACCAATCACGGAGGAGCATAAAGCATTCTGGGAACAGACAAAGTAGACTTTATTGATTTTTCTTTCTTTGTCGTTCACAATAGAGCGTTTTCACCCCAGCTAACAGGGTTATATATAGCGTTCAGGACCCTTATCTTATTGGAGCAACAGTCCCAACATGGGGTACAATTTGTTTAAGCTCCACAAAGGGGGGCAATTTCATTTGACAGGCCGTTCTGAAACACACACATATGACAACACCCATCAAAAACACACAGATGTGTGGTTAAAAACCTGGATTAAAGCTTTCAGACGTCAGAAACATAAACAAAATCATTAACACGTTAGAAGCAGAACATCCTTGACCATATCTCTTTCTTTCTCCTCATTCCTCTCTTTCGTCTTCTCGGCTTCCAACATGTGGAAGAACTCCGTCTCTGCACGGGCCACCAGCTCCTCAGTGCATTCCTCCCCATCTGCCTCTTTGCCCTCGTCCTCTCGGCTCTGCTCGGAGCGGCTGCGTTCCTTCAGACGCATCTCTCTGTGCCGAGCCTCCAGAATCTTCTCCCGCTTGGTCTCGCGTTCAAACATCTGCAAAAATCAAGGTAAAATACACAAGTCCAGTCTATGACAGATGGATGTACAGTAAATACAAAATTATTTTGACACCCATTTTTTCTTTCCCCCTAGAATGATTATTGAAAATGCTTTAAAAAAAAGAGCAATCATTCTTTTTTTTTATATTACAGATTTTGGTTACACTTTATTTTAAGGTGTCATTGTTACAATGTAATTATACATTTAAAGTCGCCGTGAACCGGAAGTTGCAAACGACTTTTCTCCAGTGTTGTGACGTATTTCCGAGAGAAACGGAATACTAAATGAGGCAAAATAGTGGGCGTGGCTTTTTCCCCAACTAGCACCTGATTGGATCTAGAAAAGTAGGTGTTTTCATTCAGCCTGTCTACTGTCAGTTGGAGGGGCGTGATTACGGATGTTAAGCAGACACCCAAACCGTCAAACCTACGTCATCAGGGAAGGTCCTCCAAGATTTTGATTAAAGATTACGAAGCCAACAATTTTTTTTGTGTGGATTGACTTGCATGGATGAATTGTTTACCACAAAACGATCAATTTAGGCAAACAAAGTAAGTATGGTCAATTTTGAATTCATGGGGACTTCAAGTACTGAGTAATATTAATTAACAACATGTACTTACTATAGGGTTAGGGTAGGATTAGGATTTGGTTGAGGGTTAGTTGCATGTAATTATGCATAATTTACTATTATTAGTATTACTATGTTAAGTACATGTAACATATGTAACAAGGACACTGCAAAATAAAGTGTTACCCAGATTTTAATAGCTTTAAAATTTAAACTCTCTACAATATATATATATATATATATATATATATATATATATATATATATATATATATATATATATATATATATAATTTAATACATATAGAAATAAAAAAAATCTATAATATATATATGTATATATATTATATATATTGATTAATGTCAACATTTGCTAATGCATTTTAGGATTAAACGCTGTATCTGTTAATATTAGTTAATGCACTGTGAACTAACATGAACATGAACATTTTGATTAACTAACATTAACAAAGTTTAATAAATGCTGTAAGAATATATTGCTCATGGTTAGTTCATGTTGGTTAATGCATTAGCTAATGTTAACAAATGAAACCTTATTGTAAAGTGTTACCAAGACTTCTATTTCAAATAAATGTTGTTCTTTTGAACTTTCTCCTCATCAAAGAATCTAAATTAATGTGTCATGGGTTTATCAAGCAGCACAACTGTTTTGATAATAATAAGAAACGTTTCTTCATATTAGAATGATTTCTGAAGATTCATGTGACTGAAGACTGGAGTAATGATGCTTTGCCATCACTTGAATAAATTACCTTTTAACATAGACAATACAACATTACTTTACAGTATTTTTGATCAAATGAATGCAGCCTTTGTGTTTGTGTCTCACCTCTGAGACCAGGGGTTTCTCGTTCTTCTGCAGTGTGAACAGGCCTGATGAAATCTCCAGCAGTGTGGTGGTTCCCAGCTGAGAGCCACAGCCCAGGTAACGGCCGTTATCTTGCACCCGGATGCTGTACAGGGCTTCATCACAAACCTGTGAGAGAGAAAAAATATTTCCTCAAACAGATAACGCTGAAATGTTGAACTGTGAGATGGTTTCAGTACAAGGAGACATTAAGCACCAACTTTGAGGCTGAGAGTGGGGTCGTTCTGTTTAAACAAGATGTCCCACACGTCCAGGGTGCCGTCCATCTTTACTGTAAAGAAGACTGAGGGTCTGACTGGACTCCAACAGCCATCTAACAGATGGGCCATGTGATACCTGGAGAAAGAATAGATTAGAAATACTGGCACCTGTGCAAGTTTTACCAAACATCTACACTAATAATTTGGGGTCGGCAAGATTATTATTATTTTTTTTTATGTTTTTTTAAAAAGAAAGCTCAACAAGGCTGCATTTATTTGATAAAAATACAGTAAAACAACAGGGTTATTACTATAACTAAAACTAAAACCATAAGATGTTAACTTAAAAAAAAAAAAATAATAATAATAACAATATATATATATAATAAAAAAACATAAACATGACAAAGACAAAAAAAATACTAAAACTTGCACTGAAATTAAAATGAAAATGGAAAATATAAACATAAAATCTAATTCAAAATAATAAAAACTATACCAGTATCTCAATGACACTAAAATAACACAGAAAAACAATCATATTGTGAAATAGTATTACAATTTAAAATAACTGTTTTCTAATTTAAAAAAATTTAATTCCTTTGATGTCAAAGCTTCAGTCACATGATCCTTCAGAAATTACTCTAAAATGCTGATTTGATGCTCAATAAACATTTCTTATTATTCTCAATGTTGAAAACAGTTGTGCTGCTGCCTAATATTTTTGTGGAAATTGTGATATTATAATTATTAGTTTTTTCAGAATTATTTGCCCAAATAGAAGGTTAAAACAGTATTAATTTCAAATGGAACTCTTCTGGAACAATGTAAAAGTCTTTACTGTTGCTTTTTATCAAATTGAATGTGTTGTTGCTAAAGAGAAATATTAACTTCTTAAAAAAAAAAAAGTCTTACTGACCCCAGACTGATAGTGTAGATAAAACTTATATTTCCCCCAAAATTGAACAGAGAATTACTTTTAAAATGCTGTATTTTAACAACGAAACATAAGTTACTTGGTCCACATAATGGAGGACTCCTTGATGTCCTCTGACCAGATGCGTGCGGTCCAGTCAGCCACGGTCAGGAAGTTCTTAGGAAAAAACGGGTTCCTCTGCAGGGCGTAAATGGGACCATGGTGTCCGCTGTATGTGCATACAATCTTCTCAGCTGGGGTTTTTGCTTTGCGATTGCACGAAACCACAAGACCCTGCTCTGTGCCCACCATGAACTTAGTAGGCTTGTGTAATCAAAAACAAAGGATGTTTAAGTTCTCAACATCTGTTTCCACAAGGTTTCTTCTTGCACTGGGCCAAAAAAAAATAAGAACTGGTCTTACCATAGTGGTCTCAAACTCCAGTGAGATTGCACCAAGGGCATTATCAAGGTTCCACTTCTTACTGGGGTCCAGCACGAGTCTCTCAGTGGGCTCACTCAGCTTACGAATGTCCCACCACAGCACCTGGTGTCAGATGCATATTTTGAGGACTGCAATGCAAGTCTCAATGAAATATTGTGTGGTTTATTTCTTTATTTTTGGACTTATGTGTCATTGCACACAGACCTGACCATCTGTAGAAGCTGAGAAGATGTCCATGCCTGTCTTCGACTGCAGCCAGATGACTTTGTAGACAGGATCTCTATGGCTGTGTTCGATGGTGGACATCTCTACTGGCTGGCTGCCTTTGCGTGTGTCCCAGTACGCTGGTAACGGGGTAAACAACACGGTGGTCATGCATAATTTTACAAAAACATACAAGCACATTTGTGTAAAATTTGCACAGTGACATCTACAGATGCCATTCCAAAGTGCATACTCATTTCAACTATGCATTCAATGCCAAAGGCAATTAGTTCAGCCATTAGACTTTACAAAAGATACACGTCTATCAAACACTATTCAGACAAGGTCAAAGGTACTTTTTTTCCATTAACCATAATTTATTGAGAACTAAAAATGCCCAGAGCGACTGAGGCCAATCTAATTAAGCCACTGAAAGAGTGCATATGGTCATAAGGGTTTTGGTAGCTAGAATAGAAAATGATTAATTGTGAATTCAAAGAGATGCTCAGGCGATAAAACCAACCAATTTGTCCATTGTAGCCTCCCCCAACGAGAATGTGTGAATCTTTTGGGTTGTACTCCAGACAAACAAGTGGACATACAGGTTTCAGGGTCATCTCAGGTTTATTGTGATTTTCTGAAGGTAAAAAGAGTATTATTTTTTCAATATAGTTTGTCCTCTCTAAGTGTGGCGACTCATTTATATCACAGGAAAATGCTGTTTTTTTTATGGCATACCAATGTCCCATATGTAGGAGTCGAAGCTCATGTCATTGGGTGCTTTCTGAAACTCCAGGGAAGAGTAGGCGACAGCAAGTTTATGGTTACCATCGGGATGCCAGGATAAACTTGTGGCTGTGCGCTTCACTTCATTTGGGTCTCTAGAAAAATGCACAGATACCCAAATTATTAAGTACTATATGTCTCAAAAGTCTTTTAAGTTTTGTACAGTTTAACAGTACTGTGTGTGTGTGTGTGTGTGTGTGTGTGTGTGTGTGTGTGTGTGTGTGTGTGTGTGTGTGTGTGTAAGGTCAAACGTGCTGCTTAACCCAAGAATGAACCTCATTGGTTCTCGCACGTTAAGCAAGCATGCCTGAGCTTCTGTTTACCACAAATAATGTGTGAGTTGGTGAATTTTTAAATGTGAATAAAAGCCTAAATTCAATGTGTTCATCATATAAAGCGATCGTGTTTCTTCAGACAATTTGGACTAAACCGCTCAATTCATATGGATTATTTCTATGATCTCTTTATGAACTTTTTGAAGCATCAAAGTCGTAGTTGCGTAGCTGTCAATGGAAGGACAGAAAGCTCTCAGATTTAATCAAAAAGATATTCATTTGTGTTCCAAAGATGAACGAAAGTGGAACGGCATGAGGGTGAGTAATTAATGACAGAATTTTCATTTTTTGGGTGAACTATCCCTTTAAGAAATATTTCTATTTATATATAAATGTTTAAATGAGCACAATATTTACCCAAAAAGGCCTAAAAATCTGTTGAATGTTTTATTCATTCACAAAACTTGTGCAAGTTACCTGGCTGATATTGCTCTTATCACTACAGGCGAGTGTGCTCACCTGAAGACATTGATCGTCTTGGCTGATGGCTCTTCCTCTGATTCCTCCACCACCTCTTCCTCAACCTCATCAGCAAAAAAGTCCTGGTAGATGTCAGTGGCGTTGTTCTGCTTGCTACAGTGTTCCATGAGCTGCAATGGGCAAAGAAGTCAAAAACATGTCTTCTTCTGAGAGGAAGCTCACAATACAGGTTTAAATATAAGCCCAGCACATCATTTCTCGTCTCAAATATAATACTTCATGGTTAATTTAAGGCACTCACACCAGCAATCTGCATAATCGTGTTCTGATAGTGTTCATCCTTCTCCACTTTCTTCCTGTAGCGGATGGTCGCCTCCACGTCCTCTGGATTGAGATCTTTCGGCCACCCTCCTTCCACATGGTTTATTCCTCGTGACTCTGATTCAAAGCGCTCTGTGTTCACCTGAACAGGACAAGAATTTCATGTTAATTCAGACTATGATTGAAACTAATTTCTATATAAAAATATTGTAACTCTAATATTACATTTTATGAATGTACAGTTGTTTGCAAAAGAAAACAGGATCATGAACTTTTTGTGTTCATGGGATTTGTTGCTGTTAAACGCTGGTCTAACCTCATGCTCTGACATTTCCTCTGCGCACTGCATGGTGACATTACATGGATCTCTCACAGTGAAGTTTGCAGCGAGGGAAGGGTCAGGCAGAATGTCCACATGCAGCTCAGCCGGACGGTCTGAAAAGTTACACTGGCGGCCAAACTCACTGCGCTTTTTTGTGTACACGTACACAATCTCCATCTTAGCTAAAGGTAAGTAAAGTTACAAGATTTTCATGATCAAATGCGTATTTTTATACATTTTAACAAGTCGTGGGTTAAAAATTATAGGGTAAATGTTTTGTTTTCACTAGTTAATTTGCAATCGTTCTGTGGGGTGACAAATTAATTAAAAAAAAAATACTAATATGCCTTACATTTCCTCAATTAATTTGAATAGTTTTAGAGGAATTATAGTATGTCACACACACTTAATAATGACAAAACCAAGCTGGTGATTAATTTTTTAAAATACAAATGTGCCATATATTTCCCCAATTAATGTAGCCATGAATGTTTCTATAATTATTATACATAAAGATTTTTGGATTAAAATAGTTTTGGAGGAATTATGTCACACCCACTTACTGATGAGAAACTCTGAAACTTTATGATAAAAACACTTAAATGTTTTACAGTGAAGTATTTTAGATTATAATACTAAACTGGTCACCAAAGATTATCTGCTTACTAAACTAGACAAAAAAACTTAAAATCTCAAAATAAATAATGAAATCTCATCAGCATCATTTATGATAGGAGCACTTCACCCCCCTTTCTTTCATTTGTTGTAGTTGTAGCAATGTTTCGTTTTACAAAAACACAATTTCTGATTTTTTTTAAAAACAGTTTTTCTTGGGAAGGTTTTCTCTATTTTATCATTTTGCAAGTATTATGTGAACGTTACCTTTAAATGTATCTGATGTGATGTTTAAAAGAACATTAATCGAACGTCCAACTAAAATGCTTCAGAAAAAAAACGTTGCATGAATTATATTAAATAACATTTTTGTGCTAATGTTTTGATGACGTTACAGACAACTTTAAACGAACGTTCTATTAACGTTGCTAGAAGAACTTTAGTTCATAACTTTGAGAGAACCTTGCCAGAGAATGTTAGCCAAAGTTCTGAGAACGTCTCCTGTCAGCTGGGTTACTGTTACTGTTAGGGAAAGTCCAACCAAACACCAGCACAGGCACAGCCATCATAAGGTCTAAAGCTGTGTCAGAAGTTTTGGAAATACTTCCAGAACATTACACGTATCAATCTATGACAGGCACCCTTTTAAAGTTAAACTCTTTCAAAATAAGGCATATATTTAATATTACCTGATTTTGAGTCGCTTTCTGTGTTTCGATGGTTTTAGTGGTTCACTGGTCTGTAGTTTACCGTATCCTAGCAGCGGTGGCGCAAGTGACGTCACGTTTGCATGCATACTTGTAGTGTACTCTCTTTAATAGTGCTAATATAAATGGTACTAAATACTAATAGCAAGCAACTAATGCTACTTAGAATTGTACACGTACATATAAATGCGCTATTTTATAATGTTTCACTCGCATTTGAGATGAACATTGTTGACTGTTTTACCTCAGGCTTTCTGCTCTTCTACTGAAGTTCGACAACAAGGCCAGTAGAGAGCGCCATGTAACAACAACACTCATAGGGTTCAATGAGAAAAGTACCAATAAAACTCTTTTTTTCAGGAATAATACGGAACATAAGAGTGGTTAAATAAACAGTTTCACTTTCAGTCAATTTCAATATACATTTAATTTTATGCAAGGCATACTTGTGGCTAAATCTCAGCTGCCTTTAATCCAATAACAATGGTTGTTTTGTTTTCTCTAGGTTTCAAACGTCCAGTTAAAAATCTTATTAAATTAGAATCATGTGTGTGAATTTTGGCCTCCAAACGTTAACCATCATAAATCATCATATTTATACATCATAGCTGAAATCGTAAAAGCACACTGGCAGATATTCAGACATGAAACAAATATAATATAACCTATTAGCTATATAAAACAGTAGATCTTACCATAAAGTTAAACTTCACAGGACAAGATAGCCTATTATTACAAACGTCATGTCGGGTCAAGTGTCATACAATGTATTAACACTTGTAAAATTGTTTTGAGGTTTCGGCCTACATTTGCAAAGCCACAAATATGTTTAATGTGTCTGTTTTATGGAAAGTAACATTTTCCCCATAGTTTGAAAACCTGCCCTGCTATTTGCCAAGCCATGTGCTTGTATATAAATGTTATATACATTCCAAAATAAAAGTTTTCACTCAAATGTCTCAATTCAGTTCAAAATGTTTTTTTTTATTATATCCACGTTTCTGCCCTCTAAGTTAGACAGAAATCCAGCACCACCTCACTGTCTGTAACAGTGTCATCCACGCACCCCAAGTATTAAAATCAGTTGTATTAAAAACACTATATGCAATAAACCAGACGGAAGCCACCATCAATCTCAAACAAGGACACGCTGTACAAGCATCTGTCCAAGTAGCTGATTTTATCAAACAGTATACTGAGAATGGCACACAAGAATGGAGCAAATAATCACACAACATCTGTTACCATACAGGTTATTTACAGCTGGTCAACAGGTTAATTCAAAGCATATGCATTGCAGCATGGGAGAAAGTTGGCTCAGTGTGCTTTCTACACTTGGTATGAAAAGAAGGTCTGAGATTTTAAGTTCCAGGTAAAATGACCTCTCATTTGTGCTTGCTGGAAATGAGGTGAAAGTCTCTCTGGATGTTAGAAACATCATTTGTGGTACAAAGTGACTGTGTATGGTCACTATAAACCCAAAGTGATCATGTTGTGCTTTAAAATGCCTCTACATGCATAAAACAAACAGAAAAGCTTTTATTCCCCCTCTTTGTCCCATCCTAATACACAGTGGGAACTCACTGAACTCACTAAAGCAATGAAAGGGAATGCTTTAGAGGCACAAAACATGCTTCCATTCTTGGCACATAAGACATTTAGAAAACAAAATATTCACTTCAAAATAAGATAAAAGCATTAGTATCTGTACAGTTAGCCATCATAAAAAGTGATGACATGTTCATGAAGTTCACACTGCACAGTAGCTAAAAAACGTAAGACACCTTTTCATGAGCAACAATTGCTTAGAAAAGTACCTAGCAAACCTACTATGTTGACACTAGCAATGCTGTACACTATGAAGGACTATATGTCCAATGCACAGAATATTGATACTTCAACCATTGTCCACACTTATATGTACAACCTTTAATATGACAAATGGGTAACCTTTAGAAGGTTATGTACTCTGGTACAAAAAAAAAAAAAAAACTACTTAAAATTAGGTGTCTTTAACTTCTATGTACTATATATATTATAATAATACTTTTTTTAGCTGTCTTGTTAGTTAGCTAAAATTACAAGTAAAATAATAATAGTATATAAATACCGGTATACTAATATATAAATTAATAGTATATAAATAATGGTAACAGTTTATTTTACAGTGTCCCTGTTACACATTTTACACATAGTTACAAACAGTAATTTAAGCATAGTTATAAGCAACTAACCCTAAACCTAATTATATATTAAGTACATGTAGCTAATTAATATTACCCAGTACTAAATTGTATAATTACACTGTAACAAGGACACCTTAAAATAAAGTGTAACCTAAATGGTAAATAATACTAAAAAACAAAAACAATGATTGTTAGGTACCATGTACTTATTGTGCTCATGTTGTTTTGCAAAACACTTTTGCTGCTACTGAGGTGGGATACGGATAAGTATAGGGACAGGTTTTGTGGTATAGTTAGTTTAAAGGTAGGTTAAGGGGTAAGCAAAGTGTCAACAGTGTAAAAGATGTAATTACAGAAATGAACAACAGATGCAATTTCATGCAGGTATTTAAATAAATACAATGCAAAAATGTATGTACACAATAAATGCATTGCATCAAATGAATCATTTAAATCTTAGTACATAGTAGTTAAAGACACTTAATATAAAGTGGGTCCAAAATAGTTTTTGTAACCCACACTGAACAGTTTCTGCACTTGAAAGGCAATAGGGAAGACCAACCGTCTATTTGATGAAAAATATGATGTAAACATACAAATAAAAGATTATTAGAGGATATTTCAGAAACCTCACAAATGTGTCAGTAGTGAGGGAAAAGATGCACTGCACCATCAGAATAATCGACAAACACACACATACATGCACGCACCCATATGGACACACACACAGAGTACTTCTAACATCATGTTCTCCTCTCAGACTGTGGTCCTGTAACACAAATAAAGATGCGCACACATGCTGGCGTGAGTTTTCCATGTGTCCAGATTTCCGGCGTGTAAAGAATCACACCAGGTAAAACGTGTGCATGGCAGAAGAAAACGGATCAGTTCTACGCTCGGAAATCCTCCCCAAAGTGTCTGATCTGGTCTTCGGTCATGGAGAGGTAGGTGGCTCTCATGGTTGGAGAGTACTGCGGAGAACAGCAACACAGGAGTCACAAACTCACACTATCTAGATGGATATTTAAAGCAAACAATGACTATTTTTCAAGAGTGAAATGAAAATGAACTACACTTTTTGTTTGTTGTGACTAAAAGTGTTTACTATGGAAGCTTGTTTCCGCCAAAGAATATAAAAAATAATAACAAAAAAGGTAATTATGCCTTCTCACAACTCTAACTTTTGTTCTCGCAAAATTCTGATATATAAACTTGCAAATAAAACTTATAAAGTCAGAATTGCAAGATAAAAACTCATAATTGCAATAAAGATGTCAGATTGTTTGTCTCTTCAAATTAAGAGTCCACAATTTAGACTTAACTCACAATTGAGTTTATATCCCGCAATTCGACTTTATATCTCCAATTCTGGCTTTTTACTAAGAATAGAGAGAGAAACTTGCAAGTTATAAAGTCAGAATTGGGATATAAACTCACAGCTAAAAAAAAAAAACTGAGAATTTTTGTTCTGAGAATTGCGAGTGGCAATTCAGATTTTATAACTTCAATTGCGAGTTTATCCAGAAATTCTGACTTTTTCCTCTCACAATTGCAAGTTTATGGCCCCGTTTACATCTGGTATTAACGTTTGGTCGATCGGATCACAAGAGGACGACGCTAAATACAGGTGTAGATGGGGTCTAAAACTTTGAGCTTATCCACTTTCGACCACTTCCAGAGGTAGTCGAAAACTGATTGCTTTCATACTGTAAACGTTCATGTGGTCGAATGCGTTCGAACAGCCACAAAAGCCTACTGACATACTGACATGTCACAATACTGATAAAGAGAATTGTGAGTTTATATCTCGTAATATAAGAAAAAGTCTGAATTGTGAGCTAAAAAGTCACAATTACCTTTATTAAATGGACGAAACAAGCTTCCATAAGATTACCAATGATGCCAAGGCAGTTTTTTTAGCTAGTTAATATCCAAAAGACTGTAATTCTGTCATAGTTTACTCATCCTCATGTCGCTCTAAACCTGTATTAAGTTTTTAGGCGACAAAAGGGTCCTAAAGGCATGCTAGTGACCAGACAACACTACAATTAGACATAGAATTACAGAAAAAATGCTCTTGCAAAAACATTCTGACCTCCTACCGATAGGGGGGCGTGCTCTATATAACTAATCTGTGTCTAACATACAACATGTGTGGGTGTGTCTATGAGGAATTGAGGATCCATGCCAGGAGTGAAAAAGGGAAAAATCACCCAAACAAAATTTTGTATAAAAACAAGGGATGAAATAACAGAAAAATTGGGGGGAGGATCAGAGAACAGGGGGACTGGGACAATAATACTGCATTCATACAGCAACTTACGCGGTTTATATATGGCTGAGAGTAAAGCTCCAAAAAGAATAGTTTTTTTGTTGTTGTTTTTTTTTGGTTAAAATAAGAAAAATAGGAACAGAAACATACAAACAGAGAAACATACAAACAAAGAAAAAACGTAAAATAATCTATTAGCAGAAGACAGTACAAAACCACTAAAGAGCAAATAGAATATTAAGAATAGAAACAATCATAGTAAGAGTTTAAAGTCAACATGAAATCAAACTTCAGCCCAATCTTAATACATGTGTGTGGTCTAATTTTTGTTATGATGAGCACAGATGAATTGTGAACAATAACATCAGGAATAGGTACTAAGTAAGTACACTTCTGTTCAACCAATTGTTTGTGTTTTTAAGTTGATGCACCTCTTGATGGAAATAAATGTTGTGATGTTATTTCCATCAAGTCGTGCATACATTTATGGTAAAGATCTTGTATTGACAATGCAAGAGTCCAGCACTCTGCAAAGTCTCCTCCAGCAAATCCCAAAGACTTTCAAAGAATTTAAGCTCTGGACTCAGAGGAGCCAATTCATGTGTGAAAATGATTATTCATTTTCCCTCATAACCATTCTTTCACAATTTGACCCTGATGAATCTTGACATTGTCATCCTGGAATATGACCATGATGTGTCTTCCCACATGGTTGTTTAAGAAATGAAAAGCTACACACTTCATCAATTAGGGTTAGAAGAACTATTGCCAAACATATAACATGCTAGAAACATAAAAATCACTGCAATAATGATCCAATCATTGACATTTTTGCCTATTTGAATCCAAAAAGTTGTCAGTTTATTTCAAAATGAAATGTATTCCAGTGATGGCAAAGCTGAATTTTTAGCATCATTACTCCAGTCTTCAATGTCACAAAAAGAACAGCATTTATTTGAAATGTATATATTTTTTGTAACATTATAAATGTCTTTACTGTCGCTTTTGATTAACTTAATGTGTACCTACTATATAAAAGGATTATTAAAAAAAAAAACTGACCCACCCAAAACTTTTGAACAGTAGTGGTAGATGGTCAATTTGGATTTCATGTACACTTTAAAATATTGTGTCCTTGTTTTGAAAAATAAAAAAGTTAAAATCTTTAGTGTAAATTATTGCTATTGTGTAAACATGAGTGTATGTGTGGTCATGAGAAGGACTGGACCTCTGGAGCCCAACGCACCGAAGGAGGAGGAGATCCCCTCCCGATCAGAGGCACGTTCTCATAGCGTGGGTTTCCACCAAACAGCGCAGACTGGTTCCTGACAAAACAAGACAGCGATGAATGAAAAGAGAAAGCGATGTGGAGAGTTCAAGTCAGACTGAGGAGGAGGAAGAAAGGAAATAAGTATTTTAAAAGTAATACAGTGAACTTCATCTAATATTCCTTCATTATCTAATATAATGAAGGAAAATCAATCAAACATCTCCCCTTTATTACATGCCAAAGTTATTGAATTAAGCTATCACACAAAATTCAGACGCATCCATCTGAAACCAGGAAATGAGAGAATATGAAAAAGAATCAATCATGTTTAAAGGGCGACTCTTACATGTATTCTGACAGGGGTGCGTTGGACACGGCCTGTGTCGGAGGGTGCAGGCTGGTCTGGCTGCCCATGCTGCTACTGTAGCTGCAGAAGCTGTGCATGTTGCCCTGGTGTGAATGGTGGGACGTTATTCGTCGACTCTGAGGGTTAAATGGGTCCCCGTCATCGATGTCATCGTAATCTCTATCTCTGTGGAGAGAGAAAGAGAAGCATTGTATGCCATTCACTAACATTCAAACATTTTATTTTAATATTTGATACATTTAATCCTGCTTCTGGAGACATTTCGTCATGCAAAGGCTCTAACAGACCTGCCTGTAACTTTCAACTGACTCCCAAAGTTTATGGATGTTTTATTAGAGTTAAAGGGATAGTTCACCCAAAAATTTGAATGTTGTTCCAAACTTGAATGAATTTCTTTCTTCTGGTGAACACAAAAGAAGATATTCTGAAGAATATGGGCAACCAAACAGGCCCAAGGCCACATTGAATCTCATAGTATGGGGGGAAAAAATACTATGGAAGTCAATGGGGCCCATCAACTGTTTGGTTACCGACATTCTTCAAAATATCTTCTTTTGTGTTTGAAGAAGCAGAAGAAAGAAACTCATACAGGTTTGGAACAACTTGAGAGTGAGTAAATGACCAAATGTTCATTTTTGGGTGAACAATCCCTTAAAGTGCGCTGTAGTCAATGTGTGTGAATGCGTCATAATGCATTCTGTGTGTGTGTGTGTGTGTGTGCTGTACCTGTTGGCGATCTGTCGCCACGCTCTCGGTATGGCGCACAGCATGACTGAGAAGGCACAGGCCGCCAGCAGAGAGAACAGACAGAGATACAGTAACCCCTCCACTCCATCATAACACACACCTATCAGCGCGTCCAGGTAGTCCTGCAAACACACACATGCCACAAGAGATTAGATCCATTTTACTAATTGTGGAAATCTTATTAATCGGGCAGCATCATATTAGACAGAAGCAGGTGGGATGTGTATGAGTGCTCGCTACCTTATTGAGTCCTCGGCAGTCTAGAAGAGCAGTGAGCTGATGTAAACTGGCCTCTGAATTATTCAATAGATGCTGAATGCTCAATAAATCCCTCTGAAAAGAACCACACACAATAGCTATGAAAAAACTCACTAGAATTTACCAAAAAAATTAAATACTTTTATAAAGCTTCTTTCATTCACCAAGAAACGAAATAGCATAATCTTGGAGATATATATAATATATATATCTTGGAGATATATTTAATATATATATATTAAAATTAAGAAATATTAAAATTAAGAATTTTAGTTAGTTTGAAAAGTTAGTATGAGTGAGTGAGTGAGTGAGTGAGTGAGCGAGCGAGTGAGCGAGCAAAAGGTGACCTGGACACATATACATATATATACACATATACATATATATATATATATATATATGTGCATGTATATATATATATATATATATATATATATATAATTTTTTTTATATATATATATATTTTTTTTTTTTTTTTTTTTTATTTACTCATATATATTATTTAGTTTGAATTAATTGTAGACGATGTAATGTATACAATGCAAGCTATTTTGGGTAAAACTGCCAAATGCATAAATGTAAATGTCTGTATGTCCTCAGGCACACTCACCTCAGCTGTGGGGAACAGAGGCACAGCAAACTGCAGGAGACCCTGTATTTGGATCTGCATGGTGGTCAGTGATCTCTGGAAGACAGTCAGCGACTGCAAAACAAACTAATTCAGGATCAGTTTGTTTTGTTTAAGGGCTAAGTTAACAAAATTAACAACAACAGTTCACACATCACAGGTTCGGTTCAGATGTGCAGTTCCACTCCCTACCAGCAGTGAGAAACTGCACCATCCACATATAAACAGAGCTGGTATCACTACTGTCAGCTCTCAAATCTATATACATGAATATTTATATTATATAAAGAATATGATTAGGTCAAACTAAATAAAATAAAACTTACATATATATAATATAATATAATATAATATACAATTATAACAATAATCAAATTAAATTAAGCATTGTGTCTGAAGATGTTTTCATTAGTATATTCTAGGGATGATAATTGTTGTATTATAATAATGAGATTTTTCTGTGATGAAAATAATGCATGGACAAATGATTTTGTGATGAAATATGACCCAGGCTTTTGTTCACAAGATTCACCAGCAGGTGGGACATCAGATAAACACATCTAAAACCTGATTAAATAAATCCACTTTATTTGTACTATTTTCACCCTCTTGTCTTGATGAGAAAGTGATTAAATTCACTGTGAAAACTTCTCAATTCCAGAACACACATGAAAAGAGAAGACAGGAGAGGCAAGGAACAGATAATGAAACAGAGAATAACCATTCAACTAAAAAAAAAGGTGACAGAACGAGAGACTGTGCGAGTCTGAATAAAGACCAATTATATATTAAACAAAGATGAGACCAAGAACAGAACACAAAGAGATTGATTAAATAAGATTAAAAATACCAGATATTCTTCTCATTACAGGAACACAGTCATGATATTTCTCTCTGTGTGTCAATACACGTCATGCAACTGAGCTTGTTATGAACATCTTTGCTTTCCTCTTCTCTGTGACAACTCTATTGATCTGAGAGAGATATCTACAGTAACTCTGTTAAAGCAAGTCAAGCTGAACTGCAGTCAGCTCAGATGTAGGACACTGGCCTTTTACCGCCTGACTTAAAACCCTGAGATATGCTGAGAGACAGGAGAAGTGAGGGAGAAAGACACGGAGTCGGGGAAAGGGGAAAGTACGAGAAGAGGGAGATCGATAACTCAGTTGCAGTTTGGAATCGAGAACTGATTCCTATTGGACGTTTCAAAACCTAAATCCTGTAGAGAGCATTTTAGGCGTCACAGGCACACTTTCAATGAGAACACCGTTACAAAATGTAACAGTGGGCAAACAAGGGCAAATTTTAAGGAAACATGACAATTATCCTTTGCAGAGAAGACAATCCCATAATGCATTGTGATGGGCAGAGTAAAAGAAACCATCTAAGATGGTGGATAAAGCGAGAGAAATGTTTATTATAAATGTAATTATAATTCATTCAATATAGAAAGGTATTGTTCAAAATAGTTTGAATCTAATTTCAAAAATATTATTTTACCAAACACTTGTGTGTGCCATGTATTTTTATGCCTTTTCCAAAATTGGTCACTCATGAGGTTTCATTTAAGTTCCTATTGCCATGAAAAATATTAATTATGATTTGTAACGTTGCAGTCTGAAATGAACGTGATGACAAAGAATACAAATGATAATACATGCAAGTCTTTCTATTGCATTGCATACAGTGTAAACACTCTGTTTGTGAACAAATGACTCGTATGAACCGTTTTTTAATGAATCAGACATTAAGAGACAATTAAGTTTTCGAAAATATTAGTTATCCGTTTTAAGTGGTGTAATGACGCACTCACTCACTAATATATGGTTCTTTGTTTTAAAAAATCTTGATTTCTCTAAAGTAGTGAAAGATTTGCAAGGAAATCAGTATTGTTCAGTAAAATGAGAATCAAAATAGCATCAACAGATTCCTTTTGATTCGCATCGCTACAGGGGATAAAAAACATAAAAAGTGCAGTTAACCATAGTACCTGCTGAAACGGGTTGGGGAGAGTCTGGCTGCAGTACAGGTAATAATGCACAATATCTAGACAAGAAGAGGAGATAAGAAGAAAGAGTGCATTACGAACAGCATGAAATACAGAATTTCTTCTGGTTATCATTAAGATTAAATGCACCTTCTGATGCATGACATCCACTATAATAGATAGATGTCTAGAAGCCATTTGTAACCATTCAGGCTGTGGCGTTATATTCATTTTGAGTTGATCTACTCCTTTAAGCCTTGCGAGTTATGAAAAAGCAGCCTCTGAGGAATGAATTTTTCCTCTGGGATGCTCCGTCCTCGAGCACCTGAGGGAGCTTCTGTCTGTCTGGTAGTGCAGAAACATATTATGGCTGAGAACAGGATTTAAAGTTACTTAATCTCAGGGATGGCCATTTTACAGATGTATTCAGTCACAGTGATTATGGAGCAGGATTAAAGGTCGCTCAGATTAACCCTTTAAACTATTCAAGCACTTGATAGTGTAAAAATGCCATTTCATGCAAATGTGTTCACTGAAGAACCATAATCCCCATTCATAAAAAGAGATTAAATGAACCGGCCATGACTGTGTGTGTGTGTGTGTGTGTTTGCGTGTATGTGTTCATGTCTGTATTTTTCAACAAAAACAACAAAAAAATACATTTAGAATAAGAGATACACTCACCTGAGCTGATTATGTCTTTTGTTTGGTTCATTAGAAATTTGTCTGGTGCAACACAGAAATCACTTGTGCCCTAGAACGCAAAACACAAGCTGCAATGAATTGAAAGACACTACACCATTAAAAACGTTTGGGGGCGATTTTTTTTTTTTTTTTTTTTAAAGAAGTTACTTACTGTATGCTCACCAAGGCTGCATTTAATTGATCAAAAATACAGTAAAAAGTAATATTTTTAAATATTACAATTTAAATTAATTCCTTTGATGGTTAAGCTGATTTTTCAGCGTCATTACTACTGTCTTCAGTCTCACATGATCCTTCAGAAATCAATCTAAAATCAAGAAACATTTCTTATTGTCACAATTGAACACAAATGAGCTGCTTGATATTTTTGTAGAAAGTTCAAAAGAACTGAAATGTACAATGTAAAAGTCTTTAGTGTCACTTTTGATCAATTTAATACACCAATGCTGAATAAAAGTATTAATTTCTTTAAAGAATGTCAACCTTTCAACACTAGTGTATATATATATTCAATAAATATATAGTTAAAAATGCTTGTATAGTTACTGCAGGATGTTTGGTGCAATGGGTGAAGGGACATAAATCGACACAGACGATTGTACACACAGGTACAAACACACACTCATTTACTGTAGACTTGTAGAATAAACTCAGAGGTCCAAAAAAACCCAGCTATCTGTCAGACAGGAGTGAATGTACGACACAAGTCATATCACAGACTTCACACAAACTGTATAGGCAACAGGAAGTGGAGTTGCAGTGCAGATACAATGCTAAAATGTCTGTCTAAGGAAAAAAAAAATCACGCACACTCTCTATCTGCACATCCTCCGGCAGTGAAAGAAGATATATTTCTGTCAACAATAAATTTGCATTCAGCGATGACATAATTGTTCCATTCAACCAAGGAGAGATTTCTCTGACAAGGCAACAAAAAGACTGAAGATGATGAAGAAACAATGACAGTACAGAATAAAAAAAAAGGAAAGAAATTATATTCAGAAGTCTACGTCAATGATGCTACTGCCTTCCTATTTGAAATTCCTCAGGTGCAAAGAAATCTATGCATGGTGACTCATTAGGAGCCTTTATTTTTCTTCAGTAACATTCCCCTCATCCTGTCTCAGAGCAAGGAAGTTTAAAGTCAAGTCCACATCTTGGTGAACTCCTAAGGCTCAATGCCTTGTGTTATGCATTAATTCATTAGCCGTGAAGACAGGATCAAAGCTCTGTGTGTCTGTCTGACGCCTGCAGGAACGATGAGTTCATTACAGTGAACGGAGCGTGTCCACTGATGCTGAAGAGGTGGTACATCAACATTTCTCTCTTAATGAGTTGATAGGGGAAATATTTGCAAGCTGGATGTATAAACTAAATTAGTCACACCGACAAACATAAATC
The DNA here is from genome assembly GCF_029890125.1 of Rhinichthys klamathensis goyatoka. NCBI lineage: Eukaryota > Metazoa > Chordata > Actinopteri > Cypriniformes > Leuciscidae > Rhinichthys > Rhinichthys klamathensis. The sequence continues at coordinate 1,056,791 of NW_026606580.1, forward strand.
GGTATATCTGTAACCAGAACATGCGGTGTGCCAATGAGTGTGTATTTCAGTGTTTACATATGAAATTATCAATGAAATAATATTTCTGTATTAACATATTGCATTTTAAAATATGCACATAATTCAACCATGAATCAAATTTTAGTTTAAAGCAGAATTTGCTTGTAATATTAGTTTGTTTTTTAACATAACAGTAAAAATAGCACCCAGAGTGAGTCCCATTCTCTCTCTGCTAGCACTCTTCCATACTGATACTATTGATTCTTCCATATGGTTTGCTTTCTTGATGGATATAATTGGCTTGTGGGTAGCCGTTTAAATGCACTCATAACCTGCCAGTTAGAGTTAGAGTAGTGAGTGAATATGAGTGATAGAGAAATTGTTCAAAATAGAAAACAGAGGGGATAATGATATAAGATAAAACTTTGTTTTTATTGAGCTACGACATCTTCCCTGTAGTGTGCTGAGAACTTTTGGCAGAGTTCTGAGCCTAAAATAAGGTAAAAAAAAAAAAGAAATAATCAGTTAATCCACAGATTTTATGCAATCATTTTGATTTGCAATGTAGTAAACTCTTCTAGGCTGTCAACAAAATGTTGTTTTGGAAGTCAAGTCTGAATCAAAACAGTCACCAGGTCTTTTTAACTGAAGGTGGGCCTACATTCCTCTATTTGTACTTAAAATGCATGCCGTTATATTAAGCGTTGCAAAAAAAGAGATTTGGACAATGTATTTGAGGAGCTCAGAAGTTCAAAGTTTGACAAATTGTATAAATAATTTTATTTCTTTTCATGGACAAAACAGCAGATTCCTCTCCCACTATTAGTGTACAACACGAAGAAATGGTTATATGGTTTGGTTTAACTAAACTGGAAAATTTCAGAGACCATGTGGGAATCGTAAAATAAGAGAAATCCAACAGTGGTTTTACATTCCTTGCACTTTCTTTTATTTCCCACTCCTTCATTTATGTGGTTTAACGAAATCTGCCTCATTTTACTCTTTTCCCAATAAACACATAAACCACAGTGATTTTGATAGCACACACACCCACATCAAACGCAATAAAATGGAGGTTTATCACCTCCTTCAGGCAAGCAGAAAGCAGTTGACTAGTATTTGTCATGCTTTGCCACATAAACAAGCTTTTGATAGCTATGGACTCTCAGTGACCCGCCTCAAGTGCATATCAAAACCAAATAACGTCACATACACACAATGATATGACATGCAGTGTTCAGGATGGAAATGCTGATAATGTGTTTGTCTTGAATTCTCCATATCTCAGATAATGACGTGAACCGAATCACTGATTGTACAACAGGCTCGTCGGCTGATACTCACCACTGCAGTGGCCACATCAGCTCCGAGAGACGCCCAGCTCAGTATGAGAGTCAGAACCCCGAACACCATCATCCTGCACACACACCATAAATAATACAGTACGATAAACAAATTAGGTACTGTGCTGGGTCGCCACTTGACGCCCAATATAAAATCCAGCTGAGAAACCAGTTCAGAAATAAAGTATGACAATATGGGTGTTAAAGCACTTGATTGTCATAAAACAACTGGAAAATAATGCATAATAGAAACAAAATGTTAAAGGCACAGTATGTCATTTTCGCCGCATATTCAAATCAATAACAAAGGCGTAGCTTGATGACGCTGTGAAGGATCATGAAAAGTCTTCGTCTTTACCTTCACTGCCAATGGAAATCAATCCGACGAGACACAAATCATTAAAACAGTAAAAGCGTAAACCGAGGATAACGCTGACATGACGCCATTGACAGGCGACACAATGAGGAGGGATGTTACACTGGTTGAAATTGAGAATTTCTCTTGATTTGAACATTGTTGGAAACATTTGGGATAATGTATGTACACAAGTGAACAACATGTATAACACTGCGCTAGTGGTTATTGAATATTTGATTGCATAAATCTTACATATTGTGCCTATAATAGTGCAATGCAATTTTTTCAAAAATAAGAAGCTATTTTTGTGGAGAGATGGCCATGTTTTGGTGAGATTCAACCAAGCATAGGTATAGCACAGTTTGTGCTTTGTGTTTGTGTTCATTTGAGTGGACAGCACCAATCTTGGCCGACTGAGCTTATTCCACAGATTTTGGAACTTTCTAAACAATGGTTTTGTACCATATACACCATCACTGAGCTCAATTTAAAATCTTTCTCATAACATAATCCTTATGTTTCTATAAGACTGCAGAACACTTCCAATGCTTGACTTTATATTGAGCATAGCAGCAGGCATTATCTGTTCAGAAATGCACTGTGCGTCTAAATGAAATGCTTTCCACTTTAGGAAATACTATTATGCAGTAAAATCCAGCTGATAAATGAATCAATTACTTATGTCTAACTTATTAGTTTCCTTTTAAATTTGTAATTTTAATTAGAACTGTGGTGAAACTCAAAATACTGTCCTTTTCAGGTGAACAGCATTACATCAGACAATCCTTTGAGAAAGAGAAGAACATTTTATTCGTGGTTCTTTTCTCTTTGATCTTTCTTTTAATTAACTTGTTTAAAGGGGGTCATATCATACATTTTTTATTGTTTTTCTTCCCTGAGATAAAGTTTTTCATGCCAAAACAGTCATTTTTCATCCCCGATCTGAACCTTAAAATTAAATAAATGGTCATGGAGAGGATGTTTTCTGAATGTTAAAAGATATTGTGATATTACAATGAACTTCAAAAGATCAAGGAAATATGACCCCTTTGGCCACAAAATATCACTCAAACAAAGATGTCTTTAATTCCAGTATTTATCAGTGTAATGCAATGTAGGTTTGTACTCACGTAGTGAGCAGCCAGCGGGATTGTTTGGCCAGACCCAGACAAGCAGCAAGACAGATGACCAGATCCAATATTAGTATCAGGAGGTATGTCAACCACCTTCAGAAGAAAGAAAGCAACGAATGAAAAAAAAAAACATTACATCCATGAACTGAGAGATGCTGGAAAGAATTCACAGAATATATTGGCAAGTTTAGAAACTACTAATCAAGATGTGTGTGAAAAATAGAGTAAGAAGCAAGAGTGTTTGTGTATCTACAGGAAAGAAAAATGATCTCAGGGGTCTCACACAGACCAAATGGAGAGCAAATAGAGATTATGCTCCTGCTTCTCAGATTTTCCTCTTGGAAAAAGGCACAGGATTGGTTATCGGTTGCTAACTTGCTAGGCATAACATTCGAACACTGCATGGTTTCACACACTGCACATTGGTACTGCAATGAGGGGTTAACAGCACAAAAGCGATGCTAACCCTGTTCCGGACCAAGAATTCATAACCCCGGGTAGTTTTGAATGGAAATGTGTTTAATTTCATTGTCATGCAAAAAGACAAATGAAATCTCTTTTTTCTCAGTTGTTTCACATAGACAAAATAGAGACATTTGATTAAGTCTCCTGCTTCTCAGATTTTTCAACAGGATCTCAAACTGTTCTCAAATCGATCCCAAAGTCTACAATAATGCTTAATATGAATTATGACCTCAAACATTTTTCGTCAGATTCAAGACCAAGACATCTGAGCTATCCACATTCATATTATTCTCATCTTTTATGTCAACAATAGTTTAATTTGTGTCACTATTACTTCTCCAAAGAAATTTTAGGTTGCATTTTAAGTTATATACTTCAGTGAAACATGACTGAGACTCTCCTGAGCTACGAAAGCAATCTCCAAGTGATAAAATCTTCTTGTTGGTGTGTGTGCTGGCGATGCCACTCCAGAGAGCTCTTCGTCTCTGAAAATAATTCATAATAGATGAACAACTTCTAGGTATAAATATTTCATACGCTGAAACGTTGTCAGAGCAGAATAGATGACCGTGTCTCTTCATATAAACTATACTCTTAGACACACATGCACATTATCATTATCACATGTCAGCTATATTAATATGCCTCCTATAAAAGATGAACTTTTCTGGCAACCTACACTAAAGAATTGTGACATCATCACTTTTCAACCTGCCATCTGCAATGTGGAATGATGACAGGAATATGAATCCAGTACTGGCGGATGAATGGCCAGCAGTGAAGCTGCAGCAGTAAATAACATGTGATCTATAGTGTCTAACGCAAGGAAATGACTTTAAATGCAACTATAAAACAGACTGTACACACATGTAGTCATGCATTAGCAGTTGATGGACTACTATGGCGCTTCACTCAACCACACTTAGCAGAATATCAAGGATGAAATACTTCATAATGATTTTTCCTGCTACAAAACAAGAGTGGAAAATAGACCTGCATTCTGCAGAAAATGGAGAAAATACAGGAGAGGTACATTATGGTCAAATTCAAGGTGACAGCTCTCATCATTACCTGTAATACTCCACGTATGCAGTCTGATCGGCTATGGCGGTCAGGTCTACTTTTGCCTTTTCCCAGTCAGGAAGCCCCAGTAGTTGCTTAATGATGTTATCTGACATCTGTTGCATGAACTGTAGCGTCTGCACAAAGTCTCCCCGTGCGGCAAAGATCTCGCCCAGTCGAGACAAGTGCTCATTTAGGCCGCTCTGCATGCCTCCCATAGTACCCGTCACCTACGAGAGTGAATATCATTGTGAGTGCAATCAGAAATACTTTGGTTTTATAATGACATATTCAAAAATTCATAAAGGGTGTTTTATTTTTAAAGAAATGAATACCTTTATTCAGCAAGGATGCATTAACTTGTATTAATTGCTATTTATCAAAAAATAATTAAAAAAGGTAACATGGTTTCCACAAAAACATTAAGCAGCAAAACTGTTTTCAACACTGATAATAAGAAAAGTTTCTTGAGCAAATCAACATATTAGAATGATTTCTGATGGATCATGCAGAAATGATGCTGAAAATTCAGCTTTACCAAAACAGGAATAAATTATATTTAAAAATAAATGATTTTGTAATAGTAATATTTCACAATATTGCAGTTTTTACTGTATTTTGATGAAATAAATGCAGCCATGTTGAGCATAAGGGACTAACATCTTACCGACCCCAAACTTTTGAACAGTAGTGTACTTCATTAGTTGCATTTATAAGTTGTAGACTTAACTTGGAAACATGTAAAACTGCAGACTAAACAGACACGCCACTGTCTCTTACGTGATTCATAAAAATCAATCAAAAATATTGACAAGAAGAAAAAAAAAGCTTTTTTGCAGAATCGTATCATGTTGTTTACATTTCATTACTGAAAACCTTTAGATCACATTTAAATAATCAATTTAAAATGTAAGCAATTCAATTGAAAAGCTTTTAAAGTTCACACTGCTAATTTAACTTGTTTATCTAGATGACATGCACATTAAATGCAGAAAAAATAAGATCATAAAAATACATGATGTCCTTCTCTACATTAACTCTTATCAAATATCCCTGCTTTCCTATTTTTGCAATGGAAAAAGCCAAAGTAGGCAAATGAGAAAGTACTGCATGAGTAAAGGGCCTGCTCTAAAACAAATAATAATAACTCTTTTCTGTTCAAACAGCCACAAAGAAACTCAGCCTGCATGAAACCAAATTTGTGTTCCCTCATGCTTTCTCACAGACCCACCCAAAAGCTACATTAAATAGAGTGGGTTATAATAGAAAAAAGAAAACGGATGGGTGCATGTGCATTTTTAAAGTTCAATAAAAGCTAAAAACAGCACAGGATCAGGGGATTCCCAGACAAATGCTCTACATCCTGAAATCAAATACTCATGGCCCAGACTCAATTCCCAGCAGCCTTTCTTTGGGTTATGACATCATGAGAGTGTAGTGATCTCATACCCAAAGCTGTGAGAAACTCAATTCCACATTGATTATCTAGTTTGACCAGATTCATTTCTATGAGATCTTTGATCTCTCAACAGTGCTGCATTCTCCTGAATCATTTTATCTTCTTGAAATGCATAAGTTCGGATGTTTTATTTAAGGTCTGAGAGTGATTGTGAGTTTCAGATGAACCGGCACTAAATATTTTGTACTTTTCTTGGACATAGCAAAGTTTATTGTGTGGCCACGACTGCAAAACCCTCCTTAATATCAAAGCTGAACGTAATCCAATAATCCAGCTAATGAAGAAATGCTAGACATCTGTGTTTCTTAAACCACAGCTGTAATGCATATGAGGAAGTGGTTAAGATACGAAACCGAGATTTTTCTCCCAGCGCTGCAGCTCTAATTGATTGTCTCTGGTTTCTGCAGGCGCTGGGCTTCTGCAATTAAATTTGAATGGGAAAGTTGAAGCGTGAAATGGAACACAAGCACTAAGTGGTGCTGCTTGCTCTATATCCAGATATGATTTTCTATTTCTCTATTAAATTGGTTGGGGGAGGGGGGTGATGGCCTAACTGCTTACAGGTCTTCTTCTAATAATGGCTGTGGAAATGTCTGGGGATTTGCTGGTGGAACTAGTTCAGAGGTTCTCAAGATAGTTACTGAACATATAAAAACCAACAATGGAACAAAGACTGCAAAGTTTCACGATACAAATCAGACGTGACTCTTAAGAGCAGCAAGGGGTTGAAACTTGAGCTTTTTAGGGTTCAAAGCCTGTCTGACATCGAAGGGGGGAAAAACAATGTCAGGAACTCAATCACAACAATCAAATTCACTTTGTCTTCAAATTCACCTTCAGCAAACGTTTGATTGTCTGCCTCATGGGTGATGGATAAACAAAGTAATAAAGACTTTTGTGGAGCTAAGAGCTATCAATTTTCTCTCGCAGTTAACTGATATGTGTGTGAAGAATATCAAGAGAATTGTGGTTATTTTCCGTGGGTGAGACTTTCAGTGAGTGTTTGGGATGTTTGAAATGGTAAGCATGCCACAACTTTTCCACCAACCACTAGCAAAAACTTGCAAAACTCTTCAGAAAAACACCTTCCTTGAATCTAACACATTTCAAAAGTTCCAGCCTAAATAGTCTAAATATTACAATATATTGCCAGTCACTTGAACTGCTAATAATCCCATGATTTACAGTTTTGATGAACTCTTTCCCTGAAGAAAAATCAAAAAGAATAGACAAGGAAAAATACAATATAAAAAGAAAAACAGAAAAAAAAGGAAAGAGAGAGAAAAAAAAAAGTCCTACAATTTTATTAACTGTTTAGTAAGTTCTGACTCAGGATTTGTGTCTGCCATGAACGGTCAGGAGGGGACAGTGAAGGGCCGGGGGCCGACAGAAGGTTAATATATACACGTAGAGCACTAAAGTGGCTCATACTCCTGCACCTGGAGCCCAGCCGACAGAGACCAGTCAACCTCCATTCCACAGATTGAAAACAAAAAAAGGTAGTTTATAAATCACAACCCTGTCAAACAGACTCTGCCTCCAAACTATTTTCCTCCAGGTTTTCTTGAGCAAGTCATTCTGAAGCCTTTAGCCTGGAGACTGAAATGTCCACAAATGTGACACTTTAATCTTTGCCGTCAAACATTTCACTAACTACTTCTCACTCAAAAATCAAACTCTGGATAAAGTTACATGAGGAAAACATATTTATGGTTAAGGAGCTGGCATAAGTCCAAAACATGTCTGCTTTCTATTAAAAGCAATAAAAAAAAAAAGTGTCCTTCACAAGCTGAGAGGACAGTATAAAACGACCCAGCGCTCTGCATCATGTCACACCATGCAGAGAAAAAAAAAGGTATTTATGGAACAACAGAGCTCTGGGTTGACATTCTGTTATATCATAGCCACCCTCTTAAAAAAAATGCGAAAATATTATTTTCTTTTCCTGTATTGACTACAAAATTATTGAACATTTCTAGAATTATTACAAAAATACTGTTCATTAACACGTTGACCTTTTAGGTGGCATGTTGTCACAATGACCATGTTGTTTATTGACACTGATTTAAGAAGAATAATTTTGTACAAAACATGAAAATATGATCTAAAACAATAATATTGAGAATTTACGGTGCCCGTAAATGGTACATGGTGGTGGAATTTTTTTTAATGCTTTTGCGTAAAAATTTGTGTTTGATCGCAAAACATTTGCATTCCCTTGCAAAAACTTTTGCAATCTCCCGAGAAAGTTTGCGTTTGAGAAAAAAAAGTTGCGAGAGAATACAAAGTTTTTCAGGGGAAACGCAAAACATTTGCGAGAGGATTGAAGTTGCATTGACATAATTGTTCCTCCGATCTCATATTTTTTCCATCACCATGCCTCTTTAGGGGCTCCGCATGAATGAATAATAATAAAAATTATAAATGTAAAATATTATAATCCAAATAATAAAAGTTATTAAATAAATAAAAAGGTATTTTTAACATATCCGTTTTAAATTGTTCATATTGTATATTAATTTGAATATAGTACAGTAAAACGATAAATGATTAACTAAGAATTCATAAAAAAAAGAAATATTTTAATTGTAATTACATTTTATAAAGTGTATACAACATAAAACAAATCTAATTCCTTATGGTTCTCCTCTTCTGTAACCAAATAATTCAAACCAAATAATTTATGTCCTTGATAATCCTTAGGTGCCTCTGTGCACACAAAACAGATCCTCACAGGAAACCACAGTTCATTTGCAAGCACAGAGGGGGTGTTGAGAGGAGGTGAACAGGAGACCTTATGGCCCAGAACCAATAAACCCTAAAACCAAGCCGTCACCACTCAACACTCCAGAAAAAAAGTCTGTTACTCCTCTTAACTCATTTGAAAGGCCTGCACAGTGATCCCAAACAAAACGAGTGTGGGTGTGTGTGTGTGATTGAGTGTGTACATGAGTGTGAGACCGAGCATCTGCGTGCAATGGATGCCAAATTAAATCATTGTTTTCAGGCAGGCAGAACCATTGAAGAGCCTCAATCAGGAAGTCGAAGGTTTCACAAGTGACTTCATCAAAGCCTTTGTCGCAAGGTTCAAGGCCAATTATGTGCAATGCATGCAGGGTTTTCAGACAGTGGACACTTTGTGCCATTGGTCTCGAAGGAGCAATCCAAGAATGGAGGGTCTCTTTAGCTTGATGGCAGGCTTAGATAAATGTACTGATGATTCTTGAAGCTATCAAAGCTGACATTAATCTGAGGTCATGACCTGGATATCTAAAACATCTCTAGCCCTTCTGAGCACCATTACATCATTTTTTCACAGCTCAGTACTGTGATCTCCTTGAGGCCGAATGCTAATGAAAATTATGGCTGATTCTTCCCCCGAAAGTGCAGTTCCTAGGTCAGTTTTGCCTTTTGGCTCGTGATGACTCAGACCGTGTGGTGAGAGGATCAAGTTGACCTCAGACAAGTGTGTGCCTCATAATAATTCAGAGTGAGACAGAAACAGATGCATTAATCTCCATTAGTGCAGATGGGGAGCTAATCCTCAACTCCTCAATGGTGTGAGCGGGCAGATGCTCGGAGCGCCTTCAGTCCCTGTTCGGTTCAGAACCACAGCATAAACACTTCCCTGAAGGCTCATACAAGAGGTGTAAGTGAGCTGAACAGGTGTGGATTATTGATCTATAGCTTGTGAGATGTTTGCACTCAAATCTATACCTTTTTTAAGTTCCATATGGAAACGTATGCATCAGCTACACACTTGGAAATAAATATATGGTTATGATTGATGATGTCATCACTAGAGCTGGACTAATGTCCAATGGACCTCAAACTCACAGTATTCAGGATTGACGACTGTTATACTAACAGGTGTGACTCTCGAAATGTCCTGTTTAAACAACAGTTGCTGTATGTCTGTGTGGAAAGTGATAGATGGAATGACAGACAGACAGATAGATGGATAGAGAGATAGACAGATCACACCTGATCAATGGGTGATGGGATATTTTCAGGAAAACCGTTTGAAAAACAGTAATTGTTTTTTCCTGTAAAATTACTCACTTCACCTTTAAAGGGGGAAATAGGTGAACTAATTGCTTTTGCAGTCTTTCAGTCCACCAGGCAATGAAATAGCTAAAACTCACAACCAGAGGCATGAAAGGCCCGAACGAGTGCATGAAATTGGTGCGTGAAGCAGGATTAAAGCGTCTTAGTGTCACTGTCAGCTCTACGCATTTGAATCAGAAAAACGGAGACGGATATAAATAGGTCTGGCTGCAGATGCATGAATTAGGTTTTATTCATGCCACAGCCTTCAGGGCCTTGAAAGGGACAATGACGGAAGGAAAAAGAGGCCTTAATAATGGCACAAACATAAAAGGCTGTAAAAACCAATTTGAGGTATTTTCTTCAACTACTCCATATCACAGGAACACACTAGAGTGAGTCTCAGTTTTCTAACACGCATAGATGCACTCCTCGTCGTTCACGGGAGCAACATTTTTCCAAAGAGACATGCGGTGGCATCATGTAACTCCATATATCTTCAATGGTGTCCTTGCTATTGCAAAAGGGATGTCAGAAAATCAATCATGCGCTCAGTGGGGGAACCCATGAAATTTTAGCAGCGCTGATTGGCAGGAAAAAAAAAAGATTTTACAGAAGCAGACAACTGAACTCTGAGAATATAGGGACCATCTGGCTGAGGTTTGGTTGGAAGGAACGCTTTGATAGAAAGTGCAGAACTATTTTCAGGGAGGGAAAAGAGATAATGTTAGAGCTTTTGGAAGGAGAGAATTTGGTTGGGAGAAGTCAGCGAGACTATAGGGACATTTCGGCTGAAACTTGTCAAGACTAAAATTGATCAGTAAGTCAAAAAACAGTCTGAATGTGTCATCTATAGTCAGTGCTGCTATATTTGTACTTACCAAACTGTCCACTCCCGCCAGTGTGTGATTGGCATTATAGAGGGAATAGGTCAGCTGATACACCCCATCATTGGTTTCACTGTTTCCATAGAAACCAACTCCCACAGCAACACTGAAAAGTCAAAAGGTGAAAAGTTAAAATTAATTGTAATCATCAGGCCCTCACAGAGTATGCACATGCAGAAATCCACAGAGGGATTTCCACAGATCTGGAACACCGGTCATTCACAAAGGTTTACACTCTTGTATGATTTTTATTAAATGTTTTGGCTGGTTTTACCATGCTTTTAGCTTGGCGTGCACATTTTACCATGTTTAAACCCCAAAATAACAGCTGAAAATACCGGAAAAAAAATGCTCCTAAAATGTGCTTCATGCACTTGGTTGGTCTACACTTTAAGTAAAAGATACAGGATTGCAAATGTACACAATGATGATATTATTTTTGTAACATGTATGTATCATTACAGCGTTTATTATTAATAACTGGAACTAGCTTTTTTTATATTTCAGTTTTCATTTTATATATTCATTGTAATTTTAATTTAGGGTTCAGCAATTTTCTATGGGCTTTTGTTTTGACTATTTTATTTTTATTTTTATTTATATATTTAATTTTTTTTTTTTTTCAGTTATAGTAATCTTAGTACTTCAACTTAAATGAAAGTTAACAATGTTTCTTTGAAATATGTTTAAGTTTTATTTTTGCATATATTTTTATTTTATTTTAGCTTTATTTCAATTACAGAAAACGATTTTTAATAGTTTTAGTTAACAATAACAACACTGCTAAGTTCAAGTCATCAAATGGGACGAGCCAGTCACTGAGTAAGTCATGTCAGAAAATGTTTCCTGTGCTTAGATTAACATCATTTTGGACCGAAGAAGCTCTATATGGATCTAAAGTTAAATGACAGGGGAATTGAAGGCACTGTGGTAGGATGGGTGGTGCACGCGTGCCACATGCAGGTCTTTACAGGAGCCGTACTGAGCCAGAGGCTAATGTTCCCCAGACACAAACATAAGGGTTTGAGGAAATTACAAAAAGATGTTTTTTTTAGCGAGAGAAAGATAACCACGAGTTCAGAACAATAATACAATCACAACCATTATTATTGAGGGGTTAGTTCACCCGCCAAAAAAAAAACAAAAAAACTCTGCCGGTTCAAAAAGTTCATAAATAGACGGTAGCATTGGGGTGAATTCAGGGTGATTGGAACACTTTTTACTATTGAAATGACTTGGGAAAAGTGTCCCAATCAACCTGAATTCACCCTAAATCCACAGGAATTGAGCACATAAATCCATGTCTTCTGAAGAGACATGATCTCTTTATATGATGAGGAGGTTTAATGTGAATTTCATTCCTGCGTAATAATCAAGAAACTTTACTGCCGTACCATGAGTGCAGCAGGCGTAATGATATGACGCAGCACCTGAAAATAGTCCCCAGCTCGGTAACTTCCAACGTGACCGGGACTAAGTGCCTGCGCCTGCTGCACTCATGGTACGGCAGTAAAGTTTCTTGATTATTACGCAGGAATGAGAGTATAGTTCCTAGCCATATCAGCCTAGAAAATCGCAACTTTACATTTTCCGTCGGTCATAGTGCACGATGTAACTACAGAAGAGTCAAGTTTTAAATAGAAAAAAATATCGAAACACTTTGGTCATTTTTTTTTTGAGAAATGCTAATGGTCTTGTCCACTTCAATGATGTATGCTAAGCTATGCTAAAAGTGGTACCGCCAGAACCGCAGATCGGCTGAATGGATTCAAAAACGGTAAAACTCAACAGTTTAACTCTGGGGGAGTTGTAAAATGAGTATCCCTTTAACTTTAGCATTTAACTCGTTCCTTAACATTTTAGTAACCTGAAATGATTCCTAGAGAATCAAGATGATTTGTGCATCTTGTTTTAATTCTATCATCTTTTATTCACGCTCATGTTGTTTCAAACTTGTATTTCTTTCTCGTTTGACTTCTTCGGAAAAAGAAAAATTGGGGACAGCAGTCTCATAAAACTTACACTGAAGGAGGGGCCATATCTGGATACTAGAATGACAGAGAAATTGAGCTGGGAAACAACCACCAACCAACTACCCAAAACACCCTAGTATCATAACGGCAAGTTCTAGAGAGCTTCTACCACTATTTGGGCTTTATATTAAAAGTACCTGACTTGATATATCCAGTCAAATTGCACCTAGGAAGATATACTCATGATGTTTCACTGCAAACAACATAGTCCTTTCTCCAATCCAATTTCTCAAAATCAGACAATGGTCCAAATACAACCCATTTGAGATAAAGCACGAGCGAGCAAGCCATCTCCAATATCAGAGAAACAAGTTAATGAGTCTTTGGCATGAAACAGAGAACATAAGCGTGAGAGTCCATTCCCTCCACACCAAGCCACAATCTTCTCAACACTGGGAACAGGAAGCATCTCACATAGAAAGAATGATGTCATCAAAATGGCCAGGCTCATCTCTGTTCTCGGTATTTGGCTCATTGGTCCCCAGAGATCCTATGAGGTCAATAACACCGCACAGGAAGTGAAGTCATATCCCGCATTGTATTGTTAATATAGGGTGCCCTTTAAAGTTCATCCCTGGTCCACCCTCCTTTGTGTTAAACTTATATTTCACGTTTGGGACCATAATGAGCAGAGTAACGAAATGCAAAATCTGTTCTCGGTCCAGTGTCAGCAGAAGAGTATTTTAGATCAGACTGACAGCGTGGGACTCCTGGGGAGATGTAAAAGTTGAATGATTCCTCCAAAGCTTCTTGCCTTTGGAGTGGGTGAGGAGTCATAAAGACACTCACAAACACAAACACATAAAGACTGCACAGTGCCCTGAGGCCGTGTGCCGTCTTGCACCGAAACTACGCACGGGAGAGAATGTGTGCGGCCTGGAACAGGGGACTTCATTAAAATTATGGGTAGAGTGAATTCTCATTAGCTGGATGCCTCAAGCCAAACTGCATCATTCTCTTGATCCAGCTTTGATTTAAAACGTGCATGAGAAAATTGAGCTGCGTTGGGGAGAGGAAGGAGAGAGAGGGACAGAAAGAAATGGCAGCTTTCTCATAAAAATAGTGAGAGCTGACTAAAAGCGCCAGTTTCAATCAGTGTTATTACTGTTAACAGAAACCAAAATGAAGAATAAAACTTTAACTGAAAGTAAACATATTAGATGACCCAAATATATATAGTTGACATGTAGTTCCAAAGTTACTTATTGTTAGTAGAATGTCAAAAAGTGTAACCAAATATTATCTGTTTGAGTTTTTTATTTTTTGTCCATTCAGTGAAAGTCAATAGGCTCCGATGTTTGGTGGGTTCCCAAAGTTTTTCAAAATATCTTTCTTTGTGTTCTGCATTAGAAATAAACTGATTTGGAATAACATTAGGCAGAGTTAATGATGACAATTGTCATATTTGGGTGAATATCCTTTAAACTATATCATTTAAATCACTAGCGTTGGCAGCACAAAATTCTAAAACTAAAATAAACTAAAACACTGATAAAATTGTACAGTGGTAGAGTGAAATGAATTAACTGAACTAAAAACTAAAATAAAAAAAATCAAATCCATCAACCCTATAGCTCCAATTTGATTTTGGAAACAAACGCTGCATCCAAAATCTCAGGTACTTGGTGACCGTTAAATGGTAATGGTTAATGGTATGTAGTTTGAATGCGTTGTCAGTTGCTTCACTTCCATTCACAAATTCTGGGATAGTAAAGTGTCCATCGAATGCAACCTTCAGAAGCTCAGAGGAAGTAGTAGGGATAAGGGTACTTTTCGCCTTCTGTTTTATGACATACTACTCGTCTCACATACTGTTTTTCACATACTATATAGTAGAAAAGTAGGCATATTCGGAAGCAGCAAATTACATTTTACAAAGTATCGGCCCGCTGCAATGAACAGTTCAGAGGACGAATTAATGCATCAAACTGTTAGAAGATACTCAAAAGTTGAAAGTGCTTAGAAGCAAGATAACTAGATATAACTGTAAATTCTGTGAAATAATCAATAGTTATTTGAATGTAGAAATTAATTGAATGAATGATAAAAGCAAAACTAGCTGTGTGTGGTCGGTCACTTTCCATGTCAATCATGACTATCAAGACTATCAAAGTATCCCGTTCGTTCTTGCCAAGATGTAAAATGGATTAGGTCTTCAGACAGCCAATGAGGAGTTTTGAATTTTGCCTATGACAAAAATGCAATATTATAGGCAATTGCTCCCCATGGTTCATCACTGTCTCATCCATGCTTTTCAAAACCAAAGCACTAATTCCGTTTTTTTTTTTTTTTTTTTTTTTTTTTTTTACAAGAACCACAGAGCCTTAAGATGTTTCACCTTTATATGGTCAAAATAGTGCCAAAAAAGCTCTGCTCTGGCCTCAAAAACCAGGTCTGAAAGCAGGCACATAAATAATGGCTAAATAAAGCTTGTGCTTTTATCAACTGAATGGAGAAAAACAGAGGGAGGCATTACTGGGTAAAGTATGAAGTCAAATAGAGGAGGAGCATCTTTCACAGAATATGATTTCAGGGTATCCTCAGATGTCTCCTCTCCTGAAGGGGGCAGTGCTTTGTTACGATAGATTTGCGTTCCTTTATTCAATCGCTGGGTTCTTTGTTCATTCCACCACAGGGCTTTAAAACGTCAAGAGCCCCACATTACTAAGTAGGGGGTGGGCAGGCTTGTTTGCTGAAGCCATAACCATCTGTCAAGCCATCTCGGTCCTGCATGATTCATTAGAACATGACTGATGAACACAATATTGGTCATTCACCCTCAAACTGTAGGCTACAACTTCCTGCTTCATCAAGTTCTTTAACATGAAAAACGACAACACATTTACATGAAAACTACAGTATTGGTGATATTTAAATCAGATCGAATACAGTGTGAACACAGTGTCAAAGTAAAATAACAAAAACAATACATTTTACAAAAAAAAAAAAGTCAAAATGTTTTGAGAAAGTGACAATGTTATTACAATTTAATCATGTTTTGAGAATAAAGTTATAATGTTACAGGAATAAAAATGTACAATTAGGAGATTAAACCATTTTTTATTAATGATGAATATCACAATAGCAATAGAACAAATCTGTTTTAATGTGAGATGGATTTAGTCAAATCATAATTTAGGATAGTATGATCCACTTCAATTTGATAAGTCATCAAAAGTCATGATAAAGACACTGATTTGAAAATGACTCAAACTCATTGACTGCTCCTGGCTAAGCAACGGTCAATAAAGAATAATTTAATGACTAGGCTAAAGTGTGCTGATCTAGTTTTATCGCCATCAGCCATATGCTGAACAGCGGGTGTCAGAACTGAACTATTACCCCTCACACACGCCAAACAGGAAGATGACAATAGGTTACAGATGTTAGAGAGCAGGTGAGAGTGTGGCAGAAAACAACTGGTGAAGCACAGCAGGATAAGAGATCCTGTGAATCAGCGAAGGCTTCTATGACATTTGTGGAGGTCATGTCATCAGGTGGAGAAACAATAGCAGCTGTGGCATGTGCAAAGGCTGTTTTTTTTTTCCAGAAAAATAGCAACTGGAATTCAACTCAACTTCATTCTATTAATACAAATGTTTATGTTTTTAATAATAGTTTTTATAGCGAAATAATAGAGTAAATTACTCACCCTCTTGACATTGCAATCCCATATTATTTATATTATAGTACATATACACACATATATATATATATATATATATATATATATATATATATATATATATATTATACACATATATATATTAGGGCTGTCAAACGATTAATCACGATTAATCGCATCCAAAATAAAAGTTTGTGTTTACATAATATATGTGTGTGTACTGTGTATAATTATTTTGTATATAAATGCACACACGTATATATTTAAGAAAAATATGTTATTTATATATAAAATGTTTATATTTATATAAAATATACATTATATATAGGCTACATTCAGTCTATATACAGTATATACATGCAAATATGTCTTAAATACACATGCATGTGTGGGTATTTATGTTTTAAAAATAATTATACACAGTACACACACATAGTATGTAAACACAAACTTTTATTTTGGATGCGATTAATCGTTTGACAGCCCTAATATATATATATATATGTATATATGTATAAAGAACCCATATATCTTTGTTTAATATCAAGTTATAAATGGTATATTAAATATGTAATTTCATTTTAAATATATATGCATATTATGTACTAATTTAGTTTACCCAATAAATATATATATATATATATATATATATATATATATATATATACACACATGAATAATAATAATAATAATAATAATAATAAGGGTTTGTGGCATCAAGAGGGTGAGTAAATTATTATAAAAATATAACGATGTATTATTAAATTATTTATTATTTATTATTAAAAACAAAATAAATACTGAAGGCTAGTCATTACTATTTAGTGCTTTATTTCATTTTCCTTTAATTAAAGCAGTTAAAAATGCTCTTCATGTCGTGATCTAAGCAACTCTTGAAAATGAGCAGTACATCCGAACGCAGGGGAACCATGGCAACACAAGCTGTAGATTACCAAAACATCAAAACACCAATGCTATTGCCCAACTCCTGTCATTCAGCAATATAATGGAGAAAATAAAAGAATATTGTGTAGTCACAATGGCACTGTATATCTAGAGTGGCATCTCGGAAAGCACCGTCTGCGATTAGGACCAGTTCCGCTTGCACAAAATACTAGACATTGTGGTGTTATTGCTAATTTGCAATTGATTGTTTTCTCTTCTTCATCATCATCATCTTCAACTTTGTTTAAATAAAGTTTTGATTTCTGAAAGTTATACAATATGTTTTTATACTGAAATGAAAATGTATCTCAAAAGATCAAGGACAACTTAATTACTCATGATATGAAACAATGAAACTGTATAAAACCCTTTAATGACATTTAAAAACGGATGATTTATCATTTACAAAATTCTGAAGATCACCTGAGAACAATCTAGGACCCTAAAGGGCTCCATCATTTCATACTGCATGATCTGAGACTCTCACTGAGACAGAATATTGATTTGGAGCCAGATAGTTGACTTGAAGGTTTTGTATTAAATGCACACTTCTATCTACTTGTTCACCCATCATTCCAACTAAACAAACAACCCTATAATCTACTTCAGGACACTGCAGCAACACTTCTGCTACGAACCACATTAACGTTTAACGAAGATTAAGTCAGTCTTGCTGAAACATGCCAGTTTTAGCAAAAATACTTAAATAATAGAAGGAGAGGTTAGAAGTGTTAAATGCAAAGTTTACAAAGTTAAATGACTGTATACAGAAAACAAAAAAACAACAGACAACCTTCAGTGAACAATAAATGTATAGGATACCAACAATGTCTCCAAGGTGACAATGGTGAAAGTTTAGAGAATCACCAATCTCAAATTTAAGCAAATTTCATATGAAGCTGAATATTAAATATTCATATTTATATATTTACAAGGAGTTTGTTGGGAAAATAAAATTAAGCAATTATACAATGAAATGAAACGCGCATATATATATATATATATATATATATATATATATATATATATATATATATATATATATATATATATATATATATATATACACACACACACTGAACAAACTTATAAACGCAACAAATTTGCCCCCATTTCATGAGCTGAACTCAAAGATCTGAGACTTTTTCTATGTACACAAAAGGCATATTTCTCTCAAATATTGTTCACAAATCTGTCTAAACCTGTGTTAGTGAGCACTTCTCCTTTGCCGAGATAATCCACCCACCTCACAGGTGTGGCATATCAAGATGCTGATTAGACAGCATGATTATTGCACAGGTGTATATATAGAGAGAGCTTGTGATATTTATAGATATTTAGCCTATAGATTTATAGATGAAATATCATAGAAAGAGTAAAGAAAAAAATATTTAATAAGTTATCTAATATATTTTTGGTTATCCAACCCATATACAAAAGTATGCAATTCCTGATGTTAAACTCAGACCATGCTTTTGCATTTAACCCAAGAGTAGGCTCTGTTTCACCACAGGAGGTTTCAGAATACAGAGAGTCGTAATGCTAACTTAATAATATCAACACAGATGAGTGTCATGGGACTGAGAGGATGGTGCCCTCATAAACATACACACACTCATACACACACTAACTAATTCAATCGAGCACTTTAAAGCTCAGCATTTCTCCAGCAGCGGTGGGATGATGTAACAGCTGGGATAGTGCCTACTGTGAGACTGGAGCGTTGAGATAGATTAGGTAACTCTCCGTCTGCTATTGGCATGTCAAAGTAACAACTATTTACTTTAAGAAAGCTCTGTGTAGTGAAGCTCCCAAGAGTTAAAACCTTGAAAGCCTGTGAATGTGGATATTAAGATACTAATTTCTGCTGACCAATTCACAGCATGAAACCAAAACGGACTCTAGTTACTTTCTTAAAGGCATAGCTCGTTCAAACTTAAAAAAATTTGTGTCATTCCATGAAATTAAAATAAAGGGGAGACTATACGCAACAATCTTATTGTGTAATTTTTAAATCAAACTGTTATAACTCAATCTTCCGGTGAAATATATACATGCATACACATACATTTATTTTACAAAGATAGTCCCTCGCAAAAAGGTTATAACACTTTGGGGTCCACGCCATCAAAAGACTTGAAAACCCCTCGCATAAAGCAATATAATTGATCCATGCATTTCAAGTCTTCTGAAGTCATAGCTTTGTGTCACTGATAATCTTTCCATAACCAAATCGCATTTACGCATTAAAAAAATGCAGGAGGGAGAAAGATATTTAAAAGCTGAAACAGGGTGAGATTTTTACCAACCTATATTTCAGTTTTTCATTTTAACATTGTTATTATATAGCTTAAGTCATATGGACTCTTTTCTTAGTTCTTTTATGCTGTTTTTTTTTTGGTCCTTCTTTGAGCTTGACAGCCATGGTCACTAAGAACTGAAGCTGTGAAGAAGTGAATGCCACTCGTTCTTAATGGATGACGGAGGCAGAAATCTGCAGTGTCTGAGCAGAAGGCAAAGGGCCGTCTCGGTATGTCCCAGGCTATTCAACCCCCTGTTAAAATCCTAAATACTAGTCAAACTCCGAGTGTTCCCACAACCCCTCCTCCAACTCAGACCTGACAGACAATGTGGTCCGAAACAAAACTGGAGTGTTTCTATCGCCGGTCAGCGGTATGGGGTTTAGACAGGAATGTAGATCGCTCTGCATCTGAGCAGAGCAGCACTACCTGAAGTGACCCAGTGAACAATCGTTTTTATAGAGCAAGAGAATAAACTGAACCTCTCTGAGAATGAAATTGAGAGCAAATGAGTGTGAGAGAGAGAAACAGAGGCTGTCTCTTTACTAGATTGTCTGTCTGTTAAGTCTCTATAGCCAACAAAATAGAGCAGTTATTTGAGCCTCTCCTGTCTTTCTCACTTCAATATTATAGGAGCCATACCATACATATTTTTGGGCCAAAATAGTTTAGCACCTTAACACAGTGTCTTAACCAGTCACGATGCGATAAGATTCCAGCGACACAACACCAGACACGCGAAGAGACGAAACCAATCAAAAAGCACAGCCAATCAGAACAGCGGGAGAACATTTTTCAAATGTGGAAAAAGTTTGGCGTTTTAAAAATTAGTGTGTTTTTGGCATTTATCACTGAAATGAGGTGAGTGAGTGAGTGAGTGAGTGAGTGAGTGAGTGAGTGAGTGAGTGAGTGAGTGAGTGAGTGAGTGAGTGAGTGAGTGAGTGAGTGAGTGAGTGAGTGAGTGAGAGAGAGATGGAAGAGACAAAAAGCTAAATAAAAAAATAAAAAGAAGGTGGGGACATAATGAGGAAGATATGTCACCAGGAAGTTATGAGCTAATTTGCCAAAGGGGATTTTGCTAGTAGCTGCCATGTTGATTCATCACTCATTTCAAATCATGTGACAGATGACAACACCAAAACCCTTTTTAATAAAATCTTCAATTTTATATTCTGCTCATCCATTCCACAATGAACATATAAGCAAATCATTCTCCCATATATTTCTTACACATACACTTGAGTGCTTAACTATGCTGCCTGCATCTTGAGCGGGTTTATCTCGTGTGAGAACAGTGGGTGGTACGTACCAGCAGATGAGTCCGGCAGCAACAGCAGCCCAAGTGACACAGCAAGAGTTGGATTTCTTACTTTCCTCTTCCTCCTCATCCTTCCGACAGCAGCACAGGCAGCTCAGGTAGATGGCCAGACACAGCAGATTCACACCAAGCCCAGCTGCTGCTACACAGCCCAGGAAGAGGAGCGACTGAAACAGAAAACAAACAAACAAACAAACAAACATGAGTCTTTGTTAAAAGAGACATATGAGGCAAAACTGATTTTTTTTCTTGTTCTTTTGAAATGAAAGAGTTTGATCTCATATGCCATTCATAACACAAAGCTCCCTTATCATCAGTCCACATAATATGGAAACTAAAATTCTCTGAGTTGTTCAGAAAGCGTCACTGCTATGATATCTGAATCATCAGTACTTTAACAATTGACCAACCGTATTTACATAAATACAAATGCATATTCAGTTTACACCTCTTAAAGTCAACATGAAATCCAAATTGATGTCCTGATGCATGTTTTTTTGTCTTACTGTGTACAATTTATCTATGCATTTTTTTGTTTCACGATCCAATCAACGCCTAATGGACAAAAATCAAACCCTGTCCAAAATGTTTCCTTATTCCTAATTATTTCTCTGTGAAATAAATCAGATTACGCAAGTAATATGGGTTATGAATGCTGTTGGGACTGGGAGTTGTGAAAAATATGATACACCGGTGTTTTGCCAGATGAGAAGTTTAACTATGTATCAGCTTTTTACTATTTTAATTCATTTTATAACTGTATCATATATCTCTTTTAATTTATTTTATAACAGTTTTAATTTTCCTTGCTTTGATTATTTTAATTATTTTCTGTAAAACACTTTGAAGCACTTAGCAAACTTTTAGTCATAATGGTGTTGACTTGCATTCTTGGGTGCAAGAATTCAAAGAGTAATGCTGCGTCCCAATTCGCATACTATCCGTCCTAAATTGTATTCGAAAATAGAATTAGTGCGTCCCAAATCGTAGTATGTTGAAATGAGTGTCCCAAAGAGACCCGGATGGTCTACTATATCCGGTCAGAATCCGAAGTGCAGATCATTGCACACTCTTACGGCTGATATTGCCCACAACCCATCGCGCGTTGGACGAGGATTCGGTTAGAACTACAAACACGAGTGAAAAGTGTTCAAAAACTACAGACATGGAGGACGCGCGAGTCCGGCGGTTGTGTAGAGAGGTTTAGATAAAGGGGTTTGAGTGATTAATTATCAGTATCTAACCTGACGAAAATGTATTTATTCAATGTTGTCCACATTATATTCCATCTGCAGCAGCATTGTGAACTTTTGCAAAGATACGTTTAGCCATTAACTTTTAAATGCATTATTATATTCAAATTCCAAACACATGAGGAGAGTCTCAGCATGAAAGACCCATGACTGGCAGATAAACGTGCTACAACATTTATCTCCGAAATGTTAAGAAGTTATATTAGATTGAATGGAGGACTTTAACTGTGACGAGATGATTGACAGGGCAGTTTACGTGATAGGATGCACGCGACAGAGCTGTCCGTTAAAGATGACAAAGTAGTATGTCCCAAAGCTTGCCTACTCTTTTGATATACACTCAAAAGTATGTACTTTTTCTTCACAAAAAGAGTACATACTTTTAGGGCATAGTATAAGTAAGCGAATTGGGACGCAGCACAAATGTTTAACGGGAGTGAGTTACTTTCGGTTTCCAGGGAAGGATCCAGCGCATTGTAGGCAGTGGCTCAAGGCTGCAAAGTATCGTAAATGTAGAACGCCTCGATGGATACACTGAAAAACCTCGGAGCTTGTAATCTACAGTTCAAACTGGATGACCACGAACACAGTGTTTTAGGCAAAACCGAGGGTAAAAAAAAAATGAAAGAAACTGCCAATACATTTTGCATTTCTCAGTTTAGGTAACTGGGAGAATGAGTAAACAATGTTCCTTTACATATGCTCTGTAACAATACAAAGAGAGTTGCAGAAAATGGACCTTTAAAAACATTAATAATAAATAGAATCCTAATGCAATCTTTACATACACAGTACAAACATGAAAATCTCAGATGCAGCCAGTACATTTTACTATATTTAAAGCTCCCACGTGTACTACCTGTGACCTTGTCTGCTAATGCAAGTTTCTCATTAATGTCGAATGAAGTCACGACCTCCTGAGATGTTTTCCGAACACAGACAATGCATTGCACTGATAACGCAGAGGTCTTTACTGGTTGCAACACACTGTCATATAACTTAAAGTTCCAGTTGATAAATCCAGGGCTATTTTAGTCCCACAGCCTTTAATGGGGGCACAAGGTAGCGTGTTGCTCCGCCAATGTTTAGTACACACCACCGTTAAAGGAGCATGATCTCATTTCTGGCAGTGAAAACGATCTTAACTTGGTTGAAAACATTCACCCAGAAAGGAATCTATAGATTTTAAGCAGTGACTGGGGATAAATATGACAACTGATGGGGCAGTACAATTATTCAACAAAAGGCACACTCGTATACACACACCATGTCATATCCCATCCTCTTCTTGGCTCTGAAGGGGATGGAGAAAGTAGGACAGCTATAGCAAGCAGCCCCAGAGTCTATATTTGCTGCATCACCATCCCTGTTTCTTGCATTGTCTGTCTCTTTCGGTTACATTCAACACTGTCTCTTTCATCCTCTGGGTGGTGGGACATCCTAAGCCATCTGCTTCACTCCCATTTATTAACGCTAAGACTAACAGGTCAACCAATATACCCACAACTCCAACTGCATTCCTCCACTGTGTGAGAGAAACTAGTCAGAAATAAGAAAATTAGGTTAAACAATATAATTTCATTTGAGATTATATAAGGACTGTAAATATTATAACTAATGGTTCAATCAACAGTCTATCAATGGGCAACTTTATCCATCTTGACCCGTCCCACCCAGTACTCTATTAGCATTGGCCATTGAAAAACTCATAATGATCATAAAGGTGCATTCACCACATGTCGAAATTCTCATAACTACAACATTGCGACTTGTAAAAAGAGTTTACGTCCTCATAGAACTTTTAATAACAACTTGTAAACTTTGATTTGTCTGAGAGCTCCGACTTGTACCACCTGACCGCTGCAGCGTCACCCGGAAAAAAAATCAAAACTGCAGCGGCTTCAACAGTGAAACGTAGTTAAGCAGTTATTTCATATTCTTTCTGTTTAATAATAACAACATTGACTATTTATAATGTTTTAATAATACAAGAATAATCTGAAAATAAACAAGACATACAATGTCTATTGATTACTCAAACTACACCAATTACTTGAGACGTTAAGAGTGTAATTAATAGTGTTGCCATCAAAACACGCATACCGCTAAATTAACAATTACCAATTATGAATGAGCAAATGAGATTTTCAGAAATTAAACTAAAATTATTTTGTTCTATATTCACAATTTCATAATTGATCAGTTGGCCAATATACACTACCGTTCAAAAGTTTAGGGTCAGTACGTTTTATATATATAACATTATATAATTATGACAGTAAAGACTTGTACATTGTTACAGAAAAAATCATATATTTCAAACAAAAGCGTTTTTGTTTTTTATTTCTGAAGGATCATGTGACACTGAAGACTGAAGGAAAGGATGATGAAAATTCAGCTTTGCCATCATAGGAATTATTACATTAAAAAAAGTTATTTTACATTGTAACAATATCAAACAAATTATTTTTGATCAAATAAATGCAGCCTTGGTGAGCATAAGAGAGTAAAACACATTTTGACTAGTACTGTAGTAGACCACCAATCACAACAAGCATCAATATGTATCTATTAAATGTCAGATATTTAAGCAAAATGCATGATGAACCCCACAGTGTCTCATTTCAGCCACATTGTCTGAAAAAGATGAGTCTGTGTAAACCCCTCCTCCACCTTTGAGGATGGTGAATTCCCCATCAGGCCTTTGTGAAGGGTAAATAGGGGTTGATGAAGGTACTCTGATGAGGAAATGGGGGGAGGATGTACACAGACTGCCACAGGGGGGTCTTATGGGAGGGGATGGGGCACATTTTAGGGAATGAGTGTGTGTTTTCATTCTCACTGAAGAGTGGGGATTTGCGTGTGTGTGTGTGTGTTTGTGTGTGTGTGCATGTGTATCAGCAAAGGAAGCAGTTGGTGTGGAAACAAGGGGAGAAAGACAGGCATTATGTTTACTGCTTTTGGGCAGAGACAGGAAAAAAACCCACATAAATAAACATCACCATGGCAACCTCCAGGTCCTCTCTGCCCTTGTAGTTAAGTCCTGGGACAAAGTGAAAAGAGGAATTATCATAGACTATTTTAATGAAAAAGCGTGCGACTACATGACTGGAATTACCCAGACTAAATCCTGTGATCTTCGTGAACTACGAGAAACTTGTTTTGTCTGACAGGGAAAAGCCTAAGAGATTAATTATGGGTGGTATAAGCAAAATCTTATATCATGGCAACATTAACAGTATACATACACCATAATAGGTATTTTGGCAGAAAATTCAAAAACAATGTGTTTAAATAGCTCAGATAAAGTATATTATCTTTTAGATATAGTCCGAAGACTGGAGTAATGACAGCTGAAAATTCAGCTTTGCCATTTTATGAATAAATTAGGCTAGTACATTACAAATCCGTTAAAACTCTAATAATATTTCACAATATTACTGCTTATATATATATATATATATATATATATATATATATATATATATATATATATATATATATTTTATTTTTTATTTTACATCAAATAAATACAGCCTCGTGAGCATAAGAGATACATGTGTATTTGTATATAACAGTGAATTAAATACTGTTATTTGAAGCTCAATGGATTGCAGACCAAAAGATACAATTAGTCATAACAAATGATTATGTCTGGCATGAGTGCAAAAACAGCTTCACATTAGGTAAGAATCAATACAATAAAACAAATATTATAAAAATGGAGGGGTCTTCCTCATCTTGGCTTAACTGATACACGTCCTGCTCTATATTTTCACATTAATGCCTGTTTAAACGGCCACTATTGCCAAGACAATATATCTAGCATAGTGCAGTAAGATACTGTTAGACACGTCTCCCTCCCCTGTTGCATATATCCGTGACATACCTTTGATATACTACACATATATGCCCTACACAAGATATACAGGTAAAGAAATGGAGAACTGAAGCCCACAAAATGATGCAGAGAGTGTAAACAAGAAGGATAAGAAGTGGAGAGAAAAATATTGCATGTTTTTGCACAAGAGAGACGGACAGAGAAGGAAGATAAATCATGCAATAAAGATTCAGAGCCATTATTATGAATACAATGAATCGCTTCAGAATACATTTGGAAAACGCATAAACAACACCCGTGCCGTGTTGCAGCCTTATCTGGCCTTACCAATGTTTTCTCGGTCACAAACATACACACTAGCACAGCAAAAGTGAGTGTGTAATTATAATAGTCAAACAAATACAATGTGCACGCACACACAAAGAGTGTGCATTAATACCAGGCAGACATGAATAATGGAACACCTGCATTATCCTCTATGGAAATAGAGGCAAAGAGGAATTATTTACACACTCCCACACTTCTTCACCAAGTCATTTCCACCCTCCCTTGTCATTCAAACACACAAACAGACGGGACACAACAAGACAGAGCTGGTTTTCAATTAGCCGCCCCTGATACTTGCAAATGTCCACAGGATCACAGCACAGGGTTCCCACACCTCCACACCAGAAAGTGATTGCACTCACTCTCTAGCCAATATTTTAGGGCCAAGTAAAAATATGTCTGTGAATTTTCATGATTTTAAAATTCCCTGACTGTGGAAACTTCCCCCATTATGCTATGTTCCTAATTTTGTTTTGGAGGTCTCCTACAATATGCTCACGTGCATCCAAGGTCAAACACACTTTAATTTGATCATAATATACATTGCAGCTAGCCTGACGTCATCATACTCAGATTCTAGTCAAAATATGAGTCTGATACCGTTCCATTGGGCTGTGATTAAGGGGTGTGTTTCAACCCAACCAGGAAAGAAAATGCCTGCACTCAATTGGATAGACCTAGTGTTGGTCAAGTTACTTGGAAATAGTAATTAGTTACTGATTACTTCTCCAAGAAAGTAATCCAGTTACTTTACTGATTACTTATTTTAAAAAGTAATTAGTTACTTTACTAGTTACTTTACTAAGTTACTTTTCAAAAACATGATGCACGACCTGAATACGCTATAAAGCAATAGACCTTTCAGCCTAATTCTATTCTTTCTGCATATTCCATCATCTAATTTAATCAAATGAAACACTCTTTTTTTTAAACTTGTTTTATTAGTTTCAATATTTTAACTTTATGCACATTGCATCAAGCAAAAATTTTATAAATGCAACAGTCTCAGATTTTTGATGAACATTTAAACCTATTTTCTGCACATTCCACCATATTTTAATGAAATAAAGAAAGTCCTTCTTCTGTTAGCTTATATTTCTGCATATTCCAGCATATAAAATAAATTTATTTTTTGTAAAATCCTTCATTCGAATAGATATAAATAAAATACAGCAATAAAATAATTAAAATGAAAGTCTCTCCTGACTGTTTTCCAAATTATTAACACTTACGTCTTTTAACAGTAAAGTGCAGAGAGGAGTCAAAATTAGTTTACCAAAACAGCCATGTCATGTCAGTTGGGGGTTCAGGGTTTTTTTCAGTAAGTTTCACATTCCTGTGCCGGCTTGCGGGTGCTTGCTCAGATTTGAGGTAGAATTTTGACATTCTCCAAAGGGGGGTCCTGTATCTAGATCAGGATTACTTGATTACACCTTACTTCTAACGCGTTACTGCCCATCAGTGCCTACAACTAATCAGAGCAAAGGAGTAAGTGACGCATGTTCTTCATTCATCTTTCCGATCAACAAATGCCTTGATTGTGGTTCTCTGTTCCTCTTTTAAAATGAATGCGCTGTTGATATCTTCTATAACAGACACGATGGCGGAGTCTACACATCTCAATTCTCCAGCGGCAGCCATATTTGTTGTAAACGAATTCAACCCAAGCGCTCTTTGGTGACGTGGATGATTACGTTACTGTTGATCATCTGTCCATCATCGTATTAAGCCCGTCCTGACAATTTGATTGGTCCGAACAGCTCTGGTTCGAACATAGTTGCTCCACAACGGATCAAGTCCAGACCGAACTTCCCGACCTCAAATGTTGTGGGCGGGGCTAAGTTCGGCTGGCATCCAGGCTACATGGCAGCATCAGTGCCTGAACCAGTTCGATAAAGGATTCGGTCTCTCTAAGCCCTTCCTTTCTCAGAGCCTACTCTGCTCTGATTAATCAGAAGGCAAGTCTGTTGTGGCTGGTCTATGGTCATTATGCAAATTTGTTACAAACCTACGGCGGTTACTGACCGTTTCAGACAGTTCAGAATTGGATCTTTCTTTTGGGGGACAATAACTTTATCGTGCACTTTGATCTTCGAAATTTTGCTGATCGTTTACATTCACAAACAGCAATATTACATGAAAGGTAACATCTGAAAAAGCATAATATGGGCATTTTAAAGACAACATGATTTGGAAAACAAAATTTCACTCATTTACTTTCTCAAAAATCCTTATTGTAAAAGATTCATAATGGGTGCATGTCCAAAAGTGTTATCAAATTGTAAAAACCGAATAACCTTTTACTTTCCAACCAGCTCGACTTTACATGATGAAATCAAGTCCCGCCCACATTTTATTTTTTTACTGAACATCCTGTGTCACTCAGAAATACATCAGATTACATATGGAAAAATGGGTTTCGAATGGCGTTTCATGTTGAGCCCCCTCAGAAAGCGGCATGCTTTTCTGTGCTTGTTAAGACTTTGACTGTAAATAAGGGAAATGTTGCTGACAGGTCTTCCATAACATTGTTATACGTTTCTGCTTTGCTGTGGTTAAAAAGCAACCACCCTGCCTCACCCACGTTTTGTTTTTGCTTTACTTTTATCATTTCATTTCTGTAGTCCATCCATCTTATAGCATCCATAAGACACAGAAAGACGTCTGGGAGAAAGAAAGAGGACAGGCGAGAGAAGGACGGGTGGGGAGAAAAGGGGGAAAACGATGGGGGAAGAAGAAAGGACAGTAAAGAGATGGGTAAACGCACAAGTAGGGAGCTGGGAAGGAGGGTGGAGAAGATAGTGTGAAAGAAAAAAATGGGAAGGACACAAGGGAGGGATAAAAGGGGTTCAAACAGAGGATTATGGGAATAAAGTGGCATGGAATCTCCACGAAAGAGAACAAAGGACACAACGCAGCCCATGTGAATGCAATTTCACATCCTCACTCACAACCACCCACCGACCCTCGGTCAAAAACACTGCTGTCTTTCTCCAGGAATGAAGTGCTCAGCATCTCTTGTTGTTCGATATAATAAAGTTTAATTGAAGCCTTAAGGAAATGACTGCTGAAACAGAGCTTATTCAGAATGTGATGACAATACAGTATGTACATTCAGCATCCTTTCTCACAAGACTGTATAGCAGTTGACCCTTAATGTGTGCATATGCTGTCTTAAGTCTACTGTCCTTTTTTTAATCAATTTAACGAATCCTTGCTAAATAAAAGTATTTCTATCAACAAAATCTTACTGACCCCAAACTTAACTAATTACATAATGCTTGTATTTGCTTATAAAAGAAGTTATCAAACCTGAAACATAATACAACAAATAGCAGTTTTCTCTATCTCAAATGCTATACGGTCAAAATCTGAAATGCAATTTGGCTTTTTTGCCTGCTTGGAAACGGATAGATGGATCCAATTTCAAAATTATTTAGGCACATTAACATCAACCACACCAGTTCTCAGGCACAAGAAGTTGTTTTCATGTACAAATACTTTTCATAGCTTTCAACACAAACAGACCTGGGTTATTTCAGTTCAGTGATTCGGTAAAGTGCTCCGTCATGTTCTTTAGCTTGTTTGCATAGAGTGTCCACTACATTCATAGACCGATTTTCCCTCGGGGTCACTGACATACAGCTCAACCTGAGCATAGCTGGCTACAGGCCTGGATAAAACACCCTTTTCAAATGCCAATCACACAGTCTCCATGAACAGGCAGGCTGTAAAACTGGACGTAAATGAGCTTCCACAGACAAAGCCTTTAAGCTTTGAGGAACAAACAGGACAGATTCAAGTAGTTTGCTGCCTGAGGGGAGATATATATTGAGGCAAACAAGAGTCAAATAATACTGGAGATTGAGACTTTTAAACAGAATAGACAGAATATTTTTTTCACATGGAGGAAATGGATGACTGATCCCAGGGTCAGGTTTGAAGGTGGCCAACAATTTCCAGAAAGACGGGTATACGTAAGAATGTAAACGAAGCTGCTCCAACATGATATGTGTTCAAATATGTGTTGCTTCTCTGAGAAAGAGAGATGAGCCCAACAGGTTTAGGACACTTGAGACTTGTTATAAACCAGTATCTTGTATCTATACTAGCATCAGTGACCATGCACACTAACTATAAGAAACACAGGCTGAATCCCAATTCCCATACGATGTGTCCTATTATAGAATGAAAGATTAGCATTAGTGTGTCTCAACTCATATTAGCACGTTAAGAATAGTATGTGAAGGATGGCCAGATCGTGACCTATTTCCAGTGAATTTGTCATGGAAGTGTGCATCCGTGCAAGAGATCAATAAATAAAAACTTTTAAAACTTTCTTGAGCAACAAATCAGCATATTAGAATAATTTCGGAAAGATGCGCCACTGAAGACTGGAGTAAGTAATGATGCTAAAAAATTCAGTTTTACCATCACTGGAATAAATGACATTTTTAAATACATTGAAATAGAAAACAGTTGTTTTAAATTGTAATAATATTTCACAATATTACTGTTTTGCGGTATTTTTGATCAAATAAATTCAGCCTTGATGAGCACAAGAGACCTTTCAAAAACATGTAAACTGTATGTCTACTCTCAAAGCTAATCTACAAATCAGATTTTTTTTTACTAAACATGCAGTCATGTGGTGCAAATTGTTTTGATTCCACAGTGGGTGTGGCTACCCAACTCTCCAGAAAGAGAAACAAGATATCTCATCACCTGTAACTTGTTGTGACAAGTTAGGAAAAAACACTCAAGCCGCATTCACACTGACAGTGCTAGAGGTTGCCAAGCATCCAAACTGTTCAAATTGGACCTTCAAATGGTCAACTTCACTCATATTGCTGAAAATCTCCAACCGTCATGAAAAAAACATGTCTCTCCAAAACGTTATCAGTGTGAACAGCCCTTCAGATTTACACACTTAAAAGATTCAGTGGTGTAGAATTAATTAGAATTATGCCAAAAAAAAGTTCTAAATAAGGAGAAATGTCTTAAATGATTGCATAATACTTTCATCTTTAATGGGTTATTTCAAAAATGAATTTAAACTAAATTAATTAAATGATCCCATGTTGGGAACCGATAAGTTATATATATATATATAAAGCGCTCCTTACCCATTAAGGTTCTATAGAAGCTTTACAGTATCACAATAAAACACTGCCAAAGAATTGAGACAGTTATTTGATGAAGTATCGAGATGTTAATTAATTATATTAAATATTAAATTAAGGTATATTAAAGAAATGTCTTAATACTGGTGTAGTATTTGTCATTTCCAGTGCAAAAAATGTACTTGGTAAAAGTATTCAAATTGGGATTCATCCATATTTTGTAGAGCTAAGCAGTGGGATGTGCTTTCTGTGGAAGTCCTGAGCCAAACTTCAGCTATGGTCACAGCAGGTGGAGGACAGCTGTGTGGAGCACACTGCTGGGAGCTGGGAAAGAACTAGACTCGTTGAAGAGCGACATCAACCTATTCAGAAATTGTACAGTTTTATGCTCTTTGAGGTACAGAATTACATTTTACATGATCAAATTGAGTAATATGCCTCAGGGAAAGTCAGCGTATTATGTATTAAAACCATTAAATAAGCCATTAAAGGGATAGTTCACCCAAAAAAGAAATTTTTGTCAATAATTACTGACCATCATGTTGTTCAAACCCCGTAAGACTTTCGTTCATCTTCGGAACACAAATTAAGATATTTACACTACGTGAACTCACTCGAGGCCCACAGAGAAGGAAATTAATAGTTGAATAAAGTCGTTATTTGTGTTTGTTTTTTTGCGCACAAAAAGTATTCTCGTCGCTTGATAAACTTAAGATTGAGCCACTGTAGTCACTTGGACTATTTTAACGATGTCTTTAATAACTTTTCTGGGCCGGCAAGTTTCGATCCCTTAAGAAGCCTATGGAGGAGTGATCCAGCTCTCAGATTTAATAAAAAATATCTTAATTTGTGTTCCGAAGATGAACGAAAGTCTTACGGGGTTGGAACAATATGATGGTGAGTAATTACTGACAGAATTTTCATTTTTAGGTGAACTATCCCTTTAAACATCAATGAAAAAAAAAATGTATGCTAATGTAATCTCCAGGTGATTTCCAAGATCTCAGTGAAAGAAAAACAGCAAATAGTTTCAGTAACCAATATACCAGGATATTTGAGAAGATTCCAGTGTCAAGGCAAGGCCATGAGGGGCCTGGATGACTGGGGTTTTACAGTAAACTGAGTAAAGCAGAGGCAAGCTTTTAGGAAGGTCCACAACGGAGCAGTCAACCTCTCTCGATTCTGTCCTCATCTCTCCTACACTGCTTTTGAAAGGGAGTAGGGGGTTTGGGGGGCAACCTCGGGGGGCTTTTCCAACACAGTGCGCTCGGATGAACCTCCCCAGCCTCACAGCTGGGACATCATTAACTGAGCGGAGCAGGTCATGGGCTTTGGGCGAATAAAGAAACAGCAAGGAGACACAGAGAGGAAGAAAGAAAGATGATAAGGGCACTGCAGAATACTGTTACATACACCAATGTTCAAAATTGAGGTTAGAAAGATTGATTTTTTTTTTTTTTTAAAGAAAATATCATAGTTTCCACAAAAATATTAAGCAGCACAACCATTCTTAACTGTAATGATAAGAAGTATTTCTTGAGCACCAAATTAGCATATTAAAGTGATTTCTGAAGGATCATGTGACACTGAAGACTAGAGTAACGATGATGAAAATTCAGCGTTAGGCATTACAAGAACAACTTATATTTTAAAATATATTAAAATGGAAACGGTTTTTAAATTGTATTTAGGGCTGGGCGATATAACCAAAATCTTATATAACGATATGAGTAACTTTGTATCACGATAACAATATCACAATATAGTCATTTTTGCTTTAAATAAGGTTTTATTATATCAGCATTTTTGACACCATTTACATGTCATAATTCCTGTCACCAAGGCTACGTTCACACTGCAGGCTGAAACGACCCAATTCCGATTTTTTTGCCCCTATGCGACCTGTATCTGATCTTTTCATGACAGTCTGAACGACACAGATGCGATCTTTTCAAATGCGACCCAGGCCACTTGGGTATGTGGTCCAAATCCGATATGTATCCGATCTTTTGAAATGCGACCTCAGTCTGAACGGCCAGGTCACATGTATCCGACCCGCACGCCATTGATATGCGACAAACGTCATAATTCTGCGTTGAAGTAGGCGGGAATGAGAAGATAAACAAGTTAGCTATTGTACGATAGCACGCACCTGTAGCTAGCCACTACACTCCAACGCGTTGCAGTTTCAATATCAGAAAAAAACGAATAGCCGAAGTAAAGAAAAAAACTTAAGCTTACTGAAGACAAGTAAACAAACAACAAATTACTGTTTATGAGGATACTTGAAAAGATGGGTATTTTGACGCAAAAGTATGTGTATTTGACCGTTCAAGCCAATACGGCGGCAAAATTTACTCAGTACTCTCTCAGACGTCGCTTGCATACAGA
This sequence comes from Rhinichthys klamathensis goyatoka, assembly GCF_029890125.1. Classification (NCBI taxonomy): domain Eukaryota; kingdom Metazoa; phylum Chordata; class Actinopteri; order Cypriniformes; family Leuciscidae; genus Rhinichthys; species Rhinichthys klamathensis. The sequence goes on from NW_026606580.1 coordinate 1,090,701, forward strand.
AATATGGTTTATACAATAGTTTATAATCACTTGTTTTTGAACAGCAATGCTTAAAAACGCATGCAAATGATAAGCTTTCGCAATGCCACAGCATGGCAATGTCACGTGAGCGCTAGGGGTGTGCAAAAAAATCGATTCACATTTGAATCGCGATTCAATCTTTACCGATTCAGAATCGATTCATAGAATTCCAAAAATCGATTCATTTTTTTTTTTTTTATGGCGTGCACGGGCGGAGTGGCAATCGGGTGAGTCGGGACTTTTACCGGTGGTTCGGTAGTGTTTCGAGGCTGCGAGGGCCGGTCTGATAAATAGTTACATTGCAAGTTCTTGCCGCCCGCTGGTCAAACTGTGCAGCCTCTCTGCTCAACCCGTAAATAAATGCATCGATCCGCAGATTATGTTTGAGTTCTGTAGATCTTTTGCCAAGCGTGTCAGAGGTTACGGGTTCTAAACCGCACTCGTATAGTTTTTTCTCTCTCTCATCAAAACCGAATATGTTCATCACGTTTGTGTGCATTTTATTTTGAGATTTCACCGGAATCACAACGGCGATATGAAGCGCGCCCGAGTGAAGACTGTGCGAGCCACAGAGAACACTGTATCCATGACACTGATAGCAGCGGACACGAGCGCGCAGCTTGATTTCAAAAACAACAGATCTCTTATTTAATAGCGAACTAAATGAATGCTCTGCTAGTTAACTGGAGATACCCGCAAATTACGCCTATGAACGACTTCACTGGATCTAAACAAATCAATCTAACCATAGATGTTACCAGTAGCGCTGGCTTTTTAAAATCTATTTAAAATTATTTCGCAAGGGTTCTATGACATTAGTATATTTTTAGGAAGTTCAATGTGCCCAGTCGAGTTCACATTTCAACAGTCAGCCTGGGGGCTGAAGTAGTCCTTAAACCACATTTAGCATAATTGTTTGTTTGATCTGACTACAGCACTTTAAAGCTAAATGTAAAAGCTTTTTATTTAAGTTTTATTTTAAACTTGAATTAAATGTATTTGAAAGCTGGCCAAAGCTTGGCACTTTGCACTTTTTAGTTGCAAAAGTTTTTATTTTTGTATGAAGACAAAGTAATATCAAACTACATTTAATTTTTTTTTTTTGTTTTTTTTTTATTGTGTCTACTGCAATCAATCACATAGGAAAAAGTAAACTACATTTATATACTGCGAATCGTTTTTTGAATCGAGAATCGTTTTTGAATCGAAAATCGATTTTGAATCGAATCTTGAGACAAAAAATCGGTATCGAATCGTGTCATTTTCTGAATCGTGCACCCCTAGTGAGCGCGTAACCATGATAGAGATAGTCCAAAGTCTCTACCGGTTAGCAAATTTCTACCAGTTAATCGTGTCTACCGGTATATCGTCCACCCCTATTTGTAGTAATATTTGAAAATAAGCGATCCCAAACTTTTGAACAGTAAAGTACTTTATTGCAAATTTCAATGATACTTAACTTGGAGGAATGTAAAAGTGCAGTCTAAATGTAAACAGACCTTCCAGTCTCGTATGCGATTAATAAAAATCAATAAAAAAATATTGACCAAAAAAAAAAACTCAATGCTTTTTGTAGAATAGCAGCTGTAGTAAACCCTCTTCAATTTATTATGAACAAAATTACCTACTGAAATAAAAAAAAGACACTATTTATTTATTATATTTAATGATCATGCAGTGAATATTATTAATATTCCATTAAAGCTGCTGTCCGTAGCTTTTTTTGGGTTAAAAATTATCCAAAATACATATTTGATAAAATACATAACCAGCCAGTGTTCAAAACTATCTGCTTGCCTTAGCTCGATGCAAAACGGTAAGCTTGTAATAATGTTTTTAATTTTAGTGGTACTGGTGGATTTCCGCGGGAGATTCGAGCATGTCTTTGCGTCATTACGTCACATCTGTACACATAAAGAAGGAGTCTCGGCTAGTATAAGCTATATTGCGTGTGAGGATGTTGGAGGTAGAGATTTATAGCCTTTTCTCACAGCACTTGATATAATTAAACTTATCAATTTGATGGCGGATCCAGAAAGGTTCAAACGACGATCATCATCAGTGACAACTAGAGACTCACCCGCTGTAAAATGCAAAAGACTTCGTTCGGACTTCGGAGTGGCTACAGAAAAAAAGAGACTGCAACCGGACCCATGTGAAAACAAGGATAATATCGGAAGGACATTACATGATGTAGTCACGCAATGCTTGCTGACGTTGTTAACATTAACAATTAGAGAACATAGTATAGCTACTTTGCACGGTTTTGCGTGAAATGATAACTTATAAGCAATTGTTAGATTTAATCAGCGCGATTTACTGCAATGTCAGAACCAGAACAAAAGTGAATGTTTCTTACTAGTTCAGATGACATTTCCCGGTGAAAATTCTTATGTTGGTCATACTTCCAAAAAGAATAATCTGTGATTCTGAATGACAATATCCACATCGGCGCGTGACTGACAGCTGCACACTCTCCTCAAACACTGTGTTCATCCGCGCTGTGCCGTGTCGAGGGTGTTGAACTACAACCCACGTAAAGTTGATAATTCCGCGAATGACTGCAATTGCAGATTTCGAACAGAGATGGCGACAAAGAGGAAAAATGCCGGACTGCAGCTTTAAATTAATTGAGAAATATTTAAAGGTTGGCAATGAATTCATTTAATTTGCTAAAATGTATAGTAACTTTCTTTCAAATCTTAAGACAATGCTCCATCCGAAATGCCATAAAGACCTGACAGGAGATAACAAACTATAGGTGATGGATTACAAAACTGATGAAACTGATGTAAGGATTACAAAACTGATGAAACAGGCTGCCTCTGAGCTGAGCTGAAAATGCCATGCAATGCATGCACGCTTCAATGCACTGACATTAAAATGCTCATTGTAGTAATACAAATTAATACCTAACTTGAAAATTAAGTATTTCACAACCAGCCATACATCTCAATAAGAGACTGATGTAACAGTATGTTGACTATGAGTGGGCTTAGAGAAAATACACTCCATTACGTGTACAATAACACTATTCACCGAAACCTCCCGGTCCTTAACATTTCTGACCTAAATTCCAAAAGCTGACAATCATCTTTTATCTCAACTTGGCCACACCACAATCATCAATCTAACAATATTTGCTGGAAATATTCTCTTGCTGGCTACTATGTGCATCAGTACAATTACGAACAAGATGCCATGGCATTAGTTTTACTGCTTATTTGCATTGCAAAAGACCACTGAGCTCTTACCTTTCCACCACATGTCAAACAAACTAAATGTTTCTGTTCTCCACAAGCTAAGCAAACTGTGGATCCCTGATCGGCCTGATTTGGTTAATGTGGTCACAGCTTTCACATCCTTTTTGGGATTTTTTTTTTAGCTTTTTCCTGAGAAAATCTTTGTGGTTTTAAGAAACCTGGCCCACCCAGAATCGACTGCAGAAAATACTTAAAAGGGTGTTGCTGACATAACCAGACCTGGAAGAAAAATAATAAAAAAAGACAGCTGATAAATCAAGAGCACGGCTTTTCTCTCATCTTGCATCTAAAATTGAAGTGAAGTGCCGTGGTTCAGGTCTGAAGTGATAAAACAGAGCCTAAGAGGAGACCATAAATAAGGACTATCAGTAAACAAAATACACCAAAGTCAAGGCTTGAGCAAGAAATATTGCCCAAACATCAGAATTGTTGGAAAAAGGGCAAATGTGAGTGTTAAGCCTGAATAGAACTGACCGTTTAGAAAAATTATGGCCTCTAAATTATGTACCTCACATTGCCCCATAACCCTTTTTTTTTTTAAACTGAAGGATTTGAAATTGAAAAACAGAACAAAAATATTGATGTGACATCTGGCATGACATGTTTTTGTCCAATCAAATGGTCTATAAAATATTTCTGAACTGAAATATTGACTGCCCTTCTGAAAGTAATGATCAACATGAGCACAGGGGAAATTCCAAATACATTTACTCTAAGAAAAATAAATCACAAGGCATTTTTTATTCCCATAAGACTTATGACTCAGTCAATGTTGGCCTTTGAGCAAACATTTCTTCATCTTAAAGCTGAAGAGTGTATGTTTTTATACATGTGCAATGACAAATATGTCATTTGTAGGTTCAAAAGTGTAAACACTGTGGTTCTGTGGTGCTATTAAAACACTCTTCTGTTCATTTGAACATTAAACCATGCAGCCTGACATATCACTGGACACTGTTTGGGACAGGAGGACTTACTATCTCTCCAAACAATGGAAAATAGCGACAGTGTTCAGGAAACCGTTCTTTACAATTCTGTTTGGTTACCCTTGTGCAGAAAGGACCCTTGTGGTTGTTTTTTTGACTGATCAGATAGATATGCAGAGTTGCAAACCACAATTGATTTGTAAATCAAACTGATCAGACAATGTGAAAGACCAGACTCTTCAAGTGTCTGTTTTCCATTTTAATCAAGTCAGACAATGGTATTGTCGGTGTGAGATTGGATGGCTAATGCGCTTCTCCTCTTGATGATCACGATTAAAAAAACAACAGCTTACAGACATTAAACTGCTCTTTCCACTTAATGTTCATTTACGGGGGATGTAAAGAGGTATTCAGGAAGGATGGAAAATGTGTTTACAGATGTGTTTACTGCTGGCCGAAGTGCACAAATTGCATTTTTTTTATTCCAAAAAGCTCCCTTTCTACTTTCTGCAACTGCATGGATTACAAGCACAACTCTTCAAAATGTCTCTTTTTTTATTAAGTCATACGAATGTTTTTAGCATTAACTCCCTGGCCGTGATTTAAAAATCATGCTTTTCCCCCATTATTGTTGAATCACGGAAGCTACACCAGTTACTTTGCCAAGAGATCTATTATTTTTCTACATGTATCAGACAGAGAGAAACAGGCATAGAAGAATAAGGCTACAGGCGAGGTGGTCTTCATTCCAGATTTCTCTGTTCCCCATTTCTCTATCCTCTCACCCCATCATGTCAGCTGTAAATGCGGTAACTCTGTGTTTCTCCTCCCTCACCCCCTCATCTCCATTTCTCCTTCCTCTCACCTCGTCATGCCTTTATGTTTCTCTGAGGTGGTACAGTAAGGATTGAGCTCATATACACCACTGAGTGACTTTCAACTTCCTTGTAAGGTAGCAAAACATGTTGCTTATGTTTAAAATGGAATGTATACCTCATGCTTCCACATGGTACAATCCACTTTCCCTCTGTGTATACATTAGTGGTACATTTGCATCAGTTGAAACATTCCTTTCCATTAAAGAACATGCCAATTGTACACATTTAATGTATCATCATTGCTCAGTGAACGTTGCATTGCACACATACCTCCAAGCAAAATATATAACTCTGCCAGCTCCCCTCCTTGTGTCTAAAATACGATCCTTAAACACGTGTCCATGCAATCTATAGTCCAACTCGTGCATTTTAAACTTCATAAGATAATACAACTGATTATACTAATAATACAGATACATAATATTAAGTAATGAAATTAGATTAAAAGATGAAATTTTAGTCTTCACCATGTTCATCATACGAACACATCTTGAAGTCAGCTTTTAAAATTTTGGTCCAAGTTTGTAGCCTGATTTCAAGTGATTTCCGGTCTATCAAACTGTTCCAAGCAGGAAGTTTGACATTCCAAGTTGAATGGAAAGCAGCATGCGAGATAGCTAGATATTTTAATTATTTATTTCCGTACCAAACTTTGTCTTTAAATAACACATTAATGAAAGAGAAACGGCAACAACAACAAAAAATCAGGAAATCAGCTACATCACCTGAGGGTCAGATGAGTCAGATGACTGGGAATTTCAGTATGGTTCATAGAGGTCACTAAAGCACAGATTTCATCCATCTGCATCTGAAAATAATAACCCTTCTCTCTCCTCATTTTTAGTGTGTGCTAAGGCAAGCATCAATGTTCCTAATGCTCATTGATTTGAACTTGACCCTAAGTATTAAACAAGCAATTAACTCCAGTTTGTGCTACAGACATGAATGGTATACCTCAAATCATGCAGCTTGATGAGGAGAGGTCATCAGAAGTCTAAGGAATAGCCTATCACATGAACTCTTTTGACATAGGCCAGTAAACAACCACTTAACAACAATCCAGAACACCCTAGCAACCACACAGAGTAAAAATGGAACCTTTAGGTTCTTATTCAAAAGTCAAATTTCTTGTAGATTGCAGTCATCCTAACCACAAAAACAGCAATATATATGCCTACAGGTGCCTTTAAATAAATGTATGGGCACAAACAGCCCTTTTATGGTGTGAATCAAACAGATGCATCCTCTGTGTGGGATGGGGAGAAAAAAACAGCTGTTAGCAATTCATCCCCGCAGGAAATAAATGAATGGACAGATGACTTTTGACCCATCTAACGCACAAACACATATCCACTCAGGCATAACTTGACGATTGGTCCTTTCTAGAATTGACGTCTACTTAGTCGTTGTCCTCACTAACAGACCCAAAAGGGATCTGTATCAACAAACCCCCACAAAAAAAAGCTCTGTTTATTATTATATTGGACCATATTTACATTTATTCCACAGATTTTCCCCCAAAAAAATCAGCACAGAAGATACACAAAAAAACCGTCTGCAGATTCCATCTGGGCCTGCTCATTGGGGAATCTAGGTCTAAACATGGAGAGGAAATATTTTCACTTGGGTCAGCGACAAATAAGGAGTGAAAGCATGCAAAGCAAACAAATAAATAATAAAATAAATGTATAAAATAGATAATATTTGATAAACAAAAATAAACAAAAAAATAAAATAACTGATTTTATAGTCTAGAATGTTTTATATATTTTTGAAATGTAAATGTATGAAATAAATAAACAATAATTAGATAAATAAACACATAAAATAACTGATTTTACACTCTCTGGAATGGTTTTATATTTTTGAAATGTAAATGTATGAAATAAATAAACGATAATTAGATAAATAAACGCATAAAATAACTGATTTTACACACTCTGGAATGTTTTTATATTTTTTAAACTTAGTACTAAAATAAATAAACAGATTCTGATTTTATACTCTATAGAATGCTTTAATATATATATATTTTTAAATTATAGATATTAGTTGCAATGTGATTTATTAAATTAATTGTGACCAATGGGAACCTTTTGGCATCTGAATCTAAAGGATGCAATGGAACAAATTCAGAACAAGAAATGAATCCAAACTTATTTTTATTTACCAATTCAATATTTCTCTCCTAATCATTTGGACCATTTAGTGTTGGCTAAATTGCTGAAACAATTAAACACAGCGAGTCTCTATAGAGAGCGCATCATGGTGCTCATAATAAACATTAGCAATTAGATATAAAGCACAACAACAGTCTCTTAGCTTGGCAGAGAGCTCATATGCATGGTTTCCCAGGCCAATCCTAAAACCCCATAGAGGAAAGAGATCCCACCAGTTTCCTGTTCTGCTGAAAATCCACATTAGGATTCAAAGAGCAGCGTCAGCGGGAACAGAGCATTTAGATTGACAAACTAGGGGAAAATGGGTTATGAAGGAGGATCCCTCGGGCCATCTGAAAACGCCCCGGTGTTGATTCCGAGACCCAGCGTGAGCGCCTGATTTCACACTGCAGCATCTGGTCTCGTTCTGCCTCCATTTAACACCATCTGCCTTTAGTGCCTTAATAGAAACAGACAGCTACAGAAATGAGCACTCTGCCCCTCCATGCTCTGTCACATTCCTCTCACTCCATCTCTAATCAACTGAATGTTGATACAGGTCAGTGGAAGAACCACATCACGATAACAAAGACAGGTTCAGGACAGATTCAAGCAACTTATAGTCTGGGTGAGAAATTGGTGATTTAGTGACTTGATTAGAAGAATCTGGTTCAAAATAAGATCCAGTTATGCTGCCTGTGAAATGAGGTTTTGGTTATGACAGTGATTGTCAGTCAGATATAGTTTACTTAATATGTCCCAATTTGAACCTATCAAAACAGCAGATACACATTTCTGCGGTTTTAACCATGTCGCACCAGAAAGCATGCACTTTTCAGAAAGAGCCTGTTATCCAGGGCAGAAACATTACTTCTGTTAGAGTCGAGGAACAGTGTAGACAAATCAGAGAACTAATGCATGTGAAAATGCATTGTATTTCATTCATATTGCATAAGGGCTCTCTAATCAGTCGTCTGAAAAATGTTGCAATCTTGTTCATAATCTTTCTCATAAAAGTATGAACCTCAGCTTTAAGCCATTAAACAAATGGACTTGAAGTCTCTCAAAGGCCAAACAGTGAAAATGCAGAGCATGAAATCAGTCTGAACTGTTTTTACACCATGATTTCAAGTTAACTAAAACATAGGGCCTAGATCATTTTTAACATGTTTAACTTGATGTACTAAGATGAAACTAAACATGAAATTAAAATATTAATTAAATAACTAATGAAAATGACACAAACATGCAACAAAATTACTTCAACTTTAAAATTAAAGCTGAAAATATAAAAATAAAAAACTAATCTAAAATAGTTAAAAAGTAGACTATAGCATTTGTGTCTGGGCTCAAATTTGACTCCAATTAAAACACATTGTGGGAAAAAATCTTAGTAAACAAATTCAAACTGACAAGATCTTAAACGGGAATAGGAAGACAGTGTACATGGCTTCCGAAACATGTTATCAAGTTGGTATATTTTTGAAGTATGACATGGAGTCCCAAAGATAAACTAAGTGTGACAGTGCGGTACACGAAGTTTATCTTGACTGTTTGAACCATGAACCTCTGTATGACAGTATGAACAGACGGTCTGACCTGCTGGTAGTTCTCCTCTTGCGGTTTAAATGTGTGATCCAGCGGCTGAAACCTCAGATTCACATGAGGAAACTGATGAAGCCAGTAAGTCCACCAAGGAGCGATATAATCAACCCGTGCAGACGACATCCTTCAGCAGTCGAGGAGACGAATAAATCACTTTCCCAGATAGAGACGGTAACGTTAGACAATTAGGGTGTTTCTTCCCCGTTTACTCTCCGGTGGCTTGTCTTCTCAAACAAAAGCCATGAATGTGGATATTAGAGAGACTGAGTACTGAAACAAAAGTGCCGAAAGGGACACAAGAAGATCTCTGAATACTTCCCCCAAATCGCAGACCATGAGAATTCACGGGAAACGAGGAATTATTTCATTAAATCCTGGTCTCGTGCCGCAGCCATTCCTGCGCGTGTCGTGCGCTCATTCTCTGCTCATAACTCGGGAGCGAGCTTGCCTTGAATGAGCGCACGAATGGGACTCGGGGTCGCGCCTGAATAAGAAAAGAGGCAGTTTCTTTCTTTCGGAACTTTTTTTTTTTTTATGGTGGTTTAATTGCGTTGAAAACGAGATTTAGTAGAGATTGGGTATATTATTTATTTTAGAGTTTAGCTTTAAATTACTTGTTAGAATAAAATATACTTAAAAAGATAAATGCTAAATGAAGTACCGGTAATTCATATACAAAAATATCCGACGCAATGCTGCCATCTATTGGGCAATTCAAGTAAATGCAGACACCGGTACAGAAGATCAATTTGTTTTCTTCTCGTGGTTTCGTTTCAAAGAGTAACATATAAATTAAGGCTAGCATACTACTCCATTAACTTATATAGTGAGATCGTTTCATTAATGTTTGCCGTTTAAATAGTATTTTATTAGTGTTCGCCGAAAGAACTCCACAGAGTTTAATCACCATGGGGAAAAGTCATTTTATAACTATCATATATCTCTTCATTTCTTTTAATTGTCCTTGCCTTAATTTTGACATTATTTTAATTCCTTTCTGTGAAGCACTTTGAATTGCCATAATGTATGAAATGTGTTATATAAATACTTGCCTTATGCTAATTATTTAAGAACATGGGCTCTTTGTGTTGGTTTTGTAAGTAATCTTAAAACGTCAATCCTGTTGTCAGGGTTTTGCACAGTAAACAGTACATTTCTTGAAATATCAGCAATAAATTCTCTAAACAAACACCTTGTAGTTTCGGGAACTCGAAGAGAAGGCCATGAGTAATTGCTAATAAATCTTATTTTTCCATCTAGTTTTAGATGACAATGCAAAAAAATTTTTTTATAGCAACACAAAATGGAAATGACATCCATTCCATGCAATGACCCACCCATAAAAAGTAACCCGTGTAATTCAAATAAAGGTAAACGTACTAAAGATTCCATGATCATGGACACAAGGGAATGTGTCAGTTTTATTACATCTACAGAAGTTTTGTAAATGTGTAGAGACTGACTTCATACCAAATACCATTGAGTGTTAAAATACCATAATTATTATTGTTTTCTAAACAAGCAATTTAAATTATAATTGTGCAAGGAGTTTATAAGGGTATGAAGCTTGTAAGAAATGCAGCAAGTCAAAAGTTTGGACACTCAACTAACATTTACAATATAAACTTTTTGGCTTAAAACCCTTAATGCTAATAAATTTGAGCTCAATGAAAATTTCACATAGTACAGAAAGTTAACATCAGCAAGATTTTTTCATGTTTTTCAAAAATACAGTAAAAACTGATGTTGTGAGAAACTTTTCTATTTTAAATATTGTAATATCTATTTTAAAATAACAATTGTCCCTGGCAAAGCTGAATTTTCAGCATCTGATTTGGTGCTGTAACATTTATAATCAATGTTAAAAACAGAAAAGATGCCCTAAATATCAGCATTTATTTGAATGTTTTGGAAAAAATGCAAGGATTGGCTGAGCAATTTAATGTCCTTAAAATGACAATTCTTAAAAAAAAAAAAATCTTACTGACCCCCAAAAAAACAGGCGTGTATACTTTGCACAATCTAAACAAGCATGATTTTTTTTTTTATCAAACAGATCAAAAACTGTGAACAGTATAGAAACACAAACCACTTAATTTTTTCCCAATTTTATTCCAACATTTTGTACAAGAGACATCTATTTCAGCTCCTTCACAGCCAGACCTGAAACCAGAAAGAGAGAGGGGTCACATTTACAGTAATGCTTGTGAAGGGACCAAGTCAAGGTGTGTATCAGCTATAAGTGTTAGTGAACCGGTGGAACTGAAATCTCAGAGTGATGCGAAACTCAGCACTAGGTCCATCATTATTCTAGCAAGCGTGTAAATGCACAGTGGGCACAGAACAAGCCCAAAGTGTTTGGACAACTTGCACACCTCACAAACACCTGTTGTTTCCAGTCGGTTGGCATTTGAAGATTAAAATCAAGTAAAGGATCTCACAAAAATTCTATATAAACCAATTAAGAGCTAAACTATAATACATAAACAGCTTTACTTCAAGCCTGAAAATAGGTGACTATAGTGACCATCACTGACTCAATGATAAATTAACATTTCAAGATTCATTACGTTCTTTTATATCCAACACAAATGGCATTTCTACAGCCAAACATATAGTCTTAAGGGTACGTTTACACAACAACGATTTGCTTAAAACGGAGAAGTTTGTCCTTTGAGTTTTCCGCATACAGACGACACCATAGTCAAAACGATCTCCATTCACACGGATCCGTGAAAACGAATAAAAACCACCATGCCATATTTGTCATGCTTTATGTGCGAATAGATGAGGGCAGATACAAATCCTGAAGCCATGCTCTCTTGTTTGCCGTCAAACAGGTGACCACTGCCGTGTGTGTGTGTGTGTCCTGTCGCAAAATGCTGTGAAAACTCCCACACGACTAATAGTAGGGCCCTATGAAATCCGTGTTATTTTTTCCCAAATTCCATTTGATTTTTCCCCAAATTCCGTTTTAATTTTTGGGAATTCATTTTTTTTACTGTTTACTGTTATTTTAGTCATAAAAAGAGTGCTTTTAAAGTTAATGATTAAAATGTATACAAATAAAATAGGAATGACCTTAAATTACAGACATTTACTCAGTAGCCTTTTCAGGACAAATACTGCATGATGCCACATGACACTGCACTCTTCAAGTAACAACAAAATATGGTTATGAGCTTTAAACTGTCCAGTAAAATAAATTATATTAGTTTAAATAAAAGTCACACTCTGTCTCTCTCTCGCCCAGTGTCGCTCGCGGAGTTCGCTTCGCTTTTGTCCAGTCTGGCGCCTCATAGACAGACGCGGTGTGTTTGTGTGTGTGCGTGTGCGCATGTGAGACGAAACGCAATATGTGGCGGCCGGAGTTGATTTTGTGGCCGCGAATTAGTCTATGTGTGGGAAACACTGCATAAAAGTCACGTGCGAACTGCTCGGCACTGAGGGCTTATAGCGTCGAGTTTCTCAACTTTTTCGCCGAGGAAAGCAGAGCCGTTTCGCCATGCTTTCATTGTTTTGATGCCGTCATTGGAGCTGAAATGACGGGAGGGGTTGTGTCGCCCAGATTTGCTTCCCCCGGTCTGCATTTTCACCAGACAAACGTTCTTCTCCCACACAAAAACAGAATTTCAATCCAAATATGTAAAATTCCACGAAATTCCGCGTTGACACTAGATTCCGCGTTAATTTGCCAATTCCGTCCACGATTCCGTGATCGCGGAAATCATAGGGCCTTATAATAGTGTGATTAAGGTGTGTACATGTCTATAACGCACTTCAATAATGTGACAAATAGGAATACTCCACGTCTTAATTCAATTTGCGTTTACTTCGAGTATGACTTTAGCCAGTTGAAGGTAATCCGAAATCAGTTTACATGTTAGTTTCTTAATCAGAGTATTGTCCTAATCGGCTTAATGTCAGAATATTGTTGTCCAATGTCCATGTAAACGTACTGACGTGTTCTGTTATAATCTTATTTGCATTTCATCCCTGCGGTTTGATTGGGTGTTGTTGAAGACTGACCTGGTGGCAGGGACTGCTTGAGCTTCTCAGCCTTCTCTTTGTCTGTGATGACCAATGTGTACAGGTATCTGCTGCAGCGGACCTTGAACTTCACATTGTCTTTGTTCTTCTTGATCTTAACAGCTGTTGGAAAACATGAATTTAGAGTTTAGAGAAGTCATCAATACAAGTACACATTTTTCCAATAGCCAATGCAGAAGCTAAATATGCGTATACACATTTAATGTGTTAAAATAGCAATGGTATTATTTGCACAATACTTGTCACAAACTCAGGCATCTGAAATTCATTCCTTTTTGTACATTATGTCCTTTTAGGCCAACAGTACAAAATCTGTTCAATCTTAAGCCAGTGCATGTCAATCCCGGTCCCGGAAGACCCAAGTACTGCACACTTTGGATGTCCGTCTCATTTAACACGTGATTTACATCAGCTTACTTCAAGGTGTGTGTCAGCTATATGTGTTAGTGAACCGGTGGAACTGAAATCTCGGAGAGATGCGAAATTCAGCACTAGGTCCATCATTGCTCTAGCAAGCGTGTAAATGCACAGTGGGCACAGAACAAGCCCAAAGTGTTTGGACAACTTGCATACTATAGTCTCTTGCCTTGACCACACTAATACGTTTTCATTAGAAAATGCATCTTTCTGTTTTGGCCTTCTATCCACACGGGGATGCCATTTTTATCAACGAAAACAGAGCTTTGAAAACGCTCCTAAGTGGATAAATCTGAAAACATTTTCTGCAAAGATGACTCACAATTACTGAAAAAAACCGACAATTGCGTTTTAGACCATATGGTTTAGAGGGAGACATGGACGCAAAAGTGAGCGTTGGGATATTTTAGTAATAAAACGATCGTGCCTGAAGAACATTGTGTTAACTTTGTGTCTGCTCTCTCTGTATAATCAAATAAGCTTTTATAATGATTTACACATGCACAGTAAGTTGATTTAAGCATTTTCAGACGTTTCAGTGTGGATGAGCATCTTTTGGAAAACTAGCAGACGGGGAGCGTGCTTAAAGTTTTCAAATGTATCCGGTTTAATGTAGACAGAGCATCTAAACCTGAATTGAGTGTCAGACGTTCAAAATGTGCAGTCCTCGTGGATTGAGATGCACTGCCATCAGTTCTGTGAAAACTTGAAAAGCATCAAAACAGTATACAAACCACCTGACACAATATACAGTACTAAACCAGCAATACATGAAATGAAAAGCCGCCTCAGAGATCATAAATGGATTATGACTTGTTTATTTGAAACTAAACTTACACTTGGCATCCTTCCTTCTTGCTGTAAGCAGGAAATCTTTGATTTCTTCAATTTTGCGTGGCTGTTAAGAAAAAAACGCACATTTGAGAGCTCCCATACACATGACTTGCTATACACATATAATAGCACTCATATCAATGTTCAAATCAGAATCATGGTTTCTCAACAGCCGCAGCTTTCCACTTGTTTCTGACATTTCTAGATTATCCACAAGCGCGAAAAACAGGTTTTTAGCATTAGCCACATTCTGCGTTCCCATGATCCTATTCCTAAAGACTACTTTTAAGTTAATTTTAGAAGATTATTTTAAAACAAATGGCACAAACAGATAAAACAGAACAATCCATCAATTAGTAAAACAACACTAATGCGAAATACAAACACATTCTCACCATTTTGTTTCAGGTGTGGCTTGACCCTGCAATGCAACAAAACAACTTTATTGTAACACTTTTCTAAACAACTTCCAGTAAATATTCCGTTTAATGACACATTTATATATATGCTTTCACACCAAACATTCTATAAATGTGTATATTAATGGATGGATGCAGATTTAAATGGATTATTTGGACAGAGCTAAACTGCTAACACTTACACGTCCTGCGAGCGAGAGGGGAAAAGGGGCGGGACTTCCGCGTGATTCCGTCATATAAAGGGCTACGGTGGCTCGAGAGGGGCTTTCTAGTCTAGCAAGTCAAAACTCACAGTGACATCTACTGTTTAAGCATGGATATGTCTTCATGTCATTTATTGACATAGACTATATTGAACATATTTGTCCTTAAAATACTTAAAATTGTCACACCATTTAATATTAGCAATTTGCGCCATTTAAATAAAAAATATATTTTATCATCGTTGTTATTGTATTGCTATGTCTACACTTCATTTTCTTCATAGTTTGACATAAAATAGACACAAAAAGAAAAAATGAGAAAATGAGATAAAGAGAAAATGAACAAATTCTTATATTCTAACCTTAAATCTTGATATTGAATAAAGAAAACGTTTTATGTTTATTATGTTTTTATAAAATGTGAAGCACTGGCTACAAAAATGTTATATTAACAATCTTTATCATAATCATTATTAAGGAATGTGTTGTTTTAAACATGATGCTGGAATAAATTTGTGCATAGAATTAAAAAGTCATGGTCCAACAAATATCAGTTCATTAGCTTATAAAGATCAACCACTTTTTTTGTCATTACATTTATGGTCTCACTGTGTATGTATATAATGAGGTGTAGTTAAAGATAAATATTGGGACTGGCATTATTATTTATGCTACTATCATTATAATATATTATTACACTGTAAAAATATATTGTTGGTTTAACTTAAAAAACTGTAACCTGGTTACCCTGACATTTTGAGTTCATTGAAATTAAAAATTTGAGTTAATACAATGAAGGAGATTGGTTTAAGCCACAGAAAATCAAAATATGATGTTATCTAAACCATGCACATTAATTATCTAAGTCGATTTGACAAAAAAAAAAAAGTTGTGATGATAATTTGTGTGTGTGTGTGTGCCAACTTTAAAAGTGAATCATTGATTTGCTAGATCTGATTCTAAACAGCCATCAGTTCAAACAAGTTATGCACATCTGCCATGCATGCACATCAATAATTCACACATCTGGCTTTTGAGTTTATTTAACCTCATCTGCTGGATTCTTGAGTGACATCTGCAGCTTCTCTGCACTTAATTAATAAAGGTAGACACCAGCACTGCCCTCCTCACTAATTACGCTCCCAATGGCTCATATGTGTTTCGGCCCACGTAGAAAGCATAGGGCAGATCCCACAGCTCGCTCCCCTCCACTGAGCAGAATGCTGATTGGGTTCATTTGGCTCAGTGTAGTTGCTGCTTCCATTCAGGGAATTTATTCAAGCCTGTCCGACCTCAGTCAGATGTTAACGAAGGTATTTGGTGCAGGTTGGGCATTAAAACTTAAAATCTGAAAAGCATATTTCAGATGGTTGATGAGGAGCAAATTTCCCCCATCTGTGCTCATAGGCATTTATCATATTTTACCATTCTATATGATGTTTTCATATTTTTTTGCAGTCACTTTGATGCAATGGCACTAGATGGCAGATTAAGCTCATGAAACAAAGAAATGAAGCCCGAGAGAAGGAGAGGAAAGAGGGCACTCTCTGACCATTTACTGAGCCTGTATTTTCCATACGATTAACTTCAGTCCTCTGACTCCATTCCTCAATTCTAAAGATATGAAACTGTAAAGCTGATCCTTACTGATTGATGTGCTATTTTGCAAAATATTTGTTAGCATTCTCATTAATTTCAATTGCAGTTGGTTGTATCATCCAACCTTGACCCTTTGGATCAGACTTGATTTCCACTTGCTTAGACTCACTTTGAAGGAGGGACCTGAGGGATCAGAACAATATATAGAAACTAGAAATGATCATCTTGGCAGCAAGGTTTGCATGGGCAGGCATACATTTTCTTTAATTTTATATGATTATTATTTTTTTTTTTCATTGAGCAACCTGTTCAAAATTCTCATTTCTCACCTGGTGAAACTTTAACTCGCACAAGTGGGCAACAGACTTCAGGGTCAGACTTCTGAATATGTTTTCTTAAAACAGCCAATAATTTAAATGAAGCTGCCATAAGCGTATAGTCATGAAAATGTAAGCCCCGTTCACACTGCCAGTGACTTTGTTGCTGTATGTCGCAAGTCTCTGAACCTTAACTAAACAATTTCAAAATCAATTAAAAATGAATTTATACCTGTATTATAGCCACATTGGACCAGCGATTTGGAAAATGGATGGATGGATGATTCTGCTACAGACACCATCTTCTGGCGAAACGTGGGAATTCATTCGACACGACCCTCACAGTGCATTATGGGTATTCTCTAGATGTTGGGAATACATGGCTGCGTCAGAAATACTTATTTTGTCACACACTGTTTTTCTCATACTAGTATAGGGAAATATGCGATTTCAGATGTAGCCCATTGTAAATTTTTATAGTGGTGAGGTATGGGATTGAATGAGTGCACTCGATAACATCCATATGGTTTCAGACGCCACTACAAATGGCTGTCCCTCAAATAGTTCCCAGGGTATTGGGGGATTTTGGACTCAGCCAGTGTCGCCAGAAGTCGGCTCTCCATTGAAAATGAATGGAAATATTTATAGCTTTGTGTAGCTAGTGAACATGGCTTCAAAAGTCACCATAAAATCAAAATTGACCATTCTTTTTTTATAGAATATTGCAGTATTTATTATAAATGATTTATCCATGTACAAAATTCATGTGCCCTTATAATTTCTAATCCAAATAACTCCCCATCCCTCTTGCAGTGACCTCATCTCTTCTCTGATGATGTGTTTACCAGTGTGAGGGCGGGACATCCTGTCACTCACATGAGATCCACCAATAGCAAACCACAACCATCCGATCAAATCCCCATGGACAAATATATACTTCACAACAGGGAAGAAAAGACTACCACAACTTTCATTGCAGGCCAAATAAGTCGTTTTTGTATCTTGCTAGCATGGTGCTCAATTCCAATGTTTTTTGCCATTTATTTTTCACTTTACAAAAATTAATCATTGCAACAAAAAGAATCTCCTTAGGCATTTTTCACAATTGACTGCCACAGCAGCACAGGGCTTTCCTTACATACCGTCTCTAAGACATTAGAATAGATGTGTGCCAAGTCTTCAGGCTCCATTTCGACTAACGTACATCGTCGGTAATGACACGCAGTTCATCACTCAGCCATTCAGGTGAGACAAACACAAGCTTCACTGTGTGTATAGCCAGAAGTAATGTGTGGTGCTGGCCCAGCATCAATCATGGTTTGGATTCTGCTGGAACCATAAATGGGAATAAGAAGCAGGGTTCATCCAACCATCATTAGTTTTGCTCAACTTAATTTCATCCTTAATTTCAAACCTGTAGCGCTGTAGGGCTATACAGTAATGTATATATCGGGAACTGGGATAAGACAAGAAACCCTGGAATGGAAATAGCACTGGTGGAATAACGTAAAATGGAGTTTTCAATTAGGTTTGCATAGGATCGGTTGAGGATTTTTTACACATGAATACGGAATTGAGCCAAATGTAAGCGTTCTCTTGAGTCCTCGGCCTACACATTTTCTTCCACAGGAATATCTTTAAACAGTCCCACAACGGGGTTGAATTTATACACTACTTTTGACAAGGGATTCTCCCTCATCTGTATATGCATTATGTGCATTGATCGGCTAGTATTGATTCTCACATCCTGGATTATAAGATGTTATCTGAAAGCAATCATACTGACTTCAGAGGATAAAGGACTACATTTTTTCAAGGGGAACAGAAAAGGCTATTTCACCATGTGATAGAAAACATCACAGGCCATTCACAGCTGGATCCAAGTTAACCTTCAAAAGTTTGAGGTCAGTAAGATTTCTTAAAAATACTTTTATTCTGCAAGGATGCATTAAATTACAGATGTTTGCATTGTTACAAAAAAAAATGCTATTGTTTTCAACTTTCTATTCATTAAAGAATCCTGGAAAAATATATTTCCGCATAAAAATATCAAGCAGCACGTTTTTTATTTATTAATTCATAAATTAATTAATAATAATTAATAATAAGAAGAAATGTTTCTTGAGCACCACATCAGCATATTACAGATAGAATAATTTTTTAAGAATCATGTGACACTGAATACTGGAGTAATGACGCTGAAAATAGCTTTGCATCACAGGAATAAATATATTAAAACAGAAAAGTGATTTTAATTTGTATTTAACTGGTTTTTTTTTTTTCAAATAAATGGAGCCTCTGTGAGCATTTTAGAGACATTTGTATGATTCAAATTTAGGATGTTAATGATTAATCAACTACCAATTTATTGTTGTTAATAAATTGCACAAATGCATTTGGTAATCATCCAAGTAGTGAACTAAAAGCATGGCATGCTTATTCCAAGAGGTATGGCTCAGAAAGTAGTTGATGTTGTAACTACACCATTATGAGGGCAAATATTTCATACACATATTTCAACGCTTTTGCGTTCTCTCGCAAAACTTTTGAATTCCCCCAAGAAACTTTGCGTTCGCTCACAAAACTTTTCTGTTTTCCCAAGATACTTTGCGTTTCCTCTCAAAACTTTTGCGTTCCCCCAAGAAACTTCGCTTTCGCTCGCAAAACTTTGGTGTTTTCCCAAGATACTTTGCGTTTCCTCTCATACTTTTGTGTTCCCCCAGAAAATGTTGTGTTCGCTCGCAAAACTTTTGCGTTCCCCCAATATTTTTTTCCATCCCTATTCCCCTTATATTTGTGTATTCTATCTAAATATATTTTTTCTAAGAAACATATTTCATTATATTTTCAGTGACTGTTTTTAGAAGGCCCTTAAAAGCATGAAATGGACTGTGTTTTATTTTTTTCCTGATGGTTTTGTAATCACATCTCACGATATTCACAGGTGAAGGAGTTTGCATTCTTGTGGAGGACAATACCGAAATAATTGTTACATGAACATTTGGAGTCTTCCATTGGTGTTCTGCGGTATTAATGTTAACCGTGAAGACATGATGTTAAAGAATATTGCAGCAGTTCACTCAAGAAAAAAAAAAATCTTTGAAAAAAATCTTCACATTTTAGTTCGTACTTTCATTTTACACAACTTCTTCCTACATTAGTATTTTCTGAAAGTCAGCATTCTGTCAGCATCCTTTTCTCAAATTGACAGTCTCCTGACTTCCTGTCCCGAGCTGTCTGCCATGATGCCGCCCATCTATGCTGGTGCCTGCCGACTTTTCTCGCCGTCCATGTGCCTGTCAGTCTTCCAGAACCAGGCTTCCAGCATTTCTACCCACTTTGTCAGTTCTGGTTGACAGCAGGACTATTTCAGTTGTCTGTTCTGCTCTTGGCTGAAATGCAGCGTTCTGTTGCCTGCACCACTTAATGTAAAAAAGACTGCCTGAGTTGCTGAATATCTATGCTCCAGAATTTATACTGCATTAGTACATCTGAGACACTGGACTGACATATGCCGGAGACATTTGATGATAGACGTTTGGCATATTTACCATCTTTATCATCCATTTGGCTGAATCAGAGCTTAAAAAGATGAAAAGTGTTGTTGTTATTGTTCTCTGATGAGAAACTGCAGCTCTAATGGAATCAGGCACCTGAATTTTCTCTGACTGCCTCCCTGAATCACTGTCTCCCATCTAAGTGTTTTTCCTATTACCTGAACTGGGGGAGCTGAGCCAGCAGGTTTCCATTTAGCTAATCAGACTTTTATATTTACATATATCCATATCTGCCATCATTTACATTATAGCATTTAGTGGACCATTAGTCCTCGTAATATGTCCTGGGCATTCTTGTGCTCTAATTGGACAATGTATTGCTCTATAACAGGGGTTGGCTTTCTTTTGAGGACCGGGATATTTGAGGCAGACACAAATTAAAATGAATAATTATCAAAATGTAACACTATAATCTGAAGCCTAACTGTATTTGAAGCCATTACGCAATTCTTACATTGTTGTGCTGATGATTATTGGTAAGTGCAAAATGAACTTGATCTTGACCAAATATGCCTTATTTACTTTCTTTTTCTAAGTCGATAAAAAGCCAAATTTCATCTGAGCTGAGCTGTGGCTTAGTGGTAAGTGCTAAACTTGAATGCATTCTGTGTCGTGACCCGTTTTCATGATCCCTCTGTCTCCCTGAATAGTGTTCCCCCTAATCTCTGTCAATAAAATGTGGCATGCAACCCCCCTAAAAAGTCAAGATTCACATTTGCTTTTAAAGTCTCCTCATACTCAAAATAAAACACCATATCTACAATTTATTACATTTGACTGGAGACTGGAAAGCATATCATTTAGTTCAGAAGGACTGGGCTGCAGAAATGAAAACAGCTTTGTGATGTGGTGGACGCTGACATTCTGATATAGTGTTCCAGATCAAACATGGGGTAATTCTGCATTCTGCTGTTGCCTGCTGCTCCTTTGAGCCAGTCAAAGCTCCGTCTTCACATCATCTCCAAACCCAGCTGAACCTTTACCCTGTTTTACTCTGCTGCACAGGAACTAACATATTAAATATTTATGGTCTTTAAGAATGTTATTTACCAGCTTGAGACCCACAGTCTCTGATTTCCAGTGCTTGGTGAATTGCACTCCATAAGACAACCTGGAGCAATGACCTTGGGTTTTAAAAAGTTGTTTGAAAATGTCAACTCTATAAGTTTTTCAATTAGAATTATTACAATTGAGTTATTTTTGAACGGTTTCAAATAGAATTGAGTGTCATTTTGGCGCCATTAGTGGCAAAATGCAATTGCAATCTGTTTGGGCTGGTCTCATAGGGTAATATTGTATGTTGGCATTATGATAGGATAACTGACTAATCAGTTAGAATGATAAGAATTAATGACTATAATTGATTTGACCATTTACATGGCCGTTCAAAAGTTTGGGGTCGGTAAGATTTTAAAAAAGGCTCTAATTCTCATGAGGCTGCATTTATTTGATTAGAAATACAGTAAAAGCAGTAATACTGATATGTTAAATATTATCACAATTTAAAATAACTGTCTATTTTAATATATTTTAAAATGTAATTTATTCCTGTGATGGTAAAGCATGTTCAGTAGCCATTACTCTAGTCTTCAGTGTCACTTCAGTGCATTTTTTTTCAGAATTATTTTATGAATGGTACAAAAGAACAGCCTTTATTTTAAAGAAAACATTTTTTTTTTTTGCAGCAATGTAAATGTCTTTACTTTCACTTTTGATCAGTTTAATGCATCCTTGCTGAATAAATCATTTGCACACTGTGATCAGAGAGAGACAATTAAAACCTATATTGATTTATTTTTGTCCACAAAATGGTAGTAGTTAAGGCATCAACTACCAGGGGTTAACTTTCTGAAGTTTTCTAAACTTTGACCCCCTAGAAAATAGGAGATGGGGGAAGACACACTCATTTCCAAACCTTAGCTCACCTGCACAAACTTCACAGAGTTGAAGCCCGGGGCAGAATCATTTTCTCCAAACATTTTTCAAAGGTTGTCCTGTCAACAGTGACTTGGTGGATTCAGAGAAAGTGAGAGACAGTGTTCTTTTCTTATTATCATCAAGTCTGTGAACTAAAGGTGCATGCAAAGTATATGTCTTGCATTTTTGACTCTTGCATTCTTTGATTTTACCTGTGTAAACTTCAAATAAGCTATTGAGCTCAGCATCAGCTGAAATATCGTCAATAATGAGAGCAATCTTAGTAACGTTAGCTTTTAAAACTGGTGAGGAAAGCTCTCCCTTAACAATGATTGATTCTTTAAGAGGCCTTTAAAGGGATAGTTCACCCAAAAATGAAAATTCTGTCATTAATTACTCACCCTCGTGTCGTTCTAAATCTGTAAGACTTTCGTTCATCTTCGGAACACAAATGAAGATCTTTTTGATGAAATCTGAGATCTTTCTGTCTCCCTTCATTGACAGCTATGCAACTGACCCTTTGCCACTTTAAAAAGTTCATAAAGAGATCATAAAACAAAATCCATATGAATTGAGCGGCTTAGTCCAAATTGTAGTCCTGATTGCTTTATATGATGAACAGATTTAATTCAGGCTTTTATTCACATACAAACATTGATCAGAGAACATAAACAGAAGGTCAACCAAATCCGCTTGACGCACGAGAACAAACCTGTTGCTGAAGCTCACACATGCTGCGTAACACAAGAAAGAACCTCATTGGTTCTTGCAGAAGCTCAAACATGATGCGTTACACGAGAATGAACCTCATTGGTTCTTGCAGAAGCTCAAACATGATGCGTAACACAAGAATGAACCTCATTGGTTCTTGCAGAAGCTCAAACATGATGCGTAACACGAGAATGAACCTCATTGGTTCTTGTAGAAGCTCAAACATGATGCGTAACACGAGAATGAACCTCATTGGTTCTTGCAGAAGCTCAAACATGATGCGTAACACGAGAATGATCCTCATTGGTTCTCGCATGTCGAACCAAGCGAACATGCTTGAGCTTCCGTTTACCACAACTGATGTGTGAGTTGATCATCAGATAAAGAGTTCGAGTCTTCAGAAAATTTGGACTAAACCGCTCAATTCATATGGATACGTTTTAAGATCTCTATGAACTTTTTGAACCGTCAAAGTATCAGTTGTGTTGCTGTCAATGGAGGATTTTCTCAGATTTCATCTAAAATATCTTAATTTGTGTTCCGAAGATTAACTAAATTCTTACGGGTCTGGAACGACGAGGTTGAGTAATTAATGAATGAATTTTCCTTTTTGGATGAACTAACTCTTTAAGTATGACTGAATCAATGCTGCCTATTTATATAGTTTTCTTTCTCATCGAATTTAATTCACACTAACACATTTTTAAAGCAAATTACTTTGTCAGAGTATTTTTGTACAGTGTTCCATCAGTGTCAGTAAAAGAGAACAGATGTTTAACAACCGTTAATGGAAACAAATGTTGTGAAATTATTCCATTTCAGAATAAAAAATAAATATATATATATATATATATATATATATACACTCACCGGCCACTTTATTAGGTACCCCATGCTAGTAACGGGTTGGACCCCCTTTTGCCTTCAGAACTGCCTCAATTCTTCGTGGCATAGATTCAACAAGGTGCTGGAAGCATTCCTCAGGGAGTTTGGTCCATATTGACATGATGGCATCACACAGTTGCCGCAGATTTGTCGGCTGCACATCCATGATGCGAATCTCCCGTTCCACCACATCCCAAAGATGCTCTATTGGGTTGAGATCTGGTGACTGTGGAGGCCATTTTAGTACAGTGAACTCATTGTCATGTTCAAGAAACCAATTTGAAATGATTAGAGCTTTGTGACATGGTGGAAGTAGCCATCAGAGGATGGGTACATGGTGGCCATAAAGGGATGGACATGGTCAGAAACAATGCTCAGGTAGGCCGTGGCATTTAAACGATGCCCAATTGGCACTAAGGGGCCTAAAGTGTGCCAGGAAAACATCCCCCACACCATTACACCACCACCACCAGCCTGCACAGTGGTAACAAGGCATGATGGTTCCATGTTCTCATTCTGTTTACGCCAAATTCTGACTCTAACATCTGAATGTCTCAACAGAAATCGAGACTCATCAGACCAGGCAACATTTTTCCAGTCTTCAACTGTTCAATTTTGGTGAGCTCTTGCAAATTGTAGCCTCTTTTTCCTATTTGTAGTGGAGATGAGTGGTACCCGGTGGAGTCTTCTGCTGTTGTAGCCCATCCGCCTCAAGGTTGTGCGTGTTGTGGCTTCACAAATGCTTTGCTGCATACCTCGGTTGTAACGAGTGGTTATTTCAGTCACTGTTGCCCTTCTGTCAGCTCGAACCAGTCTGGCCATTCTCCTCTGACCTCTGGCATCAACAAGGCATTTCCGCCCACAGAACTGCCGCTCACTGGATGTTTTTTCTTTTTCGGACCATTCTCTGTAAACCCTAGAGATGGTTGTGCGTGAAAATCCCAGTAGATTAGCAGTTTCTGAAATACTCAGACCAGCCCTTCTGGCACCAACAATCATGCCACGTTCAAAGTCACTCAAATCAACTTTCTTCCCCATACTGATGCTCGGTTTGAACTGCAGGAGATTGTCTTGACCATGTCTACATGCCTAAATGCACTGAGTTGCCGCCATGTGATTGGCTGCTTAGAAATTAAGTGTTAACGAGCAGTTGGACAGGTGTACCTAATAAAGTGGCCGGTGAGTGTATATATATATACCAACACTATATATATGGAGAAAACACGATCATCTTTAAGATGTTAAGCAAAGCAGGAACGGGGTTAATGCTGCATAGCTATGCAGATACGCAGAGTAAACAAGCCATTTGCATTCCACAGTTGCCCGTTTTTTTAAATCTAGTAGAGTTTGCTTGGTTAAATATGTATAGTTGCAAGATGTTGAGGGCATATTTGATCAGAACTTCACATAACATGTTAAAACTGCTGATGAGTCGAAAGACTGCAAAATGAGCAATGAAGATCTGAACAAATTTCAGGAGCTCCGCATTAAAAATATGCCTTGAAAGGCTAATCTTAAAGAAAATCCCTGACTGAATGTCAAAAAGCTAAAGTGGTGGTATTCTTCTCTATATTTCTTTATCCGTGGGCTGATTAAGTATTTGAGCTTAGTGAGTGTACATCAACAAAAGAAATTGAGAAGAGAGATCCGTGAAGCGTGGCGCACTGGCTATTAGTTTCCCTTAGCTGAGGATTCAAATCAACAAGTTGTGATCCTTGAGACTAATAACATCTATTTATGGATTTACCTCAATTTGCATTGTGTGTTAGACGGCCACAAACAAAGACACACACTCCAAACAGACTGCTCTTCATTACTTTTGTCTTTAATTGGGTTGCAGTATAATTTGTCAAAAATGGAAAAGATTGGTTTGCGAGTAAAATTGATGAAGATTGATGGAGGTACGGGGAGGGAACGACTGTTAGTGAGGGATTGAGAGAAAGAGACGAGGCAGACACTTTACCAAGACCATTAAATCCAAAGGAAACTTTTTTTCAGCACCATGTGAGAAAGTTTTGTGATGGAATAGTGATTTTCAAGGTGATTAAAAAGCCATTACAGAAACGACTCTCTCAGGTAATTCGAAAGGTAGTTATTCAAACCCTTTTTGAGAAGCCTGGTAGGGAAGAGCACACATTAAAGAAATGTCAGTTATTAGATGAAGATATTATGCTGGATTGTCCTTCTGAGAATGCGCCGAGCAGAAATATTCTGTCTTTCTTAAAACAGGCAAATCCTCCGCAATTGATTATCCTTGTGTCTGATTTTATTTTTATCGCTGTTTCTCTCAGAGTATTGAAACATCTCAGGAAAATAATGAAAAATGTAAGCCTTTCCTTTATCAAGAGCACCCTATCAGTTTGAACAGTTCTGTACAGTTACGGTTGACTGTGTGTGGTGTGTGTCAATTTGAAATTGGAAGTTTCTCTGAAAGAGTTTTCCAATATGCAACTTTCTGCCTGTTCTTTTAAGAACACATATGCAAATAATCTAATAGAAAGTGATGATTTATTTGGTGGAAGTAAAAAAAACTTTGACTTTATACCCTTGAGCGCAATTCTATAAAGACGACTGAGAAAATTTTGCTCGAAGAGGTAAGGCAAGTGAATAAAAGCCCTCTTAGAAAATATTAATGAGTATTTCAGGTTTTTTTCACTGGTTTCTATAATAAATCTGGCAATACATCTCCAACCCTGCCTTTAACTAAGCATATTTGATCCTTGACATTTTGTTCGACATTCATTGCATCAGATGGTTACATATTCATATGTTAAAACTTATCTTTGAAAAGAGACAACCTTGCAAAGTTAGGATCTGAAGATGACATTTTCCGTTTACTCATCCTATTGGTAGATGGGAAATGTAATTCCAAATGTATGCACATCTAATAGTTTGATTAAATAACACTTGCAGAACTTCAGTTGCCACTGCAAGCGTCGGTTGTAACATAATGAGATTTTTGTCATTTCTAATTACAGTAAAATTAGATGAGGTTTTTACTGTTAATTTCATATTTCTGCCGTTCGATTCCAGGCCTCATTACATACGCATGGAGCTACATCTCATTCTACATTAGTTTAATTAAAGATTTTTAAATACATCTTTATCAGCTCAATCATTAATTGAGGATGAAGAGGAGAGGAGAAACAAATGAAAGTCCTCCATCTGTCCATCACTCCATTAGCCATCTTTAAATGTATTAAGATACAGAATTCAGAAATGGAAAATTAATTGAAGTATCTAATTCAATTTCCTTCCTCATCTCTCACTTTGATTGAATTCCCAGAGACCCCTGCTTCTGTATCCTACAGGCTTCAAACCTCCTCACGGTTACAGTGATTGCAATAAAACCAGCTCACCTGTGTGAGTCAAACTGCCAGGTTTCCTGAACTAAACAAAATAAAATGGATACGTCTGGGAGAGTTCATAGGGACGTTCGCACTTCCAATTTAAACTTGTGTAAGTTATTGCAAGCTATCAATTTTGTCACAGGATTTCAGAACTATATGGACATTAAAAATAAGCTACTCAAAAGTGATTTAGTTTGAGGATGATATTTATTTGAGACATATAGACTATCTGGAAGATAATAAACTTTTCAGGCACATCACTGATCTGAAAAACTAGGGGTGACTGGCGAAGCAGTTGTAACACTTCTTTTACACAGTGCTTGATAACTCGCAGACTACTACAAATCTAACTATCTTTTTTGTATTAGAAACATTTATATGTGCCACAAGTAACAGTATACTTGCAGCAGTTATGTTCATTTTTGAAAATGCATGTTTTTAATAAGCAACTAAGACAGCTTGGGGTGTGTTTGTGCAGTTTACATTGTAGAACAAAACATCAATAAGTTATGTTTACCACAGGCTTTATTTTGCACATAAATCAAAAAAACATTATAAAACATGGAAAATCTTTGACGTTATAGCTGTCCAATTTTTTTATGCCCTTCCTTCGCTAACTTCTCTCCGTCTCGTTCACTCGGATGTACATCATTGCTTACGTTGCACGAGTGCCCACTACTGGCGGAACCCTTGACGTGTTTAAATGGAACGCTTTTTGGTCACTTGGAATCCGCAAAGGAGCTGATGAATTATTTACAGTTTTTTTTTTCCCCCCTATGAACTTTTTTTTTACACAACTTGGAATCAGGGTCATCAGAACAGGAGAGACTCACTTTACATTAACGAGAACGGAGAAGACCGAGGGAGAACGCAGGGTCTAAATACACAGAGCAAACAAAAGGAAGTTAATTAGATCATTAACAGGACACAGGTGAAGGAGATGACTAATTAGACAGACTGGGGAAAACTGGGTCACAGGACTAAACCAAAAACACGATGAACCATGGGAGACAGACCATACATGTAACAGCTGTTAATAGTATTATGCAGTTAAATCTCAAATGTCAAAACTCCACTATAGAAACTCCACGCTAGAAATGACATCAGAAGTGGAAAACGTTGATTAAAAACGTCCATTTAGACACAAACTGACCAGCAACAGCAACTTTCAGATGCCATCTTTCTTTTTCTAGCTTGATTTGTATATAACTCCATCTATCCATCCATCCATCCATACATACATACATACAGACCAATGCAGTTGTTAAATGTAAGATGTTAAAGGAGTAATTCATCACTGGCAATATGCAGTAGAAATGTGAAAAGAAAAAAATCATTGGTGCATAAATTTATTTTATAACTGAAATTATTTTTGTTGATGAAAGTTCAATTCGAAGTGTGCGTGCATTAAAAGAAGAATAAGAATAATCTTTAATATATTGCAACGTTTTGACCTAACAAGCTCTTCAAAGGTTTGTTCGACACTATGCAATATATTAAAGTTTCACTGGAAGAAGTACTGTGCCTGTTTTTTTCAGAACGTCATTTCTTTGTTGTTGAAAGCTCCTCATAAGTACAATTATTACAATTTATTGAGCATATGCTGAGTAAGTATCAATAGAGGTTGCTTGTGATTGTTTTTGTGAAGAAATTTACTGTTATAATTGTGCCGTCTTCCCACTGTGATGGAAAGAAAACCAATTCAAAAGCTGCAAATTTCACATTTAAAAGGTTCAAATTGCATTGTTATAAAAATGCAACTCGGTTGTATCCCACAAAACCATCGGTCTACCTGGTGGGATAAATAGTCTAATTCCTCGAGCAGGTTTCACTAAATCCCAACATCCGTCTCAATCCAGGAAAGTCTGATCTGCCAGACGTTTCACAGTTGGCATCCGTTTAGTTGTCTTGTCTCCCTCTTTGCCAGGTGAATATCTTCTGAGGAGCTTTAGGTGAAAAATAAGAGCCGTGGATTGGACTCGCCGCAAGTGGCAGTGTTTCAAACTCTAAATCCAGATTAGCAGGCTCGGCATGATCATTACCCAGCTACATACACAGAGAGGGATTACCACAGCATGGCTTTTTCGAGGCAAATATCAGTGGCTTCGTGACAGCGAGGCTGACTAATATGTGATTAACTCATTCGTGGATTCAGAGAGAGAAGCAAGAGGGAGCGATTTCTCAAATCATCCGCAGGGTTTTGGTGGAGATTCACAACACGTCTTGGAGAATTATGGTAACTGTGACTCATTGATGTTTAACTCAATATTGTGGACCTCACTGTTTTCATGTGAGAGCAGATGATTCGTGCATGTTTCAAGAGTAAGAACTGACTCAAATTCTAGGCATGCCCCCGCCACTGACCTTAGAGAGTCTCATAAATCACTGATATCATATTGACTTTTCTCCCCGCTTTAGATCATATATGCTTTATTTCCTGGTTGACTTTTGCACAGTGTTAAACAATGTGATCTCATTCTTTTAGTTTTTTTTTTTTTTACATTTAGAAATTGATAGAAAATAATTGGAAACACTTTATTTCGATGGTGCACTTTAGACATTAAACTACCTATAAGTAACTTTGCAACTACAAGTCAACTAATTCTCAGAGTATTATGAGACAGTCTGGTTAATATATGGTAACACTTCATATATTTTTCCAGACATCTACTTTGGATTGTTCCGCCAGGTGTATAGTGTAAATACTAGTGCTGTCAAACGATTACAATATTTAATCGCGATTAATCGCATTAATGTCATAGTTAACTCGCGATTAATCGCAATTAATCGCACATTTTTATCTATTCTAAATGTCTCTTGATTTCTTTTTGTCCCATTCTTTTTTCTCATTTTAATGCTCTAATCAACATGGAAAAGTGGATCGGCTTGCTTTGTGCAAATGTCTTTTTTTTATTGAAAACAACATTGAAAATACTGTGTTCAATTTCACACTAAAACATTCTCACTTGGAGCAAATAATCTCTCACGCAATGTAACACTGTCCATCAATAAAAGGGTGAAAGAAATACTGACGATGTCCTGATATTGACGAGGGGGCGGAGAATTCGCATCAGCTGTGTGTGTGTGTGTGTGTGCTTGGCCATTGTTGTGGCAAAAATTCATCTCAAACAAACATCACTGCGTAAGAGACACTCAGAGTCAAATTATATAAAATAGAAGTATTTATTCTTGCAAGAATAGGAGCAGTCTAATACACAGTTGTTACCCTGTGCAGAAGAGTGACACACCCCCAGACAGACTGAACTAGCTTTTATCTTAGTTTCAAGGCCTTCTTCCCCCCAGAGCCTTCCTCCCAGTAGTTTTCCATAGACGTCACTAGTTGGCCCACTAAGCTCCCCTGCACTAAGTGGCCTTCTGACATCTAGGTCAGAGGTCCTTGTTCGTCTGTTCTCTGGAGTGTCTCCCTCTTCTGCCTCCCCAGGTACATAAACAGAATCCTCTCTCACTACAAGTGAGAGACACACATGTGACATTCTTTGAATCATCTATATTTAACTAAAGATCAATGAATATCATTAAAATTGCCACCACACCATCATCAAGTGGTATTTCAGACTGGACGTGCTGCGATGATGATAGCTTAGTTCACAACGACAAAACACACAGATCACTTTGGTCTTGTCAATGGAACCATTTGGCACCTTTTTAAAACTAAACTTTCCATTCAGAATCTTATTGGCATGGCATCCATTTCGGCGTCTCACACTCATCATCCACTCAAAACGTAACGTTAACCTACTATTTGGCCGGCTCGCAAACTCAAACAAGTGTGTGCGGCGTGCCTGTTGTTTTGTTTCCGGTCTAGCTAAATCCGCTTGCGCTTTCAAAACGTCCTCGCGCGGCGCAAGCCATTGAAATGAATGGGTTTCATAGCGCAGCACCGCGCATGCCGCGTCCTGTTGCAAAAGCATGTGAAAAAAACTACAAAGATTGCTTGGCCAAAAAGACTGTTAATCGCGCGATAAAAAAATTAACGCCGTTAAAATGGGTTTGCGTTAGCGTCGTTAATAACGCGTTTAACTGACAGCCCTAGTAAATACACATATCGGATATGGGTCACTTTTAATAGAAGATGGAATTGGGCATCAAGACGTTGAGTGCAAATGTGGAATGTCTAAAGTAGACCATTGCATATATATACTCTCCCATTTAAAAAGCCCTCCTGGGTCTTTAAACGTGTCTGTCTTTTCATAAGCTCAAAGGCACCATGGTGCAATGAGACGATCCTAAAGAGCGTCTCTCCGTATGGCTGCTCATTTTAAAACATAGCAGTGTGGAATCACAAGATCATTAAAACTCTATTTAGAGTGTCAACATAATGGCTTCTGCCCTGTTCAGGAAAAACGAAAACAGAGATATAACAGGAGGAATGGGAGCTATGGACATGAATGAGCCAGAGGAAGGCTACAATGCAGCACAGAGAACAGACCACATTCCCATCGGCTCCAAAATCTGATATGCCTTACCTCTTTTCACACATAGGAGTGTATGCACGGAGCAGCCATTATGCTTTCATCTCTTTCTTAATGAGAAAAAAAGCTTGATAACAGTGAGGCCTCTCTGAAGACTTCTAGTAATATACCTACAGTGAACATGCTCAGTGTGATATAACCACAGACTTAATGGACTTGCTTTAGCATCGCAGTCTATATTTGTTCATGCACTGTAATCCTATGATAGCAAATGTAAATAATTTTTTTATATCACACCCGCTTAACCCATGAGCTCATCCACACCCTGCAGTTTGAAGTCTGACTGACTTGATGGCAACAAACTGTGAAAATAAAATGAAAGCAACCCAAAAAAGAGAAATGAAAAGAACAGAGATTTCGGCCTGAGGCAAAGTTAAGCGGCAGAGATGAGCTTGTTTGTCTGAAGTCTTTCATAAGATTAACCTCTTGAATACCAACTGTAGAACAATCACGGCCAACACGCTCACTCACAAGAAACAGTGTTTCTAATCATAATTTGGTCAAATTTAGCATTTAGGAACTGTCTTCCTTCATTGCATATGTTGAAATTTGAATTGAATTGACCGGATTGACCATGCAGTTTTTAAACCGCAGTTTAAAAATGCCAACGCAGTCACACAAGACTCCAAAACTTTTATGTGATGCATCCATGTACATAACTTCAACATGCAGTGAGTAATAGTCTTGGGTGCAGTTCCATGCAATATAGCATTTGTGACAGTAAAAGGGCTAATGGGCAGAGTAATGGGCAATAACAGACTAATGGGCAAAGTGCTGGTTTGTAATTATTTTTAAATATAAACATCTACTTATCTGGCAATCAGAGAAAGAGTGACAATAGAAATATAAGCTATTTCTGAAAGGCATTAAGTTAATAATTATGATTATGTTATATTGAGTCACAGCAGCATCATGTACATCAGCTACATGAGTAGCTAATAAGCCTAATACTAATAATAATAATCAATTTTAACGTCTGAGAATTGTAACACTTTAGATTAGGGAACACTATTCACTATTACTAGTTGCTCATTAGCATGCATTTTTCAGCATATTGGCTCTTTATTAGTACTTATAAAGCACATATTAATGCCTTATTCTGCATGACCATATTCTTGATCCCTTAATCCTTTCCAATACCTAATCATAACCACTACAACAACTACCTTACTAACTATCAGTAAACAGTAATTAGGAGTTTATTGATGGGAAAACGTCTCGGGTTATGACTATAACCCTTGTTCCCTGAGAAGGGAACGAGACACTGCGTCGAGAATCGACACTTTGGGGACGCTCCCTAAGCGTGCGCCTCTGAAGTATGAATGAAACTAATCCAATCCTGATTGGTGTTGCGTCGTGACGTAACATGTGACGGCATACCCGGAAGTATAAAAGTGACACTGTCACAACACACACTAGCCTCACGATGAAGCAAGACGCTCCAAGGCCTCAAGGGGCGTGGCAGAACGACGCAGTGTCTCGTTCCCTTCTCAGGGAACAAGGGTTATAGTCATAACCCGAGATGTTCCCTTTCGAGGGAACTCTACACTGCGTCGAGAATCGACACTTTGGGGAACGAGTGCCCACTAGGCCACGCACCGAATAGGCCTGTCCCGGAGTGAAACTGTTTAGGCACTCAGCAAGGACTGAGCACGTGTGTGCCAGGCGTACTAGGAAGGTGGAGACTGTGGAACCTAATAAAAGTATGTGGAGTAGCCCAACCGGCTGCCTCACAGATCTCCTGTAGAGGAACTCCCGAAAGAAGGGCCCTAGAAGAAGCCATGCTTATAGTTGAGTGAGCCCTCACGGCTAAAGGTGAAGGCAAATCGCGCACCTTGTAAGCCTCAGTAATAGCCTGAACAATCCAAAAACTAATAGTTTGCTTGGATGCCGGGAGCCCCTTCTTAGGTGACCCAAAACATACTAATAATTGGTCCGACCTTCTCCAAGAAGAGGACCTCTCAAGGTACACGCTCAAAGCTCTGACGGGGCAGAGCAAATTAAGCTTCTCTTCTTCTGCCGACACATGAGGTGGAGGATGGAATGCCTGAAGAACTGTAGACCGAGCCGTATTCGATACTTTAGGCACGTAGCCCGGACTCGGGTGCAAAAAAGCTTTACTCTGCCTGGGGCAAACTCCAAGCAAGCTGGTGTACCAGGGCTTGGAGATCTCCCACCCTCTTAAGTGAGGTAAAAGCTAAGAGAAAAACCATTTTCAGCGTTAAGTCCTTAGGCGAAGCCGACTGTAGAGGTTCGAAGGGGGCCAGGGACAAGCCTTCCAGAACTATTGCCAGGTCCCAGGCAGGAACCCTGGACCTGGTTGCCAGTCTCATCCTCCAAGTACCACGGAGAAAACAAATGACCAACTGGTGCCTCCCCAGAGGCCCATCACTTAAAGGTGAGTGGAAAGCCGCAATGGCAGCCACGTACACCTTAAGCGTGGAAGGGGAGAGACCCGCAGAGAAACGATCTTGAAGAAACTCCAGAACTGAAGCTACCGGGCAGTTAACTGGGTCCAACTCATGTTCTCTACACCAAGTGAAAACACATTCCACTTGAGGCCATATAATCTCCTAGTAGATGGAGCCCTAGAGCTAAGTATGGTTTCAACTACTCCAGCTGATAGACCAGCATTTAGGTACTGAACCCCCTCAGAGGCCAGACCCACAGCTTCCACAGCTCTGGGTGAGGGTGGAAGACTGTGCCCTCTGCCTGAGACAAGAGATCCCTCCTCAGAGGAATCTGCCATGGCGGAGCTATCAGGAGTGATATTATGTCTGAAAACCATACTCGGGTCGGCCACCTCGGGGCAACCAGAATGTAGACTGATGCCCTCTTGACGGACCCTCTCCAGGACTCCCGGGAGCAGAGCAATCGGGGGAAAAGCGTACAGGCGAAGCCTCGGCCAGGCCTGTACCATGGCATCCAACCCCTGGGGTTGGATGTGTGAGGGAGAACCAAAGTGGACAGTGGGACGTCTCTCGAGACGCAAATAGATCCACTTCCAATGGTCCAAACCTCTCCCATACTGACTTCACCACATCTGGATGAAGTCTAAATTCCCTGGGCCTCAGCCCCTGCCTCGACAGGATGTCTGCTCCCTGATTCTGAACCCCCGGAATATACATTGCTCTGATAGAGAGTATTTTCCCCTGGGACCAAAGAATGATCTGATGCGCCAGTCTGCACAGAGGGCGCGATCTGAGTCCCCCTTGTTGGTTCAGATAAGCTACCACAGACGTATTGTCTGATCGTACTAAGACATGGTAACCATTAATGTCTGGGAGGAAGCTCCTCAAAGCCCTGAACACAGCCATCATCTCTAGACAGTTTATGTGCCAAGAATGATGATGGTCCTGCCACAGACCACTGGCAAAGCGGCCGTCCATGACCGCGCCCCAACCAGTGAGGGAGGCGACTGTCGAAACGGTTTTCCGGCGACATGACGCTCCCAGCACTGGCCTGTGGGATAGGAACCTAGGTTTCTTCCAAATTACCAGAGAACGAAGGCATCTGCGCGTAACTCTGACTATGCGGAACAGATTCCCCTTGAGGGAAAAAACCCTTGGCTCTCAGCCACCACTGAAGGGGGCCTCATGTGTAGAAGGCCCAAATGTATAATGTTGGATGCCGCTATCATGAGGCCCAGCAGTTTTGAAACTGCTTTACAGTGATGGCCTGGCCTAGCTTTATCCCGGACACCATGGCCAGGATGGATTCGATACGAGCGGGAGACATACGTGCCTGCATTGTAACCGAATTCCATTTCATGCCCAGAAGAGCAGTCTTCTGAGCTGGTTCCAACACATAGTGTTGAGTCTCAACCCCCGATTCTAATCTTGACCAAGGACAACATCTCAATGCCGAACTGCCATTCCTCGAGACTGGGCCAATAAGAGCCAGTCGTCGAAGTAATTCAGTGTACGGATGCCCTGAAGCCTCAGTGGAGCCAGAGTCGCATCCATAAACCTACACATGAACATGCGGGGAGAGAGTGCTGGGCCGAACGGAAGAACCCGATCTAAGAGAACCAGCCTCTAGAGACTGGCCTCTGGTGGTTTCCGAGCACCCTTCTCGACTGCCTGAAGCGGAAGACCGGTAGGCTGTAGTCGATACGGTTTTCGTAACCATAACTGATGCTCGTTTTTTTATTTTTCGAGGAAAAACGACGCATAGTGCGTTCGCTGGAAAATGATGCGGCCCAAAGCGTCATAGACGGCGGGCAATACACATCGTTTCCGGGCCCCGCTGCAAGAACAACATCGGTTGCCCTGCAACTGAGTGGACAGCCCCAACATTTAGATCTACCATGCCAAACCAGTCCTCGGATCTGATTTGGTTTCCGATAATGGAAATTGTAAGCCTTTTGAACCTGGATCTCCTCAAAGAACAAGTCAATAGCCTTAGATCTAAAATTGGCCTCAGTCCAACATCCTCCTTTGGAACTAAAAAGTACCGGCTGTAACACCTGGACTTTCTATCTGGTAGGGGAACACTCTCTATGGCCCCTTAACTCCAGTAGAGTCTGTACCTCTTGTTCCATAACCCGAGCCTGTTCTGGAACCCCTGCGGTCGGTACGACCCCAACAAAGCTGGGAGGTCGGTAACCGAACTGCAGTCCGTACCCATATTTAAAAATATTCAGGACCCATAGAGATAATTGGAAGGCGTTGCCATTCTACAAAATCTACTAAGGGAACCAGCCCCTTGGGACCGGCCTCGGGTGTTTCTCGAGCACTATTCTCGACTTCCTGAAGCAGATGACCGGCAGGAAAGTGTCTAGAAAAATTTTGTGATCATAGTCGGTGCCCGGTTGCAAGCTCTTGGGGTGAACGCCACGGTGTGCGTTCGCTGGAAATCGATGTAGCCCGAAACGTTCAAAAACGGCGGGACAACATATATAGTTTTATATATATATTTATTTTTATATATATATATATATATTTATTTTATTTATTTATTCATAAACCTGTCGACGATAGAAGTTACAGCGTCGGAGAACAGGCCAGAAGGTGATAGCGGAGCGTTCAGCAGAAAATATTTGTCTTCCCTTTTTTATACCAGACAAATTAAGCCACTGATGTCTCTCAACCATCATAACTGCTACAATAGCTATGGTACGTTTAGTGCCATTATACACCTGTAAAATCGTCTTAGAGTACAGGTGAAAAAGAGTGGGGTTTTTTTCCCAGGAGAGTTCTTATCACTTTATTTGTAAGATTGGGGAAAAACAGAGGCGCTGAGGTTGTGACCTGTGCTGCAGGAAACGCTCATCAAGCTTGCTTTCACTTGCGTTCCTTGCTCATCATGCGGCCAGCTAATGTAAGTCTGGCCACAGCACGAGTCACAACCTCTACCAGCTCCTCATAGCTTTGGCCGTGAACTGGCGCGCCCAAATCACGGTCATCCGCATCAATACTGAGCACATCCACTTCCTCGGAAGCAGAGAGCTCAAGCATTGGGACCTGATCGTGGGCAGGAGAAGCCGCGATGCGGGCTCCTGTACCATTCTCAGGGGCTACGGGATCCTCAGACGAAGAATGAGAAAGTGCCGCAGCAGTCTCATTCTCATCTGGAAGATCCCGCTGCGAACCCCGCGATCTCAATCGTCGCGCCGCCTCAACGGACGCGGGACCAGAACCGTGGGGAACTCGAGCCTGACCGTGCTCATCAAAGCACGCCAGCCGGGAGCGCAGCACTCTAATAGGAAGTGCTTCACAGTCTGCACAAACAGCTCCCTCAAGAGCTGCCTGTGCATGCTGTGCTCCCAAACAATTCACACACAAAGCATGTGTGTCCCCACCCGTAATAAAACGAGGGCAAGGATGCACACATCTTTTAAATTGTTCGCTGGCCATACTGATCAACTGATTGACAAACAACACCAAATAAGACAGACAGTTTCAACACAGAGCGCTTGCTGAAGAGCGAAAGCTAGTGTGTGTTGTGACAGTGTCACTTTTATACTTCCGGGTATGCCGTCACATGTTACGTCACGACGCAACACCAATCAGGATTGGATTAGTTTCATTCATACTTCAGAGGCGCACGCTTAGGGAGCGTCCCCAAAGTGTCGATTCTCGACGCAGTGTAGAGTTCCCTCGAAAGGGAACTCATAGTTAATAGTGAATATGTGATCCCTGATCTAAAGTGTTTAATTGTTTATTACCATTGTTTATTTTTTTGAGACAACCACCATTTAATGATGATTATATACTATTTCATTCAGTGCACAAAACTAAAAATTGTCATTCAGTCCATGTCAAAAATGTTTAGGAATACTTTGAGTTCATAGAATATATTGAATTAATAGGTTGATTTGAATGTTTCAATAATAGATAATTAAATTAAATAATTGTATTCCTTTAATTCATGAGTTGAAATTTGAATCGGTCACAATTTGTTCTGTGTTTTGTGTGTTCTTTGTTCTAGGACTTTTATTCTGAAGTGAGTTTCTGTTTTCATTGTTCCTTTTATTCACTTGCTGTGGTTTGTTCCTGTTTGCCTTTGCTTCTAGTTACCCTTGTTTGTTTTCATTGTTTTTGATTACTCACACCTGTTCCTTGTTAGCCTCTTGTTATCCAGTGTATATCACCCCGGTGAACGTGATTCCACCAAGTACAACATGTTCATGGATTAACATCTTTGTTGATCCTGGAACAACATTCAATTCAACCTATCAGATTTGAGAGACAAGTTTACAGTTCATGTCAAGTTTAGTCTTACAACCAGGGTTAGGTGCTTCTACATCAGGGTTAGGTGTTATTCATATCCTTTCCCTTTGATTTTAGGGATACATTTTGGGTAGGGATATGATTAGGACTGAATTTTTGAAAAAGGAATGTTGTTCTACGATCAACAAAATATGTTGATCAAGGATCATGTCTTGGCATAATCACGTTGACCTTCCTGTTTCAGTTGTCTTTTGTTGGTCGTTGTCTTTCGTTGTCCTAGGTGGATTATTGTCTCCTTCCTTCCCTGTTTGGATTATTATTATCATCGTCATTTTTGTTTGGATTATGTTTGTTCATGTGTTTGTCTAATAAACTACTGCAAATAGATCCTTGCCACTCCAGTTCCCTGCATCAACCATAACAGAATCGAATTGGCTATGAACCACAGGATGTTGATTTAGAAATGCAAAAAAAAAAGAACAGTCTGGCAAAACTTTTGCAACAAAAAATATAATGTATATAAGAAACATTAATTGACTCACAATAAGCCTACTTCAATAATTAATGTGGCAATAGCCACTGTTCTTACAGTCTAGAAAAATCAATTTCTTCTCCGCCCTCTCCTGACTGACCTCGCCGATGCTCTCTGAATGAACAAGTGAAATTGTCACATGCATAAAGAGCGTATTTATTAGATTTGTCATACCCGTGTCAAATGTCATATCCAATCTGCAGAAAATGAGTGTCCTGATTGCCGTGATGTCTGCGCTTTGTACAGGAGAAAAAGGAAACGATTATGGAGAAGGACTCTCAAGCCATGGTCGTGTCATGGCTGAGGTGAATGGGCTCAATAGCTCTCTCTCTGTGAAGGCTAATAATTTCTCAGTACAGAAGTCATGCCATTCAGTGCTCATGACACAATGTTTGATGTAAGAACACAAAAGCCTGTCATTGACCTACAACGAGCCACATATAAAAGAAATATATATATATATAAAAAAACTTGTCATCAAGATTGGCATTCGTGTCTGATATTACCCATCACAAGAGCGAGCAATGAGACATGCCTATCTGAAGAATCAAAAGGCCTTATCAAATATAAATGTTTCAAGGATTTTAAACTACTGATTCATTGTCACGTCATAAGTTCTGGAACTAAAGCTGTGCATCCCTAGACGTCAGTTTGTGGCTGTCAAGTCAAGTCACCTTTATTTTCCACAGAACTTTATTCAATACAGATGGTTTCAAAGCAGCTTCACAGTGATAAACAGGAAAGTAATGATCAACGATGCAAACGTCATCAAATATTGAGACAAATTCAAATTCTGCAGTAAAGATTATTCAGTTGAAGTCAGTTCAGTGTTGATTAAGTTAAGTTCAATAACTGTGTAAAGTTCATCAAATATAAAATGAGTTCCATTCAGATAAGCAGCAATACAGACAGCAATAGTGTTGTTATTCACTTCGAGTCAGTTCAGTGTTGATTCAATTCAAAATTCGTCAATTATGAAACAAAGTTGAATTAGCTGCATTCAAAAATAGTGTGCTTGTGCTGCCTAAAAAGAAATGTACACACAAAAAGG
This sequence comes from Rhinichthys klamathensis goyatoka, assembly GCF_029890125.1. Taxonomy (NCBI): domain Eukaryota; kingdom Metazoa; phylum Chordata; class Actinopteri; order Cypriniformes; family Leuciscidae; genus Rhinichthys; species Rhinichthys klamathensis. The sequence continues at coordinate 1,130,562 of NW_026606580.1, forward strand.
AAAAAGGAAAATTTTGTCATCATTTACTCGCCCTCATGCGCAAATGGTACTTCTCTTCATCTGCCATCTGTAATGCAGTTTTTCACCATGCTTGTTTTAATGAATCGGATTGCCTGTTCTTAAAAGGATGCATGCAAATCTGCTTTGGAATTTGATCAAAATGAGGAAAAGGCATTATGATAATTTTGGAACAGTTCTATAGTTTCATCCACCCTTTTCCCGCTTTGTCTTCTCACTAATTAATCACTAACTGCATTAGTCATGAAGGAAAATTGACTTGTTTTTGATTGGGGAATGCACACGCTGGAGATAATTTCAGTTTAGTAGTTGTGGAGCAATTGTGTTTGTGAAACTGTTAATTGTGTGACCGTGTGGAACTGCCGCCTGCTTTACCTATGTGGTTTGGCTGAGTCTCTCTCTATCTCACACACATACTTGAATAAAGTTACTGTCCTCTAAATGTAGATCAATAGTCCGATATCTGCTGCCAAGTAGAAAATTTCACTCTTAATTGCAACATCTGTTTCCATTTATACTCAATTTGTACTTCACGTTTTGCCTTTTCCCAATCCACTGAAATGTTCGTCTCTGCCAGACATTTTCTGCTGATTTGATGAATTATAGGTTGGCTATATTGTGAAAGTTTTCTACAGTAACTAATATTTCAACACTCTAAATAACTAACTGAAATGGGGGAATGGTATTCGGGCCATAACTGGTTAGATTTGAACTTTTGCCAAAATGAGCAACAGCTCAATGTGTCTGGACTATAGAGGCAGATGAATTGAGAAAATGTACTCATAAAAAGAACATAAATACGGTAGTTATGTATGTATTGACAGCATCTAAACGTTAATGCATTCATGTATACATAGCTTCAGAAATATTCAAATCTGCATATATATATATATACACTCACCGGCCACTTTATTAGGTACACCTGTCCAACTGCTCGTTAACACTTAATTTCTAAGCAGCCAATCACATGGCGGCAACTCAGTGCATTTAGGCATGTAGACATGGTCAAGACAATCTCCTGCAGTTCAAACCGAGCAGCAGTATGGGGAAGAAAGGTGATTTGAGTGACTTTGAACGTGGCATGATTGTTGGTGCCAGAAGGGCTGGTCTGAGTATTTCAGAAACTGCTAATCTACTGGGATTTTCACGCACAACCATCTCTAGGGTTTACAGAGAATGGTCCGAAAAAGAAAAAACATCCAGTGAGCGGCAGTTCTGTGGGCGGAAATGCCTTGTTGATGCCAGAGGTCAGAGGAGAATGGCCAGACTGGTTCGAGCTGATAGAAGGGCAACAGTGACTGAAATAACCACTCGTTACAACCGAGGTATGCAGCAAAGCATTTGTGAAGCCACAACACGCACAACCTTGAGGCGGATGGGCTACAACAGCAGAAGACTCCACCGGGTACCACTCATCTCCACTACAAATAGGAAAAAGAGGCTACAATTTGCAAGAGCTCACCAAAATTGAACAGTTGAAGACTGGAAAAATGTTGCCTGGTCTGATGAGTCTCGATTTCTGTTGAGACATTCAGATGTTAGAGTCAGAATTTGGCGTAAACAGAATGAGAACATGGAACCATCATGCCTTGTTACCACTGTGCAGGCTGGTGGTGGTGGTGTAATGGTGTGGGGGATGTTTTCCTGGCACACTTTAGGCCCCTTAGTGCCAATTGGGCATCGTTTAAATGCCACGGCCTACCTGAGCATTGTTTCTGACCATGTCCATCCCTTTATGGCCACCATGTACCCATCCTCTGATGGCTACTTCCACCATGTCACAAAGCTCTGATCATTTCAAATTGGTTTCTTGAACATGACAATGAGTTCACTGTACTAAAATGGCCTCCACAGTCACCAGATCTCAACCCAATAGAGCATCTTTGGGATGTGGTGGAACGGGAGATTCGCATCATGGATGTGCAGCCGACAAATCTGCGGCAACTGTGTGATGCCATCATGTCAATATGGACCAAACTCCCTGAGGAATGCTTCCAGCACCTTGTTGAATCTATGCCACGAAGAATTGAGGCAGTTCTGAAGGCAAAAGGGGGTCCAACCCGTTACTAGCATGGGGTACCTAATAAAGTGGCCGGTGAGTGTATATATATATATATATATATATATATATATATATATATATATATATATATATATATATATATATATATATATATATGCTATATACTCCATCACATGAATAGATTACATTTTGAATTATATTAAAAATAAAAAAACAATTATTTTAAATTGTAATATTTCACAATATTACAGTTTTATATTTGTATATGTTGATGCGCATAAGAGATAAAAAAAACAAAAAACATTAAGAAATCTTATGTATTCCAAACTTTTGCGCATAGCCCTAACCCTACCCTATATATATTTCAATAATAATAATAATTAATTTAACCTATGGCTATGTCTGATATGATTTTAATGGCCACGAGGGACTGTTTTTCTGAACTAGTCTAGCCAGTCTTACCTTGAGACACTTTCAAAAGAAGTAGAAACTGAGAGGATGAGAAGAGTGGCTCTTCATCTTCAGCGCTTCAGTCAATCCAGAAAGAGTTGAAGAGATCATGGAAAGCAATTCCCATACAGGCCAGGAGGACGAGCCTCTGGAATGAACTGTTACTTGAGCTAGTGATCCAACAGATGGCCCTGTGTAGATAATGTTAGAGGACTGGCTGGCCCAGGATCCTACAAAAAAATAGAGGCTAGTTAAAATAGGGGAGAGAAAATAGCAGTATCAAAATATTAGTGCTGGGTAAAAATATTAACGTTCAGTATTTCAATATTTCAGAGTTCATTACTCACGACCTTCATTTGAATGGTCTTGATATTGATTCTTAAAATCCCAAGATTCCAGTCTTATTGGATTGCATTTCAGTAGCAGTTGCTGAAACATCTTCACAGCAAAATAAGTCCCACTCCTAAGGGAAAAAAAGAAAATGGGCCAAGCCCTAAAATGGCTAAACACTAAGCTTTTAATTGTCTTAATTACAAATGATTGGTCAGGAAAATTTAAGCAAATGCACTACTTAAAAAGCCATTACAGAATGAAGTTTTTGGCAGAATATGGGAAGTTGTGTGTGGAGTGATGAATCACAATGAAACAGGAGTTGCATGGTGATGCTCCAGAGCAGTGTCTTCGTAAAAATGCTGAGAAATATAATAATACATGCATCTCTACCACAGAGTATACCATTGTGTGGGGAGGCTTTTTAGCTGCTGCTATTGGTGAGATGCTTCACTGTGAAAAGTCATTTAATGCTTTGGAGTTCAGCAGAATGGCTTGCTTCCCACAAATGAAAAGTTATTATCTAAAGAGGAATGATCAGATGTTATTGGTGAAGGCAATTCTCCTGCCCAAATTGCAAATACAACGAAGTCCATCAGGCTCATGGTTTGGCCTGGTCAGTGTCCAGATTTGAACCCTATAGTGAAAATTTGGTCTCAGATTAAACTCCAACGAACCGGGAGACATTTTTCAACTACTCATGAACTGTTTGAAACCATTAACATTAAGTGGAACAACACTGACTCATCTTCCTGTAAAAAGCTGTCTGCAAGTTTGGGAAGGCTATTCAGTGCTTAGCTACTTTATCCACAGTATTTGTGCAATTCGGGCTAATTTCCTGACCAGTGATTTGTGATTAAAATGGTTAAGAGACCATTAAATATTTTGTCATTTTTGGCTTGGCCCATGTTTTTGCCCAGGAGTGTAATTTGCAGGATAAACTGAATGTGATTAAATAAAAAGTCAATGTACAGACATAGTAATGATAAAAATGTTTACCTCAGGACGCACGCACGCACGCACGCACGCACGCACGCACGCACACACACACACACACACACACGCACATACACACACACACACACACACACACACACAAAAGACTCTTATACACTGTCTCTTTTTAGTGAATCAAATACATAAAGCACAAGCTGTATAGTCCATGACTCATATGAACCGTTTATTTAAAAAAAAAAAATTAATGTAAATCAAAAACATATACATCACAACTGATGTATACCCAATGTACAAATGACTCTTTTGAGATAATCCTTTTAATGAACCGTTCAAAAAGTCTCACAAAGTTAAGGGTCTAATGAATCACTGAATCCATCAGCAATTATTTACCATACATTATGTTACAGTAATAATAGTATTACATTTCCACACAGTATGTACAATTTACAGCATCAGTTGAGATTTTTTTTTAAAACATATTTTGGAAAGGAAGATAAAAAGAGTATAATAAATCAAATAAACAAAATTGAGTAAAAGTGATTTTCAGGAATGTTTTGTTGACACTGCGGTGTATTGAAATCACCTTCAAGCATTTCTACCCCAAACTGACGCAGTGCTTGGTCACAACTTGAGATATTACAGCAAGATGTGCCCTTTACTGCTCCAAATGTAAGGTCAGATTATGGAAGAAATGTAAGCAGAATCATAAATAATATTACAGTGGCATTGTCTAAATCAAAGACCTCCAGGGAAATCTATATGTCTCACTATCTGCTGACCTTAAAGTTCAGCATTTTTTCCTCTTTAAAATGTGCTTGCCATTTTTTAGCTGCCTGCCTGGTTGCCAGACTCATGGCATTGCTGTTTGTAACTGCGGTTGTCTGCACAATTTCAAAGCTCTCTCACTCTGTACTTATTTCATATTCAGAGCGTCAGAGTAATACAAAAATTGCTTTAAATTTAAAGCCTGGGGCCAATTTATACTCAAAAAAGTGTTCGTCTCTTGACCGAGAATTATTACTTGTCTATTTGAGAAGTGGTCTGTCTGTGTGATTTCTCTTTTTTTTTTTCACGGGGTAAGATGGCAGTTTCAATAAGGCGCTCAGCTCCCACACGGCCCTGTGGGAACTAGCATGGGAGAAAGGAATGGATTTCACAAGGGAGGGTCGTGCTCGGGGCCGATGAAACGCAGGCAGCACATTTGCAGAGGTGAGATAAAGCCTTTTTATTCTGGTTTTCTTGCTTTTTTTCAGTAAGGATGCCAAGTAGTACTCGTGAGCTGGGAGTTTGTTTGGTTTTTGCCAGCCAAAACCCAGCGATAACATAATGCTTACTCATACTGAGAGATTAACAGGCCCAGTGTTGAGGATAACACAGTCTCATCCCAAGACGTCATATGACTGACGCTTTTGACCATACGTCAACATCCGACGTTTTAGGGTACCCTTTAACGTCAGTTAAATGACGATCCTAGGGCGTCATCCAACTGACGCTTTACCTTTAGCGTCAGTTAGATGACGCGGGTAGGTTTAGGTCTGGGGTAGGGTTAGGATTAGATAGCGTCATCTAGCTGACGTTAAAGGGTACCCTAAAACGTCGGATGTTGACGTATGGTCAAAAGCGTCAGTCATATGACGTCTTGGGATGAGACTGGGCTGTTGTGGAGGCTACTTTGAAACAAGCTATTTAAAGGAGATGTAGAATTTTTCTGGTAAAATACTTTCTCCCATACTAGCAATTCTGCCGTTGATTCCCCTGAAAATGTATGGGGCTTTCGAAACAGTGACCTGTTCGAGCGTCCTGACCAGGGGTGCATTTCCCAAACGCATCTCTGGCCAACTCGCAATTTCCATTGAACTCTATTGGTAACGACGGAACTTGCAACCATAGTTGGCTTTTGGAAACGCACCCCTGCTCAATACAAAAACATTGGCTCAACCATGGTGTAAGTTTGGTATACAATGCTATACAACATGTTACACACTTTATAGTCAAGCTATCCTTATAGTCACTGTAAAAAAACACACTAAAAAAACAAGTTGCTGCCTCACATTTTTAAGTAGAATCAACTTGGATATTTAAGTTATTTCAACAACATGACAACATGAATGACTTTAAAGATACTTACATAGTGCTTTCCTGTTATTTTTAAGCTTGACAGCCCAATTCACTTCCATAATATTGAAAAAGTGTATATTCTTCAAAGATGAACCCCTTACGCTCCTTAAAAGAAAAGAGCCATACAGAATCAGAAAGATATGAGTTAAATAATAAAATCCTTTACATTTCTATAAGTGAACATGGCTTTATGATTCAATTGCCAGCAAAAGTTTAGAAATGTACAGTATATCAGCACCAATTTTACCGTTCTTAATGCATTTCACTAGATTTCAGTGTCCTTTGAGAGGATTTTAATTGAATTAAAAAATAATTACTGTGCATTCGCCATCTGGAATCCGTAAACATGGCTCAGGAAAATTGCTTCTTTTCATTCTTCTTTGCCATGATTAACCTTGAACTTTTCATTTTGTCCTTGGAAAAAGTCATTTCAACGAGACAGAGACCAGGGACCATTCTAAGCCATTAGAAAATAATAGCACCTTTGCAGAAGAAGAAATAAGAAATAAGAAATACAGTTTGCCATTGTCCATGTATTTGTGAAATGCTGTCCATCTCGTTCCAGGTAAGCAGGGATCTCTGACCCTGATGTGTTCGCGTCATTATTTGTATGAAGAAATAGTTATTCAGGAAGATGATGGTGTATGTTTGTGTATATGCTTGTATAAGTGCATGAATATTTCACCTGGCAAAAGGATAATCGTATTGCATCTCTCTCCTGCTGTGTTGGAGATAGTAGAATGTTGGCATGATAAATACCCTTTGCATGTTTATTTTTCTTCCACCATCTCATTAATGATGGTGAAGAGTGAGCACACATATACCCACACAGGGCATTGCATTCACATTAAAGTGAAAAAGCTGTTTGCCGGTGTAACATAGAATTAGATTTTGAGACTGAGATGACTTTGGGGGAACTGTATCAGAGGAAAAGTGGCAATGACACTTTGAAAGTTAATTATATTATCTCTTAAAAAATGAAAAAGTGGAGCCTTGCGAGTTGCCTTTACTCAGTGCAAGAAAGATGATCAGATATTCCCTTCCTCCTTTCTGTGAGGTAATGACTGTAGCTTTGGTTGGCCTCATCAGATGTTTCTAATTTGACAATTATATACTGTCATGCTGTTTCTAAAAAAAATGATCAGAAAATTCAGAGATAATTGGAACTGATCAATGAAACTGTCATACAACCGCACACACAGTCCCTAGAGAAGCATAGGCCTACATGATGGAGAAAGACATTCTTTACGGATAATTTATTTATAGATCAAACCCAGATGGGGCATTTACCTAAAGTCAAGTCATTTACAGCCTTTATGGTGACATTTAATTATCACTGATGAAGTACAAAAAGTGAATACCACCCAGAAGTGAAACACTGTCATTCACTGAAATGCAAACATCAGCGAAGGAAACCATTGAAAACACCAATCTTATGCATAAGATAAGACAATAATAATGGTGAAAGTGGTTATATTATTGAATTATCACTGATTTACATGCATTCAATGTTTTAAAGCAGTTTGAGGAATGTAATTATGCAAGTCAGATGAGTAAAGTATAAGTTGGTTTCCGCCACAGAATAAAACTTTTTAAAAGATAATTGCGTGATATAAAGTCGCAATTGCGTTTTATAAAGTCAGAATTGTGAGATAAAATCTCACAATTGCAAGAAATAAACTCGCTGCGAATTTATATCTCGTAATTCTGACATATTCTCTCAGAATTGTGAGATATAGTCACAATTGCAATTCGAACATGCAATTCGGAGAAAAAAAAGTCCAAATTTGTTAACGTATTTTTTTTTTAGTTCGAAAAAACTAAATAAAACATGTAATTTGTTTATGCAGCAGTGCTCTTTACTATGGAAGTTTGTTTCCGCCACAGAATTAAAAATTAAAAAGGTAATTGCAACTTTTTAACTCACAATTCTGACTTTTTTTCTCACAATTGCGATTTTACATCTATATCCCTCTGGAGTTCTTCGTTTTCCAGTCACACTCAAGACCTTCGCGGTCAAAAGTGACCGGACCCCTGAAATCAATTTTTATTTTTTTTTCAGTAAAATCAATGAAATTTATTTTTGTTCAATAATATTTTTTCTTTTTCTTTTTTGTGTTTTGAGAGAATTTTATGAAAATAATTAATATTTATGCAATAATTATGATCAATTTTTTCCCATTGAATATAATAGAAAATGTATATATATATATATTATTTTTATTATTTTTTAATTAATGCTGTATTTCAGGTTAAAGTGGATCCTTGGCCTATAGAAAACATTTTTTTAAATCACATTGGAGCCATCTGGTGGATGTAGTGAGCATAATTATCATGCAATATCATATTTTAACCACTAGATGGATTTACAGCCTGTGTAGAAAGGCTTGTGAATTCTAGTTGTTTTTGCACATATTTGCCTATTTTTTTCAGGTTGTGGATTTTAATTTATAATAAGTGATTCTCAAAGACTATTTTTGTCAAGTTTTTTGTTTGTTTGTTTGTTTTATTTTATTTTTAAAAAATAAAATAAAAATTATATTATTTTCGCATAGACATGAAAATCACTATCCAAACTTAAATGGTTGTAATTCAAGAATGCTTTGGAATATAGACCTATGGTTGGTCTTGTTTTAAAGAAGACATTTGCCAGATTATTGTAGAAGTGAAAGAAATTATGAAAGTGAAACAGACAAAAAGTTATGAAAGTTTGAGTTAATAAAAATGAACAATGTAAAATTTTTATTATTTATATTTTATATAAAATATATATATTATAAAATATATTTTACTCTAAAACTGCAAGAAAATGAAAGCCAAAAATCTTAAGAAGTTGTGTTCCAAATTTTAGGTTGATATCTCAAAAAATAAGCTTTCAGTCAAGATTTTATTTTGGCGCATACCAAACTTTTTCACTAGATGCATGGAACGCCAAGCTTCCTTACTGACCATATAAGGGCGCCTCCATTTTCATATATGTTTTGAGTGATCTGAACCATGTATTTCCATAATTTTCATACAATTTATGAAGTAGACATCCTATTCAGAAGTAGTATGGGTAGTTTGACAGTATTTGATTTGAATTCAACCTCTAATAAACACATCAAAAGAGCACATATGTGCTGCAATAGGCCTGGAGGTTACTAGGGAAGAATTCCATCGTTTGATCTTACACTGTGTGTGTGTGTGTGTGTGTGTGTGTGTGTGCGTGTGTTCAAGAGAGAGAGACATAGTGTGTGACCTTTGCATTTTGGACCCAATGTCTCCCCTTTATTTGATTCATTGATTTGATTTCACATATTCTCACATTTCTCTGTTACAGTTTCACCAGTCTCATATTTCCCTATGTGTGTGTGTCTGTGTCTGTGTGTGTGTGTGTGTGAGCATGTCTATTTTGCAACCTTGATGGCTTACAGTCTCATGCTTTCATATCTGTGTGCTTTTTATTCCTTACATTGATGAATAATTGCTTTTATTTCACACATTTCCCAAAATTAGCTTTTGCAATGACACACGTTCATTTGTGTGTGCGTGTGTTTTTGTGTGTATAAGTGTGTGTGTGTGTGAGAGTGTATTTGTCTGTTTTGCACTCTTGATGTTTTAGAGATTCACCCCTTCACTGTGTTATGCTTTTTTTCTGCATCGTGGCTGATTTGTAGATTGTACGCACAAAAAACCTCTGTATTTTCATATTTTTGCCATTTTCCCATTCATATCCTATGGCCGGTCATTTTTGACCGAAGGGCATGAGTGTGACTATTTTTTTTACGACCACTTAGACTTTTCAAATCATGTCCCCAATTTTTTTGTGTGTTCATATACTAAGTACCATAAAAGTCACCAAGTTTCGTACCATTCCGATGAAGCTACGATTTTTAACATTTTTTTATTTAAAAAATTCCGGTCGGAAACGACCGAAGAACACCAGAGGGATATTATAAAGTAATATAAAGTCACTATTGCGTGTTATAAAGTCAGAATTGCGAGATTTACAGTCGCAATTGCGTGTTATAAAGTCAGAATTGCGAGATGTAAAATCGCAATTGTGAGAAAAAAGTCAGAATTGTTAGTTAAAAAGTCGCAATTACCTTTTTTATTTTTTATTCTGTGGCGAAAACAAGCTTCCATAGAGCACTGCTGCATATTCATTTATAACCACTTTTACCACAAAGAAACAAAAGCGTACCAGAACATAACTCACAGCATAGTTGCAAATCTCTCTGCACCTGTAGAATTAATTAAGAAGGATCCAAGAAGATAAACTCGGACTGGAGATGGAGAAGGTCATGACAGAGGGCAGATGGCATTTGCATAAAGCGTGCTGACTCAGAATCAATAAGAACAAAACCTGTAAATCTTATCGCCATACTTCGTTTCTGTCCTCCATTATGAGTGGGGGAAAATCACATCAGGAATAAACATGGCATGAATTTTTAAGAGCCTCTGCCACCTTTATTCCACTTTAAACTATTGCCATCTGTCAGACACGACCTCTGTTTATCTTCAGAGGAGAGATGCTTCATTTGTGGCAAATTTGAATATGGAGAAACGCAAAGATTATGCAGGTCCCAAAGGCACTGACAGTACAGGTGCTGAATATTGCAGGAAGTGTTTCATTAACTCTACAGACACAATGAAGGAGATATCATTCAGCACAGCAAGAAGTGTCTGAAAAGAACAACACATGGAAAAAGTTGAGTGAAATTATGCAAGGCAAAATCTTGACCTTAAAAAAAAAAAAGCATGCAAACAGATTGCTTTAATTATTTGGCTCACACAAAGTGGACTAGGAATTGGACATCTTTCTTTGCTGAAGTACTTGTCTTCAAGTTCAACCTTGTCTTCTCAAACTACCATTTAAGTAAAGTTAACTTGTTGCAAATATACTGGCTCGCCCAAAAATAATTTATTTAACCTCACGTTGTTCCATATGAGTTTCTTTATTCAATGGATCGAAACACAAAGAAAATATATTTTGAGCCTATTATAACTCAGACCCTATTAACTTATCAACATTTTATGGACAACAAAACCCTGAGACATTTTTAGAAAATATCTTCTTTTGCATTTTTGGGGGAAACATTCCTTTAACTGGAATGTCATTGTTTTTACTCATTATCTACATTGAATTAGTTAAAAATGATTAAAAATCTTTAGATCATAGATCAGCTTCTCTCCAATACTCACAACTACAACAAAGCAAAAATAACAGTCAAAATATCTCCTATGTTCCCATGCTTTGACCAATAACTTATTCAAGGACAAAGGCTTATGGTTACTCACCCCAGCCTCAATTTTGTACTTGATAATTTCGAACTATAAATACTTCAAATCTTAATTTTATAAATTTTTAAGCCACATAAGTTTAAAGAGTGTATATTATAATTATGATTACAAAACTTGACGTATCAATTAATTTAAGTAGTACCAACTAATTTTTTAATCAATAACAACATTAAGGTTTCAGTAATACTAGACAGACAGACAGACAGACAGACATAGACAGACCGATGGAACGAGACAAATAGATAGAACGAGACAGACAGACAGACAGACAGATAGAGACAGACAGACAAACAGACAGATATAACGAGATAGATAGATAGATAGATAGATAGATAGATAGATAGATTGATTGATTGATAGAACAAGATAGATAGATAGATGGATAGAGATAGATAGATAGATAGATAGATAGATAGATAGATAGATAGATAGATAGATAGATAGATAGATAGATAGATAGATAGATAGATATTCAAAAACTTAAAAAAATAGTAAGTACAACAACAACAATACACATTTTGATAGCTGTTATATTTACAGTATGGCTATGCTAGTCAATACTGCTGTGAACAGTACATTTTCCAGTGTAGCTTTGAGCATCTCTCAAGTGCATGTATAAACACAGCTGTACATCACAGCATTAAGTGGGATGGATGACTGAGATCAGATTTATCTACATGCCAGTTGTGGCAGCTTTTGAATAATAGAGGATGCTCCCATTATTTCTGCCCGAGAGAAATAAACGTAACTCTAACATTCCTCATAAAAGAAAAAAAAAGGAAAACTATACAACAATGAGCGTCAAAACATGTCCTTGAGCTGTTCCTTTAGTGTACACTCCGGTAATGATGCTGGAAATGCACATTGTTTATTCCGAGGAATGGCGCGTCAGAGATTCAAAGCACTATGGTTTGACATGCTCGTGTCTCCATAGGAACGGGCCACTTTTTGACTTCTCATTTACTCAAGTGCAAACTCATCTGAAAAGTCTCTTTTCCAATTTTAAGCCATGAGAAAGTGGAAAAAATTGAGGGAACAATCCTAGTGCTTAAAACGGGCCTGTAGTGATTGGGTTTGCATTTATTCATAGTATGCAGCAAGCGGGTGTGATAGAGGGAAAATATAATTTCACAGCCTGTAAGGCTTTTAACTCTTCTAGTAAACAAAGAGAGGGAGGTGAGCACTTGTCCATGTCTCACTCAGACCGTAAGAGTGTCAGGTTGGGGGACCCTGTGGTCCTCCGATAGAGCCCTTGGATAGTTCAAGGACTCTCAGTTGAGCTACGAGTGTGTAAACATGGTAAAAGCGGCTGCCACTTCTGACCCGATATAATCAGTGTAGTTACATGCAATTAGGATGATAGAACAGAGAGAGAGACACTCTCAATGCAAGTCTAATATACACAGAATTTAACCTTCAGTAATCTGGATTGACAGAATAAAATCTTGCTTCACTTGCACTCAAGGATAAAAAAGTCATACTCCAGCACAAAGTATATGTTAAATGCTGTATGTATTATTATTTTTGACTGTACCAAATACAGCATAAAAATACCACAATATGTTTGCAGATATTTAGGAAACATGCTAAGTTCACATACTTGCTTCTCTGAAAAACAATGACGCAGCCAGTTATTCTACTTTGAAATGTGCGTTACGTGTTGGAATATCTGTTTTTGTTTTGGTCTGTATGAAGGTAAAAGAGTAGCAAAACTCAAGAGCACGTGGATGTGAATTTGACAACTTAGTAAATTTTAGCGTACAAGTACGAAGACTTATTGTACGTTAAAATTTACACTCACAGCTCCAATGCGAAAACCTGTAAAAATAGAAATCGGAAGTTGAATGTTGAAATTTGCACTCGCAGACGATAGTCACAAACTTGTTTTCTGAATTTGAAGCTGCAGACAAGTAGTCACAAATGTGTAAAATGCCATTCACAAAAATACAATGACAGACACAAACATGTAAAATATATTTGCACTTCTTCTAACATTCCCATTTGCAGTAGGCTACAGTACAACCTCAATTAGGCACTTGCAACTTCTCAAACCTGTCACTGCAATTTCAAATGTCACGCCTTGACTTTTGCTACTCTTTTCACGATATATTAGATGCAAAACTAACCTGTGCACTTGAAATTGAAGTGCATTTCTCGAATCATCCTCGACATTTGCAAAACAGTAAGTGCATTTCTCAAAACAAATAGCAAAACACCATGAATTACCTGCAAAAGCCAGTCTCTTGCTCAAAATCCTCAGTTCATCTCTCAAAAGTAAATATCTGTGTCAATGAACATGTCAGTGCCATCAGAATGACAAGTCCTTGTGTCATTGTGTATGGATAAGACAGTCAAATTGCTTAGTCATGTTGTCAATATAACAGTGTACTCTGGAGGGATGTTCTGATGTAAACTATGGCTAACGTTTTGATCACAATTATTGTAAATTGTAGGTTACACACATTAGTGTATGTGGGAGTTTGAAAGCAAGAGACAATATTCACATACGCTTTTACTGTTTGTACTGTAATTTGTTGACAGACCATGTCATTGCGATACAGAAAGGAAAGAAAGCACTGCATAGCACAAAGAAAACAAAAAGAAAAAAAAAGAAAAGTAGAAATGTGAACAGGACAGATTTAGAAAAAAAATCTAATGGAAATGTATATAAATATGCTTGACATATTATGACAACTTGTTCAACCATTTTGCATGTAAAGACTTAAGGCCTGTTCACACCGGGACGAATTTCGCGTGCGATATTCGCCGACGTTTAACGCCTCGTGACTAAACAAAGGGCGCCAATGTGAGTGTGCACACCGACGCGAAAAACGCCACGCGTAAAAGCGTAATTTTTAAAAAAACGCCTCGGGTTCGTTTTTTTGGTTTGACGCTTCGTCAAAAACTATCCGACCATTGAGATTGCCGCTTTTGCTCACGTGTCTACAGCTTCTGAAGTTACAGTAAAACACAACTTGGGGGCGCTCAAACACAAAACGGTCTTGCCGAGCACACATACGTAACGGTGAAGAAGATGCGCCAAGTAGCATCTACACACCATAGATATCCATAATAAAGGCTAGATGTCTTTTCCGTGCTGCTGGCCAATGGCCTTTATTATGGATATCTATGGTCTACACTGCCGGGAAGAAATAAGACGAGGAAGATGCAAGGCAAGATGAATGTAGAGCTGCTGATCTCGTTGGTGTCGGAACATAAAGAACTATATGACAAACGCGACAGCGACTAGAAACTACTATTTCTGTTTTACATTAAGCGCCATCTAATGTCAGGGAATGAATTTGCATGTTCACTCGGCTCAACGTCAGCGAAAATCGCTTGGGTGTGAACACAAAAAACGCATTGAAAAACGCTGACGAATGACGCGTGCCGATATTCGTCCCGGTGTGTACGGGGCTTTATGCTATGAACTAATGCCTAAATGTTGTGGGGGGTGAGACAATTCAACAGAGACCCATTATAATACATTTTGATCAACATGACATAAGCAATTGATAATGTAGGAAACAGCAGAGAATTGTACATAATAATTTGCATGGATGTACCAAAGCATTTGCAACTTGATCAAAGAAATGAGAAACTGCTTTTTTGATGTGCACAAGTGACACAATGATGTGAAGATTGAACAGGTAGTTTTGAGAATTTCAATTCTGATCTAAGAAATGTACCAAAGCGACTGAGAGAAACTGTAAAACACAGATAAATCCAACGCTATCTCACGACCAATTCGTACGAATTTGTACGAATGATTAAAAGGTGGCTAATTCGTACGAATTCATACGAACTCACTCGTACGGATTCGTACGATTTGTCTAAAACCACGTGATGGGTAGGTTTAGGGGCGGGGTCAGGGGTAGGTCATTCGTATGAATTCATACGAATTTGGAATTCGTAAAATATGTACGATTTAGCAAAAATCCTACAAATTCGTACGAGTCAGGTCGTATGAATTGTTACGAATTAGCCACTCGTACAAATTCGTACGAATTGGTCATGAGATCGGGTTGGATAAATCCACTCATCAACATTGTAAGGCTCGTCGCCTTGTATATTACGCTCGTTCCCGTTGCTTGTCCTCAATCTGGCAACCCGTGTGAGCGTCGACTCTCTCCAGTATTTTGAATTTGGACTGCAGTATCCATTTCAAACGCTATGCTGCCAATATTACATACTGCACCTTTAAAGGAATAGTTCAGCATAAAAACAATAATGAATCATTTTAGTCATCAATAGTCATCATTTACTCACCCTCATGTTGTTATAAACCCATCTGATTTTATTTCTTCATTGGAACTCGAAACGAGATGCAATGGAGAATATTCACTTTAAGTCGTTACTCAAAAATGTGTCATATTTCTAAATTTTGATTAGGAAGAAATATGATCTCAGTGCATTACAACAAAAGAACAAGAAAAAAAAGTTTAAACCGATTGCTGCAGAAAACTTTTAGATAAGTAAAATCATTATCTGCACATGATGTATGCCGTGGAGTAAAGACGTGATGTGTGAAAGCCCAAATTGTTTCACCTGCGTGTCACCTTGGCTTATAGCAACACACTTGATGAATCCTCTGTGGGAAGGTGTTGCATCTTGATGGTGTGATCTTGTTCAGTTTAACTATAGTATGTGTTTTAAAAATAAAATCAGGAAGCAGTAGTGAGTGTGCGAATACTTAACACCAAAATGAATTGGGTGAACTGATGCAATACGATATAGGATAAAACCAAGAAGATAAACAAATTACTTATCTTGTTAGTGTGACACTTTCCTTTTTATTTTGCTGCATCCTTTAGCCAGACTTTTACTTTTTAGACTATTGCCATAAAGATAAACTCACACTAAACTGACCAAAACATGGGCAGACCATGGGCTGAGAAATATATATTCGTACTTGACTTGAATCGGTTTGGGAATTGGGTTTATTAGCTACATTTTTATTTTACCATTATTATACTCAAACATGCAGTACGGTACGGAAAACTAGGGGTGCCAATTAAACATAAAATGAAGAAATTGATTGTCAATGTATTAATACAAAATAATCATTGCAATAAATAAATAAATAAATAATGTAAGTAATAACTTTTTAAACTGACAGAGATTTTTTAAAGTTTAATTCATGCTTAAAAATATACATTTACCTTAACATTTTAAACATGATTTTAAAATGTGGTTTTAAATATCTATTTATTTGTCAGCTTGGAAAGTGATTTATTAATGTATTGTTATATTTAACTATTTTAATTTTAAATTTAACTATTAAATATTAATAAAACGTTTCAGTTTTTATTTGTAACAAAATATTTATTTGTCAATTGGCAAATTGATTTATTTACATTTTTTATTTTTTAATTAATACATTTATATTTTATTTCATTTAAAGGTGCTCTAAGTGATGTTGGGTGACGCCACTTCTTGTTGACGTTCGAAGTATTGTTAAACAAAACGGAGGCTAGCTAGAGCCTCCCTCCTCCTCATCCGCGCACTAACCCCCCAAATCCTTCTTGACGGTTATTGGCTGGAACACTGTTTGTTATGTTTCGTGGTGCGGGTTGGCCCAGTTTGTTTTTGTTGCCGTTTGTGGAGCCTGGCTGTCTACAGAGACCGCGGTTTTTTTTTACAGTGTGTTCAGGGGACAGGCAGCTAGAGGATAGTGAGATGTTTGCTGTATGTGACAAAAAATGTTTGGCCTAAAAAACGTGTGACATCACTTAGAGCACCTTTTATAAAATATTAGGAGTGCCTTAAAAATTCCTCTATAAAAAAATATAATAATTCTTCACGAAACCACATGGCTTTAGAGTTAAAAAAAATCTAAATATATTTTCTGTTATGAAAGAGTCTGACATAAAAAAAATTGTGAGGAGAGAGATCCCCCAAAACGTTTTTATTTTTATTTATTTTTTAGAGAAAAGTAATCTCAACCAAATCTCAGTTCTAAAATTGAAGTCTAACTTTTTTTGCCTTATTTAATAAATTGAGTTAAATAACTACTTTGGACAAAACAAAAGTAAAAAAAAAAATCTCCAGAATCAACATTTGCCTCAAAAAAACAAACGCAAAGCTTTTTGTAACATACAATTTATTTCATGTGACTAAACTGAACGACTGGTTGTCTTGGCAACTGCTGTGCCTATCGAATGCCTTGGCAACAGAACAAAACATTTTCTCTGTCAAATCCAAATAGCATCAAATAAGTGCCCTCTATCTTGTGTTATATGACCCCCTTCCCACCCCATCACCCGAGTGAGATGACCTCTCCGCTGTTAGGCCATAGCACACTAGTAAGAGTGGTGACAGGTTTTATTTGATAGGCTGCCATCACAAGCCCATTAGCCTTGTCCATCTGCGTGTAGCTGGAAGACAAAGCGGCGGCCCATTGCATCCCATTCCCCAGTCTAAAGGCTTTTATTGCTCTGCAAGGGGTCCAATCATGACCCTCATTGTTAGCATGGTCAGTCAGTGATGGGACCATTAGTAAAGGCTCAGTGGAGGTTCCCTTCAGTGCTGGACTGAAGTAATGACTGCAAAAGATAAATATTACAAAAGAAAAATATTGCATGTGGTCACATGTGTAACACATGTGTGAAACATACTTTAACATGTGGTTTTGGAACAGTTCTCGTGTGAAATCCATGTGATCATGAGGAAAACATGGGAAATTCAAGTGTTTTTTTTCTTCTGTAAGGGCGGTTTATCCGTGCACATCATTATTTTATTTATTTATTATTTTAATTAATGTGCTCTCCTAATCTTTTATCCAAATTACTTCCTCTTGCAGCGACATCTATTCTGCCCTACAAAGCAAAAAGGCAGTAACTGCATTTTTGGTCAAAAATGAGTTATTATCATTTTCATGACATTCAAGGCATCCTTTCTTATGTGACAAAACATCTTATCTCAAATGTGTGTCGTTTTGGAGAAAAATGGTAGTCGTTTGTACAGTAACTGCAAAAAGCCCTAGTGAAACAAAGCAAGAGTACAGTAACATCCATTACTGTATTCTTGCTATGTTTTACCTAACAAAAAATAACTGTGTTGCTGCGCAGTGTAGTTACTGTTGCCATGGTGAACACACAGCTGATTTCGCAGCATCCTCACGGGACGGTTTTAACATTTGCAATTTCACGCTTCTAACTTATTCACACAAATTTAGTTTGAGATGCAGTGTTTCCCCTAATTGTTCTCCTACCAAACTAACACACACACACACACACACACACGCGCGCGCGCTGAAGCACGTGTGTGACGATCGAGCTGCTTTTTTGCCTATACGAGGACACGGTCTTCGCGGCAACCCGTCAAAATAAAAGTTCGGTTTAACTTGACAAGAAATATATTACTGCTGTACAGTAGAATTTAGAAACGTCTCAATGTAATAATAATACTAACACTACAAATAAATTAAGATTAAAACTTAATTTTTAAAGGAATAATCACAATTTTTCTTTAATGTTTTAATTTTAACAGTAAAGCTCATTGTGCAGCATGTTGTTTGACCAAAAATGTTTGTTTTTAAAATATTGCATAAGTTTAATAATAGTTTATAATAAAAGTTTCATGATTTCAATTAATTAGACATGATTTTTGATTACTAAAAATTTACACCACATATCCGTAACACGCCCGCTCCCCAACACTAGTTTCGCAACACAAAATTTTTGAAAATGTTGTCCAAATGGTTCCAATTATTTCAAACACAGTGTATTGACTCAGAGGCCAGGTTGTGGCAAAATAGTTTTTGGAGAATCTGTAGTTACTGCCTTTTCCCTTGGTATGGTGCCACGTTTTTTGTAAGTAATACAAAGCAAGAATACAGTAACTGCAAAATAGGGGTAAAATATCAAATTAAATATGAGGATTGATATGTACAAAGAATAAGCTTATATAAATTAACAAAACAGCCACATGTCCAATAATCTACCTACAACTACTTAGGCTGGATGACAGGATAACTTTTAAGTCATTTTTCTCTGTTCTGCACTCTGCGTAGTTACTGCCTTTTTGCTTTGTAGGGCAGTATTCTCTTCTCTGATGACTTGTTTACTGGCTTGAGGGCGGGACAAGCTGTCACTCACATGAGATCAACCAATAGCAAACCACAACCATCCAACCATCTAATCAATTCCAGATGGAATAAATCAAGTCCCACCCCACATTTTTTTTTTTTGTTCGAGAAAACGTTTCACTCGGATATACGAAAGAAAACACTATAGCAACTTCATGCCAACTTTAAGTTTTGACATCATTACGGACTTCAAAAGAGGAAAAAGAACAAGATATTCGTTCCATGCACATTTCTTTTCTCTATGCTTTAGTCTTATTTTCCTCTCCATATCCTCTGGCTTCTCCTCTCAACTGACCCTCTCCTCTCTTTCTATCTCTTTCCCCCGGACACTCAGCCTCTGACCCTCCAAGTGAGGAAAAATGAACAGTTTGGAGTTGCACAAAAGCAGTAGAGACCTATTAGTTTCACACTGGCAACCTTAATGCTAAGCTGACGAGACAGCCGTTTAATTGTGCTCACCTGAAGCTCGCAGCCCCACTGTCCCTAATGACTTCTGCAGGAGAATACCAAGAAGCCCCATCACCTTTCCTTCATTAAAGCTAGAAAGGTCCGGACAGGTATGTCCTCTCATTCTCAGCCCCGGCTCTCCATTTCTGACGAAAGCAGCAGGGAGAGCCGGGGCAGAGTTCACCGACAGGGGTCCAGACAAACCGCCAATCACAGGTGGTCATGGCATTGTGTGGAGACAGCAACATATTTTTCTAAAACTGAGGAATTGGCAATTTAAACCATGACAGAGACCAGGTGTAGCACTTTTCCTGGCGAATGTGACATATGTATGGCTCTTCACTTTTCGAGTCACAGCATCACTGCCATGCCATATGGGTGGCCGGCAATTTCAATGTTTTTAGTGCGCTAGAACATTCATTCCAGACAAATTGAGGTAAAATTGAGGCATAAAACCACAACGGCATAACTCTGGCAGCCATGATTCATCCTTTGACCTTTTGCGTTCAGCAAACCAGCTCACTGAGGCTGAACACAATAACTGTATAGAACATTGTATTCCATACACTCCTGTGGAGCCCTAGGGAACAAGATCCACAAGGCATACTTTGGTACATAGCCTTTAGAGAACAGTTTTCAACACAATACCGAAGCGTCTAACATTATTAAAACAGTCTCAGAGGGCATAGAGAGCATCACAATAGAGACACCGCAATGCCTGGAGGACAGGAGCAGAGCTCAGAGGCAGCATTACAAGAGTTTGAGATGGGAATGTTCTCCTCTCTTTCAGTCCTTTAAGAGGCATTCACACTGACACCGATTAAATCACAGGAGGTTGCTGAGCTGTTAGGCATACCTGCTAGTTGTCTCCAGTGTTCAAATTATGCCAGTGCAACGGACGTAAGCCAGTAAGAGCTATGTGTGTGAATCTTACTCCCCTGTCATCAAGAGGCACGCTAGTGACTGACGCACTAGCGTCCTTGTTTGTGCGTCCGCTTCCCATGCCGGAGACTCCAGTTCAAATCCCGCTCAGGGGTGCGTTTCCCATACAATGACATAACTCGCTGCTTCACTACCATAGTACGATCGTTGAATAGAGCAACTAGCTAGTCACGACTGTTTCCCGAAACCGTATTATCGCAAATTGGTCGTTCAACCATGTTGGTTAATGATGTCACGCAGGTGGTGGAGGAATAACTTCTTTTTACGAATCTGTTTGAGATCGAATTAATGCTAGATGTTTTGCTATAAATTACGGACATGGCGTCTGACTATTTCTCATTTTGATTTATTTCCAGATTCAATCATAGGCTCGTGCTTCCGTACTAGAACACGTTCACACATGCGCACTCTTTAAAAAAGGTGCTTTAAATCTCTTGGCAAACTAAAAGACATAAATTACACTTGTAAGTATTCTGAATGTCAGCTTGCTTATTTTTTGCTCAAGATAATGATTTATTGAGTCCACATGTCATGCAAACAAGAAACATGCTTCTAACCACAGGTCGAGAGCTGTCGTTCCAACCACAACAACTTTGCGATGCTATTTGCGAATGTTCGCTGGAACTATGTTTTCAGGAACCACAGACTCGTTGAACTATGCGGATAACGACGGAATTTGCGACCAGTTGGCTAACGATGCTTTTCGGAAACGAACCTTAGAGCGGGACGAGTAGGACTGGTTACATTTTGTGCCGTGACCCGGACAGGAGTGAGGTTTAGGGGGTTAGTGTAAAGGACGTAGGCCAGTAAGAGCTGTGCGTGTAAACCTCACTCCCCTGGCCTCAAGAGGCATGCTAGCGACTGACGCTAAGAGGCTGCTTATTTGTGTTTTATGTCAGGTATGTCTTCTATGTTAAACTATTTTCTTTTTCTCAATTTATGTTTCTTGCTTTTCCCCTTTTGTTTTGTTGTGGGAGAGAGAACTTTAAGGGCAATTCACTAGAGGCTGCTTATTTGTGTTTTATATCAGGGGGGATGAATAAAAGATCCAAGAGAACCGCCACCTACTGTCGCATGTCCAGTGTCTACTCCACAGGCTACACAACGCAGAGCCAAAGTGTTTTATAACTGGTGTCGCTGATTGCATATCACTCTTGGCGTCGTGAGCCACCGGTTACAACAGAGCTCTGTGGACCAGTTGCTGAAACATACATTGAAATTAAAGCTTCATTAAAACTCAACCAATATAATATATCAAAAACTTTCAGAACACAAATTTACTTAAATATCAGCATGTTCTTATGCACCATTCATATACAGTGTCTAATCAAAGAAGTAGTAGTAGTATTTATGCAGAACGGACAGGATTCAACACCCATGCAGTTATAACAGGATCAGAATCTCATTTGGTTCCATTTTAGTTAGTGACTTTATTGACTTGATTAGCTTAAGATCAAGGCAGTAATGAGCCTGACATTTTCAGTGACAGCAGGACTTGAATCTAATCATGCAGCAACTACTATGTCACCTAAAAATAAATCCAGGTGTGTAATAATTGTGACTGTTCAACACACAGAGATCATATAAACAATCAAGTACAGTATATGAACAATCATAAATGCATGAAGATTAACTTGGGAACACCAAGTTAAATTTTTCTTTAAATTCTGTCATCATTTACTCACCCTTAATGTCTTTCCAAACCTGTTTTACTTTATTTTTTCTGTGAAAAAAAGAAAATGCAATTTTGTAAAATTAATAAATTAAATGGTGAACTGTTCCTTTCATCTCCTATTGTGGAGCTTCTGTATTAACTGTCCTTTACCTTAGTTCGGACGTCCCTGATGAAAAGACAAGCATTCCTGGCTTCCAGCATATATTGTGTGCCACAACATGCTTCTTAATTAGCTTAGCCACCAAGATTTCCTTTGTAAACTATATTTACCAATTTCTTGCTCATAGTATGTCTAAATTACCCCAGATAGTCCAGCACTAAACTGAACTTATCACCATGGATCATTTCGTTTATTTACACATTTATCCACCTTATTTGTCAGGTAAGAGCGGGCGCGGCTTGTTGTATTTTTAGCTGTACAAAACAACTCGTTATGCTTGATATTGCAAACTGGAAGTTCTTGCCATAATATTTTAATGCATTGTCTTCATTTTAAACATGCTGGTTTATAGCGCAAACAGCTTTACAGTTTACTGCACTTTTATTCTTCTTGCTATTTCCCTATAGCGGCAAAAAAAATAGCAAAAAAGCACATTAACAGAAAACACCTTACTTCCGCGTTGAAAGAAAAAGGTGGATAGAGTGATTTAATCTTTATTCTGCATAACGTTTTGGAGCTCAAGACAATTCCACTAGTAACCGTCCTCTTAAAGTTCCCCCTGGGAAAAAAAAAGAAGAAAAAAAAACAAAGATTGGTTATGGCAATAACCAAAGCAATTTAACTGAGCCACAAAGTGTTCTCCTGGCATACACTGTCAGTTCGCTCTGAGTGGGAGGCTGGAAATGGTGTCTTATGATTGTTCTCTTCAGTGTTCTGAATTAGACTATCAAGAAGTAAAGCTTCATACTGGGAAAGCTTCCCAAATAGTACATATTTTGTATTATTACATGCAAACACATACATAACTTCTTTCCTACACACTCAACATCAGTGGGAGAGAGATCACTGCTTAACTACTCTAACAACCGCACAGTTTAAACCGCAGAATAGCACTCTGAGAGTAGCTGCAACTGTCTGCTCTAATGAAGTATAAAACCTGTGTGGTGCTCAATAATGCCCTCTGGGTGACCAGCCATGTGTAATTGGTTTAGCCAACCACTGCCTTTGATTAGCAGCACTGTCATTATACCCTCTGCCGCTCTGTATTCTGTTTGTACTATTACAATACGTGTTCCATTACTTTGGTGAGTTTGTTAAAGTGGTTAACTTAGATCAATGCAACTGATTAAAGTATGATTATGTTACATACTTAAATGCACAGACTTTAAATACTATAAATGTACACTAATGAAGACCGCAGATGTGAAGTCTCTACTTATTAGAAAGAATGGTGAGAGAACACACTACTGAAATTAAGCGCTAATCTGTGAATCAAAGTGTCGAAATGCCTCCAGCACCAGTGAAACAACAGAGACAGACAGAAACAATTTATCATTTAAACCATTTATCATTAAGTAAACATACACACTTGCTAATTATACTTCTGTATTCTCACCCTGCAATTCATTTATCTTCATTTTCACTCGAAACAGCCCATTAAGAAAAAATAAATAAAAAACTCATCTAAGTAAAAAAAGCCACTAAAAGCCACATAATTAAAACTATTTATGTTATGCATCTACAGCACCACATACAATCAGTCATTTGATACTACTTTATTACACCATGTTGACTTTCCTCTTGTAATATGACAGTGTGCCCATATGCCCTCATGTTTGCATCCTGACTTTTATTTAATTTTTTCTTTAGCCCAGTCGTGACTATGAAATCAGTCCTGTTGGGCTTAATCTAATTCTTCGACACCTAAATAAATGGCCCCCCTGACAGGGAATATGCAGAACTATCTGTCAAGCAGACGAATTGGCTACTGTGGAGGTGAAATAAAATACAGGGCCCTTTTTAATCAATGACAGGAAAGGAAAAACGGACCACATGCAGTCTGTTGTCCCTAATGTGTCCCTATAATGGCTTGACAAAGACTAAACAGAAAAGTAACTTGGCAGAGGAAGATTAGCAAACTCCATCACATCACTAAGCACTGACACTGCATGGATACATGGCTAAAAGTAACAAATGAAGCCAGTGTACACTGACTGTGAATTCAGTCAGGTAGGGAATTTGATTCAGCATGTTCTACACATTAACATTGTTCATATAAATGTTTAATTCTGGAATTTATTGGTCTGCAACTGGACAGTTTGTTTAAATAAATCTGCTTCCTATTTTCAACTTAAAGCACTAAATAAATCATTTAGCTTGAAATTTTAAATCTACACATGGGAAATTATGTTCTTTCGCTGTTCACACATCTAACTGCAATATTAAGTGACAGCCATCCACTTTTTTTTTTCAGTAGCCTGGGTTTCCGAAAGCATTTTTCCTCATTAATTTTCTCCACAGTCACAGTAGATAATTCGCTGATATAAATAAATTCCACAGTCCTATATCGTTGCATAGCGTAGTTCAAACGACAGAAGTGTGACCGTTTTCGGGAAACAGTCATAGCTTGTTAGTTTCTACAACGATGCATCGTACTATGGAGGTTAAAGGGATAGTTTATTTTGAAATAAATTTTTGATATGTTTTAGCTTACCTCAAGGGCATCCAAGATGTAGGTATCTTTGTTTCTGCAGTAGTTTCAATTTTGATATTTTTAGGTCAAACCGTTCTTGTCTGTCAGTCATATAATGCAGGTCTATGGTCACCACCTCAAAGAGCATGCACAGAGAAGTCCAAATTAAACCTGATTTAATGACTCGTAAATGTAAGTACACATTGATGGCCTAAGACCAGAGGCGGACAGAGTACAGAGCTTTGTTACTTGAGTAAAAGTACAGATACCCCTTGCTAAATTTTACTCAAGTACAAGTAAAAGTACTACAGTCAGATGTCTACTTAAGTAAAAGTACTAAAGTACTTGTTTTTAAAAGTACTTGAGTATCAAGAGTACAAGAGTAGATTTTCTAAATATTGCATTACTAGTCTACTGCCACAGTGCTTACATTTATGCACAGAAACGTCCTACATGGAGTTATGAAAAATGTTAATGTTAATACCTTGGAGAATGTAAAAGGAATTGAAAGTAAAATCAAGTCATTTTCATCTTTTTACCATGTTGCTTTATTTAATTTAATTTAATTTTTGGGGGGTCCCATCTTTAAATGCGGGGACAACACACACACACACACACACACACACACACCACATGTAAGGGTGGCGCTGCCAATAAAGCACCTAAAAGCTGTCACAAAGAACCGGCAAAAGGAATGATTATGAATATGTAAAATATAGCAAGGAGATATTTTAATTGTTTATTAATAAACACTCGTTAATAAACAAGTGTTTTCTTTGTCAGTGTCGGCTAGATGAAGTTGACGATGCTGACTCGCGATCTTCAGTAGTGAACGCGCCAGAGAGAAATGCACATTTCATACGGATTACATCAGCAGAGAACAGTCTGTAGTCTGTTTTCTTTCGTTTTGAATTTTTCTGTTTAAAAGTAGACATGTCTGTGAGAGGCAAGTAGGCTACCTTATACACTGAGTTTCGGTTCATTTATGAGACGAGATCCAGTTCACGTGCCGGCGCCTCTGTTTCTTATCTATCGTCTGCTATTTACTTCTTATTTATTAAACCCAAACAATTGGTTGATGAAACATTGATTAAAATTAAGATACAATTAATGCAAAACGAAATTCAGGTTAAAGAAAGGTTTTGTGTTTTCTGTTTGATGTCTCTGTGAAAGTTTTAAAGCATTTTTTATGCCGCTTTCAGAGCGCTCACGTCCGTAATGGAGAACACGTCCATAACATTGTTTTTTCCTCATAAATGCAAACCCGAAAAATAAAATAAAACAAAATTAATATTTTATGTACTGTGAAGACTGAGCGCCAACCCTTCTTCATTCGCTGGGTAGTAGCCTACTTTGGTTTGCGCAGTGTAATTCACATAATCAGTAAAAATATATTTTGCCTCCTAAAGTATTTTTTTTTAAGAAATCAGAAATCCCTCGTGGCTACACCACTGCCACATTTGAACCTGACTGTGTTAAACACACCACATACTCAAGAACATCAAACCAAATGCTTGGCTTACATTAATGTGTAATATAAAATCTGACCATGGAGTTGACTTTGGCGGAAAGCTGAAAGTGATTGCTGATAGGCTGTCCCAATCAGTGGCGCCTGCACAATCCAATCACGTTTGAGAGGGAAACAACAAATTGAGGGTTTCCGAGATTTTTCTCTTTTTTTTACTTTTTTTTTTTTTACTCGGGTACTCACGGTTATGTATAGAAATGTATTGGAGTAAAGAGTACAATATTTGCCTCTCAAATGTACTTGAGTAAAGTCATGAGTACTCCCCAAAAATGATACTCGAGTAAAGTACAGATCCCTCAAAATTGTACTTAAGTACTGTACTCGAGTAAATGTACTCCGTTACTGTCCGGCTCTGCCTAAGACACGAAACGAGCGGTTTGTGCGAGAAAACGAACAGTATTTATATCGTTTTTACCTCTTGTAACGCACAGACCGAAGCGCCCGCGCCCTCAGATCACTATGTGGCTGTGGTTACGAGTCATTAAATAATGTTTAATTTGGACTTCTCTGTGCATGCTCTTTGAGGAAGTGACTATAGGCCTGCATTATATGACTGACAGACAAGAACGGTTTGACCTAAAAATATCAAAATTGAAACTACTGCGGAAACAAAGAGACCTACATCTTGGATGCCCTTGAGGTAAGCTAAAACATATCAAAAATTTATTTCAAAGTGAACTATCCCTTTAAGCAGTGAGATACGTCACTGAACGGGAAATGCACCCCAGATCTTGGGAAAACGTAACTATTAAGAGGTGGAGATTTTGTATGAACAAAAATGTATTATTAGGAAAAAGGGTAAGCATAAATATAAAATATTTGCGATTATTGCCATGAGATTGTGTTGAACAGTCCATTCCACTAATGCACAGGTCAGCGGTCTGTTTGAAACATGTAAACACAGACAACATATTTCCCATTTCAGTGGTAATATTGGCTTCTCTAAATGGTGGCACTCTCTTCAGGATTGTGGGTAGCATATTTTTCATTTTGAGAATTTGGCAGTGACACTTAATTAAGTTAAACATTGCATTACCTGTTGCCTCTACAAAAGCATAAATCATCATTCTGAGAAATCATCTGAGCTCACGGTCACTTGTCTTGAAAGGTTTATACATCCTTGCTAAAAATCTATTTGTCTGGTGAAAATATATTTTTTCCTTTGGCACCCAAATGGCTCTACTGGTTTGCTAATTGGACAAATGAAAAGATTACTGATTTAATTGCCATGAAATCTTCCAGTTTTGAATATAGATTGAATGCACACTTCATCACTTTGACTCATCTGAATGCTGAATGTTCAGATCTAGAGAAAGCTGATCAAACATGTTCTGCCTCATTCAAATTCCAAGGGCAGCCTCTTTAAGGAAATCAAACATATTTGCAATATTCTGTTTAGAAGAAAGAGACATTGTACAGTCGGCACCCAACCCATTACATCCTATATATTAGGTATTAAATTGCAAATCACTGTCCTGGCTAGAATCATTTTCCCATCTTTTCACTGTTCTGTCACCTCATCTTTTGATACAATACTGGCACTGTGTGGGCAAGAGAAAGCCACACATATAAATTAACATAAGATAAGATATTTTAAAGAATGTTAGTTACTACCAGTTACTACCACTACCAGGGGTGGTGATGGCCCAGTGGATAAGACACATGCCTTTGGTGTGAGAGACCTGGGTTCGAATCCACTGAGAGACTCCAATGTGTCCCTGAGCAAGACACTTAACCCCTAGTTGCTCCAGAGGCGTGCGACCTCTGACATATATAGCAATTGTAAGTCGCTTTGGATAAAAGTGTCAGCTAAATGTAAATGTACCATCAACTATCTATCAACATTCTTTAAAATATCTTCTCTTATGTTCATTTATATGTGTGGCTTTCTCTTGCCCACTCAGTGCCAGTTCTCTTGCCCTCTCAGTGCCAGTTATCTTGCCCACACAGTGCCCACACATTGACTTCCAAAGTATTTTTTTACATACTATGATTCGGCCACATTAATTTAGCTAGTAGTACTTTATTGTTCAGCTTTAGCTGAAAAGTGGTCTTTCGTCTCGCCATACATTCACAAAACAATTAACAATACACAATACACATCAAGATTAAAATATTCACATTTCCTACCTCTTATTCAAAAGACTTATTGCATTTGTCATTAATCTCAATTAATGCCTAATTAAGGTCACATGTGAAAGGTCTCATGTGTGCGAAACGTTTACCATTCTTTCATTAAAGTAGTGGTTTTATCTTGCAATTGTCAACCTTTTTTTTACTGTATTTTTTATCAAATAAATGCAGCCTTGATGAGCAGCATATGAGACTTCTTTCAAAAATATTAAAATATCGTACAAAAAACACCCCTCAAACTGCTCAATTTATAATGCAACACAAGAACTTGCAACAAGGGCCATTATTGTTAGTTTAGTCTTTCAAGTTGACTAGAAACATGGCAGAGCACGAGTTTAATGGTAATATTTCGAAACACGTTAGTCAATGTTTTTAGCAATTCACTTGAATAATAACAACACAACTGAATGTACATAACACTGTCGCTCCTTGAGTATGTGTAAGTGAGTTCAACCAGATTGTGTTGCAGTGCACTTGCCTTCTTTCTTATACTTGCATAAAGCAGGTATTATGGAAAGTGGAGTAACGCAATGACAAATGCAGATGTATGAGTAGAGGTAAATTATCAGAACATAAAGCATCTTCCACACATTTACCATGAAGCCAAAGCAAGTCTCAATAAATGCCTTCGCTAGTAATAATGTCGTCAACATAATAATGTCTGCATCACAGTTAAGCTGTACTTCCATATTCTTCAAAAATAAAGGTTAATGATTGTATTTCTTATCTCTATATATAGCCTTTCCCGTGACTATGGTATTCATTCGGGACGCAGGTCAGCGGGCCTCTTCTAATTGTTCATTTTCTCCTTATTGCCACACTGTCACAGTCTAATTGGTAAATGGGGTCCATGAGTCAGATGGATAATTGAAAGTGAAGGGTGTTTACACAACAAGTACAGCCGCAGACTGCCAAGTATAAGGAGAGTAGGCTTTAACCGTAGCACTCTATAGCTCGCTAATGATGCTGATTGCACTATTTAGATTGTACGGCAGCCAACTTTAATTATATAAAATAAGGTTTTTATTAAGTTTTAGTTTTTAGTTATGGCGTTTTGGGGGCCAGAAAATTCAAACTTTTGAAAACGTGTTTCAAAGTGCACGTTTCTGAAAACCATTATCGTCTCGGAGTAGACTACAAACATGCAAATCTGTGAAAACGGTGACGTGCACATGCATTTTACATGTTTAGTCTATAGAATGCGTGTTTGGTTAAAATAAATGCATATGTGCGCAGGTGAGTATTCTTTCTTTACAAAATGATACCGCTAACTACTGGCTTGGCATGCATAATACTGCGTTTTAAGTCCTTTTTGCAGATCCGTGTGAATGGGGATTGTTTTGACAATGTTGTCGTCTGTGCAAAGAAAAAAACGTTTCCATATTTATGTACATCGTTGTAGTGTAAATGTAACGGCTGTTGCCAGTACATAAACATATATATAATAAACAAGTAGATAAAAAATCATGTAAAATGTAAATAAACATGCATAATGTTTTAACATTCAAATTTTTTAAAAGCAAAGCATATTAATACTAAATGTACTTAAAAAAGGGGTAATCTGTTGGCATTTCAGGTGACGCATTGAGTGGCGCTAAATGCTGCCGTGCTTCCAACAACATATGTATTATTCAGCACGCTGGTTATTTCATGTTCAAACTCTGAAGTCTGGAACACTCTGTGGCTGCACTTTCTCTCTCTGTATCTACCGAGAACAGATAATTTCATGTTTTTCACAAATCAAAATCTTTTTCCCCCTGACCACCATTAAAACCGAAATGTCAGTCAGCATTAGTGAAGTCATTCATATGGTGTCACACTGGAGAGATGAACTCTTCCTCTTTCTCCTTAAAGTTTATCTAAACAATTATAAAAAAATACATTAGTCCTAGAGAGAGAGAGAGAGAGAGAGAGCGAGAGCGAGAGAGTAACAGGAAGAGAGAGTGTTAATGGTGCACTATTATCTCAGCATTACAGCAGTGAATAGTAATTTTAGATTTGAGGTGTATTAATGAAAACATTAAGAGGTAAAAACCTGCCAAGTACCATAAAATGTCACTGCAGGAGCTTTGGCCTCCACTCGAGGGATGGAGAACATCAGGCGGACATATTTATAGAGACGCAGGGACCCAGCTGCTCACCCTGGAGGGTAACATCTGTGCAGAAGTTAATATCTCAACCAAACCTGTGCAGAATGGACAATTACTCAGTGCGTCACTCGGTAAAATGTTACAGATAGTATTATGCTCAGGGATGTTGTTAGACTTAAATTACATATGAATTTAGACCATTATGCTAATGCAAAGCAACCTACAAGTGTAAATAATTCAAATATATATATATTTTTTTCTTGCAGGAATTTACATTTCTGGATTATGAATGCTATCAATTTAAATACTTATACAATATTTGATATAAAGGACTTGAGTTTACATATCTGATACATAATTATATAATCCTTTTTGTAATTGCAGAACATAAAAACAGATGATACTAAATGTAAGCTGAACATCCATGCTGCAAATCTCCTGTTCCACCACATCCCAAAGGTGCTCTATTGGATTGAGATCTGGTGACTGTGAGTCATTGTCAAGTTCAAGAAACCAGTATGAGATGATTTGAGCTTTGTGACATGGAGCATTATCAGATGATGGTATACTGTGGTCATAAAGGGATGGACATGTTCAGCAACAATATTCAGGTGGGCTGTGACATTTAAACGATGCTCAAATGGAACTAAGAGGCCCAAAGTGTGCTAAGAAAACATCCCCACACCATTACACCACCAGCCTGAACCAATGATACAAGGTAGGATGGATCCATGCTTTCATGTTGGTTATGTCAATCTGACACTACCATCTGAATGTCGCAGCAGACATCGAGACTCATCAGACCAGGCACTGTTTTTCCAATCTTCTATTGTCCAATTTTGCTGAGCCCGTGTGAATTGTTGCCTCAGTTTCCAGTTCTTATCTGACAGCAGTGACACCGCTGTGATCTTCTGCTCCTGTTGCTCTTCTGCTTCAAGATTCAACGTGTTGAGCGTTCAGAGATGCTCTTCTGCAGAGATCGGTTGTAACCATTTGAGATACTGTTGCCTTTCTATCAGCCTTTCTACCATTCTCCTCTGACCCCTGGCATCAACAAGGCATTTTCGCCCACAGAACTGCCGCTCAGTGGATATTTTCTCTTCTTTGGGCCATTCTCTGTAACTGTAGTGATGGTTATGTGTGAAAACCCCGGTAGATAAGCAGTTTCTGAAATACTCAGACCAGCCCGTCTGGCACCAACAACCATGCCACGTTCAACGTCGCAAAAATCCCAAAATTCTGATGCTCAGTTTGAACTTCAGCAGATCATCTTGACCATGTCTACATGCCTAAATACAATGAGTTCCTGCCATGTAATTGGCTGATTATATATATTTGCGTTAACGTGCAGTTGAACAGATGTACACTCTAAAAAATATGGTTCTTTAAAGGTTCTTGACACATAGTAACAGTATTTAGTACCATATCGTCCTGAATAAGCCTTTACATGCTGAAATGGTTCTTTGTGTAAGAGTTTAGGGTTCTTTATTCCCGCCTTTTTGATTTTCAAATCTGTAACTGTCAAAGTCTCCTTATTACTGATTTTCTGGAGCTCAGCTATACAACTACAGTTACTACACAGACTGTCAACATACGCCTACTCTCAACAGGTAAAAGATTTCTTTCTTAAAATGTCTATATAAATTATAACTTTAAAAATTTTAACAATCATTTCCTAACAATCATGTCTTTTTCTCTTTTAGTTTAACAGAACATGTAGTGTGAGCAGCTCTGTTCAGTTAAGGATACTCATCTTCTCTTCTCCACAAAGTAACAGAGAAATGGAATTTATGATCTTGATTTTTTTAAATTATGACTTTATGCCTAAATATTCCCAGTCACAAAAAAAAAAAAACATTAAAGCTATACCATGACTTTATATTACTTTTTCCTTTTAACAATGTAAAAGGGCTTATTCTGTCCATTTTGCACATTTTGGCCTTCATGAACATGTTTTTACATAATCAAATGGAAGAGACACAATGTAACTCTAAACTCAATTGATTATTTCAGATGCTGTCCCGTACCATAACCTCATCATCTGCAGAGAGAACTCATATATACACACATAATGAAGGACGTAAAGACATCATAGAGGATTGTGAAGATATTTCACTGCAACTTGGTCTTCATTACATCTATATCGTGTTCAATATCAATTGTTATTTATTAATGTATTCAGCTAACAACTGAGCACTGTCATTTTTGCTACAATCTGCAATGTCAAGGGCTAAAAATGCCAACAATATTAATAAATAATTTATAAAAAATATTATTAATAATATGAAGATAATATGCTAATAGTAATGAAAATAAATATTGTTGAAAAGGTTATTTATAACACCATTAAGGTTCTATATTGCACTTTCAAAGCATGGTTCTTTATGGAACCTTATAAAAAGGGTTATATATATATATATAGATCCAGCGCTCTCTACTTTTTGTTTTAATAAAAAAAGAGTATGTCAAAAATAAGAAAGGAAATCACTGCTGTGAGTGTCAGATCCAGTCGAGATATGAACTTGTGTACCTTGACCGCTGCCGTTGCAGGCAAGAATCTCATCTAAAACCATTGAGTTTTATATCCATTCCTAACCCTTCACTTAAACTTTATACACATGCAATAAAGACTGCAACCTTTGTACTCCTCCCACAGGTTTTCTGTGCTAACTACAAGACTCATTTCATGGGCGGCTGTCAGAGGTTTGACTCCAGCCATGGTTTCAGAGTCAGTGATGGATTTTTGAGGATAAGGGATGGGGTAAAGGTGAGAACCAATGTTCCCTCTAAGTAGCAAGCTTCTGATGTTGCTCCCATGAAAAAAAAAACAGTCAGAGTCAAAAATGCGTGTACAAAATGGTAGATTTCTGGAATCAGATGTAAATTGAATGGGTTGCATTTAAACTCAGCATGTCTTTTGATATTCAGTCTGCAACTAAAGCTGTGATCATAAACACATTTTTTAACATTTAATGATTTGGGACACTCTATTCCTGCTTCCCAATTTGCATAGTATTTGCCCTATCCGAGATTACACTATTTCAGTCTTTCGACTTCAAAAGGGCACATTTAATTCAATGCATATACACTGTATATTATGAATTAGTCAATCTTTATAGAACTTCTTTAAAAAAGATTGGCATGGTGAACGCTGCATGATTCTGCTTAGGTGCCAAAGGGTTTTACTCAGCAGAAACAATAATGAAAAGGAACTCCCTCCTGTACAAGTGTGAGAGCTTTCCGTTACTGAATTTTATCGTTGCGCTGCCTGCTCTGCCTTCTGGAAGTTCAGTTTGAGGGAGATTAAGAGTGTGTAATGAAAGCTTGTTGCCAAAGAAGATTGAGCAACTCCTGCCAAGCATTAAATATAATTTGCTCGCCATAAATAAATTTCTGTTTAGTGAGATTCTTGACAACTTATCAAAGCAAGCGCACACTTTGCACATAATCTTATTTAAAAGTGACAACACAACATGGCTTCTTTTACCAGATGCTAAATTAATAACTTGCTACTTTTTTTAATGCTCCAAAACAAACCAAGAGAGGAAAAATCTGTTTTTAACTTATCACCAATTAATCTGGGAAATAAATGTTCTGATGAAAGATTTGTTTCCCCCATTGATAACGAAAATAAGCTTTTTTGAGGGAAAATAGCATGGGAAATCTGTCTTTTCATTAGAATTTTGCATTAAATATATATTTTTTTAAAGAATAAAAAAAAAAACAGGTGCACAAAATGAGAATTAAATGGGTACAATAATAATAATCGTCAAACCCATGCACACACAAACACATTATTATTAGGCCTATTATTTCATGAAAAATTATAACTAATAATATAATTGATGCCACTATGCTGCAAGTTTTTTAACTGAATAACAAGAAAGTGAAGGAAAAAATGTTTATTTCCATATGGTGACACTGAACACTGTAAATGTGTTCAAAAATGAAATAAGTGTCATAAATATGCATAGCTGTGAGTATACGTCTGCTATACGCATATATCTGAATGCTCAAGAGTAAAAAAAAACTAAAATTAAAGGATGTATAATGTGTGTGAGATAAAATGGACAGGGCATAAATCTCATTTATTTGGTCTCGGGGTGGAAGTAACAGAGCAAGATGTTTTCAGCTTCAAAATTCGCAGGCACCCTTTCCATGCATAAATGATGAGGCTTTCAAATAAGCCAGCCTCTCTCTCTCTTTCACATCATCTTCCTTCCATTCTCCACTCGCAAGACTCATCTTGTGAATCAGAGGAAAGATGTTTACCAGTCTATCAACATGTGCTAACAGACTGTGAAATTAGGGAAAACAATGAAGACACAAAGCTGGGCTAATCAGCCTGTAAAGAATAAATATGATGAGATTAAAAGATTAGGTATATATCTCCCTTACGTAGACAGTAAAAATGATTAAAAAGTTAGTTTAAAAAAAAAGACAAAATTCTATACCATCATTTACTCAAATTGTTTCAAAACTGTATGACTTACCTTTTTTGATGGATCCATGCAAAGTAAATGACAACAACATTTTTTTATAAAAAAAAATTACATAGCAAGAGAAGTAAAAAAAAAAAAAAAAAAAAAAAAAACGGTGAGTCATGACACAATGGTCAATGGTTTTATACATAATCATTATTCAGTGAAAAAAATCTCCCTCTGCCAAGACTGTCACATGTCTAAGTTAAATTGAGGTCTGTTCTCAACATAAAGCTATTGCATGAATCACTTTTATGATGCTTTTGTCATCATTGTTGTATCTGAAGAGATTTCCCTCATTGTACAGGAAAGAGCACCAAGGAAAATCCGTGAAACATGTTTTTTTTACTGAAGAATAAAAATAGACAAAGGGGAACAATGTGAGGATGAGTAAATGACAGAATTTTCTTTATATTTTCAAATAAACTATTCCATTAATGACCATCAGTGGACTGAGTTCAAACCCTGTGCTGGCAATGGCAACCGCAGCGGTGCTTTTATAGCATCCACGTGCAGTACTGTGACTAAAACTCATAAACAGTGACTAATTAATTAGGTTGGTGTAATTTCTGTACTGCTATGGGATAATTACATAGGCTTGGGGGGGAATGGGGTGTTTAGAACCCTCTGAAGGTTAAATACAGGACTATGGAGGAAGTAATGTATCTCATAGAGCCAATGAGACCACAAGAGCACCAGTCCTGACAGCAAAAAAAATAAAAAAATAATCACACAAAAAAAAAAATCAGAACGTCCTGATCACCAGGACATCTGAGACATGCTAGATGCCACTGGGAACCAGAGAGGCACAGCAGTCATTCTAAGCCAATCAGCGGCAGAGATAAGAGAGGAATTAACAGTCAATTTGTGAGAAAATTAATCCACTTTTCCAGTGAATGACACCCCGTGCCGTATTATTGTTGAGTTAGAGGTCATTCCTATCTCAGATCCCCAGACACGAATGGGTCAGGAAGGGAGGAACTGATTTTGGCTTTCTCCCTTCGAGCCAGATCACACTGAGGTCTTTAGAAATGACTTCCTTTTGTGCGTTTCGCCGAAGTTCGCAACACAACACCACGTGTTCTCTCC
This sequence comes from Rhinichthys klamathensis goyatoka, assembly GCF_029890125.1. Lineage (NCBI taxonomy): Eukaryota > Metazoa > Chordata > Actinopteri > Cypriniformes > Leuciscidae > Rhinichthys > Rhinichthys klamathensis. The sequence continues at coordinate 1,166,851 of NW_026606580.1, forward strand.
ACATGCTCATTTTCAGGGCTTTTGTGTCACATAGCAAGCTCGTATTCAAAATGGCCTCCTGATGTAGAGTCGGCAATCCTGGGTTCACCTTTATTTAACAGCCACAGCTGAGGCCAGGAGAACCTCAACAATGAGACCCAATGGTAATTGGCGCCTCACTGTTTGATTCTGAGCAATTAAAATCGGATCATTACAGCGCTGCCATTTTAGAGCTTTGTTGTCAGACTAATTTAAAAGAGGTGGCATTTGAAAGGCCTCGCTCGCCTGCCACAAAATCTTTTTTCAGTAATTACTCATATTAATGGAAAAATGCTGATGACTTGCCTTTGGACATGAGAATAACAATATGAGAGAAAGAGAAAGAGAAAGAGAGAAAGAGAGAGAGAGAGAGAGAGAGAGAGAGAGAGGGATGGTTTTACTTTACTCTGAGGTGATATTTTCCTTTCAACTGGTGGCCATTTGAGCCAAAATAAGTGAGAAAAAAGGTCTCACACCTCGATTTCACTCTAATCCAGTGAATTAAGGAGAGACCGTTAACATGTAGGCCCTACCTCTTTTGAGATAACTTCAGCCATGCAGCAAAGTTATTAGGTAGGTCTCCATGGAAATAAATGCATCTCATCAGGCATATGATCAGCTAAGGACAAGACAAAAAAAATATTATCAAAAAAGGAAAAACCATTCCAAATTCCCAATTAAATATGAATATACAACAACAACAAAAAACAAGAGTAATTACAAATAATAGCCTATATATTCTTTATTAAATATATACTATCTATATACAGTTGTATTTAATAACTTTTTGTAAATATCCTACCCGTTAGACCTTTCTGAAAATCTTAAAGATCTGTTTTCAAGGTTATGGGTCAAAAACATGAAAACAATAATGTTTTGTGTATTTTGACAGGGCAAGTACAAATTTTAACTGTTCTGACTGGGCCAAAAGAGGGGTGGGGGGTGGGGGGTGGGGGGGGGGGGTGGGGGGGGGGGGGGGATATAATTATATTACTGTTGCAATACTATTGTACTGTAAATATAGTATTGATATTATAATAATATAAATATATTACTATATTACATATATTCATTTTACAATAATACTATTGTACTGTAATACAATAATAATTGTCACAGAACGCTCAACGACGCCTCCTCCTGGTTTCACCAGATCCCTCTCTCCTGCGTATTAGGACTTCATTTCCCTTCATCCTTCCTTGCTCATTATCTCCTGATTAACCACCCCATCATTGCATCAGTATCACCTGTGTACCCTTAGGTCCCCTTTATCTGGTCTGCTCTATTCATTGTTCTTTTGTGAAGTCTTGTTTTACCTACACGCTGTCTCTAGCTCGTTTTCTCGTATTTCTCTGATATTTGGACTTGGGCTCTGAACTCGTTTTTGAACCTATGCTGCCAGCCCCTGACCTTTGCCTGTTTTGACGTACGTTTCTTGGATTGCCCTTACCAGTGTGCTGTGTTTGAGTTTGCTGCTGCCCTTGCCACGGACTTCTAAGTTTTATGACTGCTTTCCTTTGTTGGCTTACCTGTATCAATAAATTACTGCACATGGATCCGACCGCCTCAGCCTCTTCGTCACAGAAGACTTCACCACCACAGGATCCAGCAGATTTCCTTCGATTGGCCTCCGAGGTGTCCACTCAAGCGAGTGTACTGGCAACAGTTGGTAAAATTGACAAATCTCACCGAGGAGCTCGTGAGATCAGTCCGAGCGCTATCCCCGCTGAGCGCGGCTGATAATCAAGCTCCGAGTCCAGCTGCATCTGCTCCCGTTCCACCTGCCGTGAGTAACAATTCCAACCACCCCAAATTATCCCTTCCCGAGAAATTTGATGGCTCACCCTCTACCTGTAAGGGATTTTTGTTGCAGTGCAGCTTGTATTTTGTCCAGCAGACACAGTCATTCCCCACTGATGAGAGCCGCGTTTCCTTTATGTGCTCTCTACTCACCGACCGAGCTTTGGAGTGGGCTACTGCACTCTGGTATGGAGGTCAGCTCTCTTTCCCCTCTTATAATGAGTTTCTAACCCAATTTAGAGAGGTGTTTGAACATTCTGCGGGAGGAAAGGATCCGGGAGAATTACTGCTCACGTTACGCCAGGGGAATTCAACCGCAGCGGACTACACACTCTCGTTTCGGACACTTGCAGCCCAAGCTGGATGGGAGGAGGAACCTTTAAAGCTCCTGTATCGCAAGGGACTCAACCCGGACCTCCAGGGAGAGCTGGCGTGCCGCGACGACGGTAAATCTTTGAACCAAATTATGGAGCTCGCCATCCGCCTCGACAACCTTATTCGTGCCCGACGCACACCTATCAGATCCAGTTTCCTCGAGTGTACCTTCCCCAGCGCGGAGTCGGAGCCCATGCAGATTGGTTACACACGCCTCACTACAGCGGAACGGGAGAGGAGACGTCGTAATCATCTCTGCATGTATTGCGGAGAGGCGGGACATCTGAGGGCCACCTGTCCGGTTAATCCGGCGCTCAAGAATTCTGCAACGGTGAGTTTCAATCACTCTTCTAAATTATTCTCTGTGGACAGTTCTTTGAAATTTAACGGTCAAACTTTAAACATAAGAGCCTTGATCGATTCTGGAGCTGCTGGAAATTTTATCGATCTTGCATTTGCCAAAACTCATCGTGTTTCTCTCCTCACATGTGAGTCTGGTGTGACCGTGGAGGCGCTGGATGGACGCCCCCTGGGGTCTGGAGAGGTGCAATACACCACACAACCCCTCACGCTCAGCTTCGGGACACAGCATTCAGAAACTATCCAATTCTTCACGATTCACTCACCCATGCATCCTATAATCTTGGGGCTTCCTTGGCTAGATAAACATAACCCCCAAATTTCCTGGTCTGACGGGAGAATATCCAGGTGGTCCGAATTCTGTCAGTTCAACTGCACGACTGCTGTCCAAGGTACTGAGCTCCACAGCGCTGCACTCAAGGGAGTGGATTTTCTGGAAATTCCCTCCGAATACCACGATCTAGCCCTGGCCTTCAGCGAAACTGAAGCTTCTCATCTTCCCGCTCACCGTGCTGGGGACTGTGCCATTGAGCTTTTGCCTGGGGCCGTACCTCCACGCGGAAGAGTTTACCCGCTTTCACAACCTGAAACAGAGGCCATGAGGGCGTACATTGACGAACAGCTGGCTAAAGGTTTTATCACTACCTCTACATCTCCGGCCTCCGCCGGATTCTTTTTCGTTAAGAACAAAGATGGGGGTCTTCGGCCATGCATTGACTATCGTGGTCTTAATGAAGTGACAGTCAAATACCGCTATCCTCTCCCGTTGGTCCCAGCGGCCCTGGAGATGCTCCGTACGGCCTGCTACTTTACCAAGCTGGACTTAAGGAACGCATACAACTTGATTCGCATACGGAGTGGTGACGAGTGGAAGACGGCGTTTTCTACTACATCAGGGCACTATGAATATCGGGTAATGCCGTTCGGCCTTTCAAACAGTCCTTCCGTTTTTCAAGCTTTTGTAAATGACATTTTCCGGGATATGTTACATCAGAGAGTTATCGTCTACATTGATGATATTTTGATTTATTCTGATTCCCTTGAAGAGCATGTCCAGGATGTCCGTGCGGTCCTCAAGCGCCTGATCGATAACCAGCTCTATGCCAAGCTCTCCAAGTGCGAGTTTCACCTGACACGTATCTCCTTTCTGGGCTATATCATCAGTGCAGACGGAGTCCTGATGGATGACAGCAAGGTCAGAGCCGTGGTGAATTGGTCCCAACCTTCTTCAGTTAAGGAGCTGCAGCGATTTTTGGGCTTTGCTAACTTTTACCGCAGATTCATCCGCAATTTCAGTGTGATTGCAGCCCCTCTCACATCTCTGCTTCGAGGGGGGGGGGGGGTAAATATTTTAAGTGGACAGCGGATTGTACTGCGGTCTTTGCTCAGCTCAAGGAAAGATTCACTTCCGCGCCTATTCTCCGTCACCCGGATCCTGAGAGGGAGTTCATCATTGAAGTGGATGCATGTCAAAGAACGCTCAACGACGCCTCCTCCTGGTTTCACCAGATCCCTCTCTCCTGCGTATTAGGACTTCATTTCCCTTCATCCTTCCCTGCTCATTATCTCCTGATTAACCACCCCATCATTGCATCAGTATCACCTGTGTACCCTTAGGTCCCCTTTATCTGGTCTGCTCTATTCATTGTTCTTTTGTGAAGTCTTGTTTTACCTACACGCTGTCTCTAGCTCGTTTTCTCTGATATTTGGACTTGGACTCTGAACTCGTTTTTGAACCTATGCTGCCAGCCCCTGACCTTTGCCTGTTTTGACGTACGTTTCTTGGATTGCCCTTACCAGTGTGCTGTGTTTGAGTTTGCTGCTGCCCTTGCCACGGACTTCTAAGTTTTATGACTGCTTTCCTTTGTTGGCTTACCTGTATCAATAAATTACTGCACATGGATCCGACCGCCTCAACCTCTTCGTCACAATAATAATAATGTAAAATTAAAACACAATTATTTATGGCTGTAATAATTAGGCTAAATATAACTGTAATTTTTTGTCAAAATTAACTTTTGGATTTTTTGTCGGTTATTTTGGTATGTTTAGCTCAAACAATCAAGTAAATGATATTCAGAGATTTTATTAAGTTAATAAAGTTAATTATTACTGTGATATTTACTAAGCCACTGAATTAGAGTAGATTTCAAATGATTATTTTACCAGAAAACTGTAGGGAGATCTTGTTGACAACAGTTTTCTCTGATTGAGAAAAATTACAATTGTGTGAGGACAAATTGTTTATTTTGTTCTTGTTTGGAGTAAAACGCATTTGGATTTAGTTTATCCTGACAAAAAAATTAGAACTGAAAAAAAGGAGAACTTGAGTGCCACCAAAAACTGCTCAGCAAGTTAAAAAGGGTCACAAACTTCCTTCAAGAATTTCTTTCAAGATGGGAAAAGATGAAAAGTTGAAAATAAAGAGAGAAAAGAGGTTATGTATAAATGATATTCTGACTGCATTGGTACACAAAGATCAAATCAGATCTGTCTGAGAGCTGTGAATTAAGGCTTATGATGTAGCTTGAAAACAAGTCATCTAAAAAAAAAAAAGAGGAGATGAAAATCAAACCACAACTGTCACAAATAAGATTGCAAATGTCCTTTCATGTAGCTCTCTAGTTCATAAAATGATGCCTTTTCCATAATGTAAGGCTTTTGCCAATGAGTTTTTGCAGTTTGACCTGTTAAATGGGTTTGCAGCAAGATTTCTGTCGCCGTTCATTTTAGGGACACAGTTTAAAGCTGCTGTAGGTAACTTTTGAAAAAATGTATTTGCTAAAACTGTCATTATGTCCTGACAGTAGAATATGAGACAGATAATCTGTGTAAAAATCAAGCTCCTCTGGCTCCTCCCAGTGGTCCTATTGCCATTTGCAAGAAATACACGCTCCCGGTCAGAAACAACCAATCAGAGCCAGGAGGAGTGTCTTAGCAGTGTCAGTCACGCTTGTGTACGCGCTGATCACACCCCTCTCTTGCACAGCGCGAGCGCCGGAGCGCGAGCCGTCGTTCAAACTCAAGATTGCCGGCGTGCTGCAGCTGTGCTTATGACGGAGAAACAACCTAAACGGCCAATTCTCGAGTGACACCTGCTCATAAAACAAAGAGGTAAAAGGAAAAAGACTGATGACGATAAACAAGCGAAAAAGAAAGAATTACACAGAGCCCATTGACTCGGTGTCAAAACTCTAGCCGCATAACATGTAGATAAAATGTCACGCACTCTGCTAAGCAACAATTGAAACCTGCTAATTCACTGGCTTGTCATGTTGCTGAAATAATGTACTAGCACACCTTATCTAGCATTACATATCGCTAGAATAATTACTTACATACTGTAACGTTAGTTACCGTTATATTAACGTTATCTTACTAGCTATTTATAACTTATAGAAAGAGTGCAACGTTATAAAGTTACATGTAGGCTATTGCAAAATACATAATGATTTGAGGACCAAGTTTGTAGTCAAAGTATGGGCAGGCCATAGTCAATGTAAAGCATATTGTTGACGTTTAGTCCCTATTAGTGAATGTGCCATATAACTTTTTATCCACCGTCATCGGTGGGCCTGTTTACTAGCCTGCGCGTTCACGACAGGCTCCGCTGTGGAGGACGAGCTGTGGAGGGAGGGCTGTAGCGCAACAGAGAGCAAGGGGGTGGGACCTGTAAGTTGTGCTTGTTCAAATTTTCAGGCTAAGTCAACGTTTTCTCAAAACTCCCTACTGCAGCTTTAAGATATTATAGATTTAGTCCGAGAGATTTCTGTCCCTCCATTGAAAATGTATGTACGGTATACTGTCCTTGTCCAGAAAGGAAATAAAGACATCATCAAAGTAGTCCATGTGACATCAGTGGGTTAGTTAGAATTTTTTGAAGCATCGAAAATACATTTTGGTCCAAAAATAACAAAAACTATGACTTTATTCAGCATTGTATTGTCTTCCGGTTCTGTTGTCAATCCGCGTTCAGTGATGCCGATGGCGCAAGACGCTGCTGACGTGTATCTGGTGCGTCCGTGTATTCGGGTTCAAATAAATATGGCTGGGCAAAAAAATGCAAGTCTTCCTCTGTGTCGAAATCCTTAGACATGTTTGCGAAGATTGTTTTGTTTACAGCGTGCGTCTCCCTCAGAGACTGTAAACGAAGCTCGGGCGCACCAGATTACACGTCAGTAGCGTCTTACGTCAGCAGCGTCACTGAATGCAGATTGACAACAGAACCGGAAGACAATACAATGCTGAATAAAGTCGTAGTTTTTGTTATTTTTGGACCAAAATGTATTTTCGATGCTTCAAAACATTCTAACTAACCCACTGATGTCACATGGACTACTTTGATGATGTCTTTATTTCCTTTCTGGACAAGGGCAGTATACCGTACATACATTTTCAATGGAGGGACAGAAAGCTCTCGGACTAAATCTAAAATATCTTAAACTGTGTTCCGAAGCTTGGGACGACATGAGGGTGAGTCATTAATGACATAATTTTCATTTTTGGGTGAACTAACCCTTTAATTTGAACTTTTCATGTATTTAGATTTGATGAATTGCGTAATTAAGGAACTGCCATTGTAATTCACTGGAGCATATAGAGAGGGTGTAATTAAAACAAGCTGCCTCGAGCATCACAAATTCATCTCACCTGCAGAAAAAAAAAATGACAGAATGAAGCTTATGAGCCCATCACAGCTGCTCTGGCCATGACAGAGCGCAATCAATATTTGAGACATCTGAAAGTGATATTCCCAAAACCCTCGCCATATTAAACGAACAACAAAACAGCCCCAACATCCTTACAATTGTGGAGGAAGACTATTACAGTAGCAGCTGTTCAGATCGATCGATCGCTCTGCAATGTGTTTACAATGGATGAGCGACTCAGGAGCGTTTGACAGATAAGCCTGGCAGGTGCCGATGGTTTAATTTAACATGGAGAAATGGTGGTATCAAATAGATTTTGTTGCATGGTATGATGGGATTTCTGCTCTTTTGACTCCCTCAGTGATCTTTCCAGGGCTCTTTGCGTTCACTAGAGGTGTTTGAAGAAGGTAAATACCAGGGACTGACCTCTCGCCCAACAATCTCTTAACGAGGAATGGTTTCTGTAGTGCTGCAGATAATATAATGATTTTTTAACACTTAGATCAAAGGATGTTAGATTAAAGTGTACAGACAACATCGGAGGAAGGGTGCTATAGTGCCGATTCCTGTCTGACTCATTCACTCGTGCACTAGTATGGTTATACTGTATAGGTAACATCCAGATTTCCTCCTAAGCTAAGAATTTTAGTTAAGAAATTAAAAATCTAGTAAAGAAGATTAAAAAAAAAAAGTCTGAATAGTTCTACACATATCACATGAAAACAAATAAATAAATAAATGAAATATGCAAGGGTGGTGCATTTTTGCCAGTGGTAGGCCTAAAAAATAAGAAATATAATTAATGAAGACAATAATGTAAATGAAAAATAAATACAAATAAATAAATAAATAATAAAAACAAATGAATAAAAAACCCAAATAAATGAAACAAATAAACAAAAACAAACCAACAAAACTAAATTAATGAACAATTTATACAACAACAGACCGTCAGAACAACAGACAGATAGACAGACAGACAGAACGACAGACAGACGGAGAGACAGACAGAATGACAGACAGACAGACAGAACGAAGACAGACAGACGGAACGACAGACAGGCAGACAGAGCGACAGACAGACAGACAGACCGACAGACAGAGCGACAGACAGACAGACAGACAGACCGCCAGAACGACAGACAGACGGAACGACAGAATAACAGACAGACAGAGCGACAGACAGACAGACGGAACGACAGAACGACAGACAGACAGACAAAACGAAAGACAGATAGATAGATAGATAGATAGATAGATAGATAGATAGATAGATAGATAGATAGATAGATAGATAGATAGATAGATAGATAGATAGATAGATAGATAGATAGATAGATGACACTGTTGTTAAATACACCAACACTGTGAAACATCCATTCTTATTTTGCCTCATAACATCCTTGGAATCTACTACTATCTTATCATTATTGAAGTCAAGGGTGACAACAAACAAGCAAAGAAATAAACAAACGACTGCAAATCATTTTTGAAAGCAACTGTAGAAGGCAAGATTTAAGTGAATTTAAAAATAAATTAAAAGTGTACATCGGCTGAACACTATAAATCAGCGTGCTTTACTACTATAAAAGAGTGCACTATAGGGAAATAAAATGGAATTCGGACAAAACTACAAAATGTTTAAGCTCACAGTCATGCGGTAAATGTGTTTGCAGTCGGCAGTCTCACATTGTGAACCAATAACTCGACTCTAAAGTCAAGTTTAAGGACCTCTACCATTTCCAGAAAATATCCAATATCAAAGTTACACTCTTTCAACCACTGAATATGACTGCGTGGTTGTCCTTTAACACTGCACAAAGGTTTTCTTTCAAATGCAGTATTTCTGGCTTATCAGTTGCGCAAGCAATCTTTCCTTCTTAAATTATAGCGTTTTATTTCACCAGACCCCTAAGTCACACTTTGGAGCGATCGAATGTATTGATGCATGCCTTGAATATGTCCCATGTTGATAGTCTTATACAGTATGTTATGCCACGATGCATATTGCCTCACACCCGGTTGAACGAGCAGATGAAATCACATAGGTTCAGATATGTGTGAGTCGTCTTCTCACTTTATACCCAACAGCACCCTTAGATGCTCCTCTCTGCAATGCTTAATGAGTGGAACTGAGGTGATCGTCTGAGGAAGACATGTCACACTTCTTCTTCTCACCTGTCACAACTCAAAGCAGCATGACATCTTTGTGAGAGAGAAAGTGTGTGTGAAAGTATGAACATGTACATGCTTGAGCAGGTATGAAACTCATTTGTAATTTTTCACCTCAAAAGGAATATTGACATGAATAGCAGGTTTGTGGTGTATGTTGATGTGAAAAAAATAGCTGGATCAACTTTCATTATTTACTCACCCTCTTGTTGTTTCAAACATGTTTGATTGAATTTCTTCTGAGGAATACAAAAGGTTTTTTGAAGAATATCCTAGACACTCTTTTTAAATGTAAAATCCATGTGCTGCTCCAAAAAGACGGGGAAAAAACCCATAAATGTGGTCCATATGACTTGTCCTAGCTAACAGGGGATATTCTCAGAACTTTGGCTAACGTTCTAACAAGGTTCTCTTAAAGTTATTAACAAACATCCTTCCAGTAACAATAATATAATGTTCATTCAAAGTTATCTAGTCTTTACTAGCGTTAGCACAAAAACCTTTGCATCATTCAAGATTTTTTTTTTTAAACGTTGTAGTTGGAAGTTCATCTAAATTTTTTCAAATGTTTCAGAATATTCAAAGAACATTTAACAGTAATATTCCCATAATGTTTAGAAAATCATAGTGGAACGTTTCCTTAACATTCGCATGACCAAAAAAGAAAAGAAAAGAAAAGAAAAGAAAAGAAAAGAAAAAGTAAACATTTTAAAAAAAAGGCCATTTTGAACATCCAGAGAACAATGTTTTCATAACTTAATATAAACATTAGCAAAACATTCTTAGAACATATTTTTGTTAGCTGGGGTGAATATATTCCAAGTCCTTTAAAGTTTTGATTTTTTTGTGACAAACAGGCCAAAATATGCTGTAACTCTCCCTGGTGAGTTCAAGAGAGAAGTCTTTTTAATGAACTCATTGATTCAGATTACAAGAATGATTCATTCACAAATCAGACTAATAAAAGTTCTCAAGTTCAATTCACTTAAAGATTTGGTCACAGCATTTAATAGCTCACTGGAAAGAAGATTATCAGCAAAGAAAGACAAATAAAAACATTTTTCATAAGACTTGGGATATAATGCACAAGTCGTATAAATCACTATATGTTTGAAAGTTCCAGTGTCCTTCATTGTAACTGCATCATAGTTAAAAAAGTCCTACAAGTTCCTCATTTTATGAGGGTGAGAAAATGACAGAATTGCAAACGAATGGAAAATCCCAAGTTCATCCCAAGTTTTCTTCCCTCCGATTTCTGTTCAGCTTCATAACATCACAACTCTCCAGAAGTTGAAAAGTTTCAAAGGCAACCTACAATAAAGCACACACATGAATATATACACAATGTGTGCAAAAATTGACATCATACATCTTTCTCATTCAAATCAGTCTGACTTTCATTTCCGTGCCCACAAAGAACATTTTCTATTTTTCTGTGAGTTCACAAACATTCATCGCCACATAGTCACGAGTCCTGCATGCCATGCCTGGCACTCATAAATCACTTCAATTCAATCTCTGGGGAAATTGTGAGTCGTTTCCTGTGTTGGCGTGGCAGAGGAGAGTGAGGGCTGAATCACGGGGTGAGATTTGATTTATCAGAGCTGGACTGGAATAGGGAGGGGCCGCGGGACCCTCGGAGGAGTTGCAATTTAGATTGTCCGCAGCAGATGGACGGTCAGCAATCAGACATCTGCTGTAATCAATTCAGCCTGGAGTCAGACATGATTCAGAGGTCTAGCGGTGCCCGCTTGCGTCCAGTCTGAGTTTGTTTATAACGGCCGTCTGCGCACACGCACACATTCACGCTGTTCTCAAAGTGGTCTGCTGTTTAATGCTCGGGCGGATCGAGCGGCATGTCTCAAAGTCATCTTTCTTGTAAATGACTGAATATTATAGTCAAACTGAATGGTCGCATGTGCTGTTTGCTCTCTGCTCTTGTAGTTTTTACTTTGTGCATGAGACGAATTGCAAAAAAAAAAAGAGACAAGATACAGAATATTTCCATGGTCTGTCTCTTTAAAAAAACGAATGAACTTGGGAACATTCCGTTCTTTTGAAGCTGTTGGGGTAAATTCACCCTAAAATGAAAATTCTCTCATGATTTATGATAATGGCTTCTCATACCACTGCTATGCTGATGACACGGAGATCTGTTTGGCATTTCAACCTGACGATTCCACTCTTTCGGCTCGTATATCTGCTCGCCCGTTAGACATTTCCGCCTGGATGCGGGAGCATCATCTTCAACTCAACCGTCAAAGATGGAGCTGCTTGTAATTCCTGCAGACCCGTCAGTTGACCACAACATCACTGTGCAACTGGGGTCCACAACATTAATATCAACAAGGACAGCAAGGAACCTGGGGATTGTGTTCGATGAGCAACTAAGTTTTCCACCAATATCCACAGTCATGCAGGACATTAGGAAAATCAGACCACTCCTGTCAGAGTATGTGACACAACTCTTTGTCCAAGCTCTTGTAATTTCAAGACTGGACTACTGCAACACCCTACTGGCAGGCCGTCCAGTGAGAACAACTAAGTCCCTGCAGATGCTCCAGATCGCAGCAGCACACCTGGGGCCAGATTAACTAACAGCCAGCACAAACCCTCTTTTGTCGTTAAAAAACTACTGTCAGGATTTACTATAAAGACACGCAGTGAAAAATTAGCATTGAAAAGGCGTGGGCACAGTTATTTTTGCGGCTGACCTTACTGCATATGCATTTGTAGGAGTTTCCCTTTCAGGCGCAACATTTATGGGAGGAGAGTATTTAAATGAATCACGCAAGGTGATTATCTAAGGTTTGCGCTCGTCATTGTACTGGTGTTTGCACCATTATTTACCACACAATTAGATTGCGTTGGTCATTATGGAAATGATCTGACTGCATGAGTTCTTTAATTTGCGCGCCGTCAGAAGATAACGTGCAGAACTTTCCACTCCCATCGGCACTGTTTTGGAATTGCGTTCTCACACTAATTTGCCCTGTTTAGTAAATCTGCCCCCTGGTCTTCAACCAGCCTAAGAGAACCCATGTCACACCCCTCCTGACCACACTCCAATAGCTCCCAGTTGCAGCCAGAATCAGATTTAAGAACTACCACTGGAACTGCGTCTCCTTACATCAATTCACTCCTTAAAGTTTACACCCCCCACAGAAAAGGCAAAAAGTCACTCTCCTAAATGTTCACCCTCTCTGTTCCTCTCTGGTGGAATGAGAAACCAACCTCCACCCAAACCGCTGCGACCATCACATCGTTCAAAAAGCGGCCGAAGACACACCTCTTTCACAAGCAACCAATCCAACTCACTCCCTTAAACCAATGCACTTACACAGACACACACAAAAATATTCTCTGCATTTCTTCTCCCCTCTAGCTTGCTTAGGAATCTAGTTGTCAAGCATTGTATATTACGCTGTTGGCTCCTTGACAAATTACTTTGTTCCTCTCTTCTAAATCACTTAGTTTGGATAAAAGCGTCTGTTAAATGTATAAATGTAAATATAATGTAAATGTTTTTCTTGAAGTGGATTGCCACGTGCACATGCAAAGAGCAAACACAAACGATATCCAGGGACCAAAACGATATACTGTACACCTCCCCATGAGTGAATTGAGAAAATTCAGCAACTATGAAAATGTCTTTTGCATTATTGTAGTTAAAAAATTTAAATACTGTAGTTTTCTCAATGACAAAAAAAATCTATTTTGTTGGACTTTGCATATCTGCAAGAAACAGTTTTGTATTATATGTAATCTTTCATAAAGTCCCTTCATTCTGTCTGTGATCCTGCCAGCGTCCTCTTAGCATCTCTTCCACAGACAAACTAAGACATAATTTTTTATTAAAACTGATAAATGTTGAGAGAAAGAAATAGACAGAGAGAGAGAGAATCAGGGTCAGTACTGATTCCGTCCAACTTTGGATACAGAAAACTGTAAGTGCTGCTGCTTTAGGGTGAAAAATTAAGCATGCATACAAAACCCAGACAAAGCCATTCTGGTAAATTGATCTGAATACTCTTGTGGAATTGCCTTCTGGGGCAAAAAAGCACTCAGGTGATTGGCTTCTGGGCCGGCTGTGACTCAGAAGTGAGTATTCAATCCAATGATGGAGGTTTCATCAATTCTGGAATTGTGACACTTTGCAAAGTCAATCGGTCTGAATTAATTCACTCACCGAGTTAATTCTTGCACGATTATTCTTGCACTAGTTAATATCTGGGCTCTGCAGATCGGCAGATTCTGCTTAAACCCAACTATTTGTGTGTCTGCAGTAATCATTTTCCTTGAATTACTTTTTTGATGAATGACAGCTGCTGAATAACGATATCAAAGTCCACACTCGCATACCTGGTGAATGAAAGAAACGTGAATTAAATCAATGTTCATTCAAGGCAAGTTGCAGTTAACAAAACAGCCATTATGAGCACAGATCTTGAATGGAGAAAGATTGAAATCTCACAACTGCTTGTCAAATGTCTCAATAACATACTTCAAATCAACAAAGCTAATTTATCTCTGATTATGCTAAAAACTTGTAAAGACATTTCAGAGATGAAACTTCAGCTGAATATCTTAAGCTGACTTTAGTTTTGAGTATTGAGATCCAATGACATAGACTTTATATTTGAAATATAAAGTCATTTGTAAATGACTTTACTGTACTTTTTGACCAACTTAATGCATCCTACACTCTCAGAAAAAAAGGGTACAATTTTGTACCAAAGAGGGTACAAACCTTTGTCACTGGGGCAGTACCTTTTACTGGTACAGAATTGTACTTTAATATAAAGAAACAAATTTGTACCATTCCAGTTTGTACCTTAAAGGACATGATTTGTACCATGGGCAACCATGTACCTTTTGTTTTTTAAAACTTGTTGGTACAATATTGTACCTTCATCTGTCACGGTTGGTAAATCCTATGTCTTCTTCTTGTCTCGTGTCTCTGTTGTTGTATGTGTGTGCGCTGATCAGAGGGGCGTGGCCGCTCATCAGCGCTCGTTCAGCAATCACTCATTACCTCATCACCAGCTGCAGTCTATCCATTCCTGTGTATATATCTCATCAACTTCTCTTCTCCATTGTCAGATCGTTGTTTTGTGATGTCCGGTTGTGTTGATCCCTCTGCGTTCCAGTCCCGTGCCTTCGTTGTTCCTGTTCGTGTTCCTGTGGTCGTTATCTGGATTCGTCTTGTTTGTTCAGCACTCTCCGTCACCTCACTCACTGGATTCATCTGACCATTGGAGTCCCTGCGCCGCTGGCCTGTTACCACTGGACTCTTTCTTGCTTCATCATTGCTTTATATTAAATACTGAGTTTTTACTTGCATCTTGCTTCCGAGTTTCTATCATTACAGAACGATCTGACCCAAATGGAAGCAGCGAGTAACCCGTCAGAAAGTCTGGAAGACTTTCTGAACAACAGCAGACTTCGGATGGATAACCAAGAAAAGAACCTCAATGACACAGCTCGCGCTGTTCAGGCTTTAGTGGCGCAGGTGTCCGGGCTCACCCAGCAAATCCAACTTCTGCGATCTCCCACTGCGCCGCCTGCACCGCCGATTCCCCAACCACCACCAGCGGACCCCTCCCAGTCGGAGCCCCGTCTACCGGCTCCGGAGCCGTATTCAGGTGAACCTAACTTTTGTCGAGCCTTCTTGATACGATGCTCAATGCATTTTTCTCTCCAGCCCCGAACCTTCCGTGAGGAACGAACCAAGGTCGCTTTTGTCTTGACGTTACTGACTGGGAGAGCGGCACTATGGGGAACGGCGGTGTGGGAGAACCAGGACGAATGCTGCGCCTCGTTCCAAGCGCTCTCCGCCGAAATGAAACGAGTCTTTGACCGCTCTGTGGCCGGTAGAGAAGCAGCCAGAGTGTTAGCCGACCTGCGTCAAGGAAGGAGATCCGTAGCGGATTTTTCTATCGAGTTCCGGACCCTGGCGGCGGAGAGCCAATGGAACGAGGAGGCGCAGTGGGACATGTTCCTGCATGGGCTGGCTGACCGCGTCCAGAAGGAGATATACGCCATGGACCTTCCCACCAAGCTCAACGACCTAATCGCTTTGGCGCTTAGAGTGGACGCACGGCTGTCCAGAGTGGAACAGCGAGCACAGCTCAACCGCCCTTCGGGAGGATTTTAAGGCCAACGTTCTGGAGGCGGGGACGCGTTCAGCCCCGTCTACGATCCCGAGCCCATGCAGGTGGGTCGAGCCCGGCTTTCCCGGGAGGAGAAGGAAAGGCGGAGATCCCAGGGCCTCTGCATGTACTGTGGAGGAGCTGGACACTTCGCCTACAACTGTCCTTTAAAAGGCCCAGCCCGACATCCGAGAGGTCCGATGTTGATGAGGTCCGCCGAGAAGACCTCATCAACATCGACTCTCCTTCCGGTTAGACTCCGATGGTCCAACCACCGTCACGACTGTCACGCACTTCTGGACTCGGGCGCCGAAGGTAACTTCATGGACCACACCTTTGCACTCAACCACCAAGTTCCCCTCAAACCCCTCACCCATCAGATTGCAGTACACGCCCTCAATGGCCAAGAACTCCCCACTATATCTCTGGTCACTGAAGACATCACCCTCATCACGTCAGGCAACCACTCAGAAACCATCTCCTTTTATATCCTGGACACTCCGCTTGCACCCATTGTTCTTGGCCACCCATGGCTCACTCATCACAACCCCAAAATAGACTGGCAGCTCAAATCAGTAGTGGCGTGGAGCAGTTTTTGTCATAAGTCCTGTCTTGTGTCTGCCTGTCCGTCTGTTTCTGTTCATGTGTTGCAGGAGGAGACAGTGGATTTATCTAACGTGCCCACGGAGTATCGGGACCTGAAGGAGGTGTTCAGTAAGTCTCGGGCTGATTCTCTTCCTCCACACCGTCCCTATGACTGTGCTATAGAGTTATTGCCAGGTACATCTCCGCCTAAGGGCAAATTATATTCACTCTCTGTCCCAGAGAGAGAGGTCATGGAGAAATACATTTCTGATTCTCTAGCAACGGGATTCATCCGCCCTTCCTCTTCTCCAGCGGGGGCGGGGTTCTTTTTTGTGGGGAAGAAAGATGGATCGTTGCGACCTTGTATTGATTACCGGGGGTTGAACAACATCACGGTAAAGAATACTTATCCTTTGCCGTTGATGTCTTCAGCCTTCGAGAGGTTGCAAGGAGCATCTATCTTCACGAAATTGGATTTAAGAAATGCATATCATTTGGTCCGCATCAGGGAGGGGGATGAGTGGAAAACCGCTTTTAACACCCCTAGGGGGCACTTTGAATATTTGGTTATGCCGTTCGGCCTTTCCAACTCCCCAGCGGTCTTCCAAGCACTTGTCAATGACGTTTTGCGAGACATGGTCGATCAATTAATATATGTCTACCTGGATGATATATTGATTTTTTCATCGTCTCTCCAGGAACACGTGCAACACGTCTGACAAGTGCTTCAGAGGTTGCTAGAGAATGGGCTTTTTGTCAAGGCGGAGAAATGCGTGTTTCATGCACAGTCTGTTCCTTTTCTAGGTCACATCTCGGTTGAGGGAATGCGCATGGATCCTGACAAAGTTAAGGCTGTGGTAAATTGGCCAAGTCCAGATTCCCGTAAGGCCCTACTGAGGTTTCTGGGGTTTGCCAATTTTTACCGGCGTTTTATTCGCAATTTCAGCCGACTAGCCGCGCCTCTGACCGCCTTGACCTCCCCCAGAACGACGTTCAGGTGGTCAAACGCAGCAGAAGCTGCGTTTGCCAAACTGAAGGGTTGCTTTGTTTCAGCCCCCATCCTGATAACCCCTGATCCATCACGTCAGTTCGTGGTGGAGGTCGATGCGTCAGAGGTGGGGGTAGGTGCAGTGTTATCCCAGCGCTCTCCTTCAGACGACAAGATGCACCCTTGCGCGTTTTTGTCTCATCGTTTATCCCCTGCCGAAAGCAATTATGACATTGGCAACAGAGAGTTGTTGGCGGTCAAGCTAGCATTGGAGGAGTGGCGCCACTGGTTAGAAGGGTCGGGGGTACCTTTTATCGTCTGGACCGATCACAAAAATTTGGAATACATTCGTACGGCTAAAAGACTTAATTCCAGGCAGGCTCGGTGGGCTCTTTTTTTCGGACGTTTTGACTTTACTCTCTCGTACCGCCCGGGTTCTAAAAACATCAAACCCGATTCTTCATCGCGCATTTTTGACCGTTCCGATCGCCCGTCTACTCCCGAGTGCATTTTACCAGAGACCCTATTTATCTCTACAATCACATGGGAGGTCGAATCGAAGGTCAAGAAGGCCTTAGAAGGGGTAACGCCTCCGACTCGTTGCCCACCGAACCGGTTGTTTGTGCCGGAGAGTTTACGGTCCAGCGTTATTCAGTGGGGACACTGTTCCAATGTGGCTTGTCATCCGGGAGTTAATCGTACTATGTTTTTAGTCAAGCAACGATTCTGGTGGCCTCTCATGGCTCGTGATGTTCACAATTTTGTATTGGCCTGCTCAGTTTGTGCCACGGGTAAAACTTCCAATCGACCTCCAGATGGGTTACTCCAACCGCTGCCGGTACCTTCGAGACCCTGGTCCCATATCGCACTAGATTTTATCATGTTTAGTGTCCAAGAATCCTTCCTCTTGGAGTCAGCAACTGTCTATGGTGGAGTACGCCCACAACACATTGCCAGTGTCATCCACGGGCCTATCACCATTTGAGTGTAGCGTAGGTTACCAGCCACCTATTTTTCCTAGTCTGGAATCCGAAGTCGCGGTCCCCTCCGCCCACGCCTTCGTCCAGAGGTGTCACCGCACTTGGACTAGAGCCCGTGAGACTCTACTCCAAGTGGGGGCGCGCACCAAGGCCAAAGCCGATCGCCACCGGCGGAGGCCTCCCGTGTACGTCGTCGGTTCTAAAGTGTGGCTTTCTACCAAGGACATTCCTCTCCGCTCCGTTTCAAATAAGCTCGCACCTAAATTCATTGGCCCGTTTTCTGTCACCAAAATCATTAGTCCGGTGACAGTCCGCCTGAATCTTCCTCCAGTGTACAGGAGGATTCATCCCGTCTTTCATGTATCTAAAATTAAGCCCGTTTTTTTTGCTCGCATTAATCCGCCAGTCCCGGTTCCCCCCCCCGCCGCGTCTCGTAGACGGGGAACCCACTTATTCGGTCAATCGTGTTCTGGACTCGAGGCGGAGGGGGTGCGGATTCCAGTACTTGGTGGACTGGGAAGGTTACGGTCCGGAGGAGAAAAGTTGGGTACCGGCTAGAGACATCCTGGATCACTCCCTTATCGAGGATTACAATCGGCAGGTAAGGGAGTCTGGGAACGCCAGGAGGCGTTCCTAGGGAAGGGGGTACTGTCACGGTTGGTAAATCCTATGT
Source organism: Rhinichthys klamathensis goyatoka (assembly GCF_029890125.1). NCBI lineage: Eukaryota > Metazoa > Chordata > Actinopteri > Cypriniformes > Leuciscidae > Rhinichthys > Rhinichthys klamathensis. Next base: position 1,185,603 of record NW_026606580.1, read on the forward strand.
CTTCTTCTTGTCTCGTGTCTCTGTTGTTGTATGTGTGTGCGCTGATCAGAGGGGCGTGGCCGCTCATCAGCGCTCGTTCAGCAATCACTCATTACCTCATCACCAGCTGCAGTCTATCCATTCCTGTGTATATATCTCATCAACTTCTCATCTCCATTGTCAGATCGTTGTTTTGTGATGTCCGGTTGTGTTGATCCCTCTGCGTTCCAGTCCCGTGCCTTCGTTGTTCCTGTTCGTGTTCCTGTGGTCGTTATCTGGATTCGTCTTGTTTGTTCAGCACTCTCCGTCACCTCACTCACTGGATTCATCTGACCATTGGAGTCCCTGCGCCGCTAGCCTGTTACCACTGGACTCTTTCTTGCTTCATCATTGCTTTATATTAAATACTGAGTTTTTACTTGCATCTTGCTTCGGAGTTTCTATCATTACATCATCAAAGTGTGGATTTAAAAAAAAATACATTTTTGTGTTGTATATACAGATGGCTTGAATCCATCAATTTCAGTAAAAAACAAACAAAAAAACGAATTATAAAACAATTATATCAAATTGTAATTTTCTTTTTCAAAAAATATATATTTTTACTGTATTTTTGTTCAATTAAATACAGCTTTGGTGAGTATAAGATACTTTTCAAACATTAAAAAACCAACACCAAATTGTTTAATGGTAATATATATAAATGTGTGTGTCTCTGTATGAATGTATATGCATACAATATATATATATATAGCTACTCATAACATGGTTTAAGATTTTGGTCATACCACCCATCTCTCCTTCTTGCAAAAGGCAATTTTACCTGAAAGTCAGGAGCTTCATTTTTACAAGCGCAGTATTCTCCCATTCATTTTTTCTACGAGTTGTCAGTCTCCTTCACATATTGCCCCTGACTAAACATGGCAGTGAAAAGGAAAAATACAGTAAATCTACCAAAGGCATCTTTAATATAAAGAAAGAGAGAGGTGAACAAATGCAAATGGAGGAAGTAGAGAAAACGGGAAACCGAGAAGTGTGTGTGTGTGTGTGTGATAGAGAGAGAGAGGGAGAGAGAGAGAGAGAGAGAGAGGTTGGCTTGAGCGAACAATTGAAGAATGATGTGTTGGGTGACAATATTGTATTGATCACTTTCCTTGCATACCCTACAGTACAACAGCTATGTGTCTGCAGATGGGGAATAATGACTCGTGAAGAGTGAGTGGATGCGGCATAGGAAAAAAACAAACAAAAAAAGCAAGCTTAACGAGAAGAGATGCGCCTCGGTCCCTCGCTTTCCCTCCACCCCAGGGCTAATGATAGAGTAGACTTGAGATTCACAAGAGGTTCTAATAACACCTCTGCCTGAAGCTATAGCAGAGTGAATACAGCAAGACTTTTCCAGACCCCAGGGGAGAGATAAAAAAAAAATCAGATTGTGGCACGTTCCCTGTAGAGACACATCTGTGACACATCACATATTTTCTTAAAAGCAAATACAGATGGATTTGCATGAATACAATACCTCATACAAGCTCTAGAGACGTGTCAGAGTCTTTTTTAAAACCCTGAGTGATATCGTGCAAATGAAAACTACTGTATACACAAGTGCGACTGGGGACTTGGTTATAGATCTGTTTACTAGCAAGTCTTAATGGAATGAGCTGGTTGCAGGCATGACATTTCAATTTCTGTTCCTGTAGCTCAACTAGTAGAGCATGGCGCTAGCAGCGTCCAGACAATGCGCTTGATTCCCAAGGAGCAAACAAACTGAACATGTCTTGAATATTTTGGATAAAAGTGTTGGGTAAATGCACACCATCTCCTGACCAAGATTCCAGCAACAACCAATTTGTTTGTTTGTTCCAGCTTGCATATTACGAATATTGTTGGCTCCTTGACAAATTGATTTTGTTCCTCATTTGTAAGTTGCTTTGGATCAAAGCATATGCTAAATGCATAAATGTAATTGTGGCGAGCAGGACGAGGCTGAGGGCCGTGAGTGAACGGCGCGAGGCCGGAGGCGTGATTGATAATTGACGCACCGGTCTCGTATCTCTCATGGAGGAGCAGAAGCATAAAAGGAGGAGCGACGACAGTGAAGATCGAGAGAGGACCAGGCCTGAACTTATGGTGTGTCTTGTTTTATTATATGTGACAGCAGTCGTCCGTGAGGGGCTGCTGTCTTTACTTTCATGTTGTATTGGTTTATTTATTAAAGTTGTTAAATGTTTGCCGGTTCCCGCCTCCTCCTTCCCATAACAACGAACTGTGTTACAGTAATGTAAATGTTTGACCATGGTGAATGTGAAAAATATACGGAGAAACGCACAAGACATGTGGAACAAAAATATATTTTGGGGAGTCCCCACAAGAATTTGTTTCCATGATTTATTAATTCATTACCTCGTTTTAGTAAATCGTGGCCACCTTAAACTCATTTTTGTGCAGGACTTTGGTGGGTCTGTGGTGTGGATGGAGTTACCCAGCATGCAATGCAGAAATATAAACCATGTAATTGACATAATCAAGTGTCGCTCCAGCATGCAGTCTACCACATACCTTAAATCAGGTTGAATTAGCTTCTTAGTACACTTTCACCAGTTACTAAAATCACACAAGAGCTGAAACATGCCATGCTACACAGTGCATTTTTAACAGTATTCCAAGCCTTTGCAGTCTCATGGAGGTGGTTAATAATGACTGTAGGAAAAACCTCTCAAGGGCACTCTTGAGATCCACAGGGGTTAGTCTCACCTCTGGTTTTGGATTTCATGCCAGGACCTTCGAATTCACTGGTGCCAATTATCAAGGCCAGTCTCACGCTTGCCTAAGGGCGACCTTCTCACACCGGGCTGAGCTTTGGCTCCTATTTCTCCTGTGGCTGTGAACCTAAACACAAGAAGTTGTGGTAGTGAGAAATCTTGTTAGGTTTGTCTGTAGATGTTCCATAACTCTGACGTTGCAGAATATAACGGAGGAACAAAACGGTGAGATGCCGTCAGATATCGCAATTTCAACGTGACAGACAACTGTTGTAATGGCTTCCAGAATAGGACATTGAACGTGAGTAAAATCGAACTCTCTTGATTGCAAGTCTGTCAACAACAGAAGTTGTCCTGGGAAGTTTTACCTGTAATGGACATATTAGACAAACAAGGTAAGACAAATACAACAAAGATGTATCTTGAAAAAGGATGGGAATCTTAAAGAATTTAATAGCTCTCTTAAAGTTTACAGTTCTCTAATGGTTCTTTTATAATATTTGGGAAAAAAAGGAATACAATTGGAAACATATTTGACTATTCTTTTTAAATTACCATTCAAAAGTTTGGTTTTATGTTTTTTAAATATATCGTGCTCACCAAAGCTGCATTTATTTGATCAAAAATACAGTAAAAACACCATTACTGAGAAATATTACAATATGTTACAAATAATAACTGTTTTCTATTTTAATATATTTTAAATTGTAATTTATTCCTGTGAAGGCAAAGCAGAATTTTCTACAGTTAATATGCATCCTTAATTCCACATCATATGATAAACCAGTCAGTCAATTCCAGAAAATTAACCAACTCAGTGTCTTTCTGGAATAATATTAGACCGGCCATGTGTATGATTTTGCTTCACAAAAAATAAGAGTATTCATTTCTGGAATCAGATGAATCTGAACATCATTCGTTGCAGTATTTTTTATAAATAAATGCAAGCCGAGGTACAGGAGAAAATAGCTGTATAGTTAAACGGGCAAAATAAGTATGGATACAAATGACTTACATGGACAGTAGTGGAAACCATCGACTCTTGCACCAATTGATACAAATGATATGTTCTTTTAGATCAATGCAGTCATGCCCCCAACCAATCCCTGTCCCTGAGCACTAAATTTGTGCATATTGGATTTCTGAAAATGATTTGATCAATCAAAGACATTGTCTATTGCGTATTAAACCATACCACACTCATAGTGGACTAAACTGCATCTAAGCCGTTATCCGGTCATTTCTAATGGGCAGCAGGTTACACAATGAAGCACCACAAATTACTTGCCATCGCCAAGCTGAAAAGCCATCAACTATACTGAATAATCCCACCTCCCCCCCGAGCATCCCCCTTCCCACTGCACATATTGATCTCTGGCTGCGGCCCAAAGCAGGGCAGATTTACTGTCAGATTTCCAGCTTCATCTCTGCGAACACGCTGAGTTTTAAATTTGAATTGTGTGCCTGAGGTTATTTCCCACCTGGACAACCGTGTAGTAATTCCGGTTGCCCTTGATGCAATGGCACACTGTTTATTTCATCCAAACATTCTGGCCAAATTACAGCAAGGCTCCCCAAACGCTTCCAATTCGGCAGATTTCTGATTTGGGAATTAACATTAGAGCTGCTGTCAGAGGCTTTTATGAGCACGTACTGACAATAGACCAACTGGGTCGTCTTTTTGCACCCTAATGTGTTTGCTTTAAGTCATCATTTTTGAGTTTTTATAAGTTCCCACGAGGAATACATTTCCAGTCAAGTTTGAATTATAGTGACATTCATGGCTATTTAAAAGTTTCAGCTTGTGAAATGTTAAAGTTGCATTGTTGTTCCTTTCTATTAACACAATCGTTGACAGTCTGTCTATCAGGTAGATATACCACCAGTTGTAGTGGCAGAATTACCCATTTGCCAAGTGGAAATTAATGGCTTCTATTTATTGTAAATTCAATCTGCAATCTGTTTAAACTGTAGAAACTATTGACAGTAACATAAATATTGATACAAACATCACTCATGTCACAGTACTTACAGTTTTCAATGTGCTTAAGCAATAAAGCAGTTGTATATTTCAGCAGTCATATTAACAGTTTCTTCAGGACGGTAAGGAGCTTCTGGGTTTCCTTGTGGCCTTCTGCAGTGTGTTTCATGCATAAAACACCAGTAGGCCTGGCCTGTATCCATCTCAATGTAGTGTCGGTGTTCATTAAACTGTGACCAGCAGAGCAAGACTCTTGCACTGCATCATATTGAGGGTGTCTGTGTGTTGAATGTGCACAAAATGTGTATGTCTATCTATGTATGTGTGTTTGATTGTGTGGATGGGAGCCTTGTATAAGTGAATTTGGACTGGCGACCAACCAGAACCCCAGTGTTATGATACATGTTACTGAGGATTGGTTTCTTTCCCGAATGAGTTCCCTTTATGAAAAATACTAGAATCTAATTATTGTCATGACTTTCAGTTCCAATAACGGTTCTTGTACATGCACTCTTCCACAAAGTCAAGTCAAGTCAAGTCACCTTTATATATATATATAGCGCTTTATACAATACAGATTGTTTCAAAGCAGCTTTGCAGTGGTAACAGGAAGATTATTCAATGTTGAAAACAGAGTTTATGTTGGCTGTAAAGCAGCTCTAAAATGAAATAGTGTCATTGTTCAGCTGTTCAAGTCGGTTCAGTGTTGATTCAGTTCTGTTGTAAAGATCATCAATTTTTGAGATCATCAATTTAATCTATAAAGCAGTTCTGCAGAACAGTGATGTCATCGGCCAGCTCAGTTCAGTTCTCATTCAATAGTATCAGTAATATCAAATCAGTAATATTGTTGAATATTAAGTGTCCCCAACTAAGCAAGCCAGAAGCGACAGTGGCAAGGAACCCAAACTCCATCTGTGACAGAATGGAGAAAAAAACCTTGGGAGAAACCAGGCTCAGTGGGAGGGACCAGTCATCTTCTAGGCGACGAACGAACACAGTGTGATTATGGCCCTGATTGCACCTGGTATTGAGATGCGTTTTGGTCGATCGGATCACAAGTGGACAATGCTAAATAAAGGCGGAAACGGGGTCTAAAACATTTTGAGCTTATCCACTTTCGACTACTTCTAGATTCCACCGGATTGCTTTCGTAGTGTTAACACTTGCGTTCGAACAGCCACAAAAGACCGCCTACTCACCGTCTACAGGCATAAAGCCTAAACATTTTCGGTCTTCTCCGGGCACGTTCATATGTAAATTACTCAAGCTTATTTTGTCCATTAGATAGAAAGCTCTGAAAAAAAAAACCCCATACATTTACCCGCCCATAGACCCTCCCCTTGAAGAAATCAGGACAGAACAGGGGCGGATCTAGAAAAATATTTATGGGGTGGCAAGAGGGGGGCAGGAATTTTTGAGGGGTGGCAACATGGCAGACGTATATATACTGAATTTAATCACAGTTAACACAGTTTGATGAGAAATCGTATGTATACACACTACAAAAGGGCATTATTTGTATCTGTTTTGTGGGGGGGGGGTTGTGGTCACCTGTGAGTACAGGGCTGGACTGGGACAAAAAATCGGCCCGGGCATTTTGGCCCAGACTGGCCCACAACATATACTCATAAACACAACCGAACTTTGCGCTCCCTTGAATATGTATACCAACTCCTATAAAAACCACTGAGTAAGAGTTAACAGATGAAATAACTACTAAGTTGAACTATACTCCACAGTGATGAATCCTAAAACAAGCTATAAGCTGCATTGGGATAGCAATACCGGTTTTTCCCATAGGATTTTGGGAAATCTGTGGTGAGTGCAGAGTGCACCTCTGTCCGTCTAGGGGGGTTCGGGGGCATGCTCCCCCGTAAGAAAATGTTGTGCTTTTTAATGTTAAATTCATCATTCTGGTGCACTTTGAGAGTTCAAAATAAAGAGCTCCAACCCATATTCAGTGTGCAAATTGAACAAAGAAAAACTCAAAACTCTTTTTAGTTGTGATAGAGTGTCTGTCTACATTACACTACTATATAATAATAATTATAATATTATGGCCAGTCCAGCCCTGTGTGAGTATAAAGGCAGGGAGCCAACTTTTGGAGTCAAGGTGTGCCGACCTTTTTTCCCTTTTTTATATATATTATTTTGTTGAGCACCCAACAAGAATCAATTTATAGAATCAATTATATCATTTAAATACTGCTAAGATCCATATTACTATCACACGAGCCAATGGCAATTAAATGCACGGATGCATAACGTTAGTCAGATTAATGAATGAAATACAACTGTTCACGAACTGAAGATTGTATTGGACTCATGCTGCATACATACGCAATGACAATTATGCCTACTGTAAATATAGAGTTACAACTACGATTAGAGTTTTTAAATAAAATACCCTGTGAACATTCACACGTTTGCTTTATGATAGGCTAAAATGTATCTCCATAAATATTAAATATTTTCTTAATTCTGCGCATGTATTTTTACTTACTTACATCAATTGCTCGATCAATATTATTATCACATATTTTACATTTATATTTTTAACTGTACACAAACAACTTAATATAGCTAAGTTTGTGTATATTTTACACGTAGTAAAATACTGTAGGCTACTACTTATAAACACCAGACAGATAATGATATATGAAACAGATGTTCTTTACTCATCTCACTTGCACAAAATAAATGCAGTAATATAAAGCATAGAAACACACAGGTGAAATACACTGAAAATGATATGCATTTAAAAATTTGGTCGGGTTGAAAACTTATCTCTCTGGTAATGGAACTCGGTCGCTGTTGTCTCTTGCTCTCGCTGTCTCCCACTCTCGCGGTCAGATCACCGGAAGTTTTCGCCGGAAATATTTGCCCACACAATAGAGTACGAACGTCAACGGTCGTCATATTATGCACGGAGCAAATTCACTGCAGTCGGACATTGGAGATTCGCGTTCGTAAATTGTCAAATTGGCGATAACTTTTAATTCGTTGCTGCCAACTGGGGTGGCAGCAGGGGTGGCAAGGCTTTCTTTTAGGGTGGCATTTGCCACCCTATGCCACCCCGGTAGATCCGCCCCTGGGACAGAAGTGATTGAAAGTGGACAAAAGAGACAGATTAAAACACCAGGTGCAAACAAGTATGTGTCATCCATTTGACCAAAACGCTTCATAAAATCAGGTGTAAATAGGGCCTAAGATTCAGGCTTCAGAAATCTTCAGAAATCAGATTGTGGATCCATATCATTCAAATATTTCATCCAGTTTCTTTTGCTTGAAGCTGGTCATGGGTCTGAATTTTCATTCAATATGGAGTCATGACCAATTACTTGATTTTATGTGCCACCTTAAAAAGTCTGTATAAACACGCATTGAAAAAAGAAATGTAAAGTTTGTTTGGTGCAATCGGAAGTGAAAACAGACCTAAAATGTCAAAAAGAATGGCTTATTTACAAATATTTCCTACAAAAAAAGAATTCTTAATAAAATTTTAAAGGTTATATAATTATTTATTAAGAGGAATCAGAACCAAAATTATTCCCATCTCTACTGCACATTCCCTAACTAAACAGTGCAGATCAGGCCTACATGGAAAGTAATTGTGTGTGTGGGTCCTTTGCGTGTGAATCAGAACATGAGCGGGTGGCACACAGTCTCAGTTTATAAGTAAAGACCTGATAAGTGACAAAGCAGCTGGGCTTCTCACATTAATTAGGGTTTAGAGGCCCGTACGTGACAGGTCAAGAGGAAAAGACCGTCCTCGGCTTACAAAAATAGAGACAAAAAGTACACAGTGTTTTAACAAGTGGTAAAACCACAGCTTAAGGGGGCTGAAGAAGACATACCGGCACTGTTTAAGAGTCAAGAGAAACTGCTCTATCACAACATACCATTAACCCCTTAAGTGTCACGGGCCCACCGGTGGGCCCAAATCCTTTACATTTTTAAAACAGTAATATCCCATACTAAACCTAAACTAATCTTGACAAACTATATATCATTTGAAAGCTTACAATCTCTAGTTTCCATATTTGGTGATATATTTTTAAAATAAATTACAGAGGAGCCGTAATTTATCAATTTGCAACAATAATATTTTCATACTCTTAGACCTTTATTTTGAAATAGTGATGAACATGAAAAATCATGAAAGAAGGGTAGAAACCTCAGTTTGTTTTCATGCCAAGAGTTCAAAAGATAGCATCAATTCAATTATTTAAAAAAAAAAGGTCTGAATTTTTTTTTTTATATAAAGAAAAAAATTATATGATGTGGCAGGAAGCTAAAATGCACATGCGTGTTCTTTTTATGTTTCTTAGAGGTTGAAATCATATCAAAATCTGCCAAATTTCTCATATTACTTCTGAATAGGATGTCTACTTCATAAATTGTATGAAAATTGTGGAAATAATGGTTCCTTTCACTCAAAACACATATGGAAATGGAGGCGCCCTTATATGGGCAGTAATGGAGTCTGGTTGTGACCTAGTGAAAAAGTTTGGTACTGCGCCCAAACAAAATCTTACTGAAAGCTCATTTTTTGAGATATCAACCTAAAATTTGAAACACAACTTGTTCAGATTTTTGGCTTTGATTTTTTTGCCGTTTTACAGTCGCCCAGGTTTTAAAAATATGTATTTTATATAAAATATGAATAATTAAATTTTTTACATTGTACATTTTCATAAACTCAAACTTCTATAACTTTTTTTCTGTTTCACTTTCTTAATTTATTTCACTTCTACAAAAATCTGCCAAATGTCTTCTTTAAAACAAGACCAATCTTACGTCTATATTCCAAAGCATTCTTGAATTACAACCATTTAAGTTCGAAATGTGCATTTTCATGTATATTCAAAAAAAGGGGGGTGACACTTAAAGGGTTTAAGCCACATTCCTTAGACAAAAAGGTGTCGGAAACTGATAATGGAAGGAGTTCTTCAAATACGAGGAATTCGTGCTGAGAACCAAATTAACACGGCCTGAGCATGGAGTGGATTAAAACACTGGCAGCCGTAATTGTTTTGTGCAATCTTACTTAATAGAAAAGAGCCAAAATTAGAGGACTGAAAGAATTGATGGAGGAGAACCCATAAGGAGCAACACCTCTCGTTGGGGTGTGTGGGCCGGGGTGATTATTGCTCTTGTGTTGCACGGTAAATATAGCAATGCATCATAATGCAGGTGCAACAAAAGGCTCAGAGCGAGGATGAACCCAATTTGCAGCTCTTTATTACACAATAATGGAGAAACACAAACATAACCAAAGAGTCAGCAACAAAAACACCAAAGATATTTTAAACAAACTTACCAAAACTATAGTTAGGGTTCTCACTGCTTTTGACCAGTGAATTTCCATGGCTTTTTCAGTTGTCCAAGAGCACTGGAAAAGGATTTAAAAAAAAAAAAAGATCCCAAGGCGTAATAACCGTACCCTACCCCAGACCTAAACCTACCCATAACAGTGCGTGTTATATTGACGCTAAAGGATGCCATGTGCGTAAGATTTCGACGAAATGTCATATGGCGTCACCTATATGACGCCAAAGGATGAGAATGTGTTGGTCATTTACAGTCATTCACTCAATCGATTTGTTCAAAAACATGGATTCATTTAGTAAAGAAACAGGTGTACTGCATGTTGCTTGAAGAAATGAAGGCATTTTGATTTTGCGTTGACTTTGACATTTAGAAATATTACTTTCAGAACAACAGCACAGTGGTATTGTTGAACTATTATAAAGTTTTCCCCCTTGCCCAATATGATATAGGCCATTATATTTTTTGTGAGCAACAGACCTTCTAAATTCTATATAGCCTTTCTGCCCTTCACTATTTTTCAATTAGAACTCCAGAATACTTACCAGAACTTTTAAACTCTTCATCCACATATTTTTTTTGGAACAAGATCTTTTAACAGAACAAAATGTCTTTGCAGTACAAGTAAAGTAAAAAAAAAAAAAAAAAACTTTTGCTATAGCTTTTACATATTATAAGGAACAGAATGTTTTGCAATAGGATCTGAGTCATTTTTTCTTCTTTCATAATTACACTAAGATTACTTTTCAAAACAACTATGGAAACTCATTAAATTTTTGGTCTAAGCCCTGAATAAAAGCAAAACTGGTCAAAAGAGGTCTTATCCCTATAAAAGTCAAAATTGGTAAAAGAAAAAAATAATAATAATTGAGGAAGCAATGTAAAACAGTAATGAGACTAGGAGAACATGTATGTACTGAGCTTTATGGAACTGAAAAGACTCTGTTTCACACTTTTTTTAATGACCCTGGTGTCTATATTATTGCTCATTATCAAAGGCCACATGCTACTGTTTCGCTCTGTCATCATCACAGCAAAGGATTTTGTGTTTGTTCTATGTATATTAAAGCAATAAGACACAATGGGCCGTAGATCACAAACCTCCTTAAAAGATCACTTAAACACATGGCCTTATAAAATGGTGATAACCGCATTGTGATAAAAGAAACAAATTAACACTTAACCCTACAATGCATTATAACAACAAATACATAAAAAGGGTAGCAAAGATTTAATTCCTTTCTTCAAAGAAAAGTAATCACATTTTTATCTTTATATAATATACACTACAGTTCAAAAGTTTGTTGTCTGTGAGATTTTTTTTTGGAAAGAAATTAATACTTTTATTCAGCAAAGAAAGCATTAACTTGATCAAAATTGACAGTAAAGGCTTTTATAATGTTATAAAATATTTCTATTTCAAATATATGAGGTTCTTTTAAACTTTCTATTTATCAAAGAATCATACAAAAAATCAGTTTCCACACAAATATTAAGCAGCAAAAAAAATCAAAGACATATTACAAAGAAATACTGAGCAATTTAAACAATTGAATGTTTGTCCATTGGCCCCCTTTATGCCTTCTAGTGTTATTCTTCCTACTAGTAAATTATCCATATTATAATCTATATGGCTCATTCATCTATGTGCCACTGATTGAATAAAGATTGAATGTATTTTGAAGAAAGACTCTGTGGCAATTGGAGAGGGAAGAACCATGATAAGAGGGGGATACTGGGACAATACATGAATGACAGTGTGTCTAACAACTTTCCCACAGTGCTGATCACTCAGTGGGGCACCAGACAATCACATATCTACATTTCCGTGTCATCTCCTTGGGCCTCTGAGACATTTAAGTCGAGGAGGTGCACACCTCCGTCGAGACCCGGCAGCTTTACACACCAGCCTATCTGCAAATAAATATGTAGCCGAGAGCTTGCTCTGCATGAGCAATGAATCCTGGGAAGGGAATAAAAAGGTAAGAGGGAGCAGATGGGGGTCAAGTTGTTGAAGCAAGTTGTCTACTGACTGACATCGCATAAGCAGCCGGCACCATCTCAGGACTGGATAGCTGACATTGTAATGGGGCTGGAATATATGCAGAGGATGGGCGGTCAATTTCGGGTTTAAGATGGAATGTGTGAAGCAGCAGCTGGCACTGGTGGGAGAAGGGGTTTGGTAATGAATTCTCACCCCGGCCGTCTGCTTCACATTTCCCGCACAACCTCCAGTCAGATATTAAAAGGTGTCATCGCCCGGCTCACCAATGAATCCAGTCTGAATTTTAAAACAGCCCCACTTGTCAAACTATGGGAAATATCAATGGTTACTACAGCACAGAGGGAGGAAATGGAAAAACAGGGAACCTCCAGGAAAGTGGAAGACAAGAGATTTGGCTGTGTCAATTACTATAGGTTTGTGGGAGGAAGTTGCAGAGATGGAGTGTAAAACAGGACAGATTTAATGATAGAAACAGGGAACTGGATCTTGAGGTATACCTTGAGTCCATAAGTTGACAAGTGAGCTGCTGTTTTGCACCGGTACATCCATCTTGAGTCATGGAAGGTGAGAAAAAAGAGATTGGTTTCATCTAGCGGGTCTAGTGCTGAGAAGAAGAGGTTTGTTTTTAAAGACAGCAAAATGACACAGCTGGTTATGGTCGAAAACATTCACACATTCTCATGAAACTCACTACACTGGACATTAGCTTTATTTTAACATCACAATTTAAGGTCAGAGTTATATGAACGTGTAGTGACATTTTTTTCCCCTTAATTTAATCAGTGCTATTTTTATATTTGTTTCAGACGGATATGTTCGGCCTGAGGCCCATGTTTTGGCAAGTGTCAAGTTAAACATATTCAACTTTTAAAAACGCGTCTCAAGACCCCAGAGCTCTGTTCTGTTCAGTTGCGCTCCGTCTAGCTGTTTGAAAGGGAGAACACGTCCTGTGTGAACACCCTCTAATCTCTCCCAAGTGTCAAAGCGACTGATGCACCAAACTGAAAGTCACAGTGAACAGTGTTGACACAAATTGTCTGTCAGAACACAAGGTACTGCTGTAAATGTCACAACCAATGCCAAAATTAAAAACAAAGCCCTTTTTGGTATATTTGCATGGAGATTTCACTGGATCTTGAAAATTAAGGCTGATCATTGTTGGGTAACCATGGTCATTCATTGTCATGACATACTGTATATATATATATATATATATATATATATATATATATATATATATATATATATATATATACACAACACTTTTGTTTTTGCCCCCATTTTTCATGAGCTGAACTCAAAGATCTCAGACTTTTTCTATGTACACAAAAGGCCTATTTCTCTCAAATATTGTTCACAAATCTGTGTTAGTGAGCACTTCTCTTTTGCCGAGATAATCAACCCACCTCACAGGTGTGGAATATCAAGATGCTGATTAGACAGCATGATTATTGCACAGGTCAAACTAAAATGTGCAGTTTTACTGTACAACTACATTTAAAATTCTAAAGTTTAATAAACCTGATGAGCAACATGAAGCACAGCATGCATAGGGTTACATGCATATTTAATTAAATGAATGGAAATGCGAATAGATACCTTTCTCCAGGTTTTATAGACCTCCTTTATTAACCTTATCAGCCTGGCTCATGAATATTAATTCAGTAATGTTGACCAACAAATTTACTGGAAGGCAAAGCGCTCGCCATTAGTTGAATTAACGCTCATGTTCTTGTTGGTCTTCGGCTTGGTCTTAAAATCGTAGTTTTGACCAGCAGACTAATTTTATTTTTCAAACTGCAGCCAAACAAAACTTTAACAATATGATCATTATTCGTCAGAAAAGTGACTGTCATATAAGCTAACCAAATGCAAAATGAGAAGAATATTATACAAAGAATAGTCAAGTTCTACAAAATAAAAAACAGACATGCCACCACATGCACTTAAAGCCTGATTACTTATTCAAGTCACCATCTCCTTGCCCAATCAGGCGAGACTGTGCTGTGATGATGAGATTGGCTGCTAAAACATGTAGAATCACACATACTTACACAGAAGTGTGCACATTTCCCATTGTACACTCCTCTCCGTCTGTGATTGCCCGTGGCAGATGCACCAGTCTGTCTCTTCACTGTCAATGAGAATTAGTTTAAAAAGAGCGAGGAAATTACAAATAATTTTGGTTTTTTAGAGCAGCTATTTGCTCTCTTAATGAAATGATGCTTCAGAAAATGGGATTTTAGAGCCATCACCATGGCAAAGAGCCAGCCATGAATATTCACAGCTCAGCTACCGCAGTGCCTACTCAGTATGTTAACTCATGTACAAATACCA